>NC_073745.1:315064036-315735286 GCF_029784135.1 Toxorhynchites rutilus septentrionalis | reverse complement strand
TACGGGCGCACCAGCGGTTGCACAACGGGGAAACATTCAACTGTGAGGTTGGTTTGTACGGGAGAGAGAGAGAGATATTGATTTGACTGGTTCAATTTGATCAATGTATGCTTTTCATTACAGGTGTGCTCCAAGTTTTTTACCACCCTGAGTGACCTTAAGAAGCATTCACGCGTTCACACCCAGGAGAGGCCTTACAAGTGAGTTTAATGTTCATGTTATGCATTTTATTTTTTTTTATTCTTCATTTGAGAAGCTTTCAGCCTCCTGAGTTGGTTCGCCTCTGTATAAACGGTATTTAACATTGGCGCAAGGTTTCATTAGAAACAAATCATTTCACATAAAAATTGGACTTAAAATGACATAAAAATTAAATACACATTAAAACATTTTCAAAACATAATTTAACAAAATAAGTGATTTTTATCGTGGAGGGGGGAACAATGATCTTCGTGGCTGATTCATTGAGTAACGCTTGAATAACATTTGCAAAAATGGAAAATTTAACCATTTTTTCATGCACTTGTGCATCGTCAATCATCGTATCCCGTGAGTTTTCAAACAAAATTTGACAGCGCTCTCAGTTGAACTGCGGAAGTCATGGCGAAAAAAGTAAAGTAATGGTTTGTGCATACTGGGAGCTCCATCCCGTTGCGAAGAAAGTGGACATCGTCAAGAACTTCGAGTCCGCGGATACACCCGTTCTTGTATCTATAATATCCTTACACTTGTGGGGAAGAATGAAAGCGTTAAACAGAAGACGGATTCCGGTCGTCCGACGGTACTGCGAAATCGTAAACTGCAGCTGAAGCTAAAGAAGAAGACGGAGTAAAAGGTGGCTATATCGTTCCGAGCTTTGGGTCGGGAGGTCGGAGCAAATGAAAAAGTTTGACTCAGTGTAACAAAATGCCTAGAGGGGATGAACATCATCATGCGGAAAAGTAAGTCAAGATCGGTCGTGTCCGGACAGCGAGGTGTGACCCAGAAGCCAAGGCTGGAAGCGATGGATGGAAAAATATCATCTGGACAAGGATGAGGTGTTTTGGCCGGACCTGGTCTGCGGTCATTACACGAAGATAGATAGATGTTGTTCCAAAGTCCGCCATTCCTCAGAACGTTCCCCATTGAGAGTTTCTGGGCCAATCTGAGGAAGAGGATCTACTCCAACGAAATCAACGAAAACGGAGGAGGAACTAATAAATAAGGCTGAGAAGGAACTAGAAAACGTTCGTTCTGGGGGACTTCAACGCTCACCACCACAACTGAGGGATGCAAGCAACGGACGTTAGGGGGAACATCATCGCTGATTTTTTCGAATCGTTGGAGTAGTTCAACCATTGACATTTCCGCAGCCAGCATTGACTTGGTAGGTAAACTGGGATGGAGCAAAGCAGACGACTTACATGGAAGCAACCATTACCGATTTCAATCATCCTAAACGCACTGCAGCAACCCACCAGAAGATCAAAGTGGATCTTCGACCAATCTGACTAGTATTTGTACAGGGCTTCCTCCAACCACCTGATCGCCCAAGGCAACCCGACCACCATGCAGAAGCTCAACGAAATCATCACCGAGGCAGCAGAATCCATCAACAAAGCCCAACCCTGGGAAGAGAGCGCTGTACTGGTGGTCTAAGGACATCAAAATAGAAATCCAGAAACGGAGGAAGCTCCTGGGTGCGGCAAAACGAATCCGGCACGATGGCCCGGAGAAAGAAACGGCGATGAACAGGTACCGAGCGCAGCACGTAAGGGTGAGGCGACTAGTGACACGGGCCAAACAGAACAGTTGAATCGGCTTCCTGGAATCCATCAACGAAAGCCAGCCCTGTGCGGACCTATGAAGAAGTGTGAACGCGCTGAATGCGAAAAGAAGATTCCAAAACCCTATTCTGCAAGCACGACCAACAGCGATCCAGTCGATATTGCGAACATTCTAGGGGAATACTTCGCTGAACAGTCCTCGATTTTGGGACACGATTCTGAGGGACAAAAAGCGGACACGAACTCAGTCAATCGATTTGTGGTTCCGAATTATCAGGTTGGAAAACCGTTCAATAAACACTTCTTCGTCGTAGAACTCATATCCGCGATGCACTCCACCAAAGGGGAGTCCACTGGTCCCGATTACATCGGTTATAAGATGATCAAGCACCTGTCCCCGTTAGGTCAAACCACAATCCTCGACATCTTTAACGACCTCTGGTTGAAGCACGATTCCCCAGCGGAATGGATACATAGTATTGTGATCCCATCCCCAAAGTCGGCCAGAACAGCTGCTCCGTGAAAGGATACCGGCTAATATCCTTGGCCTCCTGTACGTCCAAGACCCTAGAGAGGATGACGTATCGACGGCTCGTCACCTACTTGACCGAAAACAGGAAGCTGGACTTGCTTTTCGATCGGGGATGGACACAAACACGTATTTTGCATCCCTTGAAGAGGGGGTAACTGAAGCCAGGAATAATCGACAGCATCTGGAGATGGTAGTCCTGGATCTGGAGAAGGCGTACAACCGAACCTGGATTCCACTTATTCTGAAGACATTGACAGACTGGAGGGTAGACGGCAACCTGCTGCTCTTTGTGAAAATCTTCGCGATAAGCCGAACCTTTGAGATAAAGGTTGGGAACACCAGTTTCGAGCGCCTCCATGAGGAAACGGGTGTACCTCAAGGTTCCGTCTTAGCCGTCACTCTCTTCATGATAGCGATGAACAACCTGTTCCGGGTGCTACCGACGGGAGTATTCGTATTCACCTATGCAAACGACATCTTTTTGGTAATGGTGGGGAATACGCACAGGGCATCAAGATCCAAGCAGCTACCAATGCTATTGGTGAATGGGCTGTCGAACGAGGTTTTCGACTTTCGACACAAAAGAGTGGTTACATGGTGGTATGCAATCACAAACATCAAGGTAGCAATTCGGGGGTCAACAACGACTGCATTCCTCGCCGTAGAACATTGAGAATCCTGAGAGTGATGGTCGACTGCAACCTGAACCTCCAGCACTGTTTCGACGAGGTGAAGAAGAGCTGTGCCACCCGGTTAAACCTCTTGAAAACAATCTCCAAATCTCACCGGAGTAATAACCGAACGATCTGTTTACGGGTGGCTGAACCATAATCAACAGCCGCCTCTCCTACGGTCTCGAATTGACATGCCTGGCCAGAGATAAACTCCTGAAAACTCCTAAAATTTACAACAATGCACTACGGATTATCTCTGGTCTGCTACCATCAACATTAGCAGCCTTGGTATGCGCTGAAATAGGAGAACCTCCGTTTGACATTTTCGTTGACCCGGCGATAGTTTGCAAAACTGCAAGTTTTCTCGCTAAAACCGGTGGAGGTGAAGAAACACACCTGATTGTTTTAACGAACGAGATCTTGCAGCAGGTGACACACTCCGACCTCTCACCGATAGCTAAACAGCTTTGGTTTGGGACTAACGACTGGAGGTTGCCGGTGGTCCGAGTGGATAATACAATCAGGAACAACTTCCGGGGCGTGACGAGCTCTGTTGGTCTGAAGCAAACCTTTGTTGAACTTGTCTCAATAAAATATTACAACTATGAATTTCGCTATACGGACGGCTCAAAAAGGATGCAAGGAGTTAGTTTCGGGGTAAGCAGTTATAATAACTCTCTTATTTCCGGGAAAAAACTCGTCAACATTTGTCAGGTGTTCTCGACCGTAGCTGTCACCATCCCGTCAAGCAAACCGATCCAGATAGTTACCGACTCGGCTAGCGTCTTCGATGCCGTTGGCACGGCTGTATCTAGGCATCCATGGATACAAACTATCAGGAGGTATCTGCTGCCTGATACAGTCCTCATGAGGATCCCCGGACATAGTGGCATAACCGGAATCGGTTACACTGGACCGTTTTTAAATCGGGAGATACCCTGCGATGTCGCTGTGTGCTGTGCCCGGGAACTCACATGAGCACAGTGTCGGGTAATAGGTACTTCCTGATGGCTTGTACCCATAAATGTCTGGATCTGGCCTCACCGATAGCATCAATGGCACTCGACGAATCGGAGACGACCAGCAGCGAGAAGATCTGGCAGATGTCTGCGAGTTTCTTGCTGGAAATCAGACTATTAGTACCGTCGCTTACCCCAAATTCAACTCCTGATGGTCCTTTTGAATCGCTATGATTGCCTTGAAGTATTCTAGCAGAACGGCCGAGCTCGCCCCGGCTCGGAAGTTGTTCCTGATACCATTCTCCACGAGAACATTTGGGAACCTTCAGTCGTTCGCCCCAAACTAGGATTGTTTTGCCACTGCACAATTGTCCAGGAGTTGCATTTAAGTGAAAATTAGCATTTAGAGCTCGACAGCTATTCTCTAGACTGTCTTCGACAAAGTTGTTACATATGATAGAGCGCTAATTTTTATGTCATCAAAAATAGGGTGACCAAAATTGTCGATGAAATAAAAAATATAATTTTCTCATTTTTATAGATAGAGGTAAACGTAGTTCAACAATATTGTAGCCCCAGTTATTTAAGATATCTTTGTGGAATAATTTTTTTTCTATCTCTTGAAATAACCGATATAGCGTATTTTTTCTAAGTCTCGTTAGGGTCACCATGAAAAAAAACTGTTTTTTTTTATCTGACTTTTATATTTCAAATTCCACATGCAAACTGTCTCCGAAACACTTTTAGAACTTACTAATACAAACATTTTGCGATGCAGAACATGTCAATATCTCAATTCCACTCAAAGTTATTGATATTTCTTCCCGACAATACTCTCTCTTCAATAACTGTCGAGCTCGAAATGCTAATTTCCACTTAAATGCACCTCCAGGACCATTGTGCACTGGGAGGAGGTTGAGATGTGCCACCCGCTGCAGGGTCGTGCTGCTAAGGGCAGTCAGGTGGGTCTCTCCCGGGCGCTTTCTTGCCCGGAGTGGTTTTCGTTTTTAGGATGGAGACTTCGGCTTACTCCATTATGGTTCTGCTGAAAGTGGTAATGATGGTTGGATTGTCTCTAGATAGTAAAAAGTCGAGAGATGTTTGAAAGGCTGCCCAGTCAAGAAAAAAGCAGCTTGAAGGACTGCAGTGGCAACGATGGGCGGTTTTGTCGAACGAGATAGCGGTGCGCGACAACTGGGAGTAAAAGTCTCAATTTTCGTTGAGGAATGCCGCAGTTTGTCCGTCGATTCCGATAGCGTTCGCATCTACGGGACGTCGACTATCCCTACCTGAGAGCTGATTGGTGGAGTGACGGTTGGTGACAAGTGAGGTTGAAGTTGGACGGAACATTATTCGGGCTGACTGTCCTTACCATTAGTCTGCAGGGGTATGCAGAGTCTGATCGCTGATTGGTCAAGGGGTATCTGGAGGCAAGGCAGATTGCATGCTTACTGTCAACGATCCACACTGAGTTATCTAGCGGATTAAGATTGGAACTGGATAGCGGCCACATATCCTCTGCCCAGAAAGGCAGATGTGTTGTAGGAACTTCTGAGTGCGGTTCGAGTTGTAGCACGGAGCCCCATCTTATTAAAATACAACATTGGGCTTCGGGCCGTACTGCGTTTTGGTCCACGGAAAAACATACTTACCTCATATCCCGATGTAAACATCCGTGTCTACTTTGTCGCCTTCTGGAACGAACACCGGGTTCTTTTTTGCCATCGGAAGTCACCAATCCAAACACCATAATGCTAGCAGGATGCTTGGTCAGATACACGTTTTTATGCTCGTCAGACACGTCTTTTACCGGGTGAGAACTAATAGAACGATCGTTTCCGGAATTTTATCCGGGATCCACGACAAACATGCTCTCTTCGGTGGAAAAGATTACCGGATTTTTACGCTTGAGGAAGTTCAAAATTTTCTTACAGCGCTCGACTCGAAGGTCCCGTATGCGGTTGGTACTCATGCGAGTTTTTTCCGTGCCCTCGACTTCGCTCCGCAATCTATCTTTACGAACATGCGTGCCGTAAAGTCGCTGATCCCGTGTTCCTTAGCCTTTAACTCCGCCTGTGAATGACGGATCTCTATAGTGTCGCATGTCCGAAAAAGAACCTGAAACTATTGTGAACCAGAGCAGAGGGTCCAAAGCCCCTAAGAAGGATGGTTGTAATAACTGTTATCCATGGTTATTATGGAAAGAAATAAATGGATAATCACATCACTCACCACGGTGAATCCTGACTCTTATCTCCCCCTCACTAACAACTATCCCTTCATTGACAAACGCTAGGGAACCACGCTATAGAAGCGACCATTTTGGCCTTCGGAGGCGAATATCATACTAACATTCCTTCCCTTCTCCTGGTGAGTGTAAGGACGTGGCCGGCGTCGTTATTGACTATTCAAAGCTCGATTTACTGAAACTGGTATAATGAGGATGATTTGCTACTCTCAAGCGTCATTCGGTGTGTTCTTTGTGCAATTTTGCTGGTTCAGGTCAACCACGGAGAGCAACTACGAAGAGTACAGTCTACTCAAGCTCAAGCTGATCCCGTGTTCCTTAGCCATTTTCCTCACTGGACGCCTGGATTCGCCCGAATCTTTTTTTTATGGCGTCGATAACCCTCGAAAACCGAGCCTACCTCGGACGACCTGCGACCACCTTCGCGGATAGTTGCTCTTTCTTTTCACTCCCACGACGATTGGACGTACGTCTTTTGCGCGTGGAACAAATCACGAATACGCTGCCACTTCGTCATTTGCAACTGTCAAACTAAGACATCTTTTATTCGCAGTCTATTACGATATGAATTATAGTTTACGTGCATGCACAGAAAACCAAAGCATTGTATGAAACGGGAGTTTGTACGATGGTTCAAACATTATCGCGCATACGTTAGAGCTTCATTAGTATACGTTTTCAAATAATTTCGTAATATCATATTAATGAACAATTTCATTCTAGGTGCAAAGAGGAAAAATGCGGCAAAGCTTTCACCGCTTCCCACCATCTGAAAACTCACATACGCACCCATTCGGGAGAACGACCCTTCTCCTGTGCGATATCCGATTGCCAAAAATCCTTCAGCACACCTCACAGCCTCAAGTCGCACACCAAAACTCACGAAAAACCTGTAAGTCAATTTCACCCGATATCCTCTAATCGCAGCTTATTCCAATCCAATCTCTTTGCAGAAGAAGAAACACCCAAAGTCATCATCGGCGGCGAATAAACAGAGAAAGTCCGATCGAAATGCCAAAGAAGACCAAAGTATAGTTAAGGAAGAACCGCCCCTGGATTTGATTGCTGAGGGGGACGATGAGCTGACGCTGGACAAACCGCTGCCCGAAGCGGAGGAGCAGCCACCCCATCAGGAACAGGCCTACAATCTGGTAGACTTCCACGAGTCCAAAGCGCTGGAAATGGCACTTGCCTCGGAGGAGGAATTCAACGCACCATGGGTCGACATATCGGTGCTCGAAACAAAACCGGTTGCGCTGGATCCGGTGACGTCGTCCTGTGTCGCTCTACCAACCAGTGTCCCGTCGTATGTTGATCTGCCCTTCAACGTAAGCGTGGCGGACTTTGGTGATGCGGTGCAAGAAGTCGAAAGCTCGGAGATATTTTTGGATAGTTATTACGACAGCAGTTTGATGGAGGAGAACGCTCGGAAGGAAATTGACGAAGCTATTCAGATCAGCGAGCAAAATGTGGCCAAACAGGATGGGCAATTGAGCAACGAAGATACGGATACGATTTTGAACGAGCTGTTCTTGGAAGGTTTATTACCAAGCGGCTCCGAGCAGCAGGATTCCAACAACAACAACAACGCGGAACCGGTCAAGACCCTCAAGGATATTACAGCCGAAGCGGATATTTGTCGATGCGTCAATTGCCAGTGTGATCCGATGCAGGGCTGTCTTGGAGGGTGTGGTCCGGAGCGCCCGTGTAGACCTCAGTCGGCGTCCAATCAACAGCAGCAATTAGTGTCGCATCCTGAACCTCCCGTGCGCAGTTTTAATCTTTACCAAAATCAACAACAGCCATCCCGTGCGGTAGAATCAAGCGGAGGAGGAGGAGGCTGTTGTAGTGCTTCAAGAGTACCCGCGCAGTCGACGAATTCCGGCCCATTCAGTGAACTGCTCACCAATCTACTCGGACAACAAGGATGTAACTGCAGTGGACCCATGGAAGGGGTTTCCAAAGGATGCTGCGTGGTCATTTGCCTGAAAACTCTGGAGACCCTCAAGAATGTACTTGCAACTCAACCAAATCTGATACGATGCCACAGTTCAGGCAGCAGTGCCATTGCTAACTAGCAGCAGCAGCAAATCGCCATGGTTAAACGAACGCTTAGTCAGTTAGTTAACGATAATTGTGCCAATAATGCAGTGTTAGCGTTAGTTTTTTTTTATTGTTATTATTTTCATATTATTTAGTTGTTAGTCGCAATCGGTTTGGCCGAGTGGCCTATTCAGGAAATGAAATAAGATGATATTTATTTGAAATAGCCGCGCAAAAGCTTATCTTGTTTCCTAGCTTCGCATTTACCCAAACGTCGTAACGTCGTATCTACAAGAAAAAAAGCAATTTCAGTTCGTCCCGAACGTGTAAACTATCTGTGCCTCAAGTGTGATGTTTTTAGAGAGAGTATATACAACGTTAAGTGCCCCGTATTTTAGTCCAGATATAAGAAGTGGCAATAAATCTGTTTGTGTATTGTTTTTGCCTTCGGTAACATTTTTTGTGCTTCGAAAGGTTCTCTGTCGTGAGGGTAGACAGCGCCCCCGGCAAACTATGGACAGGTTCATAATATACGAAGCGTAGAGGTTTATCGCTCGCGAGAGGAATAATTTAGTGTTGGGAACATGGGCATCCCTAACAACCGGTATCAACATCAACACTGCTGAGCTCACTGGTGGCAGCTAAGCTGTCACCCGGAGATGCGCGCAACAGCATAATAAAAAGGGTGCAAGTCCTTCATCGTTCAATGTAGATAGTATGTTTTTAGTCCGTTCAGTAATATAGTTTTAATTTGTTATGTTTACGTTCGTGCGTGTTTTATTTGTACATCATGTACACGGCCACCCCGAAACCGCGAACGTAAAAGTGGCGACAAGGAAAACGGAAAAAAATTGAGAACATTTTGCGCGAGTGAGTGAGGGTTTTTCACTATAGGGAAGAAGAGGAAAATTACCGACGACGGTATCTTTTCGCCCGAGAGTGACCTGCAACAACAGTCAGTGTCGGGAAATGGATTGCAACAGGATCCAGCAGTGCAAAATCAGCAACAGCAGCCGCAGCTACCGACATTCATTCGTCCACAGATGTTTCCGCCAACACAACCTCTACCTAACCTCCCGCAACAGCAACAAAATTTCACGTCGATCGATCCAACGATGTTGCAATTTTTGCAACAAATGCAACAGTCATTGCAACAGCAGATGCAGCAACAATTTCAAGCGCAGGTACAGCAGCAGCAAGCATTTTTGAAGCAGCAAGAGCAGATGTTTCGAGCGGTGATGTCGGCCATCAATGTTTAGGTGCCGACGAACCCGGAGCAGATTCTTGATTCGCTGGCGAGCAATATCATCGAATTCCGGTACGATCCGGATCAACACATCACATTTGCTGGATGGTACGTGCGATACCAGGATTTGTTTGCGAAAGATGCCGTTCGACTCGACGATGAAGCAAAGGTGAGATTGCTGCTGAGAAAACTGGGGCCGTCAGAGCACGAGCGATATACCAGCTATATCCTACCGAAAAGCCCCAACGAAGTGAAGTTCGACGACACGGTGAGTAAGCTGAAGAGTTTATTCGGTATCCCAGAATCCGTGATCAGCAAACGGTATCGGTGCTTGCAAGTCACGAAGCAAGCCACCGAAGACTACAAAACGTTCGCATGCCGGGTGAACAAGCTGTGTGTCGAATTTGAACTGGAGAAGCTTTCGGAGGACCAGTTCAAATGCCTCGTGTTTGTATGTGGACTGAAGGCAGAAAGCGATGCGGAAGTCAGGACCAGGTTGCTGAGCCGAATCGAGGAGCGGAACGACATTACGTTGGAGCAGATTTCCGATGAATGTCAACGTCTTCTGAACCTTAGGCACGATACGGCGATGATAGAGGCAGCGTCTTCGTCGACAGCAGTGCAGGCAGTTAGACGAAAGCAGTTCGATGGGAAGCATTCCCGCGCAGGACGGGGATCGCCAGAGTCAAGATCTTCAAATCAGCGGGGTGCCGGTCTAGCAGCGCCTTGTTGGAACTGTGGTGCAATGCATTATTCGAGAGACTGTCCTTTCATCAGACATCGGTGCAAAGATTGCGGTCAAATGGGCCACAAAGATGGGTACTGCGCTAGTGCCAAGAAGGTGAAGTCTCCAGGCAAGCGCCACCCATCCAAGCTGATGGTAACGAGAAGTGTGCAAGTAAAGAACGTTCGAAAGCGAAGGAGATTTGTGAAGGCGGAAGTAAACGGCCGGCAGATCAGTCTTCAACTCGACACTGCCTCGGACATCAGCGTCATTTCCGAGCAGACATGGAGGCAGATTGGAATGCCAACAACAGGCCCTGCGACAGTCCAAGCTGCCACAGCCTCGGGCAAGCCCTTGAAGCTAGAATTCGAATGCTTATGTGAAGTTGTGATCAAGGGGGAGAGGCGTCATGGTCGATTCTTTGTGGTTAAGCAGAAACTCAATCTGCTTGGACTGGATCTAATCGACACGTTCAACCTCGGATCGTTGCCTATGGATCAGTTTTGTAATCAAATCAACATCTATCCAACATCAATCAGCGCGCTCCAAGCAGCTTTTCCAACGGTATTCAGCGACGATCCAGGGTTGTGCTCGAAGGTGAAGGTGAAGTTCACGTTGAAGGAAGGTAAATCCCCAGTGTTTCGACCGAAGCGACCAGTGGCTTATGCCATGTGCAACACAGTCGACACAGAGTTGGATCGACTTGAACGAGCCAACATCATTACACCGGTCGATTTCTCGGAGTGGGCAGCCCCAATCGTCGTTGTTCGCAAGGCAAGTGGCGCGATCCGTATATGTGGGGACTACTCTACAGGCCTCAATGACGCTCTGCAGCCGCATCAGTACCCACTTCCTCTGCCGCAGGACATTTTCGCTAGGCTGGCGAACTGCAACGTCTATAGCCAGATCGACCTCTCAGATGCGTTCTTGCAGGTGGAGGTGGACGAAAGTTGTCGCGAGTTGCTCACAATCAACACACATCGAGGTCTTTATCGGTACAATAGGCTTCCACCAGGTGTCAAGGCGGCACCTGGAGCTTTTCAGCAGCTCGTAGATACGATGCTGGCTGGACTAAGCTGCACGTCTGGATATCTCGACGATGTTCTCGTTGGCGGGGTTGACGAAGCGGATCATTGGCGCAATCTTCGAGCCGTCCTTCGTCGAATCCAGGAGTTCGGATTCACCATTAAAGCGGAAAAGTGCTCGTTCGGTCAACATCAGATCAAATATCTGGGACATCTCATCGACGGGCAAGGTCTGCGTCCGGATCCGGCAAAAGTCGAAGCAATCTGCAACATGCCGGCCCCAAAAGATATATATATATATCTGTATTATAGTGATTTTCAACACTTTTGGCTGGTTCGTCACTTTTTACTTCCATTTTTGGAAGAATGTCGGGAGTGAGAATTGAACTCGTGATCTTCAGCGTGAGAGGTATGGATGTTACCACTACGCCAGATCGCCTCCGGCCCCAAAAGATGTCACTGGAGTTCGATCGTTTCTGGGAGCGATAAATTACTACGGGAAATTCGTCCCGAGTATGCGTACGCTGCGATATCCGCTAGATGAGCTCCTAAAAACCGACAAAAAGTTCGTCTGGTCAGCGGAATGCGACAAGGCCTTCTCCACGTTCAAGCAGATTCTCACCTCAGATTTGCTTCTGACGCACTATAACCCACAACGCGAGATAGTGGTACCAGCGGATGCGTCATCGGTTGGAGTTGGAGCGACCATCAGCCACAAGTTTCCAGATGGGTCGATGAAAGTTGTTCAACACGCTTCCAGAGCACTAACAGCCGCTGAACAAGCCTACAGTCAGCCAGATCGTGAAGGACTGGCGATTATCTTCGCTGTTACCAAGTTCCACAAGATGTTGTTTGGTCGGAAGTTCACACTGCAAACCGATCACGCTCCACTTCTTCGGATCTTCGGTTCGAAAAACGGCATCCCAGTTTACACGGCAAACCGGCTACAACGCTGGGACTCCAGTTACTGTTATACGATTTCAATATCGTCTACATAAACACAACGAAATTTGGTAGCGCCGATATTCTGTCACGGTTGATCAATCAACACGTCAAGCCGGAAGAAGATTTTGTAGTAGCCAGCATCATAACTGAAAACGACGTAAGATCAATTGCATTAGATGCAGTTACCGCTCTTCCTCTCAATTTCAGAACAATACAGCACGCCACCCGTTCCGATCCTGTTCTTAGCAAGGTCTATCGTTTCGTCCAGCAAGGATGGCCGCAGTCAAAAACGGCCATTCGAAATCGTTCACTTCAGCAGTTCTTCGATCGGAGTGGTTCACTGTCTACGGTTCAAGGGTGCGTGATGTTTGCTGAACGTTTAGTGATCCCGAGCGAGTTTCGGGCGCGTTGCCTACAACATCTTCATCGAGGTCATCCTGGTATCCAGCGCATGAAGGCGATCGCGCGCAGCTTCGTCTACTGGCCGTCGATCGATTCGGATATCGCTGCGCATGTCAAAGCGTGTCGTAACTGCGCAGCTGCAGCCAAGAGTCCACCCAAAATACCGCCGCTGTCGTGGCCCAAGTCAACGCATCCGTGGCAGCGCGTTCACATTGACTACGCAGGGCCTATCGAAGGAGACTATTTCTTGCTCAGCGTCGATTCATACTCCAAGTGGGTCGAAATCATCAGAACGAAGTCGATCACAGCATCTGCAACGATCGGAATTCTACAAAGTCTCTACGCTCGCCTCGGTATGCCAGAAACGCTTGTAAGCGACAACGGTACGCAATTCACTAGTGCCGAGTTTGCACAGTTTTGTCTTGAGTACGGTGTCGACCATGTGACAACCGCACCGTTTCATCCGCAATCCAACGGGCAAGTTGAACGGTTCGTAGACACATTCAAGCGAGCGATCAAGAAGATTCGAGAGGGAAAAGGACCAATCCAGAACGCTTTGGATATTTTTCTGATGACTTATCGAACAACACCAAACGTGTCAGCACCAGAAGGCAAATCTCCGTCCGAAGTTATGTTTGGGCGCAGACTTCGTACCAGTTTGGACTTACTTCGTCCACCAGCTGTTCGGGAAACAATTAGTGAAACTGTTCCAAGGTCGTTCAAGCAAGGTGATGCGATCTACGCCAAGGTGCACTCCAAGAACTCATGGAGATGGGCACCAGGGGTCATTCTAGAGCGGGTTGGACAGGTGATGTTCAACGTGTGGATTGAGAGTAGCCGGATGATTCGTTCGCATATCAACCAGCTTCGAAACCGAACAGAATCTGGCGCCAAAACTTCTAGCTCGATGCCTTCCAAGGTAGTTCCTTTGTCCCCTGCAACGACTGCTCTATCATCCAGACCTACTGAAGTGGAAACAGCTGTACAGGTACCTCGTCGCTCTTCACGTCTGCGAAGACCGCCGATAAGGTTTGACCCGTACCAGCTGTATTAAGAGGGGAGATGTTGGGAACATGGACATCCCTAACAACCGGTATCAACATCAACACTGCTGAGCTCACTGGTGGCAGCTAAGCTGTCACCCGGAGATGCGCGCAACAGCATAATAAAAAGGGTGCAAGTCCGTCATCGTTCAATGTAGATAGTATGTTTTTAGTCCGTTCAGTAATATAGTTTTAATTTGTTATGTTTACGTTCGTGCGTGTTTTATTTGTACATCATGTACACGGCCACCCCGAAACCGCGAACGTAAAATTTAGCTCTCTCAGTGTTTGTGCGTCCAGTAACTGAAATAGAACAAAAAGAGAAAGCAATATAAAACAAGTTCAATATTCTTCCCTTCACCTTCCATCATGCATTGGATGTGATTGGATGTGATTATGGATGTGAATTTTCATTTCACCCCCCCAGTGCAATTATTTCAATAATTTAAATTTACCACTTACGAATGAATTTACTTTTCCGTACATATCTAATATCGCATCTCTGCCAACTCACAAACCGAAATGTAGGGCCCTATTATAGAAATCAAGGCGATAAGAATTTTGCTCGTTAGCTCTATTTTACTATTATAGAAATCGAGCAATTCGATAGCACCGAGCGATTGATAGCTATCGATGTAAGTGTCAGAAATTTTCGAGTTGTTTGGTTCGCTTTTTGCATTTCTTCAGAGAATTATTTTGTTTTGGTTTGCTTCCCTGATACTTTCCTTTGGGAAACATTTCATAAACGCTTAAATATATGCAATTTTTAACACATGTTCGTTTATTTTGATCAGTATTTGTTTTACGGTGCTACCAGAATAGTCTATACAAGGTAAGTGTTCAATCCATCATTGGGCCCTATTATAGAAATCGAATCGAGGATTCGATACAATCACTATCACTATCACACCAAGTAAAATCTGGAATTATAGAAATCGAGGAAAACTGTTCGATTCGTTAGCAAGCTCGAATGTCAGCGGTTGTGATGAAATATTTTGAAACAAGCTTGAAATGTTTCACGAAGCACTATAGAAAGGATGCCAAATCTTTTTTTGAGGCATCTGCTATGAAAATGTATGTCCAAAAGTGTTAATATGGTTATGTTTTGGAGAAAACTGATATTCCCTCAACGAATGAAGCTTAATAGGCGTAATGCATGCATGGATGTGTAATAAAAACGATATCATGGAACAATTTGCTTTACAAAAATATAATTATTAGAAAATGAATCTTTTCATTTATTCTCACAACTGCAATTTATGGAATTCCGTAAGGAGTCACACATAAATTCCACTTTTTTAAGGAAAACATTTTTTCTATGTAATTCTCTTTTAGCGTCGATTTCTTGTTGTAGCGGCGTCAATAGCATTATTGTATTGGGCCACCACCTTTGGCCCTGAATTCTCGCTTGTTGTGTGCTAGTGTTTATTTACTTTTCACCTCATGTCAATCCAAATCTGTAATTTAAAAAAATCATTATTGTTTTGCAAGACATTTCTGCTTTAGCATATGGTATAGAAAGTTTGGTATAGTATAGCAATAAAAAAGAAAATTGCTGACAAAAGTAACACGTACTAACATACGCTAGCAGGAATAAAACATTTTTAGGTAGGAAATTCGTTTGATAGTAATTCAAATAATATGATAAAATTTACTTATGAAGTTGTATGTATCGTAGAAGAAACACTTACTTTCTGGCATTCTGAACCAAGACGCATTGATGGTCTCAGCGCATTAAGCTCCTCACTGAATTCCTCCCACGTTTCCTTAACCAGGATTTTATTTGAACTGCCTCCACAAATACCTCGAGCAATGTTTACATTCGCTTCCATTGGTTCAACGAGTCGTTCAAACATTTGTCTGTCCACTCGTTTTCAGCCACTGAAATATGTGCTGGAAGTAAGTTCTGCATTGTAAATTATAACATAATCAATATGAATAATGTTGGATTGAACACTTACCTTGTATAGACTATTCTGGCATCACCGTAAAACAAATACTGATCAAAACAAACAAACATGTGTTGAAAATTGCATATATTCAAGCGTTTCTGAAATGTTTCCTAAAGGAAAATATCAGGGACGCAAACCAAAACAAAATAATTCTCTGAAGATATGCAAAAAGCGAACCAAACAACTCGAAAATTTCTGACACTTGCATCGATAGCTATCAATCGCTCGGTGCTATCGAATTGCTCTATTTCTATAATAGTAAAATAGAGCTAACGAGCAAAATTCTTATCGCCTCGATTTCTATAACAGGGCCCGATGTCTCAGAATTTACTCGACTGATTTGGCTGATTTTTTTGTCAGCTTGTAAAAATAAATTATCTAAAGCATTACATAGCCGTTTCCTGATGATTTTTTAAATTTATTTATGGGCACCGATTTTTCATGAAAAATAACTCTTTTATAACAGAAATGGTCGCCATTTGGCACCACCAGTACCATTGTCGCAAGCCGCGCCGGTTGCATCAACGCCGTCCATGCTCACAACTCCGGCTGAACATTCAACACCATTGAAGAACTTGCCATCCACGCCAACTTCACCAAGCTTAGTCTGGGTTACACCAGAATCAACAACAGATAGTCGTCAGCCTTCTTCCACCATGCCTACATCCAAATCTGTAGTTCCTTTGTCCCCTGCAACGACTGCTCTATCATCCAGACCTACTGAAGTGGAAACAGCTGTACAGGTACCTCGTCGCTCTTCACGTCTGCGAAGACCGCCGATAAAGTTTGACCCGTACCAGCTGTATTAAGAGGGGAGATGTTGGGAACATGGACATCCCTAACAACCGGTATCAACATCAACACTGCTGAGCTCACTGGTGGCAGCTAAGCTGTCACCCGGAGATGCGCGCAACAGCATAATAAAAAGGGTGCAAGTCCGTCATCGTTCAATGTAGATAGTATGTTTTTAGTCCGTTCAGTAATATAGTTTTAATTTGTTATGTTTACGTTCGTGCGTGTTTTATTTGTACATCATGTACACGGCCACCCCGAAACCGCGAACGTAAAATTTAGCTCTCTCAGTGTTTGTGCGTCCAGTAACTGAAATAGAACAAAAAGAGAAAGCAATATAAAAAAAGTTCAATATTCTTCCCTTCACCTTCCATCATGCATTGGATGTGATTGGATGTGATTATGGATGTGAATTTTCATTTCACCCCCCCAGTGCAATTATTTCAATAATTTAAATTTACCACTTACGAAAGAATTTACTTTTCCGTACATATCTAATATCGCATCTCTGCCAACTCACAAACCGAAATGTAGGGCCCTTTTATAGAAATCGAGGCGATAAGAATTTTGCTCGTTAGCTCTATTTTACTATTATAGAAATCGAGCAATTCGATAGCACCGAGCGATTGATAGCTATCGATGTAAGTGTCAGGAATTTTCGAGTTGTTTGGTTCGCTTTTTGCATATCTTCAGAGAATTATTTTGTTTTGGTTTGCTTCCCTGATACTTTCCTTTGGGAAACATTTCAGAAACGCTTAAATATATGCAATTTTTAACACATGTTCGTTTATTTTGATCAGTATTTGTTTTACGGTGCTGCCAGAATAGTCTATACAAGGTAAGTGTTCAATCCATCATTGGGCCCTTTTATAGAAATCGAATCGAGGATTCGATACAATCACTATCACTATCACACCGAGTAAAATCTGGAATTATAGAAATCGAGGAAAACTGTTCGATTCGTTAGCAAGCTCGAATGTCAGCGGTTGTGATGAAATATTTTGAAACAAGCTTGAAATGTTTCACGAAGCACTATAGAAAGGATGCCAAATCTTTTTTTGAGGCATCTGCTATGAAAATGTATGTCCAAAAGTGTTAATATGGTTATGTTTTGGAGAAAACTGATATTCCCTCAACGAATGAAGCTTAATAGGCGTAATGCATGCATGGATGTGTAATAAAAACGATATCATGGAACAATTTGCTTTACAAAAATATAATTATTAGAAAATGAATCTTTTCATTTATTCTCACAACTGCAATTTATGGAATTCCGTAAGGAGTCACACATAAATTCCACTTTTTTAAGGAAAACATTTTTTCTATGTAATTCTCTTTTAGCGTCGATTTCTTGTTGTAGCGGCGTCAATAGCATTATTGTATTGGGCCACCACCTTTGGCCCTGAATTCTCGCTTGTTGTGTGCTAGTGTTTATTTACTTTTCACCTCATGTCAATCCAAATCTGTAATTTAAAAAAATCATTATTGTTTTGCAAGACATTTCTGCTTTAGCATATGGTATAGAAAGTTTGGTATAGTATAGCAATAAAAAAGAAAATTGCTGACAAAAGTAACACGTACTAACATACGCTAGCAGGAATAAAACATTTTTAGGTAGGAAATTCGTTTGATAGTAATTCAAATAATATGATAAAATTTACTTATGAAGTTGTATGTATCGTAGAAGAAACACTTACTTTCTGGCATTCTGAACCAAGACGCATTGATGGTCTCAGCGCATTAAGCTCCTCACTGAATTCCTCCCACGTTTCCTTAACCAGGATTTTATTTGAACTGCCTCCACAAATACCTCGAGCAATGTTTACATTCGCTTCCATTGGTTCAACGAGTCGTTCAAACATTTGTCTGTCCACTCGTTTTCAGCCACTGAAATATGTGCTGGAAGTAAGTTCTGCATTGTAAATTATAACATAATCAATATGAATAATGTTGGATTGAACACTTACCTTGTATAGACTATTCTGGCATCACCGTAAAACAAATACTGATCAAAACAAACAAACATGTGTTGAAAATTGCATATATTCAAGCGTTTCTGAAATGTTTCCTAAAGGAAAATATCAGGGACGCAAACCAAAACAAAATAATTCTCTGAAGATATGCAAAAAGCGAACCAAACAACTCGAAAATTTCTGACACTTGCATCGATAGCTATCAATCGCTCGGTGCTATCGAATTGCTCTATTTCTATAATAGTAAAATAGAGCTAACGAGCAAAATTCTTATCGCCTCGATTTCTATAACAGGGCCCGATGTCTCAGAATTTACTCGACTGATTTGGCTGATTTTTTTGTCAGCTTGTAAAAATAAATTATCTAAAGCATTACATAGCCGTTTCCTGATGATTTTTTAAATTTATTTATGGGCACCGATTTTTCATGAAAAATAACTCTTTTATAACAGAAATGGTCGCCATTTGGCATTTTTAGGATTTTCAAAACCCACTTTGTGACGCTTTAGGTATTGTCCTAAAGTTTTAAAACATTTATTGGAACTCATTTTGCGACACACACAGGGGCGCCCAGGTTTGCGTAGCGAAAAATTAAAAGCGTATTGGTGTAATGTGATGTGATGTTGTTTCAATTTTGCGAATAATCAAAGAGATGTTATTGGTTTCATGTGCGGACAGAAGCAGCTACTCATGATGGTTGTTTTTTACTCAATTGAGAGATGAAATGTAATACGGGAAAAAATGCAATTGAAATTCTTGGATTTTGACGCCCCAAAGGGTTAGCGCCCCCGGTAAATGTCGGGTTTGCCGCCCACACACTACGCTACAGGTATTGAGTAAGGATTTCTCTGGCTAATAACAACAACCTCGGTAGATAAATAGTATTAAAGTTATAATTTTCCAGCATTACGATCGATAGCAGATATGTAGCTATGCTATTATGCTACCTTCCGCGCGATATTCGATTCACGATCAACGAAAAAGGAATGCAGTTGGAGTCACTTACAATATTATCCCCTAGAGAACCGGACCAGAACAGCCCAGAACTTAGTCCTCCCCAGCGGGCACAGCATCCTCCAGTCGTCGGATGAATTTTACCCGTATCTCCGTGTTGGCATCTCCCTTGAGTTGATCCTGGGCGAACCAGCACTGTACCTCCAGTTGGACCATCTCCAACGCGCCCCTTATGCAGCCACATATGATCGAGCTGTACCGCAGCTGCTGGTAGTCCGCCGGTAGCTCCACAAATTCCGTCAACGGGTTGCTGTCGAATACGAGTGAGAATTCGTCTCCCGAGGCGGCCCAGTTCGAAATCGTCGGCTGCACGTTCAGATACATCCGGAAGGCCAGCTGTATCTTGTCGGCGGTTTCGCGCATGTCCAGACAGCGTGGTGAGTTGGTCCGCGAGAGGAAGTCCTCGATCAGACGCATGCCCATATTGTAACCGATGCGTTCCAGCTGCTTGTTGACGTCTTCGATGTTTTCGAAGTCACGCAGCATCTGCGACACCAGGGCGCCATACGTGAGCGTGAAAAGCTCGGAGTTCTGCGGAGGGTTACAAGGAACAAACAACATTTTTTTTAGTAAAGGGTGGAATGATCAAAATGTTCTCAATCTGAGTTTGGCGCGTTTCTTTTAAGGGTGCATTTGAAAAACCTGAGTACCCATTATTTTGAAGGTGTTAAATTGGTGTCCAAGCCAAAAGAGCCATGCTTTCTGCATGCGAAATTGGTAAAATCAGACTTCAAGCAACTTTCGGGACAGGAGATTCACAAGGCGACGGGTCAGTATTTTGAGCCTATTCACTAAACATCACTATAAGCCAAACCAATGTTGTCAACATAAAACAAGAGAAGCGCTATCGCGCTCTTCGTATTTCTGGAATAAAACAATTTCCAGAAATACGAATTTTTTTGTATATTTTTATTAGAAAGCCCTTCCAATTTAACAAAGTTTGATTTTTATATTTTAAATTCTACATGCAAACTGTCTTCAGAAGACTTTCGTTCCACGAAGTTGATTAAACTAACTGGAGCTACAACATTGTCGAACTATAATTATCTCCATCTATAGAGATAAGGAAGTTAGATTTTTTACTTCACCTAAAGTGATGGTCCCCCTAATTTTTTTTTGATTTTTTTCCCAGATTCTCCACTAAATTTCCTGTCATCGAACGTAGGATTTTTTCGAAATATTGAAATGGCACCATTTTTTGTAAAAAAAATGTGTTTTTGCCTCATAAATCGAGACAAAAACATTCAGCAAAAATTTATTTTTCAAAGTATCAAAAAAAATCCTACGGACTATGATAGGAAATTTAGTGGGGAATCTGGAAAAAAATTCATTACAATCGGATGGACCGCTCCGACACATTTATTTCTTTCATTTTACATCGTACCTTCAATCTGCGATCACAAAACCATAAAACTGTCCTACAACGCTTAAAATGTGATTGTCGCTTTTTTGTTGCCAAATTGGACTTGCGGACTTCTCTAGCTGCTTTTGACATCCGCCCCTCCGCTCGTTCGATTCGTTCCTTATCCGATTTTCCGCAGAAATTATTGCACTCCGGTCCAATTTCAAGATTATGTTCTTTCTAGATCTTCAAAACACATAGTAAACCATCATTGAAGTAATAGGTTCCTACCGTTTTGAATCATATTTCGGACGCTTAAGGCATTTGATGCAGAAAATTGATCTAAACTTTTTGCAAAAGTCTTATTTGGTTGATATTTTTATTAAATTACTTCAATAAGCTTTTAAGCTTTCTACTTTAGTACCTATTTGATTGAAAACATTAGAAATTACCGAATAATAATGTTTTTCAATTGAAGCGAATAAGAATCAAATTTCTGACACTATCTATGGAAAAAAACTAATTCCGTACAGAGTGAATTCGAATTTCGGACACTCTGTTTGCATAACGGTTTCTTGTGGTTTAAAACTCAATGTATATTTCTGTACAATTACTGAAGCAAGAAAATTATCAAACATGCGAAAACAACAATGACTGAGTCCTTCCATGCATGCACAAATGTATTCAAAACTTTCTATAACCATTGATGGCTTATAGAATTTAAAATTTTTGTTTTTTAAATAATTTTCATCACCCCTTCCCCAATTTTTTTCCCCTAAATTTTCCCTCTCTTAATTCATAAATCGTGCATTTGCAGCTTTTTTTGCTTTTTTCAGTTCTTCAAGTTTTTTCCTGTATTATAGTGACTTACAACACTTTTTGGCTGGTTCATAGTTATTACTTCCATTTTTGGAAGAATGTCAGAAGTGAGAATTGAACTCGTGATCTTTAGCGTGAGAAGTATGGGTGTTACCACTACGTCAGATCGCCTCCTCAAGTTTTTCTTTTTGATTCATCTGTTCTTCCTGCTTCCTCAACTTAGCTAATGTTTGGATTTCTTCTTCTTTCTACTTCAACTTAGTTTTTCTTTTCCTTCCCTCAAGTTTTTGGCGCTTCGTCATCTCAATCAACATTTTCGCAGTTTCTGCTTTTTTATGCAACATATTCCATGACTCGCTTGTGGCCACTGCAGAAGTAACGTGAGGCTTTCTTCTACCTTGAGCTGATGAGTTGCCAGGACACACAGCAACATATGGAGGGTTCAACGTTTCTTCTGTTAAAAGTTCATCCAATTGCACATTGTCCGCTAACTATTCAACTTCCCTCATATCTATCTACTGGTCTGTAGTTGAAAATCATGTGTATTATTTATACAAGATTTCAATTATTTTGGTGAGTTACATGAATCTACGCTTTGCATCCATAATAAGCCTAAAAATTCAAATTAGTAGCACCAATTTCAATCGTCCGAAATATGAATCGTAGGGAAGAAGTTCGATTCAAACTTCGGACATTTTATATTGTAATTCTTTTAAGAAAAAATACATTATACTTGATTATATTTCATAGTCAACTGTAAAACACCTACCAAGCAATAAAAGAAAACTGATGACGATGGTGAGAACTGTTCGAACACGAGAGAAATTTAAATATTAATGAACGGTTAAATTCTACATGCTCACGCTAAGCGAAGATCAAATACAAACGAAAATGAGTTCTACTGTTAGATTCTATCCTACTACACTCTGTCCAACTTCTATGAGACCACCCTGATTCTATTTCGTTGCAACACAAACAGTTAGAATTTCAACAAGATACATTCATACATAATAGACTGCTTAGAATAAAATTATTATCAATGAAAAATTCAAAACGATAGGCTGATTTACTTGTCAACAATTGGTAACTTTGTCATTTCGACTAATAACCTTGAAAATTCGTGTTGGAATACTATTTACCAAATTCTGCTGAACGGATTTCTCGATATTTTTCCATTTTTCAGAAATAGCGACCTTGAGTCCTTCAATCGTGGTATACCGTTTTCCCTCAGTGTAGATTCTGCGTACAAGGATCCCCCCTAAGATTTTCAACAGGATTAAAGTCTGGAGAGCGAGCCGGCCAGTCCAAAAATTAGGTTTTTGATCCTTAATCCATTGCTTAGTTTACTTGCTGGTATGAATAGAAGCATTGTTTTGCTGGAATGTGAATTATTTGTGACGATATCCACGCAAAACCGGTAGGATAGAGGATTCCAGAACATGTACGTAATCCTTGAATGATGTGAAAGCTATCTTGGGCTTTTCTGTTGCACAGAATCACGCCTAAACCATGCACGAGCCTCCACCAAAATTCCTGGTTGAAAAATACTGTTCCTTCTTCCGTAAATCACACTAGTACCCGTTAAAACCATCAGGACCATCCAAATTGAACTTGTTTTCGTCAGTGAAGGTAACCTATACATTAAAGAACTTTTCGTTATGGTGTATAGCAAAATGTATTCTTTTGGAAACATTTTTTGTCACAACATACCATGTCCCACTGTCGGTTCATGTGAGCTTTGGCAAAACTCAGACGTCTTCCGAGGTGAGATGGTGTAACATAAGGACTTTTAACCTTTTTTTAACTCTTTATGTGAGGATTTTTTACCAAAATTTGATGAATTGTGACCCGAGCAGTTAAGTAGTTGAAATAGTGGGCCCTATTCCAGAAAACGAGACGAGCAGACGAGCGCATCGGTATTCTTCTGCTCCGCCTTTATCTTCAAAAATTGTTCCACGGCTAAACTAGTATTGCATAAGCAACGTATGTATGTTTTCAACTGCAACCTTTTAATTCAGTTCAGTAATTGCTAGATTTTATATATATATATATATATATATATATATATATATATATATATATATATATATATATATATATATATATATATATATATATATATATATAGATTTAAAACTTTTCTTGATAAATCGTTGACTAGGTGAACAAACATTGCCCCCAATAAATCCATAATAACAAAACTTCTGAGTGATGAACACATATGCTCAAGGAAAAATATCAATGGAACCAAAAGATATATGAAACTTACCCCTTTTTGTGATATTTTAGCACTGAGAAAAGAGTATCGATTGATCAATTTTAAAACTGTTTGTTGTTTTTCTCAAAACAAAAACATGTCTTCTCATCTGACATCACTGATCATACCGAGAAAAACTGACTGAAGTCTCTCCAGTCTACCAAATAAAACATTTCAATGAAACTCGTGTACTGGAATGGGATATTTTGCTCATCTCGACAGTGACTGAAACCGAGACGAGACGAGACGAATTGCTCGTCTCGTTTTCTGGAATAGGGCCCATTGCTTTATTTGCACATGCGATTGTGAGGTATTCTAACCTGTTCTAGCTATTTCCCGCTTATCCCGGTCAGAGAGCTTCGATTTACGTGGAGTTCTCTTCTTCTTAACGTATCCTTGAGGATTCGCCAAATAATTGAGCACAACTTAATTGGATCGTTCAATCCGACGAGAAATTTCTCTGATACCAACATTTTCTTGGTGGAATGCATCGATTTGTCACTCTTCTCTCTCCGTGAGGGCTTTTCCCTTCGGCATTTTCCAGATTTAATTGATTAAAACAACTAAAACAACGGAAAATGTAACTGGTCTTATACAAACTTGACAGTTGAAAATACGAAAACATTCGTTTACGCTCAGCGCTTGCACACACACACACACACACATATGAAAATCATGCAGTGTATAGGGCTCTTGCTACACATACATGCAGAGCTTGTGTTGGGCACTCATCGCTTTGTTTACATTCGTAGTTTCTATGCAGCAGAAGCGGATTACTAATCAATCGGCGTTCTTGTAGATGATTTAAACATAGTTGCGGTCTTTCTACTAGCGCGAAATTTTTCATAGAACTAACATGAACTTTGTGAAACACTTAGGCAAGCTATTTCATGAACAACAGTTTGTAAGAGGCATATTATTTAATTTACTAGCACCTATTTCGCGATATTCATTGAGCAACTTTCCCACTAGATTTGGATCGAAAAATTGGCAGAAAAGGATTATCTACATTTTCGCACCTAGATCAGAGTCACAGAGGCTCGAGTTCATGTTCGAATGCTTCCTTGTATTTTCTATGATTTGGCTAATCGATGGATTTTCTCCGTTTCCGATCAATTTTCTCATAAACATATTTGACTTCTCCGCAAAGCGTTCATGTACCCGGAAATTATTTAAACAAAACTCAATCTTGTCGATCCATATAAATCCTATGCAGCGATCACGTTTGCCTGCCCAACAGACTACTAATACATATGCACGCTGCAAGTGCCCTATGGTAGTCACCAAAACCTACACACTAGAATATAAATTGAAGCATTGTTTGTTCACAATGACACAAAGCAGCAAGATCATCACCTAGTCTTATAGAAGTTGGACAAAGTGTATGTATTCAAATGTAGTTCTCATATAAAATGATAGTGAAACCAAGGGGTTGCTCTAAAGAATTAATTGTGATATTGATTTTATAGTTATATCATCAGGGCATTAAGCATTCGAAGATATTATTACAAAGTGTCCGAAATATGAAGCTGTCCAAAATATGACCCAGAACGGTATATTTGCTGCAATTTCCAGAATTTTCTTCCACAAGCGTGTGAAGCCTCCCAAGCATTGTTCTAGTAAGTCATCACGACTTAGCTCCTCGTATATTGAACGAATCGCCAGAAGAATGTCCATTCCCGTTGCGTTGCGTGCATTCTTCACGTGCTCCTTACGCAAAGACTTAGATCTACTAATTGGCTTGTAACTTCGGAACGGAGCATCGAACAAACCTGGGGCGAAAACTACAGTAAAGTAGACTACCCCTTATTCTGTATTTCGAACGACTTGATAAAACTCCATTCTGTATTCCGTTCCAGTTGTTTTTGTATTTCGTTCGATCTGCTTCTCTTCGAACATTAAATGGGCAAAACGTTCGAAATAAAAGATGCGAAATAATAACTCGAACGAAATAACGGTTGCGAACGAAATGGAAATCCGTCGGAATACGGAATAGGGCTGGACATCTTGGTGAACACTTGAAGCCAGAAATATTTTTTTTATTTTTTCAAGTTTCTATTTCCCCTTAACACGTTGAACCGCGTGTCGGTTTCTAGGGAATATTTTTTCTGTATTATATATTTTCGGAAGAATGTCGGGAGTTCGAATTGAACTCCGTTAGAAAAACATTCATTAAGAAAGTTGATTGATAAAAGTTACAAAATTAGGAAAAAAACAAAACAAAAAAATTGTTTTCAGATGTTTTACAATATGTGAATGTTTTTTATACAATCAGCCCTAGTCTGTATTCCGACGGATTTCCATTTCGTTCGAAACCGTTATTTCGTTCGAGTTATATTTTCGCATTCCCTATTTCGAACGTTTTGTCCATTTAATGTTCGAACGAGAAATAGATCGAACGGAATGCGAAAACAATTCGAACGAAACACAGAATGGAATTTTATCAAGTCGTTCGAAATATTTCGAATCGATTGAAATACAGAATAGGGGTGAATATATTTGCTAGCGGAAACCGACACTGATATTGTGCAAATGCTCTTGATGCGTGCTGAATGCAAAGCGTAGCAAGAACATTTTGGAGCTCATTATGTCAATATTGTCAACGAAACCATCTGCTTTAAGCCATTCCACGCTGGGATAAAGTAGAATTCCAAATTCCTCAATATTACGTTTATTACATCATTCTCGTTCTTGCGTTTAAAAACGTAATACAAATAGTCTGACAAGCTCATCTTAACATTACTCCGGATCTTCACTCTTCATACAGGAATGAAATCTTCCTCCATCTCCGCGCACACGGTTCATCGCGTGTCGGTGTCGCGATTCGTGCAGATATTTTGGTCGTTCTTTGGGAATTTTTCCCTGAGCCTCCAGTTTCGCCCTTGCCTGGCGCCGCTTCAGTATACGCTTGTACTGTTTCGCATTCACGTACAGTGGTTCCTCCTCGGATTCCACCGATGCCATCGTCGTTTGAATCGTTTCGATGTTTGAACTTCCCGCGATCACCGTTTGAGCGTTCGTTTCGGCGGCGGCGGCGGTGCTGGTGGTGGTGTTAGCACCACCCTGGCCGGTATTTGCACCCGTTCCCTGAACGGTGGAGGCAAAAATAGTTGGACTGTTCATTGTCGCTATGCCACTTTGGTCGGGAGTGGCTGCTGATAGCATCACTACCGGGGCTCCCCCGGTAGTATTTCCAGCGGTGCTGATTGTCTGGTTCGGGATTTGAACTAGATTCCCTTTTAAGTTTACGTTCTGGATAGAATCAGCTTGGAGCTGCACTGGCTGATATAGAAACGTCTGGCCCCCATCCAGCGTGAATTGCAGCACTTGGGGTTGTGTTGTCTGCTGAACCGTTGTCGGCACAACCAAACCTTGCCCGGGCATAGATGATAGCGGAACAACCTGGACCTGTTGACCGGCGGCATTTGCGTTATTCAGCTGCTGTTGTAAACTTTGCAATAGTAGTTGCTGATTGTTTGGGTCATGAAGGGCTTGATTCAGCTGCAGCACTTGAATTGGGGTGCCTGTGACCATCTGATCGGTACCATTTTCCATCTTGATGATAATGCTTTCTTTGTTATCTGCTCCTTCCGGCTGAATTTGCATTTTGTTACTGATTCCACTTCTCTTCCACTTTTCACTCGAATAAAACACCAAATTTTTACACTTTTCTCTCAAAAGAAGCACTAAAAATACAAGAGACAGGTGAAGAAAAGTGCGCTTTAAAATTGAGACGACCGAGTTTATTCTTGAGTGATCAAAATTATCGGGGGCGTTCCGGGGTTACTTTTGTGTACGGAAGTGCTGTTTTCTTGCCGGTTTTTGACAGTAATTGCTAGTCCAACTAATCATGGAGGAAGTGTCTGTTACTCACCACTTTCTTAGTATCCAGGCGGGTGTTTTGGCGAGACATTTTTGTAATCAACGAATACACTCCGTCCTTTTCATCGCTCGATTCGATTTTCCAGTAATGACGCGACGAGAGACAGATGCCAGCACACGCTTAATTGTTTCTATACATATTGTGTAGAAAGTATAACAATACACGATGATGTTTGATGATGATTATTTATAGCGAATTCGTTTTTGTTCAGTTTCAACCCCAGTGCCGCACTAACTGCTGTCAAAACGTTTTTTTATTCACTCAGTTGCGCACTCAGTGTCGCACTAGTTCGCCCCGAAAGCTGCTAGTTTCGCACTGAGATGCTTCACGGGTTGGCGCTCGGGTTCACCAATACAACTATACTGAACTGTCAAGTTCCGAGTATTGTTTTGGAAAATCTAGAAATGAAGACTATGAAAATGGGAAAGCTACTGCTCTTGCTTTTGTATTATTGGAATCGTAATCCAATTCGGATTCTGATTTTGAAGAGTATAGTCGTGTAGACGGCATTAAGCTCCGTGTGCTTTCATTGGGAGGCGAAAATTATTATGGATATTCAGGAGGAATAAACATGCTCTCAAAATCAAAATTATGAATGAAAATTTACTTTAACGTATCGAATATTTATTTTATGTGATGAAATAAGAGGGTTTTTTTCCGATATCGCAGAAACATTGAACGAAAACTGTGTCTAACGATGATTTTATATTATAATAGTAATTATTTGTGGAACAAACAGGAAATGCATCGACAAATGGTTAAGTGAGTGTCAGGACTACATGTGTTAGGTAATCAAACAATATGAAGTAAAAAATGTCATTCAAACTTTTATATTTTTACACTGCACTTGGCCCTTCTTATCTGATAGAGAATAATTTACCTCCCAAGCACTAATATCGCCACCAGACGTCGACACTGTACATTTGTCGTCGCAAATATAAACAAATCAGACTATATAACGCACACCAACAAACCACCGCATTCGTGAAACTGAAAACGTTTTTTTATTACAGAGTTAGTGTGGCACTGATTCAGTTTTAAAAACGAATTCGCTATTAGGTAGTTTTTCTTTCAAATCACATAGGGTAAAAGTACACTGTTTGACCGAAGCATAAGGACATGTTCTCACTGCAGCGGGGCATCAGCGTGACTTGAGCGGGGCGTGTGATGCTTTCGATTAATCGTGTGTGATCTTATTGATGTTATCACACAAGGCTGACGCACCGTGAGCGAGCTTTTGGCGTGTTATTGGCGTGCAAACGAAAACATCTCACGCCGGCGATATTTGTATTACTCCACTTCTCTCTTGCATATGTTTGTATGTAGTAGTGACATAATCAATAATTGCGTGCATGCTGGAGGTAGGTTGCCGAATGTCGTTACATGCCTTCATTTTGGTTTTATTTTATTTCCATTTTATTGACTACGAAGATATTTGATTTTGTGAAGATATATAAAAAAAGAACTAAGAAAGAAGCTGCATCATGAAAGCTAACGTGAACTGTATGCAAGAACGTGGAAAAAATCCTATCGGAGAGTAGAATCGAGAAAACATACACATTTTATTAGGTCAACTGTTAATTTGTTTTGCTTTTTTCATGCTTGTATTTTGAGTAAATAAATTTCCCGTATAATGATGTCTATATAATAACATATATCGCAATTACGGTTTTGCGTAATATGCTATGAAATCTTCCCTATTTTTTCACATTTTCCATATTTTGTGAAAAAAAATCATTTGGCCCCCCTGTATGCGGGACTGAGGAAACATCGAATTGGTTTGTTATTGTTGTGGTTCATTCCAGGGTGGCAGACGCACAATACCAATTAATATCTTCGTTTACCGTGTTGCTTTTGACAACATCAATCGAGGACGCCGAATGCATGTTCTGAAACCCTTCTTGCTCGACTCAGGCATTAGTTGAAAGTATGTTTTTCATCGTCGACGTCGACGATCCGGATATGTTCAACGGTGCTGGAATATTTAAAAAAAAAAAGACCAAATATCATTCTTTCTTACACACATATTGACAAATCTGAAAAAAAAAACACGCTGAAGACACGTCGTTGGCACGGTGGAATGTGGGTGAACAAAAATATCGTGGCGAAAAGTAAACGATCCCCGCTCAAGCCACGTTGACGTCTCGCGGCAGTGAGAACAGGGGCTAATACAGTAGATTGCCTGCTTTATTCCAAACGTTTAAGAATCGGCTAAAATAAACGGCTGAACGTATCAATATGAAACGTTTACAGATGCTTTGGCTAAAATTTGCCTGTTAACATTGCAAACTTACTACAATATTTGCAAAATTACAGATTATTCTGTAAAACTCTTTAAAAAACCTGTTTTTTGTACTTTTCTGAAATCGGTGCGAAAAAATTAAATAATTTTTTTTGTCAAATAACAATAAAATAACTTTATACAGCATCTATTACAGTTTGCAAAACAATCTTTCGATCATTACATATTGAATTATTCATCATCAACTCTGTTCAAATGCATTCGCTCCGTAATCATTATTTGTTCCGGCATTCATTTGAGATTGTTGTTGAAGTTGTTGATACTAAAGATCCTTTATAAACACGGCCACTTTCAAAGAATCAGTAATGGCGTTTCGATATTGGTATGACGAATTGTGGTTCTGCTTGACATGTGTTTTAGTAATTTGTCTCGTGAAATGTACGAATAATTAGTGTGACTAATATTACTCCCCACTGTACAATGTTTGACCGTAGCCAAATATTTGACACATTTGGCAGATGAAATTTGAATAACTTCTATTGATCAAATATATTTAACATAAAACACGATAAGCAATTATTTGGTTCAGTGTATGCCTATTTATTATCGATCTACTCGTCAAACCTGTCAGCAAATTACGTTAAATATTTCAGTCGAAGTTTTTCTATGTTCCACGTCTGACGCTGTTTGCCATTGTTGATAATTGAAGAGGGAAAAAAGAATATTTGTATCGAAATTTAACGAAACTATCGAAATTAAATGAAAATCAATAATATTTGCCACAATATCGGTTATATTCGCTAATTTTTGTTTCCGAGTGTGAGTGATTTGTACGCGTTTGATTAATTTCCAATAACAGTGCAACTTGCATAACCAACCGAACACACACACCCGAGTTCGGTCCTGTCGTTCGATCAGCTGTCATCACATCTTGAGGAGGAAAATTCGAAGTTGCAAAATCCAAGAAGTTGTCCGTCAGTCAATAAAATTGTCGATGAGCTAACAGCGAGAGTTTTTCCACGTCGGGTCATAATCGGAGTTTGTGTGCAAATTGCCAGTGGATCAAATAAGAAACGAAACGAACAACTCCTGGTCTGGTGCCACAGTGGATTAGCGGAGCAGAAGAAGAAGTGAGTGTTTTGTGGATCGTTCTGATAGCGAGCGATTAGCGATTAGCGGTCGATTCGGTCCAATGTGAAACGAAGCATTTTGTTTTGAGTGATTAAGGAGAAAATTGCAGTGCCCGGAAGGGCAGACACAGATTATGTGACAGTGTGCTGGAATTTAATGGTTCGCTCGGCTCGTGCTTTGCCTTCTACGTGTCATTGGATTACTCAATTTGTGCGAAGAAAAGTCCCTTCCACTGAAGTGCTCCATGGGGAAGATGGTATGCTAGTATATGACAACGAACGGGAAAGACGAATATACTGAGGGATTTGGTTTCTTGTTTGAGGCAAAGGTAGGAAAGAACGTCTGATAGACCGAAAGTGTTATGAGCTCCGAGGAATTGTGTAATGCTGAGAAATGGATTAAATCATTGTCGTTTTTCTTTGGTAAACCTTCGGAACAATCGTTCTTATCAATGGCATTCTTCAAATACACGGTGTCATAACTAATTAATTGATGTAGTGCGAAAGTAAGATTGCAGGTTTCAAATGACAGACTTGATATTATATAGCAACAGACGAGAATAGATGGACATTTGGATTGATGAGGCGACAATATCAATTATATGCGATGTGAATCGTATATTGCTGTATTTGATGCCCTGGAAAAGAGCAAAAATAATAATTTCTGTTGAATGATATAATCAAATTTTAGTCACATCACATGTTTTTTTTCAAAAAGTGTTTTAAAGATTTTCACATACAGTGACTCAAACTCGAAATCGTACCCCACAATGCTATTTTTTTCCACAACTTTTGAAAGCCGAAGCTGAGCTTTCGAAGTATTCTATTTAGAAAATGACATATAGGGGTAGTGGGGGTAAAGTGGTCACCTGCTTGTTTGGTAGTATAACTATTGACTATTGACACCGTATTGATAGTCACCTTATGTTTGAAGAATTTCATGACTTTTGAGTCATCCTATACTTCAATGGAACTGTCGCATGTCAAGATATGAATAAAAGCAAAAATCGCTCTCTCGGTAGCCATTCGGTCGTAGTTTGGTGCGTTTCGAATCTAAGGAATTTATAGTGAAATTTAGTTTATTTGACCTGACATTTTCGACAAATCAATAGTTCGGACGACTGTTCACATATTCTAGGAGAGGTGAACATATATGTTGTTCAATTTCGGCGATTATTTCGCATAGAGTAAATGATCTTGGTTTGTCCATTTTAGGTCGTTTTAACGCAATTAGTAAATGTAAATCGATTTTTATTCATGAAAATCTCGTATAATCAATACAAGTTTGTGTTTGTTGAAAAGCCTCAAGTCTCTAGTTGCTAATACTACCATAAGGCGTTGAATTTATTCAAATTTTTATGTTTTTTAACGATTTTCTTCAAAGAGAAATTATGATCATGGTTTGTAACCTCTGAGCATGGTTTGTCCGGTTTTATAAATCACATTTTTTAAATGAAAACATTCGAATTTTCAAGTAGATGTTGCATTTATCATTACTTGATTTTACTGTCATCATATTGATTCACTCATAATTTAGACATTCTTCAGAATATTGCCTTTTTTGGGGCATCTTCAAAGTGTTCACCTCAACACATTCAACACAGAGAAACTTTATTTCTGCTATGCGCAAAGGACGCCATAAACAAACAACAGCGCGCCAAGCGGTTGCCATAGAAATCATGTTGACAAACAACATTAGTGAATCGGACACCTCATGATCAGAATTGAGGTCATCGAAATGCGTTAATTGCATGGTTTAGCTATGTAAATCTGATACAAATGGTGTGCATACATGATGTTTATAATATTTGTAAGAGTTATAATCCAGAAAAGGACTGAATACCTGCCAAATAATTATCTGGTGATTGATTAAAAGTTAGCTCAAATGAGGGGCGCATTGACACCAATCGAAGGTAGACTTTAGATCCTTTAAAACATGTGAATCCGTAAAAATATACTATAAAACTACTGTAAATCATGAAAAGGACAATTTTATTTATATGTTTGAAACATTCGAATACCTGATTTGACAGTGGTGCGCTGAATTAGAGCATCCAGAACCAAGCCTCATTATGAAAAACGTTATGTGTTTCCTACTACGTTTTTGTACGCATGAGAAAATTTCAATAACGACTCTAGGTCTAGGCCTAGCTCATTTCATTCATGTACCTACCACTTCAAGAATCATTTAAAAAAATTTGGACAAGAAAACACGTATAAATCTATGCCTTCTAGCATGATATATGCGAGCGACCACTTTGCCTCCTCACTAAAAAATGTTCGACAGCAATAAGTTGAGCTACAATATTCTTTGAAAAACAAAAATTGTTGTGGTATGTGGACACAGGAAATGGGTATGTTCCTCAGGGTTACCACTTTCCCCCCAGTTCCCGTATATATATTCAGAGCTTAAACCTTCAGTTTTTGGAATATTTTACGAACATATTGTTATCTCGATGTGTGTAGATGTAGTGGACAAAAATACCGAGAAGGAATAAAACATCGATTTTTCCAAAGATATTATGAACTAACATAATTTTTCGCTACCAACCTAATGGCAAATAACGTTCATGTAGGACCTTTGCTTACAGAGGTATTTTTGTTTGAATAAAAAATTACCCCTTCGTGTGTTATGATGAATAATTCAATGAACAATGATCGCACCGCAAACCGAAAGATAGTTTTAAAAATACAAATAAATTTTTAAAAAATTCAAATTTTTTTTTAAATTTAAATTTGTTGCTTTAACGAAAACAAATTTATTTAAATTTTTTGCATCAGTTTTAAAAAAGTACCAAAAACAGAGTTTTTGGACGTCATGTGTAGTTTTGAAACTATTGAAGTAAGTTCTATTGTTAACAGAGACATTTTTAGCCTGATGTATCTCCAAAATACCTGTGAAAGTTTCATATTGATACGTTTAGCCGTTTTTTTTGCCGATCGATCAAAGTTTATAGTAAATAAAAGGAGCACTCCAACGCATATTGTACCATAAGTTCAAAACACTATGCGTAGTCTCAGAATAAACGATTCGTTTTTATGCGTTTGTTGGTTCGAGGATTGCAAAAAGTGATGACACTCACGTGTATACATACGCATTCCCACATATACATGCATTCCTCGCCCACAAACTCAAGGGGTTTTTTTTTCATTCAAATGAAAAATTTCTGTGTTGAAAAATCCTACAGAAACGTTATAGGGATCAAATCAATGAGATACATATCGAAGTGGAGTAGTAGGCGAAATATATCTGTATTGACAAGCAAAATATCGTGTCGTAATTATTTGCATTCAATATGAAATGTATATGGAAGAAACAAAACAATATTCAAAAATCTTACGGTTTCATGAAGATAATTTCCCCACATCATATACACCGACACTGAGAGCTTCCAAAACATCAACTTCATATCGTTAAAATAATGAAAGTTCGTTTGTTTCTATGAACGTGGGGGAGTGAAAATTGCGCATAAAAATATCACTTTTATCCGTCTTTTTCGACGTGATGTCACAAGTATTCACTGCACGATGTCACATTATCCTCATTTGTACATGTAAATTTGTATCAAATGAAAACTGGTTGATAAGGTTAAATGGATTTGCTACTGACTTAATTGGCAAAAAACTGTGTTAGTCCACAATTTGTGTCCAAGACACAACCGCATAGTTGACGTAGGATTCCGTTAGGCTATCTGTTGATTTTGGATATGTTTAGAGAATCACATCGTTAAACTCTTTGATAATGTTTTGGTGGCCCTGAGAAGGGCCATTTTGTTTGGTTGTTGGATATTGTTAGTTCACTCCACCAGTGTTTACCGAGTGATGATAACAGAAAGATGGTAAACAGTCGTTGGATGGTGCGTATCAAATAAAAGATACCGAAGTGGAACATGATATGATGAAAACCGCCCTCTGTGATCCTATACGAGATGTCTCCTATGTTATGCATGGACGAAATAAAGATGAAAACTCACCAATGTAATATAAGATAATTACCAATACCGAACACAATTATCAATTTTTCTCAGCAGTAAAAACATGTTACTTTAATATAGAGAAAACATATTTGAAATGGGAAAGGTAATTTTCTTTAATAACTTTTACTTTCTGAGTGTTTATTCAACCCAATGCGAATTTAAATTGGACTGACAGCACCTAATACTATATGTAGAGCATATGGGAAATCACTTTTTCTAATATTTCTTCACTTTTCAATTTTTTTCTCCGTATAAACTTTCCTTAGGTTAAAATAAACATAACAAAACAGATAGCTTAAACCGAACGACCCGTTCGCGAGCGGGAACACATCTTGGTTTTTATTTATGAAAATTTAAATAAATCGTTTCATATATCAAGTCATTGTTAACACAACTGCTACCATATACAATTTTACACTTACACTTGTGCTAAATTTCCCACAATACACGATCGGTCTTTGATATGAAATTTTACGAAGCAACCAACATTAAAGTTCCAAATTTAAATTTTACTTGCTAGAATTAATCGTATTACTCACCTTACTTACAATATAAAAATGCCCCCGATTTACACATATTTGTAATGCCGATTTCCCCTGGGCACCTTGGTTTTGATGTCTCTGTTAGGGAACACATTTCGGTAGGAATAAAAGCTCCCCCTACTTTCATGTATTCGCAATGCCGATTCCCCCCAGGCAGCTTGGTTTTGATGTCTCTGGTAGGGATCCGCCGCATGTGTCGTCAATTTCGACCAATCAGAAGTGGGTATTTCCGTTAGGTAGGGGTTGAGATTTTTCAACTGTTCGATAGTTAGTTTCAATACATATATTATTTTCTTCAATATAAAAAATTATGGAGTGCCGAAAGCGATTGACGCAAAAATTTCCTCAATCCATCATGAAATGACTGAGCAATAAGCGTTTGAAATTGGACAATTTTCACGATGTGCTCGATTTTCGATTTACAATTTGTACCCCAATATGTTCCCGAGAGACGTAATACTTCGTCAAAACAGAAAGAAATCGATTTTTTATTTCTTCACGATATTTTTGTCCACTACCTCTACACACATCAAGATAACAATATGTTCGTACGATTTTCTAAAAGCTGAAGGTTTAAGCTTTAAAATGATGTATATATCATTATCTAAATAGAACGTTCCGAAGGCTTGTTTTAGATTTTCAAAAGTAGTGAAAAAAGATCTGCATTGTGGGGTACGATTTCGAGTTTGAGTCACTATAGTTCCAATAGGCTCAAAGTTAAAGAGCAATTTCAAATGGAATCGTACTAAAAAGCAAATTTTAAAAACATGTATTTTTTATTCGTAACAAAGTTTGTATCCCGTCTGGGTTGGAGGAAATATGAGTTTTCCGCAGCAATTGGAATTTTTTGAACTCAAGCGTAACTTTTGAAAAGGGCGTATCGATTTTAGTAAGAGAAATTTTTGATAATTTCTATCTCAAAACATATGAGTCGTACCGGAATAGTGTCTTAGAAAGAGTTATAGAGTATTGATGAAAAAAAATGCACTGAGAAAAAAATTAGTACTCTTTTTTTATTTACAAAAATACTTTAATTTGCAATATCTATAATTTTTTAATTTTTTTTTATTTTTCCATTCCTAATTGACCATTCAAAGTAGCATTAGTCAAAATCTTCTTTTTCAGATAAATGGAAAAATGTTGTTTGACACAACAGCTAAAGTAATTAAAATTGTTGCGATAAGATGGTGGTGGAACTAATAATCCTTGCCATTTGCAAATTGTTTGGTGCAAATATTCTCAGAAATGGAAAATGAATTTCTATAGTCTAACTTAGATTACTTATTGTATTTTATGAGGGTCTAGCAGTACCGCATCAGCTGGAATGATTTTGCCATGATGAAGAATATGTGGACAACGGAAAAGTCACGACTCAATCTTGAAATCATAAATAATTGTCAAATAGAACTATTATCAGGATTGTGTCAATATTTATGAGAAAATTTCTAAAAATCATAATCATCTCGATATTATTTCCTTGTGAAGAACAAACAACATATACAGCCATTCTAAAGCGATATAGCGGTTCTCAGATTATCGTTTTATTTGGTAGTTTTGTTCCTTATCGCAAAATATTAGACCCGTATTTTTGATTTTTTCATTAGGGTGGTACGAAAATCATTTTTGCCTTTTTTATGCAAAATTTTCGGGTCTAATATTTTTTATAAAAAAATAAATTCATGCGTCATGCGTCTCCGTAGGCACTGATTGAAAAAAATTACCAGTTCGCATAATGAATTTATTTATGTGCGATGTGCATTGCTACAAACTACTCCACAGCAAGAATTTTAATTCTTACTTTTATATGTATAATATTCAATTGAATTCACTGCATTTTAAGTTTAATATGTATGTAGTTTAACACGAGGTGAGTTGGACATACGAGGTGATTTTTTATAAAGTCATCTCGTTTTATTGTTGAATCGTATAGACCTAACGTAAAATAACTTTGATAAAATTCTACAGGTGGTAGAACAGTAGCATGAACACAACAAGCACTTTGATTGTCAAAAATGTGAGTTTTTCGATCGTGGTTTTAAGGTTTTTTCCGCTGATTAAACAAACTTTTCGTGTATTGTACAGTAAAGTTCTGTTCGCCTACGGAAGAGGAACAATTTGAAAGCGAAACAGTAGGTTTGATAATAATAAATGAAATTAATTGCATTTTAATTTTTGCATGTTGTGTAGGGTGACATGGACACGTTTCTGTGGGGTGAATTGGTCCTACAGGTTTGAAGCTTTTCTTTTGTCTAATTGATTCCAAATGCCGCTGAATTACAAAAAAAGAATGGGCAGACCACGTTGGAAGAAGTATGAGCTTGAAAGAGCACCGCAGGGCATCAAGGACGGATTTTCTTTGGCCAAGCATCGAAAGTGTTTGAAAATGCTCGAACAACAGTGAAAAGATCCATGCAGAATTCGAAATGGTCTAATGCAATTTCTCTGGTCAGGAGTCTGGCAAAGACATCTGGTATCGATCCCAGAACATTGTTACTGATTGTAATATTATCCTGTATTACTTTACATAAACATAAGTATGTTTTTTTTCGATGAAACACACAGTGGACAAATTCACCCCAAAGACGGTCCAAATCACCCCGCATCAAATTTTAATGTCCAAAAATCATCTCTCTTATTTTGTGATACAGGTCGGACTCGATTATATATAGTCGACCATTTTTTTCAACAATTATTTTCAAGTCTTATATTAGGCTGTCAAAAAAGTCCTGCGGTATTTCCGGGAGGTGTCATTGTAAGCGCTTAGTTCTAGTTGTATTCATTGTATCGAGTCATACTATAGCTTGTTGGAAAGGTATTTATATAGTCCTTGACAGTGTTTTGTTTGGTTAAGTCGTTCGTGAGTTATAGTGTCGCAAATATGGAGCAAAATAAAGAGAAAATCCGACATATTTTACAGTACTACTATGACAAAGGCAAAAATACATCTCAAGCTGCCAATAAAATTTGTGCAGTTTATGGACCCGATACAGTTTCCATTTCCACCGCACAACGATGGTTTCAACGTTTTCGTTCTGGTGTAGAGGTCGTCGAAGATGCGCCACGCTCCGGAAGACCTATCGTCGAAAATTGCGACAAAATCGCTGAATTAGCCGAGAAAGACCGGCATAGTAGCAGCCGTAGCATCGGCCAAGAGCTGGGGATAAGTCATCAAACCGTTATTAACCATTTGAAGAAGCTTGGATTCACAAAGAAGCTCGATGTATGGGTGCCACACACGTTGACGCAAAAAAAACATCTTTGACCGTATCGACGCATTTGAATCGCTGCTGAATCGCAACAAAATCGACCCGTTTCTGAAGCGGATGGTGACTGGCGATGAAAAGTGGGTCACTTACGACAACGTGAAGCGCAAACGGTCGTGGTCGAAGCCCGCTGAAGCGGCTCAGACGGTGGCCAAGCCCTCATTAACGACCAGGAAGGTTCTGCTGTGTGTTTGGTGGGATTGTCAAGGAATAATCTATTATGAGCTGCTTCCCTATGGCCAAACGCACAATTCGGACCTGTACTGCCAACAACTGGACCGCTTAAAGGTAGCACTCATCAAGAAGAGGCCATCTTTGATAAACAGAGGCCGCATTGTCTTCCATCAGGACCACGCCAGGCCACACACTTCTTTGGTGACGCGCCAGAAGCTCCGGGAGCTCGGATGGGAGGTTCTTTTGCATCCGCCGTATAGTTCGGACATTGCACCAAGTGACTACCACCTGTTTTTGTCCATGGCGAACGAGCTAGGTAGTCAGAAGTTAGCCATAAAAGAGGCCTGTGAAAATTGGCTATCCGAGTTTTTTGCCAATAAGGAAGCGAGCTTCTATAACAGGGGTATTATGAAGTTGGCATCTCGTTGGGAACAAGTCATCGAACAAAACGGCGCATATTTGAGATGATTGTAACTAATTTTATGAACAAATGAAAATTCAAAAAAAAAATACCGCAGGACTTTTTTGACAGCCATAATCGAATCTCAAAAAAACGATTTTTTCATTAATGTACATTGATAGAAAAATCGCATAAATAGAAAAATAGCTTTTTTTTGTGATTCGATTATGTATTGGATTCGAAAATTAACGTTGAAAGTGAAATTGCGATTATATATAATCGAGTCCGACCTGTATATTTGGTAATTGGAAGCTTGATAAAGGGTGTGTCACATCAAATTGCATCACGGAAAAAACGCTGTAGAAATTTAATTTTTAGGAACTATATCTTCAGCTTTCGCTTATAATCAGATAAGAGTGTATAGATCACGTTGGCCATGCTTCACTGTGAATTTTTCGTAAATTTGGAAAAATGTCGTCGAACGTCGTGAATTAATCCTGCGCACTCATTTCGAGAATCCGGAGTTGTCACATCGGGACATCGGTAAGATGCTGGGAATCGTCCAATCCACGGTCAGCAGAGTACTAAAACGATACTTCGAGAACCTAACCATCGACCGGAAGGTGAAGAACGGCAAAAATGGATGCTCCGTCAATGAAAAAGATCACAAGCGCGTAGTTAAGCAGTTTAGACGTGATCCGAGAAGTTCGGTCCGGGATGTCGCCAATAAGCTGAATTTGTCAAGTTCATTCGTCCAGCGGACCAAGCAGCGGGAGGGCCTGCGTACATACAAGGTTCAGAAGGCTCCTAACCGCGACGAAAGGCAAAACATGGTGGGGAAGACGCGAGCCCGGAAGCTGTACACCGAAATGCTGATGAAGCCGCATTGCCTGGTAATGGACGACGAAACCTACGTCAAAGCGGACTTTCGTCAGCTGCCGGGCCTGTTGTTCTTCTCCGCAGAGGACAAATTCAGCGTTCCGGAGGAGATTCGCAAGCAGAAACTATCCAAGTTTGCCAAAAAGTACATGGTGTGGCAAGCGATCTGCTCTTGCGGAAAGCGGAGCGCCCCCTTCGTGATGACCGGCACGGTAAACGGGCAGGTTTACCTTAAGGAGTGCCTACAGAAGCGCTTACTACCACTATTGAAGCAGCACGAGGGCCCGACCATCTTCTGGCCGGATCTCGCTTCGTGCCACTATTCAAAGGACGTGTTGGAGTGGTACGAAGCCAACGGAGTCACCTTCGTGCCAAAGGAAATGAACCCGCCCAACGCGCCGGAGCTTCGCCGAATAGAGAAATATTGGGCGATTATGAAGCAGGCCCTCCGGAAGAACCTAAAAGTTGTCAAATCGGAGGCGAACTTCAAGCGAAAATGGTTTTCTGTTCAAAAAAAACAACCTGACGTTGTATGGACGGGGTAAAGAGGAAGGTGCGAGCATACGGGCTTGGGCTCGAAGTATGAATAAAAAGAAAATGCCAGAAGTTGTTTAATAGTTTTTATTTTACTGTCTAAAATTTTCAAAAGGATCGGTCTACTGGGCGAATTTCTACAGCGTTTTTTCCGTGATGCAATTTGATGTGACACACCCTTTATAATGATTAAACATTATTGATTGAGAGCAAACAAGTGTAGCTAAGTGTACAGTGTGAATTTTTTTATTCAGACCGCATTGGTTTGGAAATATTAGACGATTTGCTTAGGGGGTCCAAATTCCCCCCATTTCCCCTAATATATGCTTATGTTAACGAAAGAAAACCCATCTCATCTTTTTCAACCAATATCTTACCAGCGCAACTTTTGAATATGCTCGTCATTCTGGCGATACAAAACTGTGGTACTCTGGTACCGTAAACCGATTCCTATGGTGTTTCGAAAATCAATTCGTAAAAATCGATCTTTTTATGAAGTTCGTCCAATCCTATAACCGAGTAGTGATAACAATTTTCTCACATAATACTACGTTGAAATAGCTAAGTTCTTCTAAAACGTTGGAACTATTGAAACAGGTGCCAATGTTACGGAAACTATTGCATATTTTTACTGCTGTTGAAAGCAACAGAAGACTGCATTAGAATATGACCTTCCATAACATAAGTGGGGCTTTTTGTTACCGCTGCTGATAGTTACGGCCAAACGCTGTTGGTGTGAATATTAGAAGCAGAAAAAGCCTGAGAGCGAGAGAGAGAGAGAACTGGTGTTTGCATTAACGAGATTATAATGGAGTATTTTTCCAAGCTTATTGAAGAGGTCTTCGCCTGTGGCTATATGTACCTATATAATGCATCCGACCGCATGATGAACGATGAGATTAGGCATTCTGTCGTCTGGCCTGTATATTATCCTCTTCATTTGCATCATTCTACCTATTAGACATTTTGTTGCGTCCAAGTGAAATGCATAATGGTTTGAGCTGATAGGAATCACCTGATCGTCGAGTGTTTCTTTCTTCAGTTTGTCGTCTTCCGGGAATACTTTATTCTTTTAGGGGAACTGGAGGAATGTGGTCACCCTAAGGGCCATGCCCATTTCCTGTGTCCACATACCACTAAAATTCCCATTCTTCGAAGACTATTGTAGTTCAACTTATTGTAGTTCAAGATAGTAAGCGGTTTTTATTATGAAAATTGAAAATAGTACATTTTTCATCATTAGGAAAAAGGTTGAAAAATCGAACATTTTTTTTAGTAAGGAGGTAAAGTGGTCACCTGTGGAGGGCAGAGTGATCACTCGCACATATCACGCCAGAAGAGATAGATTTATGCGTGTTTTATTGGTCAAATTTGTTTAAATCATTATTGAAATAGTAGGTACATGTATGAAATGAGCTAGGCCTATTCACCTAGAGTCGTTATTGAAAATTTCTCATACGTACCAAAACGTAGTAGGAAACATATAACGTTCATCATAATGAGACTTGGTTTTGGTTGGGGTGGCATATTTTTTCTGGGTCAAAACCACAAAAGGGACCCCTTTAGGAGCAGAAGGTGATAAGGTATCAGGTTTTGAAAACAGAACATTGTCAGTAGTGTCTTTAGGTTTTGAAAACAGAACATTGTCAGTAGTAATCCTCCACTGACCACTTTGCAAACCCTCCCCCCCAAACAACGAAATGCGGAATACGCGAAATAATCGCTGAAATTGAACAAAATATCTGTTCACCTCCCCTAGAATATGTGAACAGTCTTCCAAACTGTTGATTTGTCGCAAATATCAGGTCAAATAAATTAAATTTCACTAGAAATTTCTTAAATTCGGAACGCACAAAACTACGGCGGAATGGCTACCGAGAGACCGTTTTTTGTTTTTATTTATATCTCGACATGCGACAGCTCCACTGTAGTACAGGGTGACTCAAAAGCCATGAAATTATTCAAACATAAGTTGATTAGTTGTATGTACTACCAAATAAGCACGTGACCATTTTACCCCCCACTAGCCGCAAACCTATCGGTTGTAATGTCTGTTGAAGTGTGGCTGTTGTACACTTCAAACGTGACCTCTTCCAAATATTACCTTGTTGCTGGGGCAAACTTTCGGTTTATGATTTGCTTTTTCACAATTTTGGGAAGCTACAATAACTATAATCGAATTTGTTTTCTTTTGTTCGGATTTCGAATTCGTTTTTTTTGTTCGAATGTTCTCGTGTGTGCTCGGATTAATTGTAATTTTGTCCAATTGTATTGTATCAGGATCCGATTTTTTTATCGTATCCGGATAAATGTGTTTTCACTATAATTTACTATAACTATAATTACCTGTGTCTGGATTTTTCTTTTTGTGTCCGTATTTTTTCTTTTATTCGGATTTTTTTCTTTTGTTCGAATATTTTCGCTTGTATCTGGATTATTTGTAATTGTGTTTGATTTTGTTGTATCAGTTTGTTTTACTTGTATTAAAATTAATTTCCATTTTGTCTGTGCTTGGATTTTTTTCTTGTGTTCGTTTTTTATTCTCGTGTTCTGAATTTTTTTTGTGTCCGTTTTTTTGTCTCCGATTTTTTGTTCTTTCATTCGTATGATTTTCGTCGGTTTTTTTGTAATCTGATTTTTGTTTTTGTAGTTTCCCTTTTTTTTTCTTTCGTTCGAATGTATTCACTTGTGTCTGGATTAATTGTTATTGTGACCAATTTTGTTGTGTCAGGATTTATTTTACTTTTGTTATTTTTTTACTTGTGTTAGAATTAATTTCACTTTTATTTTGATTTTGTCTCTTGTTTGAATTTTTTGTGTGTGAAGTTTTTTTCTTTGTGTCTATTTTCTTTCTATTTCTCGTGTTGGATAATTTTGTTGTGCTCGGTTGTTGATGTTCGTTTTTGTCCGGTTTTTTTTCTCGTGTCCGGAATATTCTAACTTGTGTACGAATATGTTTTTGGGCTCGGAGTAGTTTTTTAAATTTTATTTGTGTCAGAATTGTTTGCTTTGATTTTTTTTTCTGCTTTGATCGGATTATTTTCTCTTGTGCTTTTATTTTTTATAATAATATATAATTTCACTTGTGTCAAAATATATATATATTTTTTTAGGGGGTCTCCGTAGCCACATTGGTTGCGCGTTCGCTTAGTAAGCGATCGATCGTGAGTTCAAAACTCAGGACCCTCATTGACCATCTTTGTGTTGTTACAGCTACGTCCACGCAACAATCATCAGCGATGGAGATCGATCCACGGTCGAAATAAGATCGATTCATCCATACAACTGCTCTGCTCTGCAAGACACATCGGGCTGCTGTTCTATAAATAACTCAACAATGATCATTCAACTGTCTCCGCTGTCCGGTGGTCCAACTGGATAATGGAAGAACAGAAAGAATACTCTTAAGCCTAAATGACTACTGTGTGAATGTACCATATGTAATGGTATAGAAGGAATACTGGCGAATGGCAACTGTGTAATGTGCTAATTATAGATATATGATAACCATGTGACATGTACACGATTAAAATTCGGCTCTGTTACAGCTAAAATGCTAGTGAGCCTTAAATAAATAAATGGGATAAAAAAAATATATTTTTACGTCTGGATACTTTTTTTTATTTCACTTGTGTCCGAATTTTTTTCATGTGTTGCATCGAGAAAAAAATTACTTGTGTCCAGATTATATTTCTTGTATTTTTATGTTTTTTGTGTTTTTTTCTTTTGTCCGGATTGTTTTTTATGATGTCCTCCTCGTATCTGGAAAATTCATCCATGTCCAAAATTATTTTGCGTCCGCATCAATTTTCCTTTTGTCCGAAATAATTTTACTTGTGTCCGAATTTCTTTTTTTTTGTGTCCGGATTTTTTTCTTAAATCCTGTTTTTTTGAACAGATTTGCTGCAAAACCGCAGTGGCAGCACTTTGTGGTTTGGCGTCGGACACAAATCACGTAACGCGTGAAGAGGGGGGGATCGAGGTTGCGTTACTTACTGTGTAAAGGGTGTGTCACATCAAATTGCATCACGGAAAAAACGCTGTAGAAATTCGCCCAGTAGACCGATCCTTTTGAAAATTTTAGACAGTAAAATAAAAACTATTAAACAACTTTTGGCATTTTCTTTTTATTCATACTTCGAGCCCAAGCCCTTATGCTCGCACTTTCCTCTTTACCCCGTCCATAAGGTTCTGTACACCGTCAGGTTGTAGTTTTTTTTGAACAGAAATCCATTTTCTCTTGAAGTCCGCCTCCGATTTGACAACTTTTGGGTTCTTCCGGAAGGCCTGCTTCATAATCGCCCAATATTTCTCTATTGGGCGAAGCTCCGGCGCGTTGGGCGGGTTCATTTCCTTTGGCACGAAGGTGACCCCGTTGGCTTCGTACCACTCCAACACGTCCTTTGAATAGTGGCACGAAGCGAGATCCGGCCAGAAGATGGTCGGGCCCTCGTGCTGCTTCAATAGTGGTAGTAAGCGCTTCTGTAGGCACTCCTTAAGGTAAACCTGCCCGTTTACCGTGCCGGTCATCACGAAGGGGGCGCTCCGCTTTCCGCTAGAGCAGATCGCTTGCCACACCATGTACTTTTTGGCAAACTTGGATAGTTTCTGCTTGCGAATCTCCTCCGGAACGCTGAATTTGTCCTCTACGGAGAAGAACAACAGGCCCGGCAGCTGACGAAAGTCCGCTTTGACGTAGGTTTCGTCGTCCATTACCAGGTAATGCGGCTTCGTCAGCATTTCGGTGTACAGCTTCCGGGCTCGCGTCTTCTCCATGTTTTGCCTTTCGTCGCGGTTAGAAGCCTTCTGAACCTTGTATGTACGCAGGCCCTCCCGCTGCTTGGTCTGCTGGACGAATGAACTTGACAAATTCAGCTTATTGGCGACATCCCGGACCGAACTTCTCGGATCACGTCTAAACTGCTTAACTACGCGCTTGTGATCTTTTTCACTGACGGAGCATCCATTTTTGCCGTTCTTCACCTTCCGGTCGATGGTTAGGTTCTCGAAGTATCGTTTTAGTACTCTGCTGACCGTGGATTGGACGATTCCCAGAATCTTACCGATGTCCCGATGTGACAACTCCGGATTCTCGAAATGAGTGCACAGGACTAATTCACGACGCTCTTTTTCGTTCGACGACATTTTTCCAAATTTACGAAAAATTGACAGTGAAGCATGGCCAACGTGATCTATACACTCTTATCTGATTATCTGATTATAAGCTGAAGATATAATTCCTAAAAATTAAATTTCTACAGCGTTTTTCCCGTGATGCAATTTGATGTGACACACCCTTTATTAGAGATAGGAAATTGCGTTACGTAACGGGTGTTAATTAAAAAATGAGAATTTTTTCAATCACATATAAATAATTTTATTTTTTTTTTCATCGATTTCAGTATTTTTTATTAATAACATAATGTATTTCTTCAAAAAAATGTCAGTGAATGTTTGAGTAAGGGCCGTGGTCTGTTGTACGACGCAACTTTGTCGCGATGCTCTCACAAGAACGTTGTACCATTTTCCGGATACAATTCCGGATTCTTGTAGTCAGTTGCTTCGTGTCCTTGGCCCTCCAATTCTTTTTATACACTAGGGCACTGAGTGAGCCAAAGAAATTCTCTATTGGGCGGCACTGGGGCAAGATTGTTGGGTTATGATCTTTCGGCACGAACGGTATCTTTTTCTCCTCAAGATACGCCAGCATCTTCTTGGCGTAATGGGAAGACGCCTTGTCCGGCCAGAAGACGTACTTCCCATACGCGTGATGCTCGCGCATGAACGGCAGCAGGATTTTATCGAGGCACTTTTCTCGATAGATTTTTTGGTTGATTGCCAGACCGCTCGGCTTAAACCAAGGCTTTGAAATGCGCCGGTCGGGAATGGCGATGTAAAACATAACCTTTTTTTCAAACTTGTGCTTGAACTTGTATTTCACTTTAGGCGGTGTGGATGACTTGTCGCTGGAGTAGTAATTATCATTTCCTGGAATATGCGTTTTGGACAGCGGAAAATAGCTTTCGTCGTCCAGAACGAAAGACGTCCCGCGGTATTTCTTGGTCATCAACCGACACTGTGATTTAACCGTCTCTATCTGCTCCTCCGTGTACTCCGGCGACCTCGTCTTCTTCCTGCAGACGATTCCTTCCATCTTGTGGGTCCGAATATGACCCACAAGATGACCGGAACATGTTCCGGTCATATTCTGGAACCAGTTGACAGATTCCAGCCATTTATATTGGCAACATAAAGAATCATTTAATTTGGAATCATAAATTGGTTGAATGAAGGACGAAAAAACAGGATTTAAGAAAAACCGTTCGTTTTTGGCACATGTGCCAGAATCGAACCGTGCCAAAAACGAAACGTGCCAAAATCGAACGGGGTCTGTATCTGAATTTGTTTTTGCGACCGGATAATTTTTCACTTTTGTTCGGTTTATTTTCTTGTGTCTGGATTTTTTATATTCCGTTTCTTTTGTCCAGATTTTCTTCCTTGTTTTCGAATGTTTATTCTTTGTCTAAATTATTCTTTTCTGTCTGGATTGCACTTGTGTCCAATTTCGTTGTGTCTGGATCAATTTTATTTGTGTCTGAAAATTTTCTGTGTCCGGACCAATTTTACATGTGTTGGGATTAGTTTTTCTTGTGTCCAGATTCCTTTTCTTGAGGCCCAGTTTTTTTTGTTCAGATTTTTATACTTGTAGCTTGGTTTTTATTCTTGAGATTGGATTCTTTTTCTTGTATCAATATTATTTTTCTTGTGACCGAATATTTTATCTCTTGTTCGATTTTTGTTTTCTCTTATCCAAATTAAGTATCGGTATACAGATAGGTTTTTGTGACCGGTTTAATTTCATTTGCCCCCGGATTTCTTTTCCTATTAGATTTTTGTAATTTTTGTTTTTTTCCGCATTTTTTTACTTTTGTCCAGATTTTTGTTTTCGGATTTTTTTCTTACATCCAAATTTTTCACTCGGGCCCAGTTTTTTTTTTGTCCGGATTTTTGTTTACTTTGTTCCATTTTTTTCTTTTGTCCGGATTGTATTCTTGTGTCTTGTGTTTTTATTCTTTGTCTGAATTTTTCTCTCCTATCCGGACTAATTTTACTTGTGTTCAATTTCGTTGTATCTGATTCGCAGTGGTATTCAAAAATTGTACCTCGCCGCAGCATCAATTGCTTAATATTGACGACACGGGTGGGTGAACAATGTTTTTTTTTTAGATTTCAAGAGGCGTAACACTTAAAAATTTTTCCTCGCTGTAACATCAACAGTTCTGTTTCGTTATCGGTTTCCTAGGATAGAATGTCGTGCAGGGAATGACCCAGCCGAAGTTGTTGTAAACATAGGATTGCACAGAACAAATTTATGAGACGCTTCCAATTTTCATTCATATAAACTATTTATGGATTCGAAAATTTTAGTACTAGATATCAAACAAATCTTAGAGAATTATCGATTCTATTGGAATGCAAATCATCAAAATTCGTTCAAAGCGAAAATAGTTGTTAACGTGAAGACTTTTCTTTTATAAAAACGTGACATGATGTTGTCCTACGTCAAAAATCTTTGTAGTGTTTCATATTGTGCCTTAAACTGTATGGTCATGGCATGAATCAATCAAAACGATATCCCTTCAGCAAATACCCAGTAATTTACTCAGATATTGTACGATTTTAGACGATGACTTGTCAGTAATTGACGCTACACAGAATTCCATTGAGTCATAACGTTGCGTGCGTCTGTTCGAATTAATAGCCCATTCAATTTTATAAAGGCGTTCGACTGTTTTTTTAAATCATATCATCTATAGACTGCGTAGATCCGACGTTTTAAATTGAACGATAAAATGAGCTAGTAAATATAATGAGCACCGATAGCAGCAGCAGTAGCAGCCACGATTACGAACAAACTCGGAACTATCGCAAGTAGTAGAAGGCAAGCAAAAACGGTAGAAATTGAGTCATCAGTCATTGAGAATCGTACTGAAGAAACCCATTATCATAAAGCAAAGAGCATGATATGACATAATAGCATTACGGCTCGCAATTCGGTTCTGATCAAACCAGATTTTATTTTTCATTTTAAGTCCAAAACTATAATAGATTAGTATGAGTTGACAACTCAATCAATAATCTCCAACTAATTTGGCTTTCGTTTTGCCCACAGGAAGCACACCCCAAAATGTAAATGACATCAAACACGCGTGAACAACGACGGAAGAGCCATTGACACAGTATTTGCGATTGTATTCGCTGCCACACCGGTGTTGATGATTTCATGCTGCAGACTTGCGAGTCAAAACAAAGCAAGGTGTGAACTCATGCTTGCATCCCATCGAACAGCAGCAGCAGCGGGTCATTAATTGTCACCAACCTTGCGGTACGGATGTTGTCCCCAACGCTTTGAATCGTCGTGTGCATGACTCCGGAGAATGGCCGAGGCAATCATCGCTGATTGGATTTCGGACTACAACTCGCTGCAGGAATCCGAGCGGCGAACGTTCGCCACCCAGCATGAGAACGATTACGAAATATCCAAAGCGCTGTATACCATACTGAACGAACGTGCCAAGTATAAGGATGTGAGTAAACGATATCCTTTGAAAGTAATTTTGTCGTTATTATTTTTCGATTGTCCCTTTCCTTCTTCTCTTATCTTCTATCATACAGCTCATCCATCCGGTGTGTAATCAGCTGTGTAGTTTCTATCGATCCAGTGAGATTGAGCTGAGGAGGTTTACGCTGCAGTTTGTGCCGATTCTGATATATCTGTATTTGAACTCGGTGGCGTTGGGCGATAAGAAAAGCTGTCGGTCGATCGAAACGCTGTTGATTTGCATTTACAACATCGAGGTCAGCGCGGATGATGGCAGCCCGAAGGTGGTTTCGTTCCGGATGCCAGTGCTTGCGCAGGCATCAATATATCACGAGGTAAACATAACTGGGTACCTAGCTAATTGTTGAACACTTTCAAAATGTTGAATAGTTTGAGGAATTCTAGCTAGAAATCAATTTTAATAGTTATTTTCCAAACACTATCTTCAAAAATATCTGCGTTTGAAAGTTACACATGTTATGTTACCCAATTGATAACATTTACATAACCTTACCTTTGGAAAAAGCGACTATAAATATTGTGTAATCAATGATCATTTGGAACTGCAATTTTCAAAAAATAGAAATAAGAAAGTGCATCCTCAAAATAAGCTTTATAATAGAAAAAGCTGCGAAATGTTAGCTGCCACAATTTTTTCACAACGCCTGATAGAATGTTTTAACAGTTCTTCAATCATCCGGGGTGCATCCATTAACTCGAATTGTTTACTTTTGTTAGAAATGTATTATTCATGTAATATAATAGTGTCTAGTGTAAAATATTACACGAATAATACATTTCTCGCGTAACTTTTGAAAAGGTCCTATGTAACAAATGTAAACATATCGAGTTAATGGATGCACGCTATTAGTTTTCAAGCATTACAAAAATAATCGTTCACTTGTCTATCTTCTTCATCTTTTTATCGCCAATACAACAAAAAAACCAATGCATATGTTGCTGTTTTCTAGTGTGCAAATCAACAAAAGAAAAAAATATACCAAAGGCAACAATCCGATGTAATTGAAACGTTCACTTTCGTAAACAATTTAATATATGTGACCAAACTCAATTTTATCCTTTTATAATTTTGAATATGCGACTATACTGATTTTTTCTTTTCTTACATACTGCCGTTCTACGTTCTACCACATTTGTCTACCAGAAGCTTTAAGCATTTCAGTTTAGGAATACACTGGGTTTTTTATAAGCAGAAAACTATTGTTTAATGAAATGTAAAATGATCCCATCTGTTGAATCAATCGATCTTTGTTACGGGCTTAAGGTGAAGGTGGAAGGAAGCCACAAATGGCTGCCACAATGGCGCTCATTTCTTTTACTCCCTCCCTCACCCTCGCTCGAAAATCAATAATTTTGCGAAACAGTGTGAAGAAAATGATCGTTTTCGCACACTTCCCATCAAGTAATATCAACAAAACTCTAATCGATTACTCACAAGATATTAAATTTTCGTCTGCTGTCGCACTGTATCGAGAAAAACGTCGGAAAACTCGAGCTAGTGCTCTGAAAGTTAAATTTTCATTTTTTAATTTTCCGCAATGGTTCTGTTTGTATTGGTGAAAGCATCATCATCGAAATAGCTATAAAACACTCAATAAAATGTTATTCCTGAGTCATAGCATTTCATGTCATGAAAATCAATAGAATAAAATTGTGTTGACACAATACAATTATTATGTTTACGTTTAATGGGTCTATAATGTAAGTTTTAGCAACTTTAACATTGGGTAAGAAAATTGTATTGAAGAGCTCGGAACAATGCCACGGCTGCCTATGCTTTCAAAAACAGTAAACGGAAAAGTATTACATTCAATCAAAATGCCTCGGCCATCGAAGAAAAGGGTTGAGGCTCTCCAACGTGAATATGTGATCGATCGTGAAAACAATAAGATGTGAAAATAATACGAACGAAGGAAAATATTAAGGAGTTATCAACATCGAGTTACTATGCGGAAGAATTTGTTAATACCAAAAGAGCCCCAATTCGCATGTGTTATAAATTTGCTCGTGTTACGCTCGCGTATAATCAGAATTTTGCATCATATGCAAATGCATCTTCTATATATATAATATTTATATTAGTTACCCTAGTTGTAAATTTATGTTTTGTATTCCAGGAGAAAAGCCTTCACCCGAGTGATTTGCGTCGATGGGAGGAAAACAGCAATAAGGAAATCAGTTGGGGTCCGCTTCCGTCGATAGAATCTATCAATGCACAGAATCGCTTGAAGGTGATGACGGCACTGCTGTTTACCTACAATCAGCAGCTTAATCAAATTCATAAACCCGCCCTGTATCATCTCTGCAAGACCACCTCGCTGTTGGTGAATCAAGGTTTCTCGAAAGTGGGCCATGTGAATCGGCCATCTTATGGGAACGATCCGACATCGCCACAACCAGCAAGCTCAATAAGCTCACCCTCGCAGCTGCAGAACTCATCGACGCTTTCCAGCGCTAGTAAACCGTTACCCCGGATCGCAGTCAGTACGCAGTTTCTGGTCGAACTGGCCCACGCTAATTACTTTGCCATGTTCAACGAATTCGCTTCCGCTGCAATCGAAGCCGTGAACGACCTACACAATCGAGCCTGCTACGAAATGCTTCCGGAGGTGATCCTGGTCACAAACGCAATACGGAATTCGTTACATGCCAATCCTTCCGGTGAGTGATGACATGCTTGCATTACAACATGATCGAGTTTGATTTATCACTTTTTATTCTCATTGCAGGTCAACCTAGTGACGGTCCGATGGGCATCAGTGTGGCTTTGACACCGGCAACGACCACAGTGACTGTTTCGAAATCCATGATTACCAACGCATCCTTTCGAACGAAGAAGTTACCAGGTATGTATACCGCTCGCCATTGGCATTGGTTATTTTGTCGCATCGGCTTTGTGCATCTATCTTCATCCGACCGAAAGGCTGAACAAATCTTCTACAACCACGAAGCCACTTGCGTCCCATGTTTTCTTCCCACCAACCACAAACCATTAATTTGTTCTATGAAATCGTTCGATCCACTTTCACCAACTTCCGCCGCCCCCCCCCCCATTTTGTGTGTGCACGTGTATCCAATAACATCACTGCCCTCACAAGGACCCTTGCCACATCTCACGTCTAAAAATTACACGTTTTAATAACACACCCGCTTTATCACGCTGAAACACAATTATTCGTTTTTGTTCGCCCCCCCCCCCCCCTCTTCCATATGTTATCATTCCGTGAGCACTACACACATACATTGAATTTCACACAGAAAGTTTTTGTTCAGTTATATGTTATGGTTTCGTAGTTGTCCTAATTGGTTGCTGTGAGGAGTAACCGCAGTTGCTCTTCGTGATGATTAGATTAAACTCTCTTCTGGTAGAAACTTGTGTTCTATTGTCAAGAATTGTATGTTTGGAACAGCATTATTTTTAACTACGTTTGCAGAGAAAATCCAGCTTACAAGTCATGAAAAGTGCTGGCATAATTGTAATAAATGCTGACTAATCTATATCTATTTAAATATACAGCCATTCAATGCCAAACCGATATAGTGGTTCTCAGATGTCCGTGAAAAGCGGTAGTTTTGTTCCTTATACCCTAATATTAGACCCGTATATTTCTTTATTTATTATTAGGGTGCCCATTTCAATTTTGAGGTGGTTTATAAATTCATTTCTTGCGCTTTTTCCGAAAAGGGCTTTTTTTTCAAAAATTCATAACTTTCGAACTATTGGACGATTCAGATGATCGATATATTAGGCTGTCAAAAAAGTCCTGCGGTATTTTTTTTTGAATTTTCATTTGTTCATAAAATTAGTTACAATCATCTGTTTTAAGTCAAATATGCGCCGTTTTGTTCGATGACTTGTTCCCAACGAGATGCCATCTGGTGGTAGTCACTTGGTGCAAGGTCCGGACTATACGGCGGATGCAAAAGAACGTCCCATTCGAGCTCCCGGAGCTTCTGGCGCGTCACCAAAGAAGTGTGTGGACTGGCGTTGTCCTGATGGAAGACAATGCGGCCTCTTTATCAAAGATGGCCTCTTCTTCATGAGTGCTACCTTCAAGCGGTCCAGTTGTTGGCAGTACAGGTCCGAATTGAGCGTTTGGCCATAAGGAAGCAGCTCATAATAGATTATTCCTTGACAATCCCACCAAACACACAGCAGAACCTTCCTGGCCGTTAATGAGGGCTTGGCCACCGTCTGAGCCGCTTCAGCGGGCTTCGACCACGACCGTTTGCGCTTCACGTTGTCGTAAGTGACCCACTTTTCATCGCCAGTCACCATCCGCTCCAGAAACGGGTCGATTTTGTTGCGATTCAGCAGCGATTCACATGCGTCGATACGGTCAAAGATGTTTTTTTGCGTCAACGTGTGTGACACCCATACATCGAGCTTCTTTGTGAATACAAGCTTCTTCAAATGGTTAATAACGGTTTGATGACTTATCCCCAGCTCTTGGCCGATGCTACTATGCCGGTCTTTCTCGGCTAATTCAGCGATTTTGTCGCAATTTTCGACGACAGGCCTTCCGGAGCGTGGCGCATCTTCGACGACCTCTACACCAGAACGAAAACGTTGAAACCATCGTTGTGCGGTGGAAATGGAAACTGTATCGGGTCCATAAACTGCACAAATTTTATTGGCAGCTTGAGATGCATTTTTGCCTTTGTCATAGTAGTACTGTAAAATATGTCGGATTTTCTCTTTATTTTGCTCCATATTTGCGACACTATAACTCTTCTTCTTCTTCTTCTTCAATGGCACTAACGTTCCTAGAGGAACTTCGCCGTCTCAACGTAGTATTACTTGCGTCATTTTCATTAGTACTTAGTTGAGATTTCTATGCCAAATAACACGCCTTGAATGCATTCTGAGTGGCAAGCTCTAAATACGCGTGATCACAGTGCCAGTCGGAGGAAATTTCTTTGACGAAAAATTCCCCCGACCAGAACGGGAATCGAACCCGAACACCCGGCATGTTAGTTATGACGCTAACCACTCGGCCAAGGGAGCACATGACACTATAATGACACTATAACTCACAAACGACTTAACCAAACAAAACACTGTCAAGGACTATATTATAGCGCGCAAAAATACCTTTCCAACAAGCTATAGTATGACTCGATACAATGAATACAACTAGAACTACGCGCTTACAACGACACCTCGCGGAAATACCGCAGGACTTTTTTGACAGCCTAATATTAAATTGAAGACAATGAACAAGTCTTCTTTCAAAAAATTGGATTTTGTTTTTATAATTACTGATTATATTTGTTTTCCTAGAGTTTGCATGGCCTCGGGACCAAGGGCACTATGTTTTTTTTCATATTTTTTTTTGAAGCTGAAGATTTTTTTTGCAAAACACTTCCAAAAATCAGAGAGGCGTTATTTTTGACGTAGAACTACGTCTTTCATTAAAGGTGCCTATATATACATTACGATCCACTCATTGGTTTGCTGTTCCGAACAGAGCTGTCAATAACGGGCAACTTTTCGACGAGCAACGAAGGGAAAATCGTGAGATTTAAAGTTCCCGTGAACAAAGGAAAAGAAGAAAAATGAAGGGGAATACTTGCCTAGAGTATAAACAGTGGATCTCGCTGAGGCAAACTTTCAGTCACATTCTGTATTCAAGGCAATGAACAACGCTTGTTCTTCCTTGTTTTGCGTCATCACATGTCTTCGTTTCGGACGCGACAAAATTACTCACGGGCTGATGTCTCTGGCATTGAAATCTTTGCATCAAACCGACGTCATTGCATTAAGGTTTTGAGCTACACAATTGTGTGGGAAATCATGAAGCTAGGCTATCGTCGGCTCATCAAGAAAATAAATGTTGGTTTCGCAAACTCTCTCCACGAAAGAAGGAGAGCTAAGCTAATCTAGACCGTCAACATTAACAGGAAGGGCTTCTGTTGAGAAGAGCGCAAAAGGGAGATAAGTTTGTGTATATTTGTGTGCGTACGTGCGTGCTTCATAACCCGTACGTAAAAATAGTGCATCTTTGCTACGCTATAACCCCATTTGTATCTGCTCGCGTGTGCATTGGCCCTGTCACGAGAAATTATTTGGGGAATACCAAACATCTTGAATGTCGTACAGGAATGTTAAAAGTTTTTTGGGTTCGCGTGCCAGTCGCAAAACTGCCTCCAACGCTAATTTTGATCATAATGAAGCAATGCTACTCTTTTCGAGGTTGTTGAGATAAACAGAAAGAGCTTATTTCGTTTATTTAGTCAACAAGAAAGTAAATTTCGTTCTGCAATTTTGTATGTGACTTGGTTTCGCTTGCCAGTAGCAAAACATTCTCCACTAAGGATTACAACTGGGCTTATCTTGAGCATGAGAAAGTAACGCAACTTTTTTCGAGCCCAGTAATATTAACAGAAGCGTTTCTTTTGAGAATAATGCAAAATGATGAGAAGTGTTTATAGTCTTAGTAGCTTCAAGCCACCAATGTATGGTTATGTGTGTATGCTATGGCGAACGCATGTTTGGCGCTTGGTTTACGTTGCAAGAACGATGTCTAAAGGTGCGACTCCACTCCAAAACAGATATTTCTAAAATTTCACAGCATTATAAAATAGTATCCGAAGTTATAAACATGCGACTTATATAAATAACAGCGTAGTTCTACGTCAACAATGCGGTCGTCCTCCTATAATTTTTTGTTCTTGATTTATGATTTTTCAAAATTAACGGATGTTCTGAATAATCATTCCCCTTTATTCCACGTGGCGAATGACGTGAGATAGCAAAGTTTCTCGCTTTATTGTGGAAGCCACCTTACTTTTCAGCTCCCATTTGATACCCGAGTCGATAACATATGAGGATACGACTTCAAATCTCACCTAATGATAAACTACAGTCACGTCATTCGCCTTCGAGAACACCGTGAGTTGAGCCATCTCACGTCATTTGCCGCGCGGGATAAAGGGAATTTTCTCCCTTTTTTCCAAAAATGACCTTTTTTTAAAAAAAATCATAACTTTTGAACTACTGGGCCGATTTAGATGATAGATAGGGTAGATAAGAACGTCCTAAATCATGTCGGAACATTTAAAAATTATGCTACATGTTAAAACCTCACGATCTGAAAACTTATTGGGATTTATGTGGAAAATTTACACTTTGAAAAATGTGTTCCATTTCCGTCGATCGTATATACTACGGGGCAAAATGGGCCACCATGCGGGACAATATGACCATGTTAGTTGAGTTCATGAAAGGAAACTTTAATCTATTTTCCAACCATCACGTATATTTCATTGAATTTTATTCAATTTGCATGTATAAAAAATAACAATATGATAAAAGTGATTGGACTGCAATGTTGAAAAAATACCTGGTACAAGCGGGTATGCTCATTCTGAGCGGTACATTTACGCTCGATTAAAAAGGAACTTATATTTTACGTGAAACGGAAAAACCAGCGTAATAAATCAGTGGAAATGTTCAGAAATAGGCAGAATAGCTATTCCTAGAAATAGGAATATTGAACGAAAACTGAAAACATGTTAACTTTGAAAGCACACAACTCAAAAAACGAAAAAAAAAACATCTCTAATATTCGGATATGTTATGTGAAAAAAAACTCAGCTTTCAAGAAAAAATATAAAACAATATGGCCTCCTTGGTCCCGAAACCATATAAACTATGAAACACATTTACAATCAATAATCCGATTTTTTTCCAAATGCAATATTTTTTTCGAACAAGTCCAGTTCATTGGATTTAATTTGATATGTCAATCATCTGACATTTTTTTTTGAATTTGGTTTAAAACCATATATATAACTCCAATCTTGGAAAAATACTTAAGGGGGTATTCTAGTGTATAGACTCGAATTCCGGACGTTTTTTCGAGCTCCGAAAAAATAAAACAAAGAATATTTTTACTATCCATTATATCATTATTTGTTCATCTATCTTTTAACAATAAAACAAAAATTGAACGGAGAAAAAAATATTCATAACTAGAATAGTTAAGAGCTGATGAAGTGAGAGGCCTCAAAAAAAAAGTTGTGCTATGGCGTACACGATTCCAGTCCTTCTGGTTATCTGAAACAGAAAAATCGAACAGATTCTGAATCAGTAAAGAAGCCGCTATCGCATGAGCCTCGGACAAGTCTAAAACATCTTTTTTGACTAAATGGCGACTGTTTGAAAAACAAAATGCGGTTTAAAACGTTTTTCTTACGTTTCCCGATTTTTTAATTAGTTTTAATTAGTAGAATTTAAAAAATATAATTTTTTTAGAGGTTCATGCGATAGAGAGATGCAAGAAGATTACATTCATATAAATTCGACAAGAATCACTTCAGTAGAAGTTGAGACATCGTGTATGCCAGGTTGAAGAAACTTGTTTCGAGAAAAACGCGTTTGAAGTTCATTATTATGGCCGTACCAGGTTAGATACCGCAACACTAAAATGGCTCCAATTCGGTAAATAATAGGATTTTCTATAAGTCCTTTCTAGGGTATGTTCTTGAATGCCTAAACTAGATAAATATGAAAGAAAAAAAAAAGTTTTTTTTTCAAATTGCCTTAAAAGAATACATTCACTTGCGAGACGCTGTAATGAGCAAAGCCGACACAGCCTTCGTTATTGCCAGGTCTAAACGCAATGCATTGTCATTATATTACGGTGCGTGTGTTCAAACAAAAAAAAAGATATCCGTTCCGATTCGGTCCCACATATTGATGGATTTATTCGGATGAATGGAAGAAACGAGGCTTAACTCTTACACACATTTTTACTTTGGTTAGACAACAAAATATGATCTGATGAAATCGATAGTGTGATTCCTCAGATAGTGAATTCCCTCAGACATTCTAGATATGCCTACTGATCTACTACTTACTCCTCCATATTCTAAAATCCGATCGAGTCGGAATTACCCGAACGTATTGCAATGTTGCATTCTGTACTCCGTTCCGTTTTGCGACAAGGGAAGGTTGCCACATTTGCATAGAACGATCAACACAATCGAACGGATTTAAGAATGCAAAAGTCGATTTCAATCGAATCGTAAAATATCTACGGGTGGAGAAATAGACAATAAAATCAAATTAGCTCAAATTCGACGATCGGTTCTCAAGTTTTACGCATAGCAACATATTTGGCGATTCATTTTTATTTATATTGATACCGTGATGTACCTATGTACCGCTCAGCTAAGAAAATATTTAACGTTTGTAAACTCTAAAAACGACTGCTTGCGCGTATATAATGTTCTTAAATGTGCTACTTGCTTGGAATTTGTTCCATCTATATATTAGGCTGTCAAAAAGTCCTGCGGTATTTCCGCGAGGTGTCGTTGTAAGCGCGTAGTTCTAGTTGTATTCATTGTATCGAGTCATACTATAGCTTGTTGGAAAGGTATTTTTGCGCGCTATAATATAGTCCTTGACAGTGTTTTGTTTGGTTAAGTCGTTCGTGAGTTATAGTGTCATTATAGTGTCATGTGCTCCCTTGGCCGAGTGGTTAGCGTCATAACTAACATGCCGGGTGTTCGGGTTCGATTCCCGTTCTGGTCGGGGGAATTTTTCGTCAAAGAAATTTCCTCCGACTGGCACTGTGATCACGCGTATTTAGAGCTTGCCACTCAGAATGCATTCAAGGCGTGTTATTTGGCATAGAAATCTCAACTAAGTACTAATGAAAATGACGCAAGTAATACTACGTTGAGACGGCGAAGTTCCTCTAGGAACGTTAGTGCCATTGAAGAAGAAGAAGAAGAAGAGTTATAGTGTCGCAAATATGGAGCAAAATAAAGAGAAAATCCGACATATTTTACAGTACTACTATGACAAAGGCAAAAATGCATCTCAAGCTGCCAATAAAATTTGTGCAGTTTATGGACCCGATACAGTTTCCATTTCCACCGCACAACGATGGTTTCAACGTTTTCGTTCTGGTGTAGAGGTCGTCGAAGATGCGCCACGCTCCGGAAGGCCTGTCGTCGAAAATTGCGACAAAATCGCTGAATTAGCCGAGAAAGACCGGCATAGTAGCAGCCGTAGCATCGGCCAAGAGCTGGGGATAAGTCATCAAACCGTTATTGACCATTTGAAGAAGCTTGGATTCACAAAGAAGATCGATGTATGAGTGCCACACACGTTGACGCAAAAAACATCTTTGACCGTATCGACGCATGTGAATCGTTGCTGAATCGCAACAAAATCGACCCGTTTCTGATGCGGATGGTGACTGGCGATGAAAAGTGGTTCACACACGACAACGTGAAGCGCAAACGGTCGTGGTCGAAGCCTGCTGAGGCGACTCAGACGGTGGCCAAGCCCTCATTAACGGCCAGGAAGGTTCTGCTGTGTGTTTGGTGGGATTGTCATGGAATAATCTATTATGAGCTGCTTCCCTATGGCCAAACGCTCAATTCGGACCTGTACCGCCAACAACTGGAACGCTTGAAGGTAACACTCATGAAGAAGAGGCCATCTTTGATAAAAAGAGGCCGCATTGTCTTCCATCAGGGCAACGCCAGGCCACACACTTCTTTGGTGACGCGCCAGAAGCTCCGGGAGCTCGGATGGGAGGTTCTTTTGCATCCGCCGTATAGTCCGGACCTTGCACCAAGTGACTACCACCTGTTTTTGTCCATGGCGAACGAGCTAGGTAGTCAGAAGTTAGCCACAAAAGAGGACTGTGAAAATTGGCTATCCGAGTTTTTTGCCAATAAGGAAGCGAGCTTCTATAACAGCGGTATTATGAAGATGGCATCTCGTTGGGAACAAGTCATCGAACAAAACGGCGCATATTTGACTTAAAACAGATGATTGTAACTAATTTTATGAACAAATGAAAATTCAAAAAAAATACCGCAGGACTTTTTTGACAGCCTAATATATAAAACTGGAATTCTGTCTGTCTGTCTGTCTGTCTGTCTGTCTGTCTGTCTGTCTGTCTGATTCTTATGGACTCGAAAACTACTGAACCGATCAATATGAAAATTGGTATGTAGGGGTTTTTGGGGCCGGGGAAGGTTTTCGTGATAGTTTGAGACCCCTCCCCTTTCTCTAAGGGGGGGCTGCCATAAAAATTAAACACAAATTTCTGCATTACTCGAGAATTATTCAAGAAAATGAAATTAAATTAGGCATATTGAAGTTTTAGGGTGCAGTAAATGTTTTTATGGTGGTTCGACTCCGCATCCCCCTCTTTAAAGGGGGGCTGCCATACAAATGAAACACAAATTTCTTCATTACTCGAGAATTAATCAAGCACATGAAACCAAATTAAGCATATTGAGATTTTAGGGTGCAACAAATATTTCAATGGTGGTTTGACTCTCCACCCCCCTCTCCAAGGGGGGGGTGGTCTCCGCCATACAAATGAAACACAAATTTGTGCGTTACTCGAGAATTATTCAAGCAAATAAAACTAAATTAGGCATATTGAGGTTTTAGGGTGCAGTAAATATTTCTATGGTGGTTTGACTCTCCACCCCCCTCTCTAAGGGGGGGCTACCATACAAATGAAACACAAATTTCTGCTTTACTCTAGAATTATTCAAGCAAATGAAACCAAATTAGGCATATTGATGTTTTATGGTGCAATTAATGTTTCTATGGTGGTTTGACTCTCCATCCCCCTCTATAAGGGGGGGGGGGTGTGTCTGCTATACAAATGAAACACAAACTTCTACATAACTCGAGAACTAATCAAGCACTATTTGGGATGTGAGGGTTTTTGGGTATGAGAAATGTTTCTATAATGGTATGAGACCCCTCTCTCCTCTGTAATGGAGAGGGGGTCCCATAAAAATATTACACATATTTCAACCAAAAATATTCCAACCAAACATGACAATTGAAAATTTTCGGAAAACTCTGAAGGAAAAAGGGTAAATTAAATTCCCATATGTTCAACAATTACATAGTGACAAGTGCTGTTAGTTCATTTGATGTTTGCGCTAGCGAAATTGATCTTTGTTCGAAACTGGAAATGGAATTTAATGTGACAAAACGCACTCCTATATCTTCTTCTATCTATACCAAAAAAAAGGATCGCCGGATGTGTTTATAAGAGCAGAACTCGAGGACGGAATTGTCCGATCTTTATTCTATCATATTTTCTGTATAAAACAACTTCCATGTAACGGACATGTTATTTGCAAGTGATTGAAAAATCTTGAACGAGAATTGTGTCTGAAAATAATCTGATATTATAATGATGAGTTTTGTTAGAAATACTAGGAATTTTATAGTAAAAGGTAAATTCAACGGGGTCGAATAGAAGATCAATCAATGAACAGTTCTGCGATTGGACCCATGAACATGCTCATAGTATGAAAACGTGAATGTTTGAAGGTATTGATAACAAAAAAACAAATTTTGGGTGAGACGAAGTTTGCTAGGTCAGCTAGTTACTGATAAACATACGGATGAGAGCGGATGATTTATGTTACTTATAATGATGGAAAACATTTTGCACCTTTTGGTCCTAATTTCCATCGACAAAAACATCATTTTTCCGAATTCCGTTAATCTATTTTATGTCAAGCGTTCGAAAAATCGAACAGCAACTTTGATATTTAATTTTTCATGGCTTTAGAAAGCAACCATATGGTAAGAGGCATCAAATGATAGCTCAGTCTATTAGCCTCCACTTATTATCAATTTCATTCAATTTCGTATAACTTTCTGGGGCAATAAATTTAGTTTAAAGCAACTATGTGCGGAAGATACATAACCTCACATAACCTAACAAAAAACAAAACATTATAAAATTCAAAAATACTTTTCTACAGTATTACTTTGATAAAAGAACACACATTGTGATGTAGAAAAAACCATTAAATTGAACCTCCTATAGGAACAAAAATGTAGGTTCAAGTTTTTGTTTGTCAATTTTTCGGTTTTTTGTCATTTTCCGGTAAACGGAAGAACGGTAAAAAATAATTCTTCAAGATTGAGACTTCTGTAACGTCAATAATTAAAATTAGACCAATGGGATTTGTTAAAAAAAATATTTTTTTACAGTTTGGTTCTTAATGGATTAATTAGTGTTCCTAATTCCAGCTATCGAATTGTTATAACAATGAATGAATCGTTGAATCAATCGTCAATAATCGAATGAATTACATTAGTATTAGGTCGTTAGGTCTTTTTGTTGGCTTCTTCGAGGTTTTCCACGTACAATTACCTCCACAAGATATGTCATCGAATCCGTAGAATAATGACTCAACTGATCAACTAATGGGATAGATTTTTCAACCAATGTTCCTTCAGCTTTTCCCAGCTCCTTATTTGTGCATTGGAATGCATTGACCCATTTACGATCAGTTATCCCGCTTTTAAACGGATTGGGATGTGCTGATTTTCTCACATATTTTGCTTTACTTTACACTTAGCTTTCAATAAGAGTTTTTTTTTCGAAATTGCGAAAACATATGAAACGAAAACTGTGTCTGATGATTATTTTGTATTAGATTGGGGAAAGAGTAATCCATTATTTTTGGGTGAAATTCAAACCTTTTTTTGATATGCTTCGGATTATGCGATTTGGGTCAAATATGCATCATTTTGTTGTAAAATTGCCATTCTAAAGGTATCTTCATAATGCCTCTCTCATAGAAGTCTTGGCCCTTATCGGCGGAAAACTCAACTCAAAGTAAAATAGCAATATTTTCTTACAATCTTCTCTTGGTTCCAATTTCTTACCACTCAGGAAGTTTTGCAATGTGAGAAAAAGGTGGTAATCGCTTCGTGCCAGATCCGGACTATATGGTGGATTCATTCAAACATCCCTATGAAGCACCCGGAGTTGTGTGACCTAGCGTTGTCCTGATGGAACACAACACCTGTTGTGCTGGACAATTCTGGACGTTTCTGGTCAATCGCCAGCTTCAAACGGTCCATTTGTTGACAGTAGAGATCTGAATTTAGTGTATTGCACTAAAACAAAATAAAAATTTAAAAAAATAATAAAATAATAAATTTCAATCATTTTTTTTTATATAAGAAAAAAAATCCATTCAATTTATTTCTATAAAATTAAATTAAAAAATGTTGAAAATTCCAATTAAAATTCAACTGTAGAATACTCTGATCTGCTTGCGCCAGTTATCGAAAGAAAAATAATGTAGAAAAATTGTATACAATGAATTTATTTTCTGATTTTATTGATTCTTTTTTGGACGCCGAAAATTTCTTTATTCTCCGTCAGACAGAGGGAGAAATTTTGAATGTGAAATGTTTATTGGAAGCATTAAATGCGAAGACTTCATGAGAAGTACCTTATATCGACTAAACGTAATTCATTTGGATATAAAAAATATTAAGTCCAATATCAGATCGTACACGGCATCATCTCTCAACACGTTGGACTCCACGCAGACATTGCTAAGCTTTTCATTCGATCCTCACAGCGAGAGGGCGAGGGAGCACATAACACGATGGGCCCTGCATCGGTTCCTGGGGTTAGCAAGAAATCTGATTAACATGTCGTCCATACCAGTGCCTATAAATATATTTTAGTTCGGCGTAACATGTCAGTTAATTACTTGTGTCGCAAACAAAGCATTTACACGTGTTACTCCTCGCACGGGCCAGTCATGCAATCCCAGACAAACGGATTTCCATTTCCAGTTGCCCCTTTCTCTTACCGTACCTGTCACCAGAGTGGCGTGACACACTCTGAAACGCTTATTTCAACCCGAAAATAAATAATTGGTTTTATTTTTGCACACAATTCACTTTTACTTGCTCTGTTCCTGCAGCCCTTTCCCAGTTGTGAAATTGAATTTATGGTTGAATAATCACATTTTGCCGGTATTGTTCGTACTTACTTATTGTGGCAACCCATAGCACTCTCCAGAATTTTCACGTACGGAACAGCCGTGTACATCCCGTGTGTAGTTCTTTTTTGCGTAGGTTGATGATTGCGTATAGGGTGCATGAGAAATCTGGATTTGTGTTAAGCACGATCCCGTAACGAAATGCCTGCTGAGTGCTGATCACGTTTATCGAAACGGAATTGCATTTCCTTTCATTTTATTTTGGTTTGAGAACAAATCAAAGTTGGTGCTTCGATTTTCACGGCGCCGCGCATCATTCGAAGTGTATGCTGAATAGAGTAAACTAGGTTAGAATCGTTGTTCTTCAGGTGTTGCGAACAGTAGCCACTTTTTCAAATTACGGCCTAATATATATTCGACAGAATTTATTTATCACAGTTTAAAGAAAATATTTTAATGACAAAAATCGAATATTTTTTCTTTGGGATTATGGGATAGATATAAATGTTTTCCATGACTGCTGTTACTTCGGTTATGTGCATCACGGAAGTATGCTATTCAAATAGTCTACGGATATTTTTAATTGGCTTCACAAAATAAAAAAAAATATATATTTCAGGTATTCTATTTCACTTGAGGTAATTTATTATTTATCATTACTTCTCATATTTCAGTCTTCCTCAGTCTTCTTCAAATTATCCTCCACTAGTTTCTAACAAAATATTCTAACTTTTAATACATAATCCAAATTATCGCATATCATGAAATAACATTAAATTTTTGTTACATAGGAAATTTTAGTAGCATTGGTTTTTTCTTGTAATCCAATAAAAATTAGATTTTTTTTTTTCAAAGGATTTTTCTTAGGGCAAATCGAATATCCTATCGTTCAAAGAATAGCCCGTATTAGTCTCAAAGAAAGGAAGGAATGAAAAAAGGAAGTTTCTCTACAGAAGTTTGCCGTCGACTATGAAGCATGGCTATGTCAGCGTTTGATACATTTAATGATTTTGTGAAACTTTTCTTTCTGTAAATTCATTAGCAGTGATGCAAATTGTCATGACCATAAAAAAAGAGCGCAAAGGAATTCTCATCTTTACAGTTCGTCTTCTGCACTCAATGCTCGGTTCAATCGCAACAATGGCGCTTGATACCGATCGCCCGTGATATTTGGGGTTGTTTTAAATACTTAAAATACACCACACCCGGTGGTCCCAGTGAAAACAGAACACGATCTTGATTTTTTTTTAATTACTACCGCAATTCGGAGTCGGTCGTTGCAATTTTAAGAGTGCTTACTCCAATTTTTGGCCGTCAGGCCGTGCACAGTTTAGTGACCAAATTTGAGTCTACATCTCGTATTGGAAGATCTTGGTGAACGTGTTATTTCGTGAATTTGACGCCATTGGATTTTTTCATGGGTCTATGTCAAGTCACTGGTCTATGCCAACAAGCCAGCAACTTTAGAAGAGCTCAGAGACAGCATGCAGCGCGAAATTCGCACGGCTCACGCTTACATACCCATCAAATGTTGATTGAGGGGTTTTCCTTCTTCAAAGTTATGTTTTTCAAATGATAATTCTACAAAAAATTGTCTCTGAGTAAATTTTGGTAAATTGTTTCAATTTCTATGAACTTTGAAAGAAAAATCGATGTAAATTCTACACTGAACAAATACATTTCATCAATTATGACTTTTAAGTAATTATCTGAATTTTTATATCAGTTATAAAAAAAAACACAATTGGACGCACTGAAAAAATGGCAATTGATTCATATATTACAAAATGGTAAAGAAAAAAATGCAATGGTACAGTTTTACCTTAATCTTCCACAAGTATTCAGTGTTCTGGAATTTACGAACCTTGCAATTTCTTGATCAGTATTGTTCCCAGAAATGTTAGCACTGTACTCTCTGACAACACTGTGACGTATGATAATTGCAAGAAAACATCAAATCTATTGTCCAAAACAGAAAGCTATTTGGCTTCCTATACGTACCGTTTTGTCTCATATTCCGAACAGTCTCAAATTCCGAACACTTCATTTTTAAATGTAAATTTACTAAACTTTTACGTTATAAATAATTGAATAATGAAAACACAGACATTCTTTGGGACATAGGCTTGATTTTGACATCATGTACAGGTATCGATACAGCCTATAATGTAAAGGGTGTGTCACATCAAATTGCATCACGGAAAAAACGCTGTAGAAATTTAATTTTTAGGAATTATATCTTCAGCTTTGGTTTTATAATCAGATAAGAGTGTATAGATCACGTTGGCCATGCTTCACTGTCAATTTTTCGTAAATTTGGAAAAATGTCGTCGAACGTAAAAGAGCGTCGTGAATTAATCTTGTACACTCATTTCGAGAATCCGGAGTTGTCACATCGGGACATCGGTAAGATTCTGGGAATCGTCCAATCCACGGTCAGCAGAGTACTAAAACGATACTTCGGGAACCTAACCATCGACCGGAAGGTGAAGAACGGCAAAAATGGATGCTCCGTCAGTGAAAAAGATCACAAGCGCGTAGTTAAGCAGTTTAGACGTGATCCGAGTTGTTCGGTCCGGGATGTCGTCAATAAGCTGAATTTGTCAAGTTCATTCGTCCAGCGGACCAAGCAGCGGGAGGGCCTGCGTACATACAAGGTTCAGACGAAAGGCAAAACATGGTGGGGAAGACGCGAGCCCGGAAGCTGTACACCGAAATGCTGACGAAGCCGCATTGCCTGGTAATGAACGACGAAACCTACGTCAAAGTGGACTTTCGTCAGCTGCCGGGCCTGTTGTTCTTCTCCGCAGAGGACAAATTCAGCGTTCCGGAGGAGATTCGCAAGCAGAAACTATCCAAGTTTGCCAAAAAGTACATGGTGTGGCAAGCGATCTGATCTTGCGGAAAGCGGAGCGCCCACTTCGTGATGACCGGCACGGTAAACGGGCAGGTTTACCTTAAGGAGTGTCTACAGAAGCGCTTACTACCACTATTGAAGCAGCACGAGGGCCCGACCATCTTCTGGCCGGATCTCGCTTCGTGCCACTATTCAAAGGACGTGTTGGAGTGGTACGAAGCCAACGGGGTCACCTTCGTGCCAAAGGAAATGAACCCGCCCAACGCGCCGGAGCTTCGCCCAATAGAGAAATATTGGGCGATTATGAAGCAGGCTCTCCGGAAGAACCCAAAAGTTGTCAAATCGGAGGCGGACTTCAAGAGAAAATGGATTTCTGTTAAAAAAAAACTACAACCTGACGTTGTACAGAACCTTATGGACGGGGTAAAGAGGAAGGTGCGAGCATACGGGCTTGGGCTCGAAGTATGATTAAAAAGAAAATGCCAAAAGTTGTTTAATAGTTTTTATTTTACTGTCTAAAATTTTCAAAAGGATCGGTCTACTGGGCGAATTTCTACAGCATTTTTTCCGTGATGCAATTTGATGTGACACACCCTTTATAATATTAAACATTTGCAAAAAAGTGACAGTCAAAACCAAAGATAAAATGTTTGCGTTAGCAAATTCCGTCAAAAACAAGCATGATTCATTTTTCAGTTTTCGTAGTTGTTTTAACTATTTTGTTTGCTGTTTTCATATTAAGTGCTAGAGAATGTAAGAATCTACAATAAATGGATAGAAAAATGTTATTTTATGCAGAAATATTCATTAAAATTAGTATTGAAGCAGTGTTCGTAATATGAATCAAGTTCCTACGCATGATTCAAATTACGACCATTCATTTTCAAATGTAAATTTAATAAACTTTAATGTTTTAAATCATTGAATAATCAAAACCTTGACATTATTTGGGTTATAGCCTTCATTTTAACATCAATTACAGGTATCGATACAGCGTATAATTCATTATACTAAGCATTTGCAAAAAAATGTGACTGTCAAAACCAGTGATGAAATGTTTGCGTTAGTAGATTCTGTAAAAATCGAGCATCGTTAATTTTTCATTAAAAAGCAAGTACAATCAATAATTACAAAAGCAAAATGCAAATTTTTGTGGGTATAGCATTTTTCTAAAAAAGACTATATATGATATATTGATCAAATGAATCCGTCCAGTAGTTCAAAAGTTATGATTTTTTTTGAAAAGGCATTTTCGCTGTTCGGAATTTGAGACAAATGTAGTTGAACTTTTTTTTTAGTTTTTTTACCATGAATATGTATTTGTAAATCAATTTTATTGCAGTCAAGTAAAAAAGACGACTCTATTGTACCCAACAATTAAATTAATTTCGCGAAAAAGTACCATTTTGAGTAATGAGACACTGTTCAATGACCATCAAAGCTTAAGTGTTCGGAATATGAGGCAAAACGGTATATGGTCCACTTTGTCTGAAACAATGAAGCACTTTTCAAGAGTTGGTCACTATGAATGAACAATTTCAAAATATGTTTCAATCAATTAGCAATTGTGAGTCCAAGTGTGCCATTCTGTTAGAAAAATTAGTGGGAGGAAAATTTGAAAAAAAAATTGTATTCCCTTGTTACTCTACACCCAAAATTATTTTTAGCACATGTTTTGGCATCTTGATTCATTACTTTGAATGAGCCTAAAAAATAAAAAAGAAAATACGCTCCCGATACTTGTATATCATTTGTATAATATATGTGCTATTCCAATATAAGATCAATTTGAGCGAGAGAAACAGGAGACACATTGCAAATAAGCTTCTCGTATAGTTTGCCAAACACACGGCTCAGACCGAGATGGATATAAATCTCCTTTATGCTCTCCTTTTTACTCTTACTTTACACTTTCCAACTACATTTTATAATGAGGTGTAATATTACCACGTTTTTACGCAGCATCACCAGTAGCTATGTGGATAGCGTGGTCGTGTAAAACAATCTTGTGTTCTAGCCGGCCTTGGTTCGTTCCCCGTTGTTTGAATGTAGCTTACGACATGCTCAATCTAATGCAATCGATAACTCGATTTTTTAAATTTTGCGATTTGGTCCCCTCTGACCTAACACCGACCAATTTGAAGCGAAGAGACTTGAGGTTAAAAAACGAAGATGCTGGTTGACGCCCAGAGAACGCCCATCCTTGTTGGACGAGGAAACTAAAACGCTCAAAAAGTTGTTGAAAGTTGAACTCGATTTGTAATAACGCCTCATAAACATAATACGATTAATTCACATTCTTATCTCTTATGACTTTCTTATGGTATCCAATAGAAACAATCGTATCTTTGAAAAAGTAGTAGTTAATAGTTTATATGTAGATCTAACATAAGATTCGAAACACGTCCTTAAAATGTTGGGTCCCTAGGGCCCAACATTGAGCTTTCTGGTAGGAAAGTGCTGTCTGACTGGGATTGACAGTTACAAAATAAGAAGAAAATATATGGTTTGTTTTCGGATGTGTTATAAAATGTGACTATTTTCTAGTCGAATTTCTGACTATTTCGTATGTATCAAATAGGCATTTTTGGGAGCTGGGACTGACACTGATATTGCGAAAACACTCATGATGTGAGTTGAATGGAAAGCGCTAGAACAATTTGGAGCTCAACGTGTTAACAGCAAAATAAAATGTCGGGAACCGAAGTCGATGGTTATTGTCAACAGGTGTAGAATCGTTCAATTTGCTCTGGTCTTTTCGTATGCAGAACACGTGGTCATAAAATCTGCTGGTAACATTTTTTACATCAATTACTGCTTCCAACACATTCCATCGTGTTATTGTTCTTGGACGTTATGATCACGTGACACATAAGCTTCAATCACCGGGCGTGGTGTCCTTTAGAAAGCAAACTTATGTTTACGGTTGCAAGTTCGAGCGCAATTCGTAGTAATCATGTTCTTTGTTCTGTGTTTCGTTCCCATTAATGTAGAGGAAGATTTCCTGCCCAAACCGGAGGAAAAGAAGAAGAAACAAGAACGCAGAAGACTTCCGCTCGATGTCAGAACCATTATTGGAAGTGTTATAAGCAGATTGGGTGGAGACATTAATAACAATACTCAGGTGGCATCTGTCCGAGTCAATCAATCCTAGTTCATTGGGAACGCAAAGGCTGTTTGTTTTGAAATCTTCAAGAGGTATTGCCGATTGCGGTGTAGCGCATCAGTAATAAATTGAAGGGAATTGAATGTATCTGCTGGCTTGAAGATTCAATCAAAGCTGTAAGGGATTCAATGTAAGTACTTTGTCATGATTATTCTCTCAGGGGCACTTGTTGTCAAATGTAGCATGATACATTCATCGGCAATTTCCTGCGATATATTCTTCAAATCACGAATATGTTCAAACAAGATGCTTCCTGATGATAGTCGTGTAGAATTCGCTAGAATTATGAAGTTGCTGCTCACTACATAGGCGTATTTTACTGTTCGTTGTGTAGAATTATATGTTCTATGTAAAATTGAGTATTATGGAAATAGTCTCAAACATTTGACAATAACTAGAATCTATTAAATTTTCGAAACAAAAATAATGCACTTGTTTCAAACTATGTATATGTTACATATTAGAAATTCATATCAGTAACATTTTTTCTTAAATGATTGAAGGTCATCAAGAAGTTCGCATGACTCCAGAGAAAAGGACCCAAGAACAAAATCATTCGCGTTGATCGCCGTTTCAACACTAGACAATTTCAATGCAATGCATCATCTAAAATCATAGCAGAGTTGTACAGAGTCATTAAAATGCATTCTTCCATTTCACAAATTCGATTAGTTTCTAATCCCTTTTTATCTTTCTCTCTTTGTCAAACAAAGACGAAGCATCTTGCACTGCATTGTTTTCCTACCTATATTTTTTTCTTTTCTTCCATCTTTCAATACCACGTTGCTGTAGTAGCTGCAATAGCTGTTTAATGTGTGATGATTCGTTGTTGTTAATGCTGAATGATTCACCTTGATTTTATTATTTTTATCTCATGAAACCTTCTCATAAATCTTCTTTCACCTTTCCTTCGATGTATTGTGTATATTCGTACTTATTAGACGATCTGGAAGTAGAGTTTGTCAATAGTCTTCAGTCGACGCAGCAGGAGATGATGGTCAAGTTGGCGATAATCGAAGCGGACGGAGCGGGAGTGGGAGCCAACAATGGACCTGGTGAAACCGGCAACGGGACCAACGGCAACAACGGAGATGAATCCGGCGGCAGTCCAAAGGCCGAACCCAAGAAGAAAGAATCTCGCAAGTGGAAGAACTGGGGCTGGAAAAACAACAACGCCAGCACTACACCGAAACAGACCAGCATCGAGGAGGAAGGGGAATCCCCGAAAAAATCGGCATCCTCGAAGCATTCAAGTCCAGCGGAGTCTCCCAAGCACAAGCTTTTGGGCGCGAAAGCAACGGACGAGGAGAATGGAAACAACATTTCGCCGGCGTCGCTCCGGCGAAAGAAGTTCCTCTCGAGTAAGAATCAATCCCCGGTGAATCGATCCGAGGCGAGAGCTAGCGCAGGAGCACGATTGTACGAAGAGTTGGAGAGTCTCAACGACTCGGATGATGAGCTTCAAGCGTTGATAATAAACGGGCGACCAGCTACAATCCATCTGATACAGCCTTCTACCATCCCTGGCCTTTACTAGTGTGTGTGTGTCCCTACGAGCAAGGGCGCGACGGCTCTTTTGAACAAGTGCTTCAGCTAGGCTAGGAAAATTAAAACAACGAGCATTATGTAAACCACGTCATTCGATTTTTATCCCAACACGCACGCACATAACCATGGTACACAACGAATTTCCGGTAACAGTCACATTCGGTGGATACAACTCACGTTGCCTTCCGCGCTTCGATACAATTGCGTCAAACGACCTTCGCGAGGCTCCCACGTCTCGAACTTTCAAACAACCCGGTGTAACAGGTATGGAGTAAAAAAAATATGCTATTCTGGTGCGCGCCTTTTGAAGTGTCTGCTTTGAAGTTTATTTGATTCTCACTTTTTTGTTACGGTTTCACAAACAAAATAAAAGCATAAGCAACGCAAAGCAACTTCAGATTCTTCGCTTTTACGGGCATGATTTATGCACTCTGTTGTTTATTTGCAATATTTTTTTCATGGTGAAGAATAAGCCAAACTGCAACCAACGCCGCAAGGTTATACAGGGAAACTGCAACACAGAAGCTGGCTCTAGTAATTTAAGCTTTGTTCATTGTTTACTGGCTTGGCTTTTACAGTTTGAAGAATTTGTATTTTTAGTGTGTAGTTTAAACATGGAACCAAGTGACGGATTTCGCGCCAACTCGACCAGATGTTGGCATGACCTTCTCAAAATTGAATGGAACTTTCTGGGCGCGAAAACCTTACCTAATTAAGCAACTTGTCATACTTAGTTTTCTGAAAATTTATCTAGACTAACATATGGAAAGGGTCAAATATTTTTGACCATTTTTCTATATTTTTTTTTACTCGAAAATGGTGAGCCCTACAAAAAAGCGATCTATGGAAAAGTTTTAGGAAAATGATTGAATTTTGAGAAAAAATCACAAACAAATATTTTTTTAAATCCTACACTAAAAAAAAGGTAGATAAATATGTGCCCTACAACTCTTCCATACATCGCAACTTGTGCATATTTAAAGCAAAAAAGTTTTTCTATCAAAAACTTTTTCAATATTTTATTGAAATAAAGTTTATTTCTTTTTTCAGTGCAGAAAGCCAACCCAAAATAAAAAATAATAATAAAAATGTTGAATAAGTGTTCTAGAGGTCTTTATTTCTAATTCAATGTAAGGAAAATTATGACATTTTTTGACATTAAATTCATTTTTATTCATCTGATCTTATACCATGTACATTAGAGTGCCAATGAAAATTAAAATCTCGAATTTTCAAAGCGAACTTGATTAAAAATGATGATTCCCACGAAAAACTACCCTATGCAAAATAATTGACTTTCTGGCGTTTGGTCGTTTTTGTCTGAAAAGTCGATTTTTGAAGAATTTTTTTTCGAGATAACAGTAAATCGCTACGTTTCATGCAATTCTAAGACATTTGGCATCATTTTTTTTAAACCCCGATTTCCCCTTGGGTGATTTTTCGATTTCAGAAAACCTAAATTTTGACATCTGCGACAATAGTAAATGAAGTCCGAATGAGCTAATATTTTGCAGAGGGTATTTTATCGTGCAAATCAACATTTCGCAGGGAGTCCCGTATGAAAAATCGATATGACGATTTTCATTGGTACCCTTGCCTTGTATTCCGAAAAAATCGACAAAGTCCCAGAGTGTAGTTAAACAAAATGACAAATGTATCACGAAATTAAATTTCTGTTATGTATCCAAAGAACAGCATACAAAAAAGGCGAGTGAGCTTGAGTGAACTATTCAATCACGCGAAACAATATCGGGAACATAACAATTTCATTGCTTTATTCCTTTTTAAAATCGCAGCTAAATAATTCAGTGAATGAATCCAAAATCTTCAAAATGTTAGATAAAGAAATAGGAAAGATATGATGATTTTATCTCTTAAAGTATAAGATAACATGTACATGGTATAAGATCAGATGAATAATGTCAATGTCAAAAGATGTCATAAGTTTTATTACATTTGATTTGAAATAAAGACCTCTAAAACACTCATTCAACATTTATAATATTATTATTATTATTTTTGTTTTATTTTGGGTTGGCCTTTTTGCACTGAAAAAAGAAAATAAAGTTTCTTTTTTTTCAATTATTTTCCTAAAACTCTTCCATAAATCACTTTTTTGTAGGACTTATCATTTTCGAGAAAAAAAATTATAAAAAAATGGTCAAAAATATTCAGCGCTTTCCAAATGTTAGTCTAGATAAATTTTCAGAAAACTGAGTATGCCAAGTTGCTTAATTAGAAAAAAGTTTCATTAAGTTCTGAGAGGGTCATGCCAATCCCATAGACGAGTTGGCGCGAAATCCGTCAACCATAGTATTTGGATTGGAGATTCCATCCACGATTTTAGATCATTGCACAATGGTCCAGGAGATGCATTTTAGTGGAAATTAGCATTTAGAGCTCGACGGTTATTCTCTAGACAAAAACTGTCTTCGACAAAGTTGTTACATATGATAGAGCGCTCATTTTCATGTTATCAAAAATAGGGTGACCAAAATTGTCGATGAAATAGAAAACTTTCTTATATTTATAGATAGAAATAAACATAGTTCGACAATGTTGTAGTCCTAAAATATTAACAAGTTCTGCATCGCAAAATATTTGTATTAGTAAGCTCTAAAAGTCTTCCGAAGACAGTTTGTATGTAGAATTTGAAATATAAAAGTAAGAGCAAAAAAACAGTTTTTTTCATGGTGACCCTAACGTAACTTAGAAAAAAAGGCGCTATATCGGTTATTTCAAGAGATAGAAAAAAACTTTGTTCTACAAAGATGTCTCAAATAATTAGGAATACATCATTGTCGAACAATGTTTACGTCTATCTATAACGATAAGAAAGTTAGATTTTTTATTAGAGGCGAATGAACTGCAAAGTTTAAAGCCTCTTAAAAACAAAGAAAGAAGAAGAAGATTTTTTATTTCATCGACAATTTTGGTCACCATATTTTTGATAACATAAAAATGAGCGCTCTATCGTATGTAACAACTTTGTCGAAGACAGTTTTTGTTTAGAGAATAACTGACGAACTCTAAATGCTAATTTCCACTTAAATACGTCTCCTGGACCATTATGCATTGGGTAAATGAGCAACTTAAAAAAAATCATTTTCTGCTCATTTGCGTTCTGTTTATTGCCTATCTTGTAGGTGGTTTGAGGGTAACAACAAACCGTTGGGTCGGACCAGTTGTGATAACCTTTTTCAGCCATCTCCCCGTTGTACGGAGTTTTGTTGCATAAAATGGAAGCAAAAAAACCCCATTCTCTCCCCGGAAGCATTATGCTTCGTCGCTTGTGCATTGATGAATACAAAGCTTCGGGGAAGTCCAGCTTCAAAGATTGATTTTACGTGACTTTGGGCCGCGAGCCTCTGCTTGATTGTTTCTTTTCCGCAGAAAGTTATTGATTATTATGACGCGCGTGATGGTTTTCTTGCCGGATGTCATGTTTTGTTTGTTGTTTCGAACGGGGACGTAAAAAGCGAACACTAACGGAGCTTTCGATGCAAGTGTCAGCGAATGCCCCTTCGATTGGCTTGGAATGTTATGTTTGCTTCCCGATAGGACGGAGAACTATTTTCTTAAGGCATCTGAATTATTGTATGTATGTAGCTTGGTTTGAAGCCATAGTTTGGTATAGAAGTAGAATTTTATAAAACTGTTAGAGTTGCTTCATTTTCGTTACATATTTAGTCAATGTTGGGAAAAATACAGATGAGTAAGCTTGTTTGGTAAATTTTCTAACAGGTAAGGGTGAAGTGTCTATTTGACGTTGTAAATTCGTATGGAGCATTAGGAATTATCATTTCTCACCCAAAAAATCATGGGTTCCTAACTAACAAAGGATGTATTCATATGCATCCGACCAGAATTTATCACCATTTCAGATCACTTTATCAATAGACGGAATTCATTCCGAAACACACAGAAAAACGATATGTTGAAACTCTTTCATTTAATTCGATTCTTTGGAACAGGATTTCATAAAACAACTAAGAAATAGATGCTAGAGAATTTAGCTAAAGCTTTGCTAAACAGTAAAACTTGAGCTCAAAAGTAATGTAACTTCGAGAATAAAGCAAGTGATTTTGTTATCTCATGTCACTCGCAGCGCACAATAAGGGCAAATATTACGGAGAATGTGATACATGAAAATACTATTTGTGTCAACTACAATGTTGTGTTTTCTCTGCAAAACCTCCAATGAACAGGGTTGTCATGATAAAATCTGTGTTAGATCAAACTAACATTTTTTTTCATCTTATTTTTTCTGAAATCTATATTGATATCTCTATTCAATTTATGAGTCCAATTATGAAGCATATTTAAATAAAATTGTTCGGCAATGTAATACAAAAAATTAACTGCCTTATTGTGCGTTTAATTTCTCCATTTTGAAAGACAAATCTTTTATGTGAAGTATTATGTTTTTGATGGATCAATAAATTTGAGAATAGATTTTGTCAGAAAAGAAAGGAAAATGCGACGTGAACAGATTCAAATGTACGACTTATGTACGAATATCGTTTGTTCAAGATGTTTGAATATTCTTTAAAATTTCATTACTTGAAAACTTCTTTTTTTCATTGAACACTCTTTAAATAGGGCCGTCGTTCCTTATCGTAATGGAATGTATTTTTGTTCGAATGGAACGCTTATGAGCTTATATGCTTATATTAGTTCCCTTTATTATCATATGTTATACTGTTTATCCACCGGTGACTGACGCAACCTGAGCGAAAACTCGGTGTCAGTCAACGCGTTCCCCATTCCCCCCTTTACGAAAATTAATCCCAGTACTTCCCCCCTATCAGTATTTTGCAAGAAAGTCTGTAGCAAAAACAGTAAAATAACGAAAGAATACATACGGTTTATCGAGTTATACTCGCAACAAATTTGATTTTATACTTGTATCTAATTACAACAAATGTATATAAAGGTTGGCCAGTCAGTATGGCACCTGCACTTGATACATTTCCGCCAAAATCGTAAATCTTGAGCACGTTATCGAAAAGCACACCTTATGTCACCTTCGATATTCATTCTGTTACTGTGTTTTATTTCCATCAGCAGCATTGTAGGAAATCCAGATTTACATAAATACTACGCAAAAGACAACAACACTGGTAACGCTTATTTCGAATATCAGGATAAAAATCGATCATTTGTAGATCGATGAGTGTGTTCTTAAACCTTTTCATGAAAATTTGGGAGGTCATGTAAAGGTCCTTTAGTGTTGTAATTGACGTTGGTGGTACTGGATCATAGTTTTGGTGCTTCAATTGTGGCCGAGTTCTGTGAGTTTTAGTTAGTTATAATCCACAAATTATACTAATTTGCCGGAACGAACCGAATCGGTTGTGCATATCGGAACATATTTCATATCCAGTATTCGTTCAACCGAAGAGTACAGCTATCACCGCAGTAAAATACTTTTTTCTAACACCATCTTCAGATGGGCTGCACTTCGGTGTCACTTTTCATCCAGAAACAAAGCGCGAAAATTGTATATTCGATTGTAAAGCCACCAATAAACCTAAAATTATTCGTAAATTCACACAAACTTTCTCCCGGCAAGGAATCATGAAAATCAATTTAATTTTTATCGTTTCTAATGTTATTTTAGAATGCATCTAACATTATAAAATATCTTCCTGTGTTGTTAGTAAAGTAGAAATAACTACAGCGACAGAAGTAACAGTATGGCCAGAGTTTCAATTTCTCTGCACAAACATAATTTCATTTCCCCCCGAAAAGTTGTGTTTGTGCAGAGGAATTGAAACTCTGTCCATGCTGTTATCACTGCCACTGTAGTTATTTCTGCTCTGCTGACAACATGGGTTATGCACGATGGATAGCTTCGACTGTTTTCGCAGTGGTATTGTTGTATTCAAATTGTATCCCGCTGTTATTCTAGTTGTCTTTTTGGTCGATAAAATTTGAGAAGCACAAACTGGACCATTCAAAACGTGATATATTTTGTGCATTTAGATAATGCATTAGATTTTACAATTATTCAATTGTTTATCTAAAAAACAAATATAGTTGTTTCAATTGTAATAGACGCGTAGGAACATTTCCAATCAATTTACGCAAACATCTTTGCAAACTATTAAGGAATGGTCGAGCTATAAACTGTATCACCAAATAAAACACCAACAACTATCAAAATGAGAGAGATCATTGTTGAATGTAGACCATTTGGACAAGGGCGAGTAACAAGAAATTTTTTGAAGCCACTTCAACAATAAATAGCTTGTGGGACAGGAGTTTTGAACGGTGAAAGGAATGGGAAAAGTTTAAGCCATGGAATTATACATGTTCCTCAAATTATACCTGGGTTGGCAGATAATCTGCACCTGCGACAATGCCTTGAAGATCGTCTTCTGTATTTTATCATCAAAACACGATAAAATTGTTCTGATTTGGCCGGCATTCTGCCATTAGATGGAAATGTATGTCAAGAATAACCCAAGGTGGTGGTGCCAGAGGATCACAATCCCCCCAACAATCCAGAACTTTGCCAGATATATTGGCCCATAGTCAAACGGAACATGAACTAGGTGGGTGGGGATTATTTTTTAGCTTTTAGCACATAATCTGTATTATTATTACGTTTTATCACAATGAAACACATATCGCAATTAACATTTTTTAAACTAATATGAAAGCAGCCATTTTATAGCGACGGCCAAATTGAATTTTTCAAGATAATGGAATACGCAGTATTATAATGACAGCAGAGATAAAGGTGTGTTCCAAATTTCAGATCAGTTAGTCCAAAGGAACGGGGTCAAACTTTTAATAATGTGGGATAACCCTACATACATACAAACAGGTCAAGCCATTTAAAACATCTCTTTGGACACCCATAGAGTAGTGCAGGGCAAAGGTGCGCGCCTAACTGTTGTCGTCCATTAACTCTTGAAATAAAAGCAGATTAAATTCGGTTTGCTGACCAAATTGTAACTACATATATTACCTTCGAAACGTAATACAATAATTTCTCGAGTTTTGTTTGTAGTTGGATAAAAACCTATTTTAATACAAAATGACAAATGCGTACCTTTGCCCCATAATGGGGGCAAAGGTGCGCACTGTACGGGGCAAAGGGCGCACTTATTGAATTGTACTTCTGAGGTAACTTGTAACAAAAATAAATGCTTTATCATTACCAGCGGGAGAAGCATCATTACTAGAGTGTGTAGGCACCATCTAGTGGGGAATAGGGGGTGTTGTTTGATGTTTTATTGGTGCAGATGGGTGAATGTTGTGGTCGAACATACCACGTGTAAATTTTTGGGAGGTTGGAGACTGACAATATAAGATACCTACAAATGTCCAACATTTGAAACAGAATTCTTTTTATTAATAAACTAGCTAACCCGGCGAACTTCGTCCCAACCACAATTCATATATTGATATAAATCATTTCGAACACTCAAGTTCCCACAGAAATTATTTTTATGTACGTAATCTATACTTGCGGTATATAATTTCTTTTTTGACATATAAACCTGAAGTAGACTAAGACGCATCAATCCTGATACTGACTGTTAAAATCAGTTGCTCCGTTCTAGAGTTAAATCGTGTGGAACGGACACCAAATCATTTTTGCGCTGTTTTTGGGTTCTAAGAGACAGACGATGGTACCTCATGAAGCTAGAAGCCCAATCCTTTCCTGGCAGTTTTGCAACTTGGTTGAATTCGTTCTGGAGGTTGTTGGCTTCCGCAAAATCGAACGCCAGGCGCCGTAAATCTTTGAGGGTCTTACCATAGAAAGCTTTGTCCAGTGCTCTGCAGTGGTCGTAAATACTGGTCTGAACCACCCCAAGTGCTTGCTGGCACATCCCAGCAGAAGTAGAAATGTCAATAAAAGAAGATATGAGCCTCTTCCTCAGAACTGATTCAGAAATACCGAGGACTGCCGCAATCCGACGCTTTGAGACTCCCTCCCGGAGCCTGTGTCGGCCCGACAGCATTTCTGGAGTGCATTTCTTCAAATTAATTTTCTTCTTGTGGGTCCCATTAAAAATTTGGTTCAAAACATTTTATATTTTTTTCAGAGCAAAACGCTGATGTGAACTTTGGCCCCACAGCCACTGCGCACCTTTGCCCCATAAGCAATTTTTGAACTAATCGAATTTTTAAAAAAAGCTCTTAAACTTTTTCACAGAAACGAATACGCACTATTATCTACTATAGCATGAAGGGTTTTGTGGTGGCGGTAATTTTGGATTTGCATTTTTCACGAATAACTGTTTTCTACTAGTCAAGCCCTTTCATTTGATACCCATATAGATGGGGTTCTGGGAAAATATGTAAACCGCCATTTTGTTGCGGCCGCCATCTTGGATTTTTAAGATCATGAAATACGTAGTTTTATAATGATTGCAGATATAAAGTGTGTTCCAAATTTCAGATCAATCGGTCAACAGGAAGGTGGTCAAATTTCTATTAATGTGGTTCAGCGCTACAGACAAACATGCAAACATATTACAGGGCAAGCTACATAAAACCGTTTAAAACGGTAGAAAGCGAAATATAATTGAAAACAAGTTGGAGTTATGTGGCGAACACATCGACAACATTATCATAACTTTGTCAACTTTAAAATAGCGACCAAGAGGATCACGCTTACTCCTCATGGACGCTATTTTAAAGTTGACAAAATTATGATCGTTTCACTCTTTATGAGCGTCTCGTTCATCTTGCGCATATTTTTGAGCATCTGAATTCGCTAAATTTGAAGCTTCAGGGCAAACAAAACGATCGGAATTCAGTTTAAAGACATTCTTCATGCGTTTATGTTAAAATCTGTCCCGAAATGTATCCTCCTTCAGAGGTTCGCGGTACCCTCAATTTGAATAGAAAAAGGACCGCAAAGGGAAACGGATTGGGAATCACTGATGTAAATCAAATAAACCATTTGTTCCCTGGTAGAAGATTTTCGGTATATTTGAGAGAATAAAAAAAGGTTTTTCAAACGACCCTACTTCAACATCCTGAGAGCGAAGTGAAGGATTTTCGATAGATTCTTTGTTCACTGGATGGCTGTACATCCTGTTATGTGAGTTTTGGTCGTATTTGTACGCTCTTTTTTATTATTTCTATCATTGGTTTGTGTGATTCAAGTTCCGATTTAATAATAAAATCACACAAATGAAGAATCACACAGAAACAGGTTTGCCTGTATATGAATATTGTTTGTGTCATTAAATAAAATCATCTAGCATGTAATTTGAGGCATTCTCACGATGCTGTTCTATTACTATCTATATTCGTTTATAATCAATTTCACATCATATGAAATGAATCATTCATCGATTCCTGATTAAGGCGGTTTTTTAAACTTTAGTCTGTATTGTCATTTATTTGCGTTGACATATTTCAACCATAAAAAAAAAACAAAACAACAGATTTTTTCGTGTTTCTCTCCAAATTCCAACAATGGTTCTCCTTTCCTACAAATTACTCCCGGTTTCTCTTGTTCTGTGCAATTTGTGTTGACGCGTGATAAAATAGCGGTGAGACAAAGATTCTTGGTTGTTATTTCCAATTGTACTTCGTTGCGCTACACAGGACCAAAGTACCTAATTGTGTGTTTTTTTTTTTCAATTTCTATTTTCTTCCCTGCACACGCGATCCATCCCCAGATGACATCCCCATTCAAGGTCCGAAAGAGGAGAACGGCCAGCTAAGCAGCATCAACGAGGAGGGCGAAGGCGTTGGTGATGGGCCCAAGGCGACATCCGGCACGGGCGCAGGCCCTGGCGGCGGCGGTGGCAGCGGCGGTGGTAAGATGAAAGACTCCAAAACTCACAAGGTACTCGGTGGGTTTAAGAAGTTGATAGATAAGGACAAGGAGAAGGAGAAGGAAAAGGATGACGGTGCCAAACAGACAGGGGTGCTGGTGGGGGCGGCTGCGAAAAAGGCGTCGGCCGTTAAGGAAAAGCTGGCGGGTAAACAGTCACTCCAGATGCAAACCGGAAGCGCGGAACTGTTTGAGGTGGAGAAAACCAGCCCGCTGCTGATGGCGAAGCGCAAAAGTAGTAGTATTGATATTATTAGCATGCCGGCGGGTATGGAGCTGATCACCTCGAAGCAATCGGTCGCGCTTACCAATGGGGGCGTTTTGCTCGGCAGCGGTGGTGGAGGTGGGGGTGATGAGAAGAGCATGCATAGCTTGGATGCGCTCGATCGAAACGGGGGCAGCAATCCGCTGGAGGTGGGAGAATCCTTCGATTCTGGCAACGATATGACTATCAATAATAATAATAATAATTTGGAGAAGTCGGTGCAGGAGATCAAAACGCATGGCAGTATACAAGTTAGTCAAGTATAAAAAATTCGGACCTTCCAATGAGTTTTTTTCGGTTTGTTTGTAGCCTTATTTTATTTTATTTTAGTTTTGGTGTATGTATGCTAGTATGAATATTTTTGTTATTTTTACTTGGAATAAATGGGTCTTTTATATGTGAGTCCTAGAACGTTTCGCTTCCCCTAACAGCAAAGCTAGTATGGGAGTATGTTGATAGCACTTGTTTGATCCGCGATTATTTGAGTTTTTCGTTATTTAATATTTTTTTCTTTTGAGTGTATCATTTTTCGACATTGATGCTAATTATGGATAGGCAGCGTTATTATCTCTATACCAAATTGATTGAATTTTGAACAAAACCAACAAAGTATTATGGCTTAGAAAATATCTGTCTGTAGTGTTTCTGTTGTAACAAGTAGAGCTCCACTATGTCTTCCACTATCGGTTCGTTTAACAGAAACTGTTCAGCGAGCTCGCTCATTACCGTCCTTTTTGGAAACAAGTAAATTCAGGTTCGATTAGTTTGTTTCATTAGAAAACTCATCGCTTTCTCATTGCACTAGTGGATATCCTCGCCGTAATACACTCACCCATCTACAATCGTTTGGTTTTGATGTAGGACTACGTCTTTCATTTTTGTAGCGGGGTGTAAGTTCGAGGTTTCGAAAACGAGAGCTTGACGCTTGGAGTACAAGGTTTTGAACGTTAATACCTCTTTTTCGGCTGAACGAAGCGAAATGATAATCACTTCATTCTAAACATAGAATGTCCAAGAGTAATGTGATTAGTAATTATTGACCCGAAAACATGTTTCAATAGCTTAAAAATTGCTTTGAAAACAGGCTATTGGAAACACAAAAACCTGCATATAAGCTGGTGCTAGCTAGATAGTTCATATAGAGGCGAATGAACTGCAAAGTTTAAAGCCTCTTAAAAACAAAGAAAGAAAGAAAGAAGATAGTTCACTCATTTATGATTGCGCAGTGGTTGATGTACGATTCGCTTGTATCTGTGTGTTTCCCTAACACAGGTTTAAAACCAAAGAGCCTGGGGAAATTGGCATTGTAAAATAGATGCAAGGTACGGGTACTTATTCGCATGCATTTCTGCAGACCGGAATGAGTTTTCCCCACACAGATTTCAAAACCAATGAACCTGGGAAATCTGCGTTGTACCCGCAAGCATTTTTGCACTCCGGCATATGTGCGGACTTCAAAAGCGGTGGGAACACAACGTTTTGGCTCGGTTATTCAAGACCCCATTGGAAGATCATTTAATGTCTTCAGCTCACTGAACTACTACATATACCGTTTGCCAAAATGTTGATAACAATTTACTGCGTTAACGTCGATTGAACAATATGCTTTTAACTTACATGTTAAAATCAAAACTTAGTGCCTGAAGTTCATCAAATCCGTTCCGTTCACATGTTTTGGAAGTCCTTGATGAATGAATGAAGTGAACAAGGCATCATGCTATAAGTCAGAACTGAAACGAAGATCAAAATCTTTGATTTTTTAATGATTTTTTTAAATAGTGATTTTTGCTGAAAAAACAATTTTTGTTTTTCGAATAGATGAGCGTAATCGAGACAGTATTTTGGCGTTCAAATCGAGAATGAAAGCGAAGATGATAGGTGATTGTTTTCTGTCTCAAATAAAGTGAGGCATAAACGGAGAATAGAAGGGTGAGTTTTATCTGTGGATGAGTGTTTTTGAACGAATTTCGATGCGATTTTGCCCATACCTGCCTATGCGTCCAGCTGACCACAGCATAACAATAAACCCAAAAAAATAAAACATACATCCTCGAATATAACTTAACCAATCACTAATATGTCCCAACACCTACTTTAATTCCAACATTCGGAAAAAAATCACGAAAATCCGTTTTTTCAGACCTTCCAGAGTAGGGTTCCCCCCTCAAAAGAAGTGAGAGGGGATAGTGTCAAATGATATATGATGGGATTGCAAAGATTATGAATGATAGAACAAACAAACAAATTCATAAATTCCGACAGAGTTTTTTTTGTTCCCTGGAGGCTTATTGAACTCCCTTCCTGCTGAAGTAGCCTCAGGTTTGCGAGAAGAATGGTTCGAATTCCGGTTTAAAAATATCAGTCAGCAATTATCTTTTTCTCATGGAACGTTTTTTTTTACAATCCAAAAGCCAGACGACGAATATCGACAATAAGGATCTCATAGAAATGGTGATGGTGGTCCAGTGATCCAGTGATGATCCAGAGATCGAGCAGAAGACGGATAAATTCCTGCTCCTGGTCCGAACTAAAGTTTTGATTTTTAATTCCAGCTTAGGTAGGCCTCCACTGACGACCGAAAAAATATAGATGCTTTTTTTGCCTTTTCTCAGTGAAACACAAACCAGGTGTCGGTTTTATCTCGACTCCAAGTGTTGGTGTTGCCCATAGTGGATTGGAAATTGAAAAACAAAGCTTTTGAGCATCGTCAAGCTACAAAACCATCTATCTTCTAACACAATACACTGAACAATGATCTAAAATGAATTATGCTCACAAAAAGTATCGAATTTCACAAAATTTTCTGACTAATCGAAGTGAAACAAACCCTGACTATTGAATGCTTGATGGAAAAAAAATGGTATTTTGCAACGTGAAATTGCTCTGTTATATAAACTAACAAATGATTTCTACCTCAATCATATCACGCTCAGTAACATTTACATGTTATGGTTGCAAGCTATCCGATCCGTTGAGGGTTTTAAAAATAACCCATTGAGCGCAAGTTTAACCTTGGCATTTAAGAACCGATGAAAGAAGCTTCAGGGAAAAAAACAGTTTTCCTACATCCGCGCTTTAACTTCCCTGGATCGAATATTTTTCCATCAGCACAGGGTAAAGAACCGGGTCAGGTAGTTTCAGAATACGATTCAACAAAATTGTTGCTTAGCAGAACTTAGCAAAACTTCATTGTAAACACTGGAAAAGTATGGTAAAGGTTCGAAAATCGGCTAATGAACCTCAACCGTCTACATCTACTGAAGAGCCAACATGTGGAAGTAGATCTCCGGAAGCCGATGAAATAGACGATTATCTAGCTGAGCTATTTGAAAGTTCTGAGGACACTCCATCAAACATCATGTCTACTTTCCAAGACAAGAACAGATTCGCCAACTCAACTTTCGGAACTCTACAAAATGATGGTTAGAGAATGAAATGTAGGAATTTATTTATGTTATCATAAAAAAATATCAAACATATTTTTAAAACAAAATTTTATTGAAAAAAAAATATTTTGTAACTTAAAATTCATTTTTCTTAAAGATGTTTTTATAACATGAAAAAGTTGTTGTTACAAACAATTGTTCCTGTAAAAGTGCCCATTTCCGATGTATGGGTGACTTGTTGCAAATTGTGAGGGCTAGTCATATTTTTCTCAGAATTAAAAAAACCTTCTTGAGAAAAATGAATTTCAATCCTTAAAATATTTTTTTCAGTGTCAATTTCTTTAAGAAATTTTCGATATATTTTTATGAAAATTTTTTACAATTTCTACATTACATCCTTTAACCAGAATATTGTAGATGTTATAGTTTTTAAGTTACAATTTTGACGTAGGACTACGTTTTTCATTTCTGTACCGAGGTGTAAGTTCAAAGTTTCGAAAACGGGAGAGTGAGGCTGGAGTGCAAGGTTTTGAACATTAATATTTCTTTACCGGCTGAATGGAGTTGTATAATAATAACTTAATTCGAAAGATAAAATGTCAAAGAGTTATATGATTGGTCCAAAAATCGTTTCATTGGCTTAAAAATTGCTTTCAAAACAGGTTATGAAATTATAACAATCTAGCTCATTGATGATGATTGCTTTTGTGGTGATCGGAATGTGTTCTCGAACACGGACGCAAAATCAAGGCACCTGCAGAAACCGTCATTGCGAATACATGCAGGCTGTGATTGCTTTTACTCGCTTGCAATTGCGCTGGAGCGAATGAAGATTTGCTCATTCAGTTCCCGTAATGTAATCGTATCCAAGAGCATCAGTTGCTTTTGCAAAACCTTTTTGTAAAAAACCACGCAAACCCAACAGTTCTTTTCTGGACCATCAACAAGTTCGAAATAGTTAAATTTTATGTTAATAACAAATTCATACTTATACTCATCCACTTACACACTAACAAGGAGAGCTTTCAGCAATGTTTAGAAGTAATTATTCATTCATTCATTGAGAATTGATTCAGATGCAATTTCAAACAAATGATTACAGAGCCAGCGGTAGTCCTATGTTTACCTTACGGTTATATCACAGATATAACCCACTTATAATTTTTTTTGGTCAAAAAAAAAAATTTGGGGGTTTGATAAAATCGTTGGAAAATTAATGAACTATTTAGGAAAAATAACATTCCGAAAAAAAAATTCTTATTTCTCTGATGTTCAAGGAATTTGAAACCTTTCTCAGCTAAGCTTTCGAGTTTTTTCTCTCACATGAGAATCTTTCTCAAAATCAACTCTATACAGCCAAAAGAAACGTTCCACTTCAGAACAACTCTTTCTGCCGAACAACTGTCGATCATGCAACGCTACAATCGGCTTTCAACAGACTGAAGTCCCCGACCTCAGTTGGACCAGATGGAATCCCAGCATTGATTCTAAAAAAAATATTGGGGGTTGTGTCCAAGACACGACCGGCTTGTTGATGTAGAACTACGCTGTTATTTTATTCAATTCGCTTGTTTACAACTTCGGATATTATTTTAGAATGCTGCGAAATTTAGGAAATAAGTGTTTAGTAGAATGGTTTGTTCGATTTGAAATGGTTTTGTAGAATCAGTTGATGATAATTGACTGATGATTCATTTTTACCCTCGCAGAACGATACACAAACTGATCAAATATCGCACTTTTTTCATACCGATGCATTGGAATGTATCTCGAACACTATTCCGGTGGTCGTTTTCGCAGTTTTGCGACTGACCCTCGAATCTAACTTACTCATAATATTCCAGCACGACATTCAGAACCTTAACGCCTGCTTCGTCATGGCGTCAGTGTTCGAAGCATTGACGCAATGTCAAGGGCATAACGCCCTTACGATCACGCAAAACAATCGATGTTCATCGCTTCGCATCAAGAACGATACTGAAAGTTTGCCTCAGCGAGATCCAATATTTATGCTCTAGACAAATATTCCTCTTCGTTGCTCGTCGATAAAGTGCTCGTTATTGACGTCACGGGTAGTAAATCTCACAAAATTGCCCCTTTTGAAAAAGTAATCTGATTCGTTTTCAAAGATATCAAGTATGCTTAGTTACTTGAATGATCGATGTCTTTACTCCCACAACGTTTCAATGCTATCTGAGATGGTGCTGCCAACTTCTAGGACGAGTTGGCATGAAATCCGTCTATGGTCGTGCTCTCTGGTCCATCAAGTCAAGTATCGGTCGAGCAGGAGCTTAGCGATCGGCATTAGTTCTTTCGGATTTGCGTACGGGATTGTTAGAAGAAGCTTTGCAGGATACATTGTTGATCAAACTCAACAAATGATATCTTCGAGAAGATCATCCCGATTATGTGTGATTAGAAAACCGCAAAACCACAAACCATAAATGAACAGCTAAGACTACCATTTGTGCTGTGTTCTCCTCGATATTTTCCTATTCGTTCATGATTCATAGCATCAACATTTTAGAACAATTTGTATTGAAGGAGTAACGTCCAGAACCCACAAATATAAAGAGTCGAAATAAATTTGGTCCTCTTTTTACGTAAGTGAGAAGTGTCAGATAGACACTTTATAAAGTTATAAACTTGGTTCTTAAGATGGAAACTACCTAAAATCCTAATTTTCATTATCATATGATCAATTTGAATTACGACAGATTTTTAAAAAGGGCGTGTTCAAATCCATTGATTTTTCTGTTAAAAAATCGTGAATCAAAATAACATTCCGAAAAAAAATTGTTTTTTCTCTGATGTTCAAGGAATTTGCAACCTTTCTCAGCAAAGCTTTCGAGTGTTTTCTCACATGAGAGTCTTTCTCAAGATCAATTCTATGCAGCCACAAGAAGCGTTCCACTTTAGAACAACTCTTTCCGTGGCATAACTGTCGATGATCCAACGCTACAATTTGCCTTCAACAGACTGAAATCCCCGATCTCCGTTGGACCAGATGGAATCCCAGCATTGATTCACTTTCACTTTGGAAGAGAGCATACATTGTTCCGACTCACAACATTGTTCCGGTTTCAACGGAAATATTTTGCATTGGCTGAAATTTGATTTGATCGAACGCTCCCTCATGGTGAAAATTGGGGATTGTCTTTCTGATGAATGCTCAACAACATCAGGAATACCTCAAGGTAGTCATCCTGGTCCTTTGATATTCTTGATGTACTTCAATGGTGTAAATCTTGTACTCGGATTTCCTTCGCTGGCGATTTGAAGTTGTTTTTCAAGTGAGGTCTGAGGGTGACGCATTATTTCTCCAGCGGCAATAGGAAATTTTCTGGAAATGGTACGTGGACAATCGCATGACACTGAGTCCAAATAAATTTTTCACGATCACTTCCTCAAGAAGGAAAGACCAAATTAATTTCAGCTATCATCCTAATGGTGTCCAGCTAGCTAAAGTCGACTGGCTTATTTCAAAGCTCATGTCAACTACATCGTTGGGAAAACCTCCCGCAGCCTCGGTTTCATTACGCGAATTGCGAGAGATTTCACCGTTGTTCATTGCTTGAAATTTTTGTTCTGTGCTTTTATTCGCTCTACACTGGAATACTGTTCAGCGATTTGGAGTCCGTATTATCTGAATGGAGCCAACAGAATCGAAGCTGTGCAAAGGCGGTTTATTCGATTCGCTTTACGACGTTTGCTATGGAACAACCCTCATCAGCTACCAAGTTATGAGAGCCGATGCCAACTAATCAGTATCGAAACGTTCCAACCTCGAAATCTACGAAAACCGTCTTTCTTCGAGTACCTTTCCGGCTTACTAACTACGGATGCAACTTAGCCGTTCAAGGACTAAGCATTTGATCAACAAAGTATCTACGGGGCTCTTCGACTATCATAATCCACGAAGTGCAGTTTGTCAAAATTTCATTGTAATGATCAAGAATTTTTACTAATATCATTAGGGCAGTAATGTGCCGGTTGATATATGAATCAAATAAACAAATTGTAGATATGTTTATGAATTTTCTCAATACCATGAGTAGATTGTTTTTACATTTATTTTTATAGCTAGAGATACAACCATCTCCACGATTCAATCATTAGCTTCGTAGACTTTCCGGTTACAGAGCTAGAAGTTACGTAACACGCGTACCCCGCTCCCACTCCCTTGGAACTCGTGCAAATATTTGTGTATGGTCAAATAAACAAACAATTTATCGAAACTTCTCCCCGCTTATCAGCTCTGGCGAATCTAGTGCCATCCTCCACCAATAGTCTCGAGATGACAACAGCGGCAACCTGTGCAACGGCGATAACTCAAACAGACACTATGTCATCACGTTTCATTTTTGTGCGCATAAAGTTTGCGGCCGGCGTAAAACATCCGAATGATTCGACAAAATTTGCTATCGGGTCGTACACACAGCAACATGACTGGCATATTCCTATATCATGAAACTCGTTATGTTCGTTTGTCACTATCGGTTGTGTTGGGCGGCAACGCTTCCAAACGCTTGTTATTCAGTCAGCGACCATTCGATCCGAAATGGGACTATGATTTTTTTTCTCGGTTTTATTTTGTTGTTTTTGTTTTCGTTTCGACAATAAGTGGGTGCATAGCACCCATGAAAACAAATGAGCGTAAGAACAAAACATACGTTGAAATTCCACCAGTAAAGCAATACGCTATACACCTAGTAATTCAGTTGCCAAAAGTACATAAAGCATGTGCGTGATTTGCTCTGAGCAGAACCTCACTTCTAAAATAGGGGAAAACCATCGACAGAAGAAATACAAATAATTGCGTACATAATAATATCTCTTCTGCTTGTAATTATGCCATTTATCAGCGAAATAATAATAATAATTAAAAAAACACTTTGTGAACGAAACATCAAGACGCAACAACAACAAAAGCATTCTTTGCTATTTATTCTAAGGTACGGAAGTGCAACCAATAGAAACGTTCTATATGTCTTTAAAAAGGAGAACTTTAAATACAATTTACAGTTGAGAAGTTATTATCGATGAATGTGACTGTTACTTGCATGATATTCATATTATACAAAAGAAGAAAAAAACAAAACCAGCAAGAATTCAAGCGAATAAAAAACACTCAATCACACACACTAAATATACAATTATACAGCAAAATTATTCAAGGGAAATCGTGTAATAATCAAACAAAGTACGTTCGATAAAACACATCTAAAAATCTGAAGAAAAAAAAGGAAAATCATTCATTAAAGCAAAAGTGACTTTAAAACACATCACGCACTCACATACACAGAGACACACTTGCGGCCGTAGAATACCCGAAACATGCAACGTTGAAACAAACAAAAAAACCTAATAAAACTGACTACGTGTAAGTTTGACTGTAATATTTTACTTTTGGGTGTAAATACTTAACAACAATTAGATGAAAAAAGAGAGAAGAAAAGAAGTTGAAGAGGATCTAGAAAGCTAGCTTGCAATTAATTCAATGAATGAATAACGTGAACGTATAATGATTCATTTTCGTGTATCACGTATGTGTTATATTTAAAGTATTATTTAAAATATCTTGCGTAAAAAAGGAAACTATTGTTAACACGCTACGTTTAGTTCAATGATTTCAAAATCGAATGCTAATTGTAACCGATGATCGTTCTACTCGATCGTTTTGTTTTTACACTAATTTGGTTGATTTAATTTGCTTGCAAAATCACCAATTTCGGATCCGCATACGTTGCGCACTGCAATCGGTTGGGGTTAAACACTAAATGGGAACAGGCAAAGAGAATAGCATCTAATAATTTCCGGGTAGGGAGAGAAAAGTGTGTATAATTATATTAGAAAAAATATATGAGAAAGACAAGAAATATATTACCGTTACAGAAAATAAAAAAAAGAAATATTTCGGCTATATCGATGACATCCCGGGGTAAATTGTGGTCATTGTGTCTCATTTTGGTATTTTGCTCTTCGATAACTCACGAATGTTTTTATTTCCCTACAAAGATTTTAGCCGGAATGGCATGTCATGAACATTTGCAACTCGGAAAACAAAACTCCACCGATCAAAAATCGAACCCAATCCCTACATCCATACTGGTCGTAAATTCACATGAGAATTCACGCTTTACTAGCAACTGAGAAAATTCAAACCCTATTCTAGTCAACACACTTCTTCCATACTCGGGGTACAAAAAAGATTATGAAAAATCGCAGAAATATCAAAATACAGTGGAATCCGTTTATAATGACATCGAAGGGAGGTCATAATGAGCGTACGTCACACAAAGCGTTTTGCGAAAAACCCGTTTTATATGTAAATATGGAAAGAAGTCATTATATTCAGTATCAGTATAAGTACGTATAAGCGAGGTCATAATAATAGGATTCTACTGTATAAAATAATATTTGGAAATTTTCAGCGTCATTCCAGTTTCCGCATTAGACCTTTCAAAAGACATTTGCCTTTTTTGAAAATCGACACTTCAGGACCCTGAGTAAAATACTTCATCGGAAATTGCACCATGATCTGCAACAAACCATACCTAATCTCGTTATAACCATTTAGTGAACAGATGAGTTCAAGAGTATTCTGGTTGGGCTATCCATACACCCAAAATTAATTTTTAGCACATGTTTTGGCATCCCATCCAATAAGCCTGAAAATAACAGAGAATGCGCTACTCCCCAATACTTGTATATCATTTGCATAATATATATGCTAGAGCAATATAAGATCAATATGAGCGGCGAAACAGGAGGCACATTGCTAATAAGCACGTATGAAAGTTTTTCTATAGTTCGCCAAATACACGGCCCAGGCAGAAAAAGATATAGATTCTCGTTTATGCTCTTCTTTTTACTCTTAGAAAACACGTTCCAACTTCATTTTATAGTGAGGTGTAATATTATCACGCATTTATACAACAGCACCAGTAGCTATGTGGATAGCGTGGTCGTGTTAAATAACCTTGCATTCCATCTGGCTTTGGTACGATCCCCGTTGACATCGTATGGAACTTTTTTTTTGTACAATGCCAGAAGAGATAAACAAAATAAAAAAGAAATAGATGTCTACTCCCATACAAACAAACATTTTCAAGCTTTTGAAACAGCATTTGACCCTTGAGCACACGAAAAAGCATTATTTCTGCCGAAAATGAAATATTTCTGCCTACGTTAGTTTGGGTGTAGCTTCATTCCAGTTTTCACTTCCGATCCCTTGAAATGAAGTTAATTTTTCTTGAAAGATAGCTCTCTTTTGCAAGATAGCACTCTTTTGCACAATCTCAATTTTCAATGTCTATCAACGCAAGCGATGTAAGAACAATTGTCGGCTTTACAATATATTTTGAGAGCCTGTGTAACACTAGGCAGCTGAGAACTTTTTCGATTGAACCAAGCGTTCTGAGTCGCGCGCGATGTTAGTTGACAAGTTTTTCTTCAATTGCTTTTGACATTTGAATTTTTGTGTCGTTAAATTCGAAAAAAATCGAACAAAAGTGAAAATGTTAAAATAAGCAAAACATTTTTATTTAGGTTTGGTAAAAGTTAATATCCGGGTGCCGGGTGTCGAGAAGTTTATTTAAATTGTTTCCAATTGGAATAGACTCACTCGAAGAAAAACAAGAGTGGGTTTGATAGTCGAGTAGGATCGAACGGAATACATGATGGAATTTGTCATTTCGGTTACTGGAGAGACAAGCAATGAGAGAGAGAAAACAAAATAATTCCTCTCCCGTACGATGAATTTCTTTGCCTCGCTTATTATTTGCTCGTCTTACCAACACTGTTCGAGAATGGATTAGATAACGCACGGCTCCTCGTTAGCATAGCGCTTAAACTACAAAAATATTTATTTCAGTAATTGTCCTTATTATAATGTATAAATGAAGCTTACAAATTCAGTGCCCATCTTCTTAAATGGCACTAACGTTCCTAGAGCAACTTCGTCGTCTCAACGTAGTATTACTTGTGTTATTTTTATTCGTACTTAGTTGAGATTTCTATGCCAAATAACAAAAACAAATAACGAAAACGCGTGACCACAGTGCAAGACGGAGGAAATTTTTTTGACGAAAAATTCCCCCAACCAGAACGGGAATCGAACCCGAACCCCCGGGATGTTAGATTTGACGCTAACTTTTCCCACCCCCACTATATGTCCATATTACCAGCATCGAAAAAAATGTTGTACTTTTCAGTCTGTTTTTTTTTCAGTGAAAAAAGATTGAAATTTTTTTTTTGTAAAATATTTGGCCAATTAGGTATATAAACAGTATATTAAATTGCAAGGAACTGCATCAAAGTTCTTATAACATGTCCGTTTTACCCCCACCTCTCCTATATAAAGGGTGATATGATATCAAATTGCATCACGGAAAAAACGCTGTAGAAATTCGCCCAGTAGACCGATCCTTTTGAAAATTTTAGACAGTAAAATAAAAACTATTAAACAACTTTTGGCATTTTCTTTTTATTCATACTTCGAGCCCAAGCCCGTATGCTCGTACCTTCCTCTTTACCCCGTCCATAAGGTTCTGTACAACGTCAGGTTGTAGTTTTTTTTTGAACAGAAATCCATTTTCTCTTGAAGTCCGCCTCCGATTTGACAACTTTTGGGTTCTTCCGGAGGGCCTGCTTCATAATCGCCCAATATTTCTCTATTGGGCGAAGCTCCGGCGCGTTGGGCGGGTTCATTTCCTTTGGCACGAAGGTGACCCCGTTGGCTTCGTACCACTCCAACACGTCTTTTGAATAGTGGCACGAAGCGAGATCCGGCCAGAAGATGGTCGGGCCCTCGTGCTGCTTCAATAGTGGTAGTAAGCGCTTCTGTAGGCACTCCTTAAGGTAAACCTGCCCGTTTACCGTGCCGGTCATCACGAAGGGGGCGCTCCGCTTTCCGCAAGAGCAGATCGCTTGCCACACCATGTACTTTTTGGCAAACTTGGATAGTTTCTGCTTGCGAATCTCCTCCGGAACGCTGAATTGGTCCTCTGCGGAGAAGAACAACAGGCCCGGCAGCTGACGAAAGTCCGCTTTGACGTAGGTTTCGTCGTCCATTACCAGGCAATGCGGCTTCGTCAGCATTTCGGTGTACAGCTTCCGGGCTCGCGTCTTCCCCACCATGTTTTGCCTTTCGTCGCGGTTAGGAGCCTTCTGAACCTTGTATGTACGCAGGCCCTCCCGCTGCTTGGTCCGCTGGACGAATGAACTTGACAAATTCAGCTTATTGACGACATCCCGGACCGAACTTCTCGGATCACGTCTAAACTGCTTAACTACGCGCTTGTGATCTTTTTCACTGACGGAGCATCCATTTTTGCCGTTCTTCACCTTCCGGTCGATGGTGAGGTTCTCGAAGTATCGTTTTAGTACTCTGCTGACCGTGGATTGGACGATTCCCAGCATCTTACCGATGTCCCGATGTGACAACTCCGGATTCTCGAAATGAGTGCACAGGATTAATTCACGACGCTCTTTTTCGTTCGACGACATTTTTCCAAATTTACGAAAAATTGACAGTGAAGCATGGCCAACGTGATGTATACACTCTTATCTGATTATAAGCGAAAGCTGAATAATTCCTAAAAATTAAATTTCTACAGCGTTTTTTCCGTGATGCAATTTGATGTGACACACCCTTTATATTAGGGTGCCATTGAATTTATGTAGACTGTTCAGGAGCTGACTAGAACCAAAAGCAAAATAGTTGTGGGTCTGTCTACTGCTGAAAAGCACGATATCACTTCAAGGTGGATGAATTCATTTTCTTCATCATTTAACGGACATTCAGGATCAGTTTAGACCTTGGTTGAATAAAATTATTCCTCTCGCGATCGATAAACCTCTACGTTTCATATATTACAAACCTGTCCACATTCCCCACTATATGTCCATATTACCCGTATCGAAAAAAATGTTGTACTTTTCGGTCTGTTTTATTTCAGTGAAAAAGATTGAAAAAACTTTTTTGTAAAATATTTGACCAATTAGGTAGAAAAACATATATATATATATATATATATATATATATATATATATATATATATATATATATATATATATATATATATATATATATATATATATATATATATATATATATATATATATATATATATATATATATATATATATATATATATATATATATATATATATATATATATATATATATATATATATATATGCCAATGAATGGGAAAAAAACGAACCTAAAATTTCAAAAAGCGTTGAATTCGAATCTTTATTGCATTTTTGGAAAGATTAGGCCCTCAAAAATGTTGCCTCTAAAGGATTTTTCGATATTTGAATTCGTTGGAAAGTTACAGCCAAAAGTATGAGGTATCCTCAAGGGATATAGTGTTGCAGTACGATTTTTTGTGCGCTGTTTTCTCGAAACCATGTTTTTTCAACTGGTGGTATCGATATCTCAGGATCTACTCGGCCGATTTGGCTGAAATTTTTTATCAGCTGTAAAAATGAATTATCCAAATCGTTACATAGCCTTTTTTGATATCTCATTTTTTCGATTTTTATTAACCTCTAAACAGCGATTTTTCGTAAAAATTAACTCATTTTTATCCAAAATGGCCACCATTTTGACAATTTTTCGAATTTTCAAAAACCCCTATGTAACGGTATTGTCCTAAAGCTTCAGAATATTCATTGGAATTCGATCTGCGACAGCACGTAGCTTCAGAACCGATACCACCAGCAAGATACCGATTTTCAGACAACATCTACGCATCCAGCTGTCAACAGTGTAATAATAATTATACGTGCACCCAAAAAATGGAAAATACACCTTCAAATATACCCTCAACAATAACCAAAACACCCGAACACTTCACTTTATTCAGAAAATCCGAAAAAAATCACGAAAATTCTTTTTTTTCCGATCTTCCAGACAGGGGTCCCCCTCAACATGTTCGTCGCCCAAAGCAACGTTTCTGAGTTTCTTGCAAGGCTCAATTTGCAGATAAATTATAGAATGAAGACCAAACATAGTTTGTAGACAACTTTTACATGTTCTAGCAATAATTTCTTCAACTTAAAGACGAATTGACAACAATAACACATGCCAAAGAAATATGATATGGGTTCCGCAAAAAACTGCAATACAAATCATCCGTACTACAAACTAATAAAAAGTATAGTATAAACATTATAATAATATGGTTATAATTTTATTATTTTTCTACATATCCTATAGTTACACTCTGGAGATTATTCTATAAAATTCCTTTTAAAAATCATATCCAATTTGAACGAGGAACGTGCCTCCCATATGTGGGTGACGGGGCGACGAAAGTGTTAAGTGAGAATGGCGCAAAGCGGCCAAAGCTTGAGTTTTTTGAATATCGAAAAATCATCCCCCTTGGGGGAGGAAATCAAGGTTTCAAAAAAAAAAATTAATGCCAAGTGTCTTAAAATTGCATGACACTTCGAGATTTACAGTTATCTAAAAAATTGTCAATCGACTTTTCAAATGGAAAAACGACCGAGAGCCTAAATTTTTTTTATAATATTTTTTTTTGGATTATAGGAAATATCGACGTTTCGTGCAATTATATGATATTTAACATAAAACCAAATTTTGAAAGCTCGATTTCCGGTGATTTTTTGGTTTTCAAAAAAACTCAAATTTTAACGGCTGCGACTCTAGTAAATGAAGCCCGATTGAGTTAACACTTTGCATTGGGTATTTTATCTCGTAAATCAACGTTTAGCACGAAGTTCCATGTGAAAAATCGAGATGATCATTTTCATTGCATGACTTTACCAACCCATGAATGAGAAAAATAAATTGAAAATAAAAATAAACCTTTCTTTTCTTTTTTTCCATTAGTTTTTTCATACAGATTTTTTAAACAAATTTTTTCAGAAAATTTTACAGAATGAAATGTGGTAACCCATAACCATAACCTCTGTTGCTTTCTTGGAGTATATTTTGCCCCAGATCAACAGATTGAATTGTTTGTGCCAGGCTGAAAAACCTGAATTCACGATGCCTTCATGAATAGCTGATGATTTTTATCTGATCAATAATATTTATGTTGGGGTGGCAGCAGAAGAAACTATTAGAACAATGGATGGCGAAGGCAGATAATTTTCAGGAATACGTGAAAAAGATTCGATTTAAATGATCCGACGCTAAAAGCTGCTGTTTCTAACGATCTCACTATGCCTCACGCCTTGGCATTCGTCGAGCGATTTTTTTGTGAATGTAATCAGAACAAGAATAAGCTTCGAAATCGGCTTTGCAGCGAACGCAATTATTGAATGATAGTATGCAATCTAAATTGAGAAAGACTATTTATAAGCATTACCAAATGTACGTGTGATTTGAGGCTTGCAATTGTAGTATTATGTAATATTTTGTAGAAAATAAGTGGTATTTTTTTATGCTAATACAACAGATTTTTCGCTGCAACGAATATTTTCTATGGTCCAGATTTTTGCCCCTTCCATGGTCATAAGACGTGTTAGAGGGTACTGTTTATTGACAAAATATATCATGTCAGTCCATCTTTCCTAGTAAAAGTTATGGCTTCTGTTCCAACTTACCTCGTATTTGAACTTTCCCCGGTGTACTTTATAGCATATTTAAAAGAATTCACTACCTCCGAATTTTCAAAAGGGAACTTGATTACAAATGTTGATTCACACGAAAAACTGCCCTATCAGCTCAATCGGACTTCATTTACTAGTGTTAAACAACCGTCAAAGTTTAAGTTTTTTTGAAAACCGAAAACCGTTTCATGCAATTTGAATACATTTGACATCAACTTTTTTTTTGAAAACCCCGATCCCCCCTTTGGTGATTTTTCGGTTTTTTAAAAAAAAAACAAACTTTTACGGTTTTACGACAGTAGTAAATGAGGTCCGATTGAGCTGATATTTTGCATAGGGTAGTTTTTCGTAGGAATCAACATTTTTAATCGAGTTCTCTTTGAAAATTCGAGATGGCCATTTTTATTGGCACTCTAGTGCAGGACTACGGGGAGAACGAGTTCATGAATTCTCGCGTAACTTTTGAAAAGGTCCAATGTAACATTTTCGTCAACTCGAGAAAAATGAAGTTGAAGACCCGAACATTATTCCGCGAATTGTCTTAAAAGGTATCGATCTTTATCACTACTTTTACCACTAGCAGTCAATAATAACTCTGAAAAACCAATCGTAACAGTTGTTCCGTGATTTGAGCTTAAATTTGAAGCCTCGGAGCGAAAAATGTTACATTGGACGTTTTGACTATCCCTGTTTGCACATTGGACACATTACGTTTCACGATAAGAATTTGAAACTAACTACTGAAGAACAATCGAAACATCAGCATTTCGTTCTAAAGACAGATTATTATTGTCATCACTCGTTGAATTGCACTGACATAGATAACAACACCTGAAAGAAACAAAAACTCAAAACGACCGAAGTACGACTTCGTGTTGTTTTGATTGCTTTGTTACTTCGGAAGTTTCGAGGGTCGGAGGAAAGAGGCGTCTGAAGTAACAGCCGAGTGCTTAAAATCCGAATCTGTATATTGGATATTTTTTGCATCGGCGATTAAAAGATGAAGAAGATAGATGCGTGAACGATTGTTTTTGTAATGCATTCAATGATTGAGAACTAATAGCGTGCATCCATTAACTCGATTTGTTTACATTTGTTACATAGGACCTTTTCAAAAGTTACGCGAGAATTGCATTCAATACAAGCAAGCAGCATGTTACGATAGAAATATGAAGTGTTGTAGGAAGTAATTAAAGTATACCTGACTCGTAAGATTGAAGAAGAAAAGAAAATGTAAGGTCGTAACCTGCTTCGTTATTCATCACTTCGAGATCGACGCCGAGTTCAGTAAACAGTAGAGCAATTTCGCATGTTCCAGTCAATCATAAAACTCAACTGAATGTTTTACCGTCTCTATAAGCTTAAATTTGAAACAGAAACCGACTTCTAACTGTGCCATACGCTTTCACTCAAATCAATCTAGGTAATTTGAATACATTTTATTAAATTTTTGACCCAGTCAAATATCCTTCTCTGCTGAGTTCCCGCTTTGCGATCTCTCTTCTATGCGAAACCTGTTCGCCAAATTTTTCTGACTTCTTTTTCTCTCATGATGACTTGCATTTGAATTCGATTGAGTTCATAGTGTAGTATATGGAGAATATGCTGAATAACTGGCAGAAACTAGTATTTGAGTGGCTCATATAAAAAAGCGAACAAAAAAAAAAGAACTCGCATCTGAGATTACATAAATTGTTAACGTAATTTCGATTCGGTGAGTGATTGCTCTATTGACAAAGGTCCTGTCAATAGCAGTGAAACTAAACAAAACAATCTGGAATTCTCAATACGAACATCTGAGAGCCACCAGCCACGAGTAAACCACGAGTTAGTCTTATTGATAATAACGATAACCTGTCGGCGAGAACGAAATCAGTAATAAAAAACCGTCTAGCTTGATCATAGTCGGAAGCGCGGAAATACTACAAAGATTCTGTCGACTCATTGCCACGAATCAGTATCAGCGTTCAGTTACTTATCATTATCAGCAACTGTGCTACTGCATGAAACGGCAATACAGCGGTATTCTCGCTCACACCGCCAAGGCCTGACGAATATTCCGGAGTATTATTTTTTTTCGGTTGACAGACTTAGTTTTCGCGATCGCAGCACGTGAGGCAATCATCTCAGTTCAAGCCCAAACAGCGATCGCTAAGCATCGCGACGGTTGATGCGGGTCCGAGATCGGTTATAAGCGCTGAAATGGTAAAAGTTTTCAGTTGATATACTTGGATTTGAGAATAGTGTAAGGACAATGAGGACAACTGCTTGGTGTTGTGGCTTTGTTTATATGTCGGCGTTGTGGAAAAAAAATTGAATAGATGTTGTATTGTGATTGTTGCGTAGAAAGGAGTGGATATTAGATATTAGGTAACCGCAAAAGTATCGCAGCATTCGCCAGGATATTGTGGGAACGCTTTATAGGTTTATACCAAGCCATCTGCAATTTTGACTGATAGTATTTCTCATAATTTGTGTTTAAGCTTTTGATACCAAAGAAAGCTATACGAGTACCCAACAACTTAAAAAAGTGATTAACACCCAAGGTGACTTCTTGACTTCCTCATTTACATATTCTGGTTCTGTCATAAATTCTGTGATTTGATTGTTGGATTTGGGGTTTCCCGTGGGATTTAAGTGGCGGTTTTTATCGGAAATCGCATCCATACAAATCAGCTGTTCGCGCAAAAATCTGGTAATAAAGTGTGATCTCTCTGGAATCATTGTACACATACAATATAAAATACGTTTCGATACAAGGGCCTTCGAAGCTTGGAAGTGATGGTCCTAGAGCGATGGGTTCTTCTAAGGAATCAAACCGTTAATGCGATACTAGAACAAAGTAGAAAATTTTTATAATAATGAAATTGAATGAACAGCGTTGATGGTTGCGTGATTATCGAGACAGTTCTACTCTTATGCTAGTATAAATTTGATAGCTGGAATCTCGTCTGGATTCTCTGTGGCGAAAATATCTTTTCTATGTCTTTTCCAAAAATGGGTATGCTTCTAGGTCTAATCATTGCTCAGCAAGAATATTTATTTTAAATTAAGCTTCCAAATACTGTATTGGGTTCGGCGGAACTGCAAATATCTACAGGCATGAACATTTTAATCCTAATCAGATAATTGTTGAATAATCGCATGATTATGAGAGATTTTCGAATGTCGAGTTATTGCTTTTGTACGTTCAGTACCTTTAACGACTTTCCAGTGATGGCATCTAGAGTCATGATTTCCGTGAGTCTATCTATTGCGATTTAGTCATTCTCTAGCTGGAAGTCCATCGGAATAAAGGTTTTGACTATTTTCTTACTTTTTGCTCAAACTGCTTTGCCTACTCGGGTGTGATGAGTGAATAGATCGGTCAAACTATTGAAATATGTTTTGGGTTATGCAGTTCAACGAATGAAAAGAGCGCACCTAGTGTAAATCATCATTTTAACGTGGCCTTGTTGTTGAGGTTATAGACTTTATTCCAGAAGATGTGTTGAACGTTTTGTTTTGATATTCCTGAAGGAAAACGACCGATTAGGTTGTCTGATTCGACCGTACGGACGCGATCGCTAGTGAACCTGTCGAGTCGTAACCTGGTGAATATATATTTATTTAATTTTATTTTTGTTTTATACAAAGTTTTTACAAGTTAAGTGTCTTAATTCTAGCTTAATGATTGCATTATTAAATGCTCGTTTTATTTGATATGATTTTTGTTTCTTAATTTGAATGTTAGACATTTAATTGTTTTTTAAATTATTAAAACAAACTACCTATCTAACCTTTCCTTAACCTAAACCTAAACTGTACAAATTCCGGGCAATCAAATGCTCGGAATAGGAGCACCTCCCTCCAAATGTTTGAATACATTTTTTGAATTTCACTTCCAAGGTATTCAGGCAGGCTCTTTTGTGAACCTCCGTTGTTCTCGTCCAGGGGGGCAGATTCAGAATTATCTTGAGGAATTTGTTCTGAATGCGCTGGAGCTTCAGTCTGCGTGTCCAGACACAGCCGCTCCAGACTGGAACGGCATATTCAATTGCAGTATAAATGATCCAGCCATCTGATTCTTCAGACAAAGTTTAGAATTTCTGCCAATCAATGAATACAATGACCGGAGCAAAATATTACATATTACTATCGTGAGACCTAAAAATGAGATGACTGTCTAGAGTGAGTCCAAAGTAGACCACTTCTCTGGACTATTCGATAAGTGAGTTACCGAACCGAATACTTACGTTATCAAACGGAACAAGTCTACGAGATCTCGAATGCGGGAATAGAATAGCCTGAGTCTTCGTCACATTGATAACAATTTTCCAACTGGTATAATACCCTGTTAGAGCATCCAACCCACCCTGCAATTTGTGAGTCAGAGCACCGATGACGCGGCCTTGAAACAAAATCACAGTGTCATCGGCAAATTGGGACAACATCCCATCACCGAGAAGCGGTGGGATGTCCGCAGTATAAATGTTGTATAGAATAGGCCCAAGCATACTTCCTTGGGGTACACCTGCATCTATATTGAAATGCTCTGAGCACACATTATGAAGGGACACCCGAAATGTCAGAGAAATAATTTCTGATGATCTTGATAAGATACATTGGAAAATTGAATCGTTGCAACTTGTACACTAGACCATCGTACCACACATTATCGAAGGCCTTTTCAATGTCCAAGAGCGCCATTGATGTCGTCGTGAACGACTTGTTCCACTATATAATATTGGTAACTCTAGTGAGTTGATGGATGGTAGACCTTCCGTTACGGAATCCAAATTGTTCCTCAGGAAAGACACCATGCTCATCTGCAAAAGCAAGAATTCGGGTTTGGATGCATCTCTCGAACAACTTAGAGAGTGCACAGAGCAAGCTGATGAGCAGATAGCTCTTAGGAATAGAAGGATCTTTTCCTGGTTTTCGAACTGGTATGGCTTTAGCTAGCTTCCATACTGAAGGAAAGTAGCAAAGCTCCCAGCATATATTCAAAAATTTCGCTACAAACACAAATGAGCCATGGCTTAAGTGCTGAAGCTGGATATTGAAGGTGTTGTCGATCATATCCCGGGATGCCAAGTAATTGTATTAAATATATTAACTTATGGAATCCCTTCAGCTCTAATGGAAAAGATTTAATTCAATGGCTGTTGGTAAAGCCAACTTCTGTTCTACTATCGGGTCAGCCCTGATGAAATCAATGTTATCTTAGCTAATATGTTATTTTGATAGTATGAGTGAGGTTAGAGATAGATAGATATTATAAAAATCAAATGCAGACATACTTCCATTGAAACTTTTAAAATCGATCTGCCCCCTAGTCGTGAGATCACTCATATACATTTTCAGATCCATCATATTATCGAGCAAATTTCCGGATCAATGGAAACAGTTAAAAAATATCCCCATTTAAGAGGAATTCCCCAGTAACAAAACCAACTCACAATATATATTATGAGTACTCTTTTAAATGTTTTCGAGCTTTGCCACGTTGATCAATCTTCTTAAGGGAGATCCCTGTCTGGAAGGTTGAAAAGTAATGAATTTCCGTAATTTTATTTCGGATGATAGGAATAAAGTGAAGTGTTAGGGTATATTTGTATTTTCCACTTTTTTTTCCTATTTCCATCAAGGTAAATATTAAATTTATTATTTGTTGTCGTTCTGTATTCATCGTTTCACACACACACAGATCCTCCCTTCGACCGAAACGTCCATGGTCCTTCAGATCGAAATCACCCTTTTCGAATTGCCGAAACCATTTTTCAGAATGAAGGTAATAAAAAGGAACTTCGAAGTCCAGAAAAATTGTATTTTCCAGGGCATTCATCCTGTACCGTCATGGAAGTATTTATTTAAATAAATTAATTGAAAATTATTATTAGAAATTCAACAACTGATACTCATACTTAACTTCACTGACCATCATTTCATAAAATCCAATCGTGCCATACGTTTGGAATTCAGTAAAAAGTTCTAAAATACAACACTTCATCTAGACCTGTTGTCACCACCCAATTTCGTCACAATATTCGCTGCAAGCCTAGTGAATGTGATGGTTTTGATATAACTTGTGACCATTTGTTTTGTAATGACCAAAATTATAAAACTGTTTCTCATAAATTTATGACCACTAATTCGACAACCTTGAAAAGAGTCAAATGTTTATAACGTTTGTCAGCTGGTATTTGGTGAGTTTAAAAAATGTTTACTGAAAAACAAATTTATGATTAAAAAAATCGGAAAAATCGAGAATAAAAGATCGATGTTTGCTATTTTTGGAGTACAAAGAATCGACCCAAAAAATCGGGAAACGGACAGAAAAAGATCGATCTTCTTAATATCGATCCAAGATCGCTTTATCCTAGTTGGATCAAGTTCATCATAAACTCCACAGGCGAATGATGTCATTCGACCGCTTTTTCCTTCAAATGAAAAAAAAACAACAGTAGCGAAAGCCGCAAATATTATTCATAAGGATCGAAACTCGACTTTTTCAATACGCTGTTACGGTACTTTGTTTTGCAGAATAACGCGAAGTTTAATGTCAAATGAAAAGAAATATATATCAAATGGAAGAAATGCGTATACAATAGGGTTCCAATGAATGTATGGGAAAAAATCGACCCTAAAATTTCAAAAGTTACCCTATACAAAATGTTCACCACCTCGAAAAAACACCCTATGCTCAATCGGACTTATGGGAGAGTGGCGCAAAGCGGTCAAAGTTTGAGATTTTTGAAAATCGAAAAAGCACCCAATGGGGGAAATCGAGGTTTTCGAAAAAAAAATTTGACGCCAAATATCATTAAATGGTATGAAACGTCGAGATCTAGTGTCATCTCGAAAAAAAAATTTTTTGTCAAAAATCGGCACTCCGGGACTTTTTTTTCGGTATTCGAAACGAAAAGTATGGGTTTGGGTGCCAATAAAAATAGTTATCTCGATTTTTCATTCGGAACTTGCTACGAGATTTACAGTTATCTAAAAAAGATTTACAGTTATCTAAAAAAATTGTCAAAAATTTATTTTCAGGCGGAAAAACGACTAAGCGCCAAAAAAACATTTTTTTTACAAAAAAAAAATCGAGATTACTGTAAATCTCAACCAGTAATGTAATTTTAAGACATTTGGCATCCAATTTTTTTTTTGAAACCTCGATTTCCGGCGATTTTTCGTTTTTCAAAAAAACTCAAATTTTAACGTTTTTGACACCAGTAAATGAAGTCCGAATGAGCTAATATTTTGCATAGGATATATTATAGTGCAAATCAACATTTCGTAGCATGTTCCGAATGAAAAATCGAGAAAACTATTATTATTGGCACCCAAAAACATAATTTTCGTTTCGTATAAACTAAGTCCCAGAGTGCCGATTTTTGACAATTTTTTTTCTTCGAGATGACACTAAATCTCGACGTTTCATGCCATTTTAAGACATTTGCATCAAATGTCAAAATTTGCATCCCCCTGGTGATATGGTGAACTCAAGCTTTGCGCCACTCTCCCTTAAGTCCGATTGAGCTGATATTTTGCATAGGGTGTTTTCTCGAGGTGGTAAACATTTTTCATGGGGAATAAAATGCACAAAACACTTTCACCTGTTAAACGATCCACCTACTTATCTGTAAAAGATTTTAAAAATCATACATGCAAATTTATCCTACATTCGAAATTATTACATTATCAGACATATCAATTTTCCATATTATTCTTAGATACTGATTCGTCTCTGTCGTCTAAAATTTTCTCTCACGTAGACCTGGACCTGGAACATAGATTCAGTTTATGCTCTAAAATGAGGTAGCTCTTCTGAAGGAGCATTGAACCCGTGCGACCATTAGTTTTAGCTATTGTAGAGGTGGTAGTTAAAAATAACTTTTCTCGAAGATGGAAACCACTCTAAAGGAAGAGTTCCGGTAGCATACGTTGAAAAATAAAAGTATGCATAGTAGGTTCTAAAATTATTTATTTGTTATGTAAATTTCCTATTTCAGCGTTTAATCTCTATTTATATTGGGTAAATAATATTTCAATGCTACACCCAGAATTGATTTTTAGCTCATGTTTTTTCATCCCAATTTATGACATTAAATGAGACATAACATAACAGAAAATGGCATGACTCACAAATACTAGTAAGCATTTGTATAATATACATGGTACAGCAATATAAGATTAATACGAGCGAGCGAAACAAAAGACAAATAAGCTTTCCGCATGCTTTGCCCCATACACGGCCCAGACCGAGATAGATATTGTACTCCTTCATGCGCTCCTTTTTTACTCTTAGAAAACACCTCCCAACTTCATTTTATAATCAGTTCCAATATTATCACGTATTTGCTGAACAACTCCTTAAGCACCATTAGCCATGTGGATAGCATGGTCGTGTAAATTAGCTTTGCATTCCAGCCGGCCTAGGCTCGATCCCCATTGACGTCGTATGGACTTTTTTGGCAAAATCTTTTCTGCCAAAGATGAAATGTTTTCTGCCAACGCTAGTTTGGGTGTATAAATAGATTTATACTTAAAAAATGTGCCCACCATCAATGGAAAAAGCTCGATCTCTCACAGTTTATGTGAATTACTTTCAGAATATTGATTTCAATGCAGAAGTTCAACTATATATGAAGTTAAAAAAATATGAAAAATATGAATTTTCGACCGGGAAGCTAAAGCCCTTCATAGATAAATGCGGATTTATGGTGGGTAGAAAATTTGAACAGTCTCGGAAATGTAGAATAGTTTTCATTCATTTTTGGATACATACGTAAATGTGTTTTCCGGAAATGTTTATTGATACTGTCCACGTAAATATCTGCAAAACATAAATGAGGAACAGATTTCGTTATGAGTATATTTTTCGTGGACCAACAGATGTCAGCATTGTAGCCAAACTAAGTTACTGGTGTGCCATTTAAACCGATGCCGCACCGAGGAATGACAAAAGCACCCATACCACGAAATTACACATTTGATTTATATTAGGCTGTCAAAAAAGTCCTGTGGTATTTTTTTGAATTTTCATTTGTTCATAAAATTAGTTACAATCTGTTTTAAGTCAAATATGCGCCGTTTTGTTCGATGACTTGTTCCCAACGAGATGCCAACTTCATAATACCCCTGTTATAGAAGCTCGCTTCCTTATTGGCAAAAAACTCGGATAGCCAATTTTCACAGGCCTCTTTTGTGGCTAACTTCTGACTACCTAGCTCGTTCGCCATGGACAAAAACAGGTGGTAGTCACTTGGTGCAAGGTCCGGACTATACGGCGGATGCAAAAGAACCTCCCATCCGAGCTCCCGGAGCTTCTGGCGCGTCACCAAAGAAGTGTGTGGCCTGGCGTTGTCCTGATGGAAGTCAATGCGGCCTCTGTTTACCAAAGATGGCCTCTTCTTCATGAGTGCTACCTTCAAGCGGTCCAGTTGTTGGCAGTACAGGTCCGAATTGAGCGTTTGGCCATAGGGAAGCAGCTCATAATAGATTATTCCTTGACAATCCCACCAAACACACAGCAGAACCTTCCTGGCCGTTAATGAGGGCTTGGCCACCGTCTGAGCCGCTTCAGCGGGCTTCGACCACGACCGTTTGCGCTTCACGTTGTCGCAAGTGACCCACTTTTCATCGCCAGTCAACATCCGCTTCAGAAACGGGTCGATTTTGTTGCGATTCAGCAGCGATTCACATGCGTCGATACGGTCAAAGATGTTTTTTTTTGCGTCAACGTGTGTGGCATCCGGTTCCCGGAATAAATCGCCACAGAAAACGACTGCAACAGAAACCACCGCTTATAAAATGTGTAGTAGGCTATAAATATTGTGGCGCGGTATTGTATTTCAAAACAAGAATTAACCGGGCAAACGTATCGCCCCAGGCAAACGTAACGCCCCGGGCAGACGTATACCGTCCGACGCTCGCTAGAGCTCGGTCGGACATTGCTAAAGGATCGTATCCTATGTTTCAAACTAACCGGGCAATCAGTGGATCCCAGGTTTGCGTGCGAGACACCGCCGCTTCCGACGGCGGGTCGGCGGTGGACTCGGATTGCGTCATCTTGGCGGCATGGGCCGCCTCGATTCCTTATCCTCGCCAAATGGGGACTTCGTCCCCATTACATTGTCCTCAGAATAAATTTCGAAAAACGAGAACAAGAGAATAAATTTATAATAGAAATGTGAGGCACATGATGTTTTTCCCGCGCCAAATATTTCTAGCCTACTACACTTTTTCTAAGCGGTTGTTTCTGTTGCAGTTGTTTACTGTGGCGATTTATTCCGGTCACCGTGGCATCCATACATCGAGCTTCTTTGTGAATCCAAGCTTCTTCAAATGGTTAATAACGGTTTGATGACTTATCCCCAGCTCTTGGCCGATGCTACGGCTGCTACTATGCCGGTCTTTCTCGGCTAATTCAGCGATTTTGTCGCAATTTTCGACGACAGGACTTCCGGAGCGTGGCGCATCTTCGACGACCTCTACACCAGAACGAAAACGTTGAAACCATCGTTGTGCGGTGGAAATGGAAACTGTATCGGGTCCATAAATTGTACAAATTTTATTGGCAGCTTGAGATGCATTTTTGCCTTTGTCATAGTAGTACTGTAAAATATGTCGGATTTTCTCTTTATTTTGCTCCATATTTGCGACACTATAACTCACGAACGACTTAACCAAACAAAACACTGTCAAGGACTATATTATAGCGCGCAAAAATACCTTTCCAACAAGCTATAGTATGACTCGATACAATGAATACAACTAGAACTACGCGCTTACAACGACACCTCGCGGAAATACCGCAGGACTTTTTTGACAGCCTAATATATATGTGGCTACCCGTCGGTGTAATCCGCGCTCCGGCACGTATCGGCACCGGCAAGATATTCTTTTAGAGAATTCCTTCATGTACCTGTTTGAAACGTGCTGTGTATGAGCGGAGCCGTTCCACTGTATGTTCGCATACACATTTAAAACACACGCAATAATATTTTTCTTGCATAAAACGTGCCGTGCCGGATAGTATAATATCATCTTAATGTAATCAAACAGAGAAAAAGAAAGAGTGCGTGAGTTTGATGCATTTTTAACCATACATTTAAATTGTCCTCTTAGTGGAAGCTGTCTTACTACTGATGGGGTAAAACATTGATGAAATTTTATTTATTCCAACTCCAGATACTTTTTCGAGTAGCATTATCCCTATAGGTTCAATAAACTTGCAAAGATTTAATTTATCTAAAATTAGCCGATTGGTTCTTAAGAATCCTTGAGAATCAAATGTCTTAGAAAATTCCTACAACATGATGAAACAATGAAGGATGAAATTTTATGTGGAAGGACAAGGATGAGATGAATGCTAGTTTTATCGCATTTTCCAAACCTCTTTCACGTGGAAATTCCACCGAAAGCTGTTGAACTTAATTTTCTCAGTTCAATGCATTATCCGAATGTTTGTTCGGCTAGCAGAATTCACCTGGAGTCATGTCTATCGTACATTTTCAGCGTAACTGTCGCTCCTCTCCCGGCTCTATTTGCTGTTTGTCTCGAATGAAGCCGTCGCCATTGAGTAAAAGCTACACTGATGGTTGTTCGTTGATTTCCGGTGTCTTTGTCCTGTCTGAGTTGTTGCCTTTCCGGCGAAACAGATTTTGTTTCAATGAATAAATTTCTGCTTCAATACATATTGTGATATTTTTGCTTCTTAATTTTGTCAACGTTTATATTTTTAGAATACCAAACTCTTTGCAGTCCTGCTCCTGAGCTGCCTAGCATGGCAACACTCGCACGCATCCCGAATTCTGGGGGTGTTTGTATTTCCCGGGCGCAGCCACTGGATGATGATCGATGCCATAATAAACGAGCTGCTGGACCGCGGCCATCAGGTGACCGCCATCGGCAACTACGCGTTATCCCGACAGCACGAAAATTACACCGACATTCGGATAGCTCCCATCTATGATTTTTGGAAGAAATCTGTGAAGGTGGATTCGTTGTACGATCTGACGGATATTTCGATCCATTCCATGTTGGTTGATTTTCTGTACAGTTTGGGCTTGGAAACGGCCGAGTATGGTTACACCAGGGAAAACGTGAAAGACTTCCTGGTGAACGATAAGAGTAACTTCGATTTGATCCTAGCGGAACAGTTTTATCAGGAGTCCTATCTCATGTTGGCTCACAAATACAAGGCGCCGATTGTCACTGTTGGTAAAAAATCTGCATGGGTAAAAAATACCAAAAAAATTTTTGTGATATATTTTCCATTGTAGGCACCTTCGGATTCGCGCAGTACATGGGTCCAATAATGGGCATGATGAACATGTGGTCCCACGTCCCGCATGAGTTTCTTCCCTACACGGATAGGATGACGCTGCGACAACGAATGTACAACTCAATGGTGTCCTTCTATGAACAGCTGCTAAGGTCGGTGTACTACATGCCCAAACAGGAAGCAATGGCTCAGAAGAACTTCGCCCATCTTGAGGGTCCTCTTCCGAGGGTGGCCGAACTTGAACGTCAAGTGTCCGTTATTCTGCTGAACAGCTACGCGCCACTCACCACGACTCGTGCCAAGGTTCCTGGGTTGGTTCAAGTGGGTGGCCTGCACATCAAAGAACCCAAGTCGCTGCCAGCGGACATTCAAAAGTTTTTGGATGGTGCCGAGCACGGGGCAATTTTCTTCAGCTTGGGAACGAATCTGAAGAGCTCCGATATGCCACCGGAAAAATTGGCGGCGATTCTGAGCGTATTTCGTTCGATGAAACAGCGAGTTGTTTGGAAGTTCGAGGACGAATCGGTGAAGAATTTGCCCAAGAATGTGCTGATCAAAAGCTGGTTACCGCAGAGCGATATTCTTGGTCATCCGAATGTTAAAGTCTTCATCACCCACGGTGGTCTGCTGGGAACCCAGGAGGGGGTTCATCGCGCTGTTCCGATGTTGGGTGTTCCAATTTATGCCGACCAGCATTTGAACATGAACAAAGCCGTTTTGGGAGGGTACGCGGTTAAATTGTATTTTCCGAATATAACCGAAACATCGTTCCGGTGGGCTTTGAACGAGTTGTTGTATAAACCAGAGTATAAGCAGAACATTGACAAGGTTTCGTCGGTATTCAGAGACCGACCGGTACCGGCCGTGGATGAAGCGGCTTACTGGATTGAGTATGTGATTCGACACAAGGGTGCCCCTCAGTTGAGATCAGCGGGACTTGATCTGCCGTGGGTAAGCTTTGCTCTACTGGACGTCGTGGGAGTGTTGCTGTTGGGGGTGATAGTGACAATTTGGCTAGTCAGAAAGATGGCGGTTGTCGTGTTAGGTAAATTGAATCGAAAGAATAAGGTCGAATGAGTGGTGAAATATATTGAATAAGTACACTGTAAACTGTTTTATATTTCATCCAATTCTTAGCGATAGACTGTAATCTATATAAATAAAAATGTAAGGCAAATCTGTTGGTAAGCGGAAACCCCGAAGAAGGGATGGTCCGATTTTAGCCTCCTGTATTTTGTTGTATTCGTCTCTTCCCGTAGATCAATATAGTGGAGAGAAAAATCGAAAAAAATTCGGAAAATCCTGAAGGAAGGTCGGAAAATTCGGAAAATTGAATTCCCACATTTTCGAAAATTACATCATAATAAGCGTTGTTAGTCCATTCGATATTTGCGATATCGAAATTGATCTTTGTTCGTAAGTGGAAATGGATTTTCAGGCGAAATAACGCATTTCCATATCTTATACCTATAAATAAAAAAGGAAGGCCAAATGTGTTGGTAAGCGCCAAACCCGAGGAAAGAATGGTTCAGTTTGAGTCATCTATATTTCGTTGTATTCGTCTCTTCCCGTAGATCAATATAGCGGAGAGAAAAATCGGAAATTCGGAAAAATTGAATTCCCATATGTTCTACATATAGCTAAGCGTTGTTATTCCATTTGATGTTGGCGCTAACGAAATTGATTTTTGTTCGAAAGTGAAAAAGGATTTTCAGACGGAATAACGCATTCTTATATCTTCTATCTATATGAACAAAAATGGAAGGCAAAATGTGTTGGTGTGCCCTAAACCCGAGGAAGGAATGATCCGATTTGAGCTGCCTCTATTTTGTAATACTCTCTGTATCAAACATGTATTCCATGCAACGGAGAAACATGTTATTTCCAAATGCTTGAAGAATCTTGAACGAGAATTGTGTCTGAAAGTAATTCTATATTATAAGGACGAATTTTTGTAGAAGTACTAGACAATTTATAGTAAAAGGAAATTGTAAAGGGTCAAAGGGTAATCAATCAATGAAGAGTTCAGTGATTGGACTCACTAACATTCACTTAGTAAGAAAACGTGGATGTTTGGAAGTATTCAAATCAAAAAATCTATTTTGGGCGGGACGACTAGTGAATTAATACAAATATTATTTATATTTTTTATTCATTTATTTATTTAGGCTCTTTAGCATTTTAGTTGTAACAGAACCGAATTTTATTCGTGTACATGTCACATGTTTATCATGTTTATAAATAGCACATTACACAGTAGCCATATAGGCGTAAGAGTATTCCTTCTGTTCTTCCATTATCCAGTTAGACCGGACAGCGGAAACAGTTGATATGATCATTATTGTGTTATTTATAGCTAAGATAAGATCAGACAACTGGCTTCTTACTCTTCTTCGTCGCCCAAAAAGGAAGCCATGGCATGAAGATGTCAGAGTTGCCAAGTATCATAAAATTTCAGATTTTTTAAATTTATGTTTTTATGAATCGTAACATTTGGTTAGTGCGAATTTAATGATTTTGCATATTTTCAATTAGACAATCTCAAAAATATGTTTTAAAAGGATAAATTAAGTCTTTAAAATACGCTATAATAATAATATCCATAACAACTCGTCCAAGATTGTCTGGAGAGTATTTTCTCGTTGATTCGTGCAAAACAACGGTGCTCAACTCCATTGCAACTCAGGAACAACTTGAAAATTGTGATTCTTTCACAACACATGACCGTAGTACCGAATGCTTCATCGAATTTCAGCTTCATCTAATTTTAGTGAGAATGTGGATGACATGAATATTGAATTCGACTATGAGTACACCGTCGATGAAGCGAAAACTTTCCTCGACAGAACAGAACAAAATTCGTTGTTCTATTTTGCTCGTTACATCATCAAAATAAGTCAGCGAGAAAGAACATGTCAGCAGTGTAACAAGAGATTGGTAGTCAGCAAAACGCAACCTGGATTGTATCAACCATCTCTTTTTGACGTAGGATTACGACTTTTTGTGTGAATTGTCCAATTTCAATTGCTTAGTCATTTCATGATGGATTGATGAAATTTTTGCGTCAATCGAATTCGACACTCCATAACAATTTTGACGTAGGACTACGTCTTTCATTTCTATACCGAGGTGTAAAATTAAAGTTTCGAAAACAAAAGCGTTACGCCGGAGACCGAGATTTTGGGCGTTAATAGCTCCTAAACAACTGAACGAAATGGTATGATAAACACTTCATTCGAAAGATAAAATGTCTACGCGTTATATACTTGTTACTTTTTCGTCCAAAAATATGTTTCCTTAAAATTGCTTTCAAAACAGGCTATTGAAATCACCAATCGGTATATAAGCGAGCGCTGCTCGGAAATCCACTCAGTTATAATTGAACAGCGATTGAGGTACCATCGCAGGAATGAATGGATGATTCGCTAACACAGACTTCAAAACCATGGAGCTGGGGAAATCGGATATAACACATAAACGTTGTTCCGACACAATCATAGTCCTATGTCAAGATCCCGTCCGCGACCCTAGGCTCAGACCCAGAGATGCCAACCTTCCTGAATTTTCAGGACTTCCCAGACGTTTTGGCACGCTCCCTGATATCCTGACAAACACTCAATGTTCCCTGATTTTTATACAATGATGCTGATTTTCCCTGGTTTTTGACTTTTTGCTTTTTGCATTTTTTACTTTTTACTTTTTGCTCAGAAAAAAACCCATATAAATGTACTGGGAGTATTGCTGGTTGTGTACGAGGGTTCCCGGAATAAATCGCCACAGAAAACGACTGCAACAGAAACCACCGCTTATAAAATGTGTAGTAGGCTATAAATATTGTGGCGCGGTATTGTATTTCAAAACAAGAATTAACCGGGCAAACGTATCGCCCCAGGCAAACGTAACGCCCCGGGCAGACGTATACCGTCCGACGCTCGCTAGAGCTCGGTCGGACATTGCTAAAGGATCGTATCCTATGTTTCAAACTAACCGGGCAATCAGTGGATCCCAGGTTTGCGTGCGAGACACCGCCGCTTCCGACGGCGGGTCGGCGGTGGACTCGGATTGCGTCATCTTGGCGGCATGGGCCGCCTCGATTCCTTATCCTCGCCAAATGGGGACTTCGTCCCCATTACATTGTCCTCAGAATAAATTTCGAAAAACGAGAACAAGAGAATAAATTTATAATAGAAATGTGAGGCACATGATGTTTTTCCCGCGCCAAATATTTCTAGCCTACTACACTTTTTCTAAGCGGTTGTTTCTGTTGCAGTTGTTTACTGTGGCGATTTATTCCGGTCACCGTGTACGAGAACTGTCATAATGGTCTACATTAAAAAGCTTTCCGATCCGCTGTTATGTAATGCTTACACTTCCTTTCGATTATACTTAATCTGTTCGCATTTTCAAAGGTACAGTGTCGACTTTTTTTTTTTGAATTTTGTAGTTAACGTGAAAGAAATATAATCTGTAAGAATGATATGCCCGAAGAAGAAGAAGAAGAAGAAGAAGAAGAAGAAGAAGAAGAAGAAGAAGAAGAAGAAGAAGAAGAAGAAGAAGAAGAAGAAGAAGAAGAAGAAGAAGAAGAAGAAGAAGAAGAAGAAGAAGAAGAAGAAGAAGAAGAAGAAGAAGAAGAAGAAGAAGAAGAAGAAGAAGAAGAAGAAGAAGAAGAAGAAGAAGAAGAGGAAGAAGAAGAATTTAATATTGTGTAACTAATGACTTATTTCTGTTGGCAGTGTATTTGTTTACGTTTACTTTCAAGAACTTCAGAACATCAGAATTATTTTAATGCTTTGGGAAAATATACGCCAAAATTACGTATTTGCGTATTTGCAGTTATGGAAGCATTACGTGTCAGTTCACATATACAGATTTTCGACCTTTTTTAAATTTTGATTTTTTTGTGGGTCTCTGCCTATTGAACGAGGTATAAAATTCTTGTCCAGCTATTTGTCGTCGCCATGGTATTTCGTCAGAAAATTCTCATAGTGTTTTCATGAGCGTTTCTTTAGCACAATTTTTTTCTTCGCGCTACGGTCCGTCACAGTTTGTGCCTTGAACCAGCCTTTTTTTACTTTCTAATCTAGGGATTGCGAAACTTCTTCCATTTTTGTCGCGATTTTCTCAAGTCCCGTTCGCAAAGAGCCGCTTCTTTCGTGTTTTGGGATTAGCTGCCTTTGCAAATCTTCCACTTCTGAGTTTGCTTGTCTTTGGTTTTAAGTTCTTCAAATCGTTTTGAGACAACACACATCGTGGATTTGAAATAATTCAACAGTTTTGCCTGCTCATGAGCGTATTGACTGGGATTTTCTTTGCGAGCGTGAAGGAATCGATCAGCGACCTGTTTATTTTGGTGATGCTATGATGTAAACAAATGGACTTATCCTGACAACAAAAGCCAAATGTAATTTGAAAATTTTAGCATCTGTTTTTATTTTGGGATGTTTCACCGAAGAAACCAAACTACCATATTTACCATATATCTATTCTGCAGCATTACTCCAACACTCTTAGATACATGAATTACGGCAAAACATTGGCTCAAAACGTTCAAGTGGCTTTGAGTCGTGTATTGTAAAATGTAAACATTGATAATCATGGCTAATGCTCAACGATTAGCTAACGTGGTCCCGAAAAAATCTTTCATCGCTAGGTTCAAATCCTGTGTAATGGGAACTATTCTGGAGTAAGTTCGAGACATCATCGCAAATTTTAGTATCGAATTGAAAGGTAGAATTCCACCAACTCCTGAAGTTTCTGAGCTTAAGGTTTCGATAATTGCTAGATATGAATTGGATTTGAACTCGTTAAAGGATTTGTGATAATGAAAAAAAAGTCATTCATATCAGTTGCATCAGCAGGAAAGTCGATTTAATTAGGTGGAAATTGTATCATACCCCGTATTCGTAACATAATTTCAAGAACAAAAAAACGTAAGTCATTTTCAATGGTCACATAATCGCATCTTACCACGCGATGGAGCTTTACGAGCTAGTCGACAGGCAACTGGCGAAGTTTGCCTTTACGCGATCCACAGCATCTCGGATGTCATTTTGGACCAGTCTGACACATCGATCCGCGGTGGAGAAAATCATCCCGGACTGTTGAGAACGCACCGAATCAATACTGGTCTTCAGTCGGTAGGATTTCATCTGGCTGAATCTGCTGAGATACTGTTGGAGCAATAGTAATGCAATTAGTAAGAGTTCTGTAAGAATTGGTAACATAATTTTACTCACCTGAGTTAGGCAAATGTTCGATGAGCTGGAGTCGGTTGGTTCAGGGACATTGCAGAGATTCAGCAGATTGAAAGTCGGTGGTGCCAATGCGATGTCGGCGTTGATATGTACGATGACATTGGCCTCGATTCTGGGAATTTTACCGTTTGCGGCCAGAATACAGTCTGTGACACGATCTATTGTGATTGGACTGGATGTCAGCGATGCACCGTGTTGATTTAGACAATTATTGGCTGGAACAGCTTGAGAGCTCATCTCAGCCGCTGCAGCATTAAGGAGATCACCAATCTGACTGACTGCTAGATTTGCGTTTGGAATTAGCATGTATGTGTAGTAAGGATCATCTTCCAACTTGGCAGGTGTGGTATAATTTCGTTCGAAAACCAAATCGTTTCGACCGGAAATTAACGAATTCAGGTCAACCATGGGATACTGTTGGAACCGGTCGATCAAGCTCGTGTATTGGGCTATTGCTAAGTCGTACCAAGTCATCCATGATGATGCCATGTTATTGTTGGCGTTCGCAACCGAGGTATTGATAGTGTTCAATGCATCATTGAACTTAGCCAGCGCTTCCGTGACCTTTCCGGAAACTGTTTCGGTAAGTGAACCTGCTGCCAGATTTCCGCTTACCAGGAGCAAGGCTCCAGTGAGAGCAAGATAGTGTTTCATTTTCCCGATGTACCACAAAACCAGATGAAAGCTAACTAATGCAGGGATGTAACTGTCAGGCTGCTTTTATATTCCTGAAACTGAAGATTTAAATGGAACTCATTGTTTCGACATGATCAACCGAAAAACAGAGTTTCTCGTGTTTTTGTTAGAACACTTGTTTTACATTCGCGTTTTTGACTCATCTCATACAAACACTACTAATCAATTTCGGATATAAATGTTTGAACCTCGATACACAATTTGTTTCTCTTCACGTATGTATCGCCTCACTTTTTCAGTCAAACAAATCAATCATTGGTGATTCCTGTTCTAGAAACTCGCTTTCGTTTATTTAAATGAATGAGAGTCTTTCTTCATTTTTATTCGCGACAAAAATTTTGCAAAATTGAAAGGAAAATAACTTTTTTACCAGCAAAATGCGTAACAGGCGCGGTATGCGCGTCAGTTTTTGCAACAGCTTATTTGCTCAGTTGTTGTTTTTATTGCCTATTGACGTAATCCTAAAGTTTTTCATGTTCATTGACGTTATTAATTCGATTTTCATGTGTTTTAGGGAAAGAACGGTTTCTTTATGTTATTTTGCTCTAATGAGAATTGTGTTGTTTATCGTTAGAAATGTGTTTATCGGCTTAAAAGGAAGCTTTTTCCCTGAAGAGATAGGTTTACGTCAGCAATACTAAAGAAAGAAATGTTTGTTCAACTGACTCACAACTGGAGGTTGACTTTCTAGAAATATACTAGAACCTCTCAATAGAGTTTCCTTTATGATTTTTCTAGAGCATTTTAGTTGTGCTCAAAACTATTCTTGACAAGTGAGCCACTCAACCGCATTGTGATCTCCAAGTTGATGAATGGAATTGGATTGTTAGGACAAGGAGGTCAAAAGAATACACCGAACATTCGCCTCTAAATATAACAAAATTATCCGTTTTGCTTCTGGCGTTTTAATTACAAATCCGATAGACCCAATCTTCGCTATAACGGGCACTTTCTTTGAGAGAGACTTTGAGAAAATCCTAAGCCATTGCAATCTTTCGCAGATTCGACAGGTCGTTCCCTGGAGATGACTGATACTTCACTACCAAAAATAGAAAAACTTTTGAAACGGAACGCTAGATCAAGCCAAAACATAGATAAACGCTTTTGCTCCGTCAATAATGGCAAGATTGGCTTCTAAAGAATCTCCTTCTTGTGTATTTCATCGTTCATAATTCCGAAAGAGATGTGGGGAGAACTGATTATTCCACATACGCTAATCGCCTTCCAGATCAGAGATTTACTCCCAAATTCGGACATTTTCCTCTTTCGAATACGCACTGAATCATCTGGTCCATAACGATGGTGACACCCGGCTTAAAGTACTTATGGCGCAGCTTTCGGAACTTTCCCGGGATTTCCTGTAGCTGCTTCTCCGTGTACTTCGGTCTGGATGCTCGTTTGTTACGTTTGTTACGCCCTCCGCCTTCAGAATTCTGACCACCGTGCCCTGCAATGTGTCGAGCTTCTTGACCAACTTCCTGGCGTCAATTTTGTTCTTGGCGGCAGCTTTCAGTTTTGTCCGCTTGACGGCGCTTATTCCGCTCCAATTCGGTTTTTTGTTGTTGGCGGTTGGTCCTCCAGCGTGAAACCGAGCAACCATGTTATAAATCGTGGATTTCTTTTGGCCCTCCGTCGAAAAGTGCCTCGCTGATTCCGATTTCGGATGCTGTTCAAGCATCCGAATGACGCGCTCTCGGAAAAATTACCTGTTCCGCGACCTTCATCGCAAACAAAATAATACACACTTTTATTTTTTATTTATTAATTCGTTTATTTTTACAGGCTCAGTTACATAGGTTTAAAGTAGCCAAACTCTTAACTATACTTTTGCTAGAATATATTAACATTTTTCCTTAATTCTATGGTTAATAAAATAGGAAAGCGAGTTAAATAAAATAAAACACACTTAGCACGAACAATTCCCACAAAGAAGAGAACAAAACCACGCACAGTTGTTTGTTTCTCTCTGGCGCGTGTGGCGGAAAACGTTAGTCCTGCCACTTATGACCAGTCTTCAGAATGCAACTCCGTGCTGATGCGCAACAACATTTTTGTACCCGGTTGAGCTCCCACTCCTTGTGCACACATGTGCTCTGGAGAATGAGCACGCTCCGAAACACAGATGAAATATTTGGTTGTCAGCGCCGTTCTTACGCCCAGTTCTAAGCTGAGTTTTACGCTGACATCTGCGCCGTGCTTGCGCCATATTTCTATACTGCGTGCTTGAATCTGGATTGCTCTCTCTGTTGAGGTATTTTTCTTCACACAAGCGTATACGGTTCAAATGGGGGCGCGCTGTTGTTTTTATGCTTTGCTTAGAACGAACGAAGACAAAGCGGGCGCTAGAAAGTCTGCTTATGACTCATCCGTTGTTTCTCCAGCATCTTGCACAGTAAGAGACATTGTTTTTGCACAGACCTCCAGCGAGCATATCACCAAATGCCTGTCGTACCCGAAGACATATCGACCAACGCCATCACGACCCATTTCGATTTTAGGTATAGCAAAGCATTCGCAGGGCGAATTTTCCCTAATAATACATACTTTTCCCTTCCCTGTTTTTTCCCTAATAATACACACTCTTCATTTTAAAATATCTTTTTTCGCGTTCGCAACTTTTTTTGAAATCACTGTTCGTTGATTTTTCAACAACTTTGTTAAACATCACATTTTAATCAGACATCTGGATTAATTTTCATGATTTTTTGAAAAAAAAAATAAAAAAATCTATGATTTTGATCACGTTCTATTAAAAAATCAGTTGAAATTCAAATTGGTTATATGGAAATGAAAATTGTGATTTTGAGTAGCTCAAGTGCATAGAATAGCTAATATGAGGGGCTTAGAATGAAAGGGGTGTAAGTGATTTGATCGATTTCTCTACATCGACTCTCTCTTTTGGTCATAACTTAGCTGCAAACTCATTCTCTGCTGTAATTAACAATGTGGAAGATAGGTCAAGTGCTCCCGTGGCCGAGTGGTTAGCGTCAAACCTAACATGCCAGGGGTTCGGGTTCGATTCCCTTTCTGGTCGGGGAAATTTTTCTTCAAAGAAATTTCCTCTGACTTGCACTGTGATCACGCGTATTCTAGAGCTTGCCACTCAGAATGCATTCAAGGCGTGTTATTTGGCATAGAAATCTCAACTAAGTACTAATGAAAAATGACGCAAGTAACACTACGTTGAGACGGCGGAGTTCTCTAGGAACGTTAGTGCCATATAAGAAGAAGAAGATAGGTCAAAACCTCATCTATCGGAATCTATAGCAAACTCAAATTGGGACGTTTTTGTAATTGAGTTATTAACTAAAGAAAAAGTTGATGAAGAGAAATCGATCAAGTCATTTACACCCCTTGCATTCTAAGCCCCTCATATAAATTCGCATCCATTGCGGAGCCCGATCTGAAATTTTGAAATTAGCACGATGTTGCATTCTGTAACTCGACCGAGATCGACTTTTGCATTGTGCAATATGACGAAGGTCATGCCAACTCGTCTTAGGAGTTGGCAACACAATCTCATGTTATAGGTGTGAAGATCCATTTAAGGTGTGAAGAGCCATTTAAGCAACTTTGCATACTTGAAATATTCAAAAAGAATTAGATTACTTTTTGAAAAGGGCCTCTTTTTTCATATAGTACCTACAACATTTTGGTCGACATGTAGCAAATTGTTTAAATTTTTATAAAAACTACCAAAAAAAAACAATAAAAAACATAATGTTTTAAAAATTTCAATCCATTTTTCTCAAAATCGTATTTTCTTAATTCTCAGAAAAAAATATATGAACAGTCCTTACAATTTCAAACAAATCACTTATGCATCGGAAGATGGGTACCTTTACAGGAAAAAAGTTTTTCTTACAACAACTTGTCCATGTTTTTGATATTAAAAAGTTTGCTAATCACTAATTTTTGTAGGGACAGGTTATTTATTTATTTATCCAGTCTTCGCCAAGAAATTGTCGGACAGACTAAAATTTAATTATTGAATCCTTATAACAAACACATTTCTGGACATCGAATTCAAACAAGTAATACACTTCAATGAACCGTTGGTAACAAACATCCAGAGGACAACAAAATGTCTGGTTCATCTACCTGGAGCGTTGATTCGAAGCTTCCCAAGAACTTCTGCACGGTTAAGATTGTTGTTAAAAAATCGAAAACCAGCAGTCTCTGGAGAAAGTCATGTCATTTTTGCAGTGTCGGTAAGTGAATCAGTGCGCAGCGTATTTCGTATGAGGCCAGTTGTTCGTCGCTGCGCCACGGGAGATGACGAAGAGCATATCGGATGAAAGTTTTCTGCACACGTTCCAGGCGAGCATTGTGGTATGGGGTCCAAACAGTGACACCGTATTCTAATATACTGCGTACGAGAGACACTTACAACGCTTTCAGGCAAAAACATCTCTAAACGCCTGAACGGTAAAAGCCTTAGCGGTAACCGTTGCAATACGCTCCGTAAATTTTAGTTTGCTGCCGAGCACGATACCTAGATCTTTGACGGCTGCAACTCTGTCCACTTCGATCGATTCCATCATATATTCAAAAGTGATTGATGAGCAAAGCCGCCAAAAAGGTTTTAATTTTCTTATTTTTTATCTCATTTGTTTATTTTAGGCTCATTAGCATTTTAGCTGTAACAGAGCAGATTTTTTTTCTGTTCTTTTTAATCGTGTAGGGGAAAAGGGGGGAATTTGGGCCACCTAAGCAAAATGCCTAATATTTCCAAACCAATACGGTCTAAATAAAAAATGTCACATTGTATATTGATCTACACTTGTTTTCTCTCAATAAATAATGTTTAATCATTATATGAAGCTTCAATCTACGAAATGTATCATAAAATAAAAGAGATGATTTTTGGACATTAAAATTTGGTGCGGGGTGATTTGGTCCAGTGTGTGTTTTATCGAAAAAAACATACTTATGTTTATGTGAAGTATTTTGGGATTATGTTACAATCAGTAACAATGTTTTGGGATCAATACCAGGTGTCTTGGCCAGATTCCAGACCAGAAAAGTTAGATTGACACCATCTCGAATTCTGAATGAATCTTTTCACTGCTGGTTGAGCATTTTCAAAAACTTTTGATGCTTAATCAAATCCGTTCCCGATGGCCTGTGTTGCTCTTTCAAGGTCCTCCTTCTTCCAACGTTGTCTGTCCGTCCTCTTTTTGTAATTCAGTGGCATCTGGAATCAATTAGATCAAAGAAAAGTCTCAAACCTGTAGGACCAATTCACCCCACAGAAACGTGTCCATGTCACCCCACACAACACGCAAAAATTAAAATGCAATTAATTTCATTTATTGTTATCATAATTACAGTTTCGCTACATCAAATTGTTTCTCCTCTGTAGGCGAACAGAACTTTACTGCACAATACACGAAAAGTTTGTTTAATTAGCGGGAAAACCCTTAAAACCACTATCGGAAAACTCACATTTTTTGACGATCAAAGTGCTTGCTTCAATCTACTTGTGAAGTTTTACCAAAATACGGTTCAACAATAGATGGAAATGACATTATAAAAAATCCAAGTTGAGCCGTAATTTTTGAGATAAAGGAGTGGTCCAAATCACCCCATATGACCAAATCACCCCGTGTCACCCTACATGTTTACAGGTTTATCATATCTATTATTAGCACATTACACAGTTGCCATTTTTCGGCGTAAGAGTATTCCCTTCTATACCATTGCATATGGTACATTTACACAGTAGCCATTTAGGCGTAAGAGTATTCCTTCTGTTCTTCCATTATCCAGTTGAATCACCGGACAGCGGAGACAGTTGATATGATCATTGTTTGAGTTATTAATAGAACAGCAGTCCGATGTTGGGCCTGATTCTCGAATACACTTCACCGTGGAAACGAAATAAACGGCACGCCATTGAACTACGTTTTACGAGTTAGTGAAGTGTCGAAGATAATGATGAGTTCTCAGGCAGAATGAGCACTTTTCAAATGAAAAATCATTAATGAAAATTAACCTCTTCGTATCAAACTGGTATTCAATATGAGTGGAAAACTTTGTTTTCTTCGTGTGATATAATAATCTCATACAAAAATTTAATCTGAAGATAATTTGATTTCATAATGATAAATTTAGTGGGAAACTAATCTCGCATCCAGATGTCGACACCGTATTGTTGTCATCGCGAATGCGTTTCATACCGTTTCCACCGTGAAGTGTATTCGTAGTGTATTCGAGAATCAGGCCCGTTGTCTTGCAGAGCGGAGCAGTTGTATGGATGAATCGATCTTATTTCGACCGTGGATCGATCTCCATCGCTGATGATTGTTGCGGGGACGTAGTTATTCTGTAACAACACAAAGGTGGTCAATGGGAACCCTGAGTTTTGAACTCACGATCGATCGCTTACTAAGCGAACGTGCAACCAATGTGGCTATGGAGACCCCCCGCGAAAATGAAAATGACATTTTCTGATGTTCACTTCCATTCCATTTACTGAGCACCAGACCAGCAGAGCATCTACATCCATTTGAAGAGCATAGCAGTCCATACATGATGTCACTACTCGAAACAATTTCAGGTTATCTGCATATATCACCTTAGGCGATTTAAGAACAGCGCAACAACGTTTTCTTTGAAAAAAAATGACAACTACAGGAGAACCCCGATTATCTGTGAGCGGATGATCCGCAATGCGGATTATTGCAAAGGTCAGGCCCATGCACTGGTTTACACAACGTTCTAGATGAATAGTTTATCGATTTCTGTATTGATAAAACATAGTTTTCATGCTGAAACATCCTTGTTCCGTGTTTGCACCTCATTTTTAGTCCCTCATTGCGTTATCCGTGATTTTCGTTGTTCGCTGTGAGCTTGCCCGACTATTCCGGGGTTTTACTGTAATTCTAATTTTGTTCAAAGTCAAAATAGCGATGCAGTGCAATCGACAATGTTTTCGATCTTATTTAAATATGAACTTTTGTCGAAGACGTCAACTTACAATCGTCCATAGTTTGTATAATATAGAGTAGTGCGGGGCAAAGGTGCGCACCTAACTGTTGTCGTCCAATAACTCTTGAAATAAAAGCAAATAAAATCCAGTTTGCTTACCAAATTGTAACTATATATTAGGTGTACCGGTAAGTTTCTTCGGTTTTACAACAGATGGCGTACCTTGATTATTATTCCAGTGAATCAAATTTCCAGACATTCGTTGCAAAGCTTCTGTCATTGCGCGTCTTTTTCAGTTTTTATCAAAAAGTTGAGGCGTAAACAACATAGTTTTTTGCGACTTCGAATATGTCGAATTTCGTACCAACGAGAGTGTTTTTGCGGGGAGTGTTACTTCATTACATCAATATGAAGAAAAAAGATGCGGAAAGTCATCACATTTTGGTGGAAGTTTATGGTCCAACTGAGCGAACGTGTCAGACGTGATTTGTACGGTTTAAAAGTGGTAATTTTGTCTTGGAAGACGAAGAACGTTCCGGACCGCCAAAAAAGTTGGAGGCTTTACTCGATCAAGATCCGTCACAAACGCAACAAGAACTTGCAGATACACTTCGAGTAGCTCAGCAAATCATATCCGATCGTTTAAGAGCAATGGGAATGATCCGAAAGATAGGACATTGGGTGCCGTATGAATTGGAGCCACGAATCGTCGAACGTCGTTTTTTCACGTGCGAACAACTGCTCCAACGCATAAAAGAAAGGGTTTTTTGCATCGAATCGTTACTGACGATGAAAAGTGGGTTACGACAATCCTAAACGTCGGGCAACGTATGGATACTCCGGCCATGCATCAACATCGACGGCCGCGCGGAATATTCACGGCCAGAAGGTTATGCTATCTATTTGGTGGGACCAGCTGGGTGTGGTGTACTATGAGCTACTAAAACCAAATGAAACCATTACGGGGGACCTCTACCGACAACTATTGATGCGTTTGAGCCGTGCACTGAAGGAAAACGGCCACAATACGAGCAAAGACACGATAAAGTTATTTTGCAGCACGACAATGCTCGGCCGCATGTCGCGACACCGGTCAAAACATTCTTCGAAACGCTGAAATGGAAGGTCCTATCCCACCCTCCGTATTCTCTAGACATTGGTCCGTCCGATCGATGCAACATTTTGATGAAGTCAAAAATTGGATCGACTCGTGATTAGCCGACAAACCGGCCGATTATTTCCGCAGAGAGATCCCTGAATTGCCAGAAATATGGGAAAAAGTGATGAGCAATACTTTGAATACTAAACCATTTTTGCCGAATGAAGTATTAATTTTAAAAAAACGAATAAACTTTCCTGTAATCCTATTATATAACCTTCGAAGCGTAGTGCAAGCATTTCTCGCGTTGTGTTTGTAGTTGGACAAATACCTATTTTAATACAAAAAGACAAATGCGCGCTTTTGCCCCATAGTGGGGGCAAAAGTGCACACTTCTTGGATTGAACTTTTAAGATAACGTGTAACAAGAATAAATGCTTTATCATTACCAGCGGGAGAAGCATCATTACTAGAGTGTGTAGGTACCATCTAATGGGGAGGAAGGGGGTGTTGTATTATGTTTTTTTGGGTGGAGAAGGGTGGTTGTTATGGTCGAACATGATTTTGTTATGTGTTGATTAATTCTTGGCACCTAGAAATATGATAACGGGTCATCTACATACCCTGTGGAAATTTTCGGGAGAAGGAAACTGACAATATAAGACAACTGAAATTAGCAAATCAAGTTTGAAAAAAAAAACAATTTTTATTTGAAGTTCATTGTAAAGACATAAACATAAAGAAAACATAACCGTTATTGAATTGATAATAAAAAACATTTTTCATTTGAAATTCATTTTGGATTATTTTGAGGCAGTTTTGAAATTTGGTTGAATTCGTGCCTGAGGTTGTTGGCTTCCGTAAAATCAAACGCCCGATGCCGTTTGAGAGCTATACCATAGAAAGCTTTGTCCAGTACTCTGCAATGGTTCGCCAGATCCCCTAAACCGCCCTAGGTGCTTACTGGCACATCCTAGCAGTAGTAGAAATATCAATAAAAGAATTCATAAATCACTTACTGATATGAGCCTCAGAGCTTATTCAGAAATACCGAGGACTGCCGCACTCCGACGCTTCAAGGCTTCCTCCCGAAGTCGGACCATTTCGGACATTCCTGGCATTTCATTAAATTACTTTTCTTCTTGTGTATCCCGATAAAAATTTGATTGAAACCATTTTGTATTTTTTTTAGAGCAAAACGACGGTGCGAACTTTTACCCTACAGCTACTGAACACTTTTGCCCCATAAGCAATTTTTCAACTATTCGAATTTTTAAAAAAAGCTCATGAACTTTTTCACAAAAGCCAATACGCACTATTATCTACTATAGAATAAAGGTTTCCTTGATACATCCTTGATTTGGAACTTTCCAGTTATTTTAGGAAACTAAATCGCCATCCCCAAAATTAAAATAATAGATCAAAATAACGCAAAACACTTCTTACTTCATAAATTTTTGCCACTTTCATGAAATTTATCATGTTTATATGTGTGAGCAGCTGGTGTAATAACGTGTCAAAGGAATACTCTATTGCCGAAATTTCATGCTCGTTTGTTACAAAAAGGCCAATGCGCACTTTTGCCGCGAGCGCACCTTCGTCCCGTACTACTGTATGGTATTTTTGTATGGAGACTCATTAAAAAACTCATCGTAACAATTATGTGTGTAAATTCTCGCGTTTGGTTTGTTCTTCACGTGTTGCTGAATAGAAAAAGTTGCGATGACCCATTGTCATCCCCTCTAAGGGGTGAGATTGGATCAACTTTCATTTAATCATTAAGTTCAATCAATTTATTAAATTCAACAATTTGTTGAACACTCGAAACTTCATTATTAGAGAACATATCTACGTAATCAGAATTGCGTTTCACTCTAATTTACGATAGTTATTCAACAAAAAGTTCGAAGACTACCTTTCTTGACCCATTCTCACCCCTATCGACGGTATGCAAAGTTGCTTCAATGATCAATGTCTTTACACCTACAACGTTTCACTGCATTCTGAGATACAGGGAAACTTCGATATAACGTACCCTCGTTATAACGTACTCTCGATATAACATCACTCGATATAACGTACACATTTCCAAAGTGTAAAGGACATTTTTCTTCAATATTTTTTTTTCTGATAGAACAATGAATTATCTGTATTGTGATGCTAAAACAAATTTTGTATCTTCAATAAATCCTGAACTACAGCTGGTTTTGTGATTCCGGATTCTAAATGAATCAAGCTTAATCAACAGTACGAAGGGAAACATCATGAGACAAGCTAGCTTCGTCTTCTGATTGAAGTTATTCATTAAATTTACTAAAACAGCAACACAATCATGTATTATAGACTACGTTTGTGAGTACTTTGTTATGCTTCGATATAACTTACAATTCGATACAACGTACAATTTTGAAAGTGAAATGTACGTTATATCGAAGTTTACCTGTATTGCTGACAATGGCCAGTCGAGTTGGCATGAAATTCGTCATATGCAAAAGCGGTACATTGTCTTGACGCGAAACAAAAATGTGTCTGATAATGATTTTATATTGTTGATAAAGCTTGAGCAGAAATGCTAGGAAAATTTAAAAGAAATTGTTAAGTAAGGGTGAGAACTGGTCGGTGTTAAGTCAGAGCGGACCAAGTTGCAAAATAAAAAATTTCGAGTTATTGATTGCATTAGGTTGAATATCTTGTGAGTTGAATTTCACATTTATCAGATTTGTAAAGTCACGCGTAAAGCAGGAATAACTTTTCGAACTTGTTTTGAACGCTTTATGAAAACCCCGTATAACAGCAAACTTCAAAATCGTTTTTCTCGAAATCATGAAAATGTCACATGGTTCGGTCTGACTTAACACCGACCAACTACGAGTTCAAAGTATATAAATAATATCTAGTGATAATTTTATTCAAATTCCAACAATTTGCTAATGTGATACAGTGATACAGAATAACTACACTTAGAAAAATCCTTGGTAAAAGAAGCTACCAAATCTTTGGTAATGCAACTTCAGTAGAATGTACATTAGGGCCAATGAAAATGGTCATCTCTAATTTCAAAAAGTTACTTCATAGAAAATGTTCACCATGATTTTATATAGTCGATTCTCGAAAAAACACTCTATGCCAAATATTAGCTCAATCGGACTTAAGGGGGAGTGGCGCAAAGCGGTCAAAGTTTGAATTTCTTTGAAAATCGAAAAATCACCCAAGGGGGAAGTAAAGGAAATCGGGGGTTTCGAATCTTTTTTTTGATGCCAAATGTCTTAAAATTGCATGATACGGCGAGAATTAGTGTCAGCTCGATAATTTTTTTTTGTGTCAAAAATCGACACTCTGGGACTGGGTTTTTTATTCGGAATACGAAACGAAACGTATGGTTTCGAGTACCAATAAAAATAGCTATCTCGATTTTTTATTCGGAACTTGCGGCGAAATGTTGATTTGCACGATAATATAGGGTAAATGATCTTGGTTTGTCCAATTTGGGGTGTTTTTACGCAACTAGTAAATGCAAATCGATTTTTCTTCATGAAAATCACACATAATCGATACGAGTTTGGGTTTGTTGAAAAGCCCCAAGTCTCTAGTTGCTAATACTACCATAAGGTGTTGAAATTATTCAAATTTTTATGTTTTTTGACGATTTTCCTTAAAGAAGAATTATGATCATGGTTTGACCACCTCTGATCATGGTTTGCCCAAAAAAAATTATCATGGTTTGTCCGGTTTTAGAAATCTCCATTTTTGAATGAAAACATTCGAATTCACAATTAGATGTTGCATCTATCATTGCTTGAATTTACTGTCATCATATTGATTCATTCATAATTTAGGCTTTCTACAGAATATTGCCTTTTCTTGGGCATTTTAGAAGTGTTCACCTCAACACAATCAACACAGAAAAACCATACTTGTGCTATGCGCGAAGCACACCATAAACAAACATAAACAAACTGCAGCGCGCCAAGCGGTTGCCATAGAAATCATGTGGACAAAACAACATTATTGAATTGGACAACTCATGATCAGAATTGAGTTCATCAAAATGCGTTAATTTAATGGTTTAGCTATGTAAATCCGATACAAATGGTGAGCAAGCCTGATGTTTACAATATTTATAAGTGTTGTAATCCAGAAAAGGTCTGAATACGTGCCAAATAATCATCTGGTGATCGATTAAAAGTTAGCTGGAATGAGGGGCGCATTGACACAAATAGAAGGTGTATTTTATAATCCTTTAAAACATGTGATTTCGTAGAAATATACTATCAAACTACTATAAATCATGTAAAAGGCAATTTCATTTATATGTTTCGAAACATTCGAAGGCCTTATTTGACACAGGAGCGTTGAATTAGAGTATTCAAAAAAGTGGGTAAACCATGATCATATTTTCGACTGGACAAACCAAGATCATTTACCCTACCTTTTGAAAAATATTAGCTCATTCGAACTTCATTTATTAGTGTCACAGACGTAAAACTTTGAGTTTTTTTTTGAAAATGAAAGATCACCGAAAATCGGGATTTAAAAAAAAAAAAGGTTAGTGCGAAATGTCTTAAAATTGCATTACTCGTCGAGATTTACTGTTATCTCAAAAAAAAAGTTTGTAATAAATTTTTTTTTGCGCTTGGTCGTTTTTCCGTCTGAAAAATCGATTTTTAACAAATTTTTTTTTAGTTAACTGTAAATCTCGAAGGGTCATGCAATTTTAAGTCATTTATCATCAAAACATTTTTTTAAAACCCCGATTTCCGGTGATTTTTCGGTTTCCAAAAAACTCAAATTCGGTTTCTGCAACTCGAATAAAAAAAAAAGACAAAGTTCGAATGAGCTAATATTTTGCATAGGGCACCTAAAACCATATGTTTCGACTCGTACTCCGAAAAAAAAACCCAGTCCCAGAGTGTCGATTTTTGATAATTTTTTTTCGAGATGACACTACATCTCGACGTTTCATGCAATTTTAAGACATTTGGCATCAACAACCTTTTTTTCGAAAACCCCGATTTCCTTTCGATTTTCAGAAACTCAAACTTTGACAGCCTTGCGCCACTCTCCCTTAAGTCCGAATGAGCTGATATTTGACATAGGGTGTTTTTTGAGGTGGTAAACATTTTGTATAGGGTAACTTTTAGAAATTTTAGGGTTGATTTCTTCCCATTCATTGGCACCCTAATGTACATATTACCAACCGTATGTAAAATGCATGTCAGATGCAAACATGCCAATGATTCTACTGCATGGTATTGGTAACTTTGCGGTTAGCAACAATACATAAACGTAAATTATGTTTAATCATTTATAAACTTGTTCAAGGTATATGTTAAACCAACGTTGACCCGCCGGTTTATTCTGCCGGTTTGGCATTTGTTTACCTTTTCCTTGGCGTAATATGTACGAATAATTCGTCCGGCAAAAAATGACCAATAATTGGTCAATTCACAAAAAACACGTTAAAATACCGTAATGCATAGACATCCGGACACTTACGATGATAAATTCAACTACTGAAAAATATTGACATATCATAGCATGAAACATCACCGTTCCTATAGAATAAGAAGGCTTTCATGTAAGTTATGAATCAAAGACTTTCACAAAATCTTGTTATACTTGTTAGAAATTTGTCAAAAGATTTGTGTGAATTCATGAGAAAGGAAGAAATATTTTGACGTTCGCTTCGCATTGAGGCAATGTTTCCACTTTTGCATATGTCGTTTGAGTTTGAATCTCGGACGTACTATAAAATACAGAAATCGATCTCGATCGAATTGCGAAGTTTCAAATCCGATCGGGTTCTGGAATATGGGTGACTATCTGGGATAGAGTTATTACGACCCACCATAGGCATGGTCAAGAACCATATCGACGGGACAGTGAAGAAGAGATTATTTTATCCATTATATTTTTCTGTAGTAATAGGCTAGTTTGATTAAATCGATTCATTGATGATGATTCCTTATCTGTTCGATCCATTAATTGATTTAGTACAACTACATAAAGTCTATTCGATTGATTTTTGTCATCATTCATATTTTTGATGTTTATAAATATCGATATAAGAAAACCAAAGAATGTCGAGTTTCTTGTGGTCAGGTTGTATTTGTTCATCTAATTTATGTTTATTAGTTGAGTATTGCGAATGCAACATCTTTTAAATTTTTGTTTCCGGATCATTATATTACTTCATACTTTACACCTCAACTCTTACAGACCGTTTGAGGGATAACAGTTTATATAACGAACAGCTTTTGGAACAATTAGAAGATCTAAGTTTAAAAAACGGTTGATCCTAACAATAACAGTCCTATGTCAAGTCCCGGCCTTTATGCACTGAGTCTTTTACTTTCTCTGCAGTATGCCGTATGTTCATCATTCTCAACCCAAGCGCTCGAAAAAATCGAACAGCAACTTTAATAATTTTTCATGGCTTTTGGCATCCAATCTTAGCATAGTCTATTAGCTAGCACTTATTATCAATTTCTTTCTATTTTGTATAACTTTATTGGGCAATAGATTTGAATTAAAGCAACTATGTGCGGAAAGTATAAAACCTCTCATAAACTAACAAAAAACAAAATCTTATAAAATCAAAAATATGTAAACTTTTCTACAGTATTACTTTGATAGAAGATCACACATTGTGATGTAGGGAAAAACCATTGGATTGGAGCTCCTACAGGAACAAAAATATAGGTTTTGGCCAATGTTTTTGTCATTTTCCGGAAAACAAATGAACGGAAAAAAATCTTGTAGAATGGGTTTCTGTAACGCCATCAATCAAATTTACACCAATGGCTTTTGTTGAAAAAATATTTTTTATAGCTTGGTCGTTAATGGGTTAACGACACAATCACGTTTTGTCATCAAATTCTCGTATAGCTTCCTTACGTGTATCTTGACTACAGATTTTAAATCGTGTTACGGCGCCGTGGAATTTGTGCCTTGACACTTTTTTTCCAATTCATTTATTTGTAAGGCTCAATCGCATAAGCTTTGCGGAGCCGCTGATTCAAGATTTGTTCATACAGAATTTCAACTTAAATCAAAATATTAAATCAAAAAACTATTTTATTCGTTTCCAATGATACACTAATCATATTATTTTCAAGAGAATCCTCATTGAAGTTGTACTCTATTCAAAATAGTATTATATGATGTGTGCATGTGAATCCTTCAGCGAGTTCGCAATCGAAAATAATACATCGTGTATCGTGCCGGTCAGTCCAAATGAATGAATCCATTCATATCAGCCTCCCTGAAGGAGTATATAAGAAAGCCACAAACATCTGGTTTACAAGCAGTTGTTTTTCGTCGTTAGAACTCGTCGAATCTGGAAACCGCAGCTATGAGCCGTTCGTTGCTACTGATTTGTGTCCTGGGTTGTCTCGGAGCGACTTACGCCCAATTCGCGGGCGTCTCAGTAAAAGCCGATAGCCTGATTAAGTTGGCAGACAACTTGAAGGAATTTGGCACTGTTTTGGATAAATACAGTGCTACTCTGAATGGCGCTTGCAAAAGCCTAATGGATGAAGTAAACGACCTGTTGGGCCACATCAACATTACCTACACGAAATTAAACGAGAAATACGGTGCCAGCCAAAGCTACTTGGAGTATCTGATGACCAACATGCAGTACTTCAATCAAACGGTCTCCTATGCAGAATCGTCCCTTGGTATGGAGATCAGCTGGGAATCCATAGAGACGGCTGATGTTTTGAAGAAGACTGTTGATTCTGTCCTAGAAAAGTACGACAATGTGTTAAGAAGCGGTTACTATGCCGGAGACAAGGGTGATGCGTGCATTAAGCTTAACGCCAATAAGATATCCGCCGTACCAAATGCATTGAAGGAACTAACTCAATGTCTTCAAACAAAAACTAATACTGTTCAATTTGCGGCTCCCAGTGCTGTGGCCATGGTGAAAAATGTGAAAGAGGACTTCACTGCGCTTACCAACCTACTGGAAATCTGCGATCCTAGTTCTACCAGTTGCGTAAATGATGTAAGATTTCTGAGTAATGTGGATAATAATTGAGATAATTTTAATATTTTTTTAATTTTCTAGTACTTTAGCTCGATCATTGAGGGGCCTACGAGGACGCAGATGGAGCTGTACATGGTGTTCAATGTTTTGGGATGGGCCTTTGATAATGCCCGCGTCAACAATTACTACTGTGGCATTTTGGTGGATGCTTCCATTCAGGATACGATGACAGATTTGAGCAACTCTTTGAATACTTGTATGGCCTATTGAGAGTTGCTCCATATACGATGAACGTGAGTAGAGTGAAAAACATCGAAAATGGTATGATCTTTGTATTGGTTTTGGTTTCTGGAAATAATTAGAAGCATGGCAATTCGTTTAATTAAAATTAATCAATTTTTCAATGATTCCGAAAGAAAATTTTAGATCCGGTCGGAGGACTTTTCAACAGCGACTATGAAACTATCTAAATCAAGTTGAGCCTTGAATAATAATTTAGTTGTGACAGTGGATCACTCTCAATTGCACTTGAGACCAGGTTTGCCATAATAAAATCTGTGTTTTTGGTCCCAAAAAATCTTTTTATCTGTGTTTTTTCTCAGAAAATCTGTATCGAAATCTGTATCAACCCTTTGCGGTCTTTTGTCGGCTTCCAGCCACCACAGCAAAGAAGTATACTAATACAGGGCAGACTAGATTATATACAGTCTCGGATTTCTCTTCACTGTATATAATCGAATTCTGTATAAAATTAGTCAAAAAATGATTTTTATTCGTTTTTGATGCATATATTTTTGTTTTTTTTAATATAAAAGAAGAATTTAATTTTAGTTCATCCCCTTAAAGCCTGGAAACAACTTTCTCACATGAAAAAATATAAATTTATACAAAATCTCTCAGGATTTTGTATAAATTTATATTTCATTTTATTTGATGAAAAAATCCTTCTACGCATATGTTCGAATTTCAAGATTGACAAAGAACCTTTTTTTTTGTTCCGGACTCTGTTGCCTAAAACTGGCTCTACATTAAAACTACGCTACGGAAGACGATTTTGTCGATTCCATTTGGTCGGTTTTAAGTGGACCAAGTCGCAAAATAAAAATTTCGAGTTATTGATTACATTAGGTTAAATATTTTGTAAACTGCATTCCACATTCATCAGATTTAGAAAATCACGAGTACAGGAGGAATAATTTATCGAAATTGTTTTGAACGCTCAATGAAAATCCCTTACAGCACCGAACTTCAAACTCTTTTTTCTCGAAATCATAAAAATGCTACATGGTGCGGTCTGACTCAACAACGACCATTTGAAAGATGAAAAATCTAAATTAATTGTTTTAAATAACATTTTGGAAGTGAAAAACTCAAAAGTTAGGAATTTTTAATGTGTTATTATTTATTTTATCCTAAAAAAATATTTTAAACTTGTTTTTTGATCAATTAAATTAAAGCTTTCTAACCGCTCTACGAAATTGTCCTTTGACACCCAACTCCTATCTTTCTTAATTTCACTACAATATAGATATTATCAATTTCTGGTGAAAATTCAAGCTAAATCTTCAAAAATCACGATTTTTACCCCACTGTACTTATAATAGCCACTTAAATTTCACCTTAACGTTGAAAGTTAACATTTTGTCTTGAAATAAGTAATATTTGAAATGTAATTTTTTTTAAACTGTATATAATCGAGTCCAAAATTGTATATAAATGAATCATATATAATCCTGTGTAATCCTAATCCAACCTGTCACAAAGATATACATCACTGTTTTATCATTTAAAAAAAATTGCGGCCAGTACGACACACATGTCGGAATTTAATACGGCCGCAAAAGGGTTAAATTTATAAATTAAATCTTGAAGCCTAATCTTAGCTTTAATATCATTGATTGGCATAGTTATTATGAATTTGACGATGTTGATGGTATCCACGTAAAAATTCGTATTCACGGTGCTCTAGTAGAAAAAAGATAAACAGTGTTATTTATTCATTGTAAAGCTAGCCGATGACGCAGACTTTTGCATCTTTTCACCTTAGATTGAACATGAGAAAGCAGTACTACATGCTACATATGAATGCCAAAATGACTCTCATTCCGACTGATTCCAATGCTATATGATTAAAATTGGTGAGTTAGGGAAAAATATTATTGAGAACAAATCATAACTAATATTGGATCGTTATTTTGAAAAATCTGTAAATCTGCGTGGAAACCAAAAAAATCTGTAATCTGTATCTACAGATTCATGATTTCAAAAAGGCTGAAAATCTGTATAAATACAGATTATTCTGTAAATATGGTAACCCTGCTTGAGACAGGATTGAAATATCATTGCTATCATAATGACGTATACTCGGGCTTCGGATAAGGAGTTTTGGCATAATTACACGCTTTATCTGGTGATTCACTACGGCTTAATCCTTAATTATTCGTCAGTGGGAGATCTATTCTAGGCAGTGTTAAGCGGTCATTTCACGATCAATAATAATGATGTTAAAAATAATGCCTCCTCCATTTAAAGTTCGTCCAGAAAAATAAGTAATTTTCACTTCAAATGTGTTTATTTCTCCCACAACTACGGAGGCAACGTTGTCCTAAGCTATCAAACGTCAAGTAATGACAATGAAAATGATTGTGTAGGAATTAAGAGTAATGAAAATGTGGAATAAAGTGTCATTACTCGTAGCTGTGAGAGAAATAAACACATTTGAAATGAAAATTTCTTTTTTTTTTTTGAATGAATTTTAAATAAAGGAGTAGATCTTCCATTTACATTTCGTCCAAAACATTCCAATTTCAACAATTTTGAAGGCCAAAACGAAGAAGAAGCTGATCGTATTGGCAACGGAAGCGCTGAAGAACATGCCGAAATCCATATTTTCATGGGCTAACGGCAGTAAGGTCGCCCGGCAGGTTTTCAAAGGGGTCATTTGAACCCGTAGTAGTAGGTTTAGTCTTAAAAAACGTATAATATAGGTAAAATTTATTCCATTGAATAATATTTTGAAGTTTTTTGTCATCACTTACCGAAATTAGTTAGTTTTTTATGCATGCGTTATATGTTGTAGCTGAAATTACAATTAGCAGTTGCATTGAGAGCCCCCGAAGACTGCGAACTTTTCGTCGGCCGATAGTTTGGTCGGATACTTTTCCTTTTAAGGCTGTGGTCTGCGGGGGCCCTGAAAGGTATTGAAAGCGATCATATCAAAGGTCAGGTTCTAGGATGATTTAAAATTTAACAAGAATAAAAATATCATGCGAAAGAACTTAGTTACCATTTTTTGGTGTCAGCAAACAACTAAGCCAGACTCTGGAAGAGAATTTAACCGTTCTAGCCGTTTTCGAAAATCGGTTAAAATATCGCCACCAGACGTCGACACTGTACATTTGTCATCGCGGATGGGGAAATATTTGTCTTATGTGTGAATTGAGGCGTTATCCATTCATATGCTTCGTTCTGTTACGTTTGCCGCGGTGGATGATGGCACTAGCCTAATCAAGCACTATTCATCCTATTTAAATTAAAACAATATTTCTAGTCCAACGGAAAAACATATGTTCTTTCATAGACTTACAAAGAAAAATCTGTTGCGAACTTCACTCTATTCTTTCAAAACTTTATTCGAGTAATTTTTACTCGTTCACTGGTATTTGTCGGACTTAAGAAAAACTTACGATGTGTGTCGTACGAGAGTCTATTCCAATCTGAGCAATGGGTTTTGGTTCATGGTTTTCTAATAACTTTTTACAATAACTTCAAGGGCATTTCAATACAAGGTAAGTATACAATGTAGGGTAAGTATAATATTATAGTGAATCATAGTAGGGTGTGTATTTGGTAAGTATGACTTGTGAAAGGTATGTATAAATTCATTTTGGTTTCTTAATTTTTCTTTTTGTTTCTTTTCGGGTTTTCCCGAACAAAACTCAAAACTTGAATTTTTCATCATATACACCATTTATTTTAATGAAAAAACTGAATGATCTCACAGAGAAGATCCTAAACAGAAAACTTACAGTGAAAAACTTATCGAATTGTTGCATTTTCAACGAATTTAAACAGAATTTCCTTAAGGCGCTTCAAAATCGCCGTGTTGTTACGGGTCTAATAGTTTGCGATAAAGAACGAAAACGACTCCCAAATTAATATCGTACATTTTCAGCAGTCCTAAAAAAACTGGATTACACTCAGGTTTTTTTTACGCGGGGGATACGTACCTCGTAAAAAACCGCGTTAATTGGAAAATCCGCGTAAAAACGCGTTAATTTGAAAATCCGCGTAAAAAAACCACGTTGATTGAAAAACTGATATAGCAGTTCTCAGATTTTCGTCAAAAGTGGTAGTTTCGTTCTTTAACGCAAACTATTAGACCCGTATTTTTTATTTTTTTGTTAGGGTGCACATTTTTATTTTAGGGTGATCCGAAATATCGACTTTTTCCTCAAATTGACATTTTTCAAAAATTCATAACTTGTGAACTACTGTACCGATTTAGACGGTCGACATATCAAATTAAAGCTTATAAGCTCATTCTTGGAAAAATGCTACGCTTGCAAAAAATTCAGGGTTTGGTTTCGTCATTATTGACTGTATTTGTTTTTTTTATAGTTTTCAAGGTCTCGGGACCAAGGGCGCTATATTTTTTTATATTTTTTATGGAAAACTGAGGATTTTTCACATAACATATCTCGAAACCATGGAGGCGGTTTTTTTCGTTTTTGAGTTATGATTTTTCAATGTTACCCGATGTTTCAAAAAACATTTTTCCCTTTTTTCACAAAAATGTCTTTTTTCAAAAAATTATTGCTTTTGAAGTACTGGATCGATTCAGATGATCACATATCAAATTAAAGCCTACTAGCTAGCCTTTCTTGAAAAAATAACACACTTTAACTTGTTAAAAAATCATTTTTAACAAAAATGCGAAAAATGGATTTTTCAGACCACCCTAAAATGGAAATGGTCACCCCAACAAAAAAAAAAAAAACAAAAAAGGGATAAAGAACAAAACTACCAATTTTCATGAGAATCTGAGAACCACTATATCGGTTTGGCATGGAATGGCTGAATATAGTTGCCACGGCATTATGAAGGGTGATTGTGTCAAACAACTCGCACCAACAAATTGTTTTTTACGAAGAAATTACTAGAAAATGGCCGTTGACAGAAACCATGATTTTCATTGCACGAAAGACTACGGAAGCAAAGATTTACACGAGAAGAGCCCATAAGAATTGAGTTAAAACTACGCCGTGGAAGCTACGTAAGATATCGACTCAAGCTTCAGAGAACATAATCCTTTCATGAGAAAGAACACATATTTACACATATTTACGTACAAATGTACGGAATTTCAGCTGAATAATTGAATTTCTCCGCATCAGAAGATTCTTCCCTGCGTCCTTCAATGAACACGAAAAAATAAATCATATTGAAATAAATCTGTCTGCTTTTCAGACATTTCATAGTTATTGGAAAGTTCGAATTGGAATTGATCGAATATATTATCATATTAGGTTGAGGAAAAATCCATTATTTCGCGTGGAATTCAAAACTAAATTCAAGATTATTCGGATTGTCCGATTTGGGTCAAATGTGCACTGTTTCGTTGTATAATTTGTTGCCATTTTTGAAGGTAGCTTCATAACACCTCTCTCATAGAAGTCTTGGTCCTTATCAGGGGAAAACTCTATCGATCTGGTTTTAGTTTTTGGCCATACGGAGGCAACTCATAATACAGTAGAACCCCTTAATTGAATGATTTTTGTCTTACACCACAATGTGCGGTCTTTTATCAAAGTAATACTGTAGAAAAGTTCAAATGTTTTTGTATTTTATTGGGTTTTTTTTATTGAACTTGAAAACACCACCCAGACAGCCTTACATTGAATCGAATTTATTGCCCAATATACAAAAATGAATGAAATTGATGGAATGTGGTAGATAATAAATTATGCTATCTCATGGTGCAAAAACATTACCATTTAGTTGCTTTCCAAAGACATAAAAAAATATCAAAGTTGCTGTTTGATTTTTCGAACGCTGTTTTCCTTTAATTTACAGAAATTTCTGTACAATTGCACGCTGTTTACTAACTCTAACGCGCGGACCCTCATGGCATACCTTGTAATTGTCTAAGTACTCGGTTTCAATGTGTAATGAATGTTGTGGAAGGCGGGGGAAAACGGCCACCCGAGGCGAGATGGCCACTCTAGATTATTGAAACAATCAACTATTGGACAATTATAATACATTATTTTATTGTTTTGCATTTGCCACCCAGCAAATATTAAATCGTATAACTTTTGCACATATATAAATGTAATATAAAAATTCGTATCAAATTACAATCGTATAAAATACCAATCAAGGGATGCATCATGTATATCTGAAATCGTATAAAATACAAAAACACAATTTTCTATATGTTTGATGGATTAAGTCGTATATCGGTATAGTAATTCACTCCAATTTTGCTATTGTGTTATCCGGCATAGAAATCTCAACTAGGTATTACTAATTAAAATGACGCAAGTAATACTTACGTTGAGAAGGCAAAAGTTCTGAGAACTGAGAACGTTAGTGCCATCTAAAAAGAAGAACGCATCATATATCACTCAAATGTGGCTTGGATGTATGTATATGGCCTCCAATTATGGCATTTTATACTGTTTAATGTTTGCTAGGCCATTTTTGGCGTGTGTATAGGTAAAATGTTATGACAAAACAAAAAAAAAAAAATCTTTTCAGGTGGCGACGAGCACCGATTCATGCCACATATGATAAGTTACGATAAGGGTTTTCCATTAAGCACGTTATGGATAATTCAGGGAAAATAACACCTCCCACTCTTATCACGCTCGATCTAAAGTACAACGGCCTTGATCTGTAGTACGTCTTTGTCGGAAACAATTATCCTCTATACGGCTAGAATCACAAGTTATTCATGTGGCCGTCTAACCCCAAGTGGTGGCCATCTTTATCCGGCATGATTTTAGTAGCATCACTTTCATACCTTTTTTTGATTGTATTCCATGCTTAGGGTGGGCGTCTGACCCCGTCCTCCCCTATCTAAATTACTGCCAATACAAAACATCGCATAATTTGACGCCCGAGATATATGCAAAATGTTGAATAATATGTGGTGTGAAAATCCGAGAGTTGAGTGAAACGCGGAAGTAGAGTCTAGAGATGTCTATTTGGTTTCATTTAATCGATTATGGATTGATCTTTGGGGCATTTTATAATAATCGAATCATTCGAATAATTGCTTTTTTTTTGCTTAAACATACCAAAAAAAAGCAATTATTCGAAAAAGCAAAAACTGTTGGAAATGGCCTGTTCGTGAAATGTTGTTTAGATAGTGAATTTGTTTGAAAATGTCGTAACTACTAGTCCAAAAGGAATCACATATAAGTCACTTATAACTACTAGTCCAAAAGGAATGTTTACAGGATCATTGACCACTGCTGCGATAGATTTGCCTTGGTACTCTGAATTTTTAATGCCGAAATCTCAAATAACATAACAATGTTATTCCTGAGAGTTGTACAAAGAGTTGATTGTAAATTCACCATTTGTGGATTCTATCAACATTGCCCTTCTTGGCAACTGGGTTAGGTCCTATCCAAACCACACAGATTCATCCAGACTCTGTAGGAATTACATTTTATGTAGGGAAAGGTGCGGAAAGACGGCCACTCTCTAGTTTATTTAAGCAATCAACTATTGGACAATTATAATTTTTTTCATGTATTACTCTCAATTAGCTATACCATTTTAGCATGTGTACAGATGAAACGTCACGATGAACAACAAAATTAAACTTTTCAGATGGCGACGAGCACCGCTTTATCATTTGCTAGAAATTTAGTGTTTTAGTGGTGAGTATACATATTCGTTAAATCAATGTTATAATAGTAAACACACAGGTCTTTTGAGTCTTCTTCTATGTGTGCCCCCGTACACTAAACCACTCAAGAAAACGGTATGTTTTTGAGCACTTCATATAATTATCGAGGCACTTTAACTCGGTTCATACCTGCGATAACCCTTTATAAGGCCGATAAATTGAAAAAAATTAAATTTTTCATCAAATACATCGTTTATTTTATTGGAAAACCTGTATGATCTTCCACATTAGATCCTAAATGGAACGTTCACAGTGGAAAACTTTTAAAATTATTGCACGAATTTAAACATCCTATATTTTATCCTATTAAAATCGCGGTTTTGTTACATAAAAATGACTCCCAAATTAACATCGTACATTTTTAGTATGTGGCTTAACATCGTACATTTTTTAGTATGTGGCTACTCTTTCGAAGTTTTTGGTAAAGTGAAATATTGAAATAATTTCCAAGTGCAGCGAAAAAAAATATTTCTGTAGGTGGCAATACAGTTGCCACGGTCTCGTGAAGGGTTAGGGCGGACACTATTGTAAGAGATGTGATTTGCCATAAAATACATCATTTGAACGCACGTAATTGACGAATTGATTGAGCACGTTATAGGTAATTTAGGTAGCCGTCTCACCCGTAGTAGTGGTCAACCATATCACCCGGCATGATTTTAGTAGCAACATTTTCATACCTCTTTTGATTTATCATATAACATTATGGAACAAAAAGTAAACTTTCTGAACATCAACTTAATTGCGGAAAACATTCTAATGATCGATTCTGACATAATGAAATGCTTCAGTTTTGTATCAATTGTGTTTGACTCTACGTTTAGGGTGACCGTCTAACTCCATCGTCCCCCACAGGTGTTTCTGAAAGTCTATTTCGTTGCTTCGTTATCAACGGGTGGGACATACGTAGCGGTACTAAATTCATGTCACGTTTTTCGTCACATGTGCTAGAGAGAGGGAGACAAATAGCTGTGGGTATTTTTGTTCTTCTCCTTGGGGGCGTTTTTCGTGCTAAGTGTGTTTTCGTTCGTTTACGATGAATATCTCAGAACAGAGTTTTCTCCAAGAGCGCGTCCGACATCGGAGGTGGCAAGGCACTTTCTGACGAAGGGCCACAAGGAATTCACGATCTATAACATGATCGCTCGGTTCTACGCTGGAAGGGCCAATAGCCAACAACAAAAAACTGATCCTACGGAACGGAATAAGTGCCTGACGGTGGACAATTCATACCAGTTACATCAGAAGAAAAGAGCGTAAATGGTATTACTTCCAATACTCGTAGAATTTGGCAATGCAGCGGACGTTTGTGAAAACTCAAATATACATTTATTTTTTTATTTTAGATTTCATATTTTGTAATTTTCGTTTTTGGTCAAGTCCCTACGCGCTGCTAGAAAGGCAGTTTGCAAAGTCTGCCTTCACTCGATCCACAGTATCTTGGATATCGTTCTGTACAAGTTTGACACATCGATCTGCGGTGGAGAAAATCATCGCAGACTGTTGATAGCGCACCGTGTCAATGCTGGACCTCAATCGATAGGATTTCATTTGGCTAATTCTGCTGATGTACTGTTGAAATAATAATAATGCAATTGCAAACTATATTATAGGAATAGAAAACACCATTTTACTCACCTGAGTAAGGCAAATATTCGATGAACTAGTGTCTGTTGGTTCAGGGATATTGCAGATATTCAGCAGATTAAAAGTGGGAGGTGCCAAAGTGATATCGGCGTTTATATGCACTATGACATTTCCCTCAATTCTGGGTATTTTCTCGTTTGCGCCCAGAATGCAATCTGTGACACGATCAATTGTAATTGGACTGGTTGTCAGCAACGCACCGTATTGGTTTAGACAGTTATTGGTGGGAGTAGTTTGAGCACTCATGTCAGCCGCCGCAGCATTAAGGATATCGCCAATCTGACTGGCCGCTAGATTTGCGTTTGGAATCAGCATGTAAGTTAAGTAATGATCGTCTTCCAGCTTGGCCGGTTCGGAATAGTTCCGTTCGAAATACAAATCATTCCGAGCGGAGTTTATCGCATTAAGATCGAGCATGGGATACTGTTGGAACCGATCGATCAAGCTCGTATATTGGGCTATCTGTGTGTCAAACCAATTCATCCACGCTGATGCCATGTTAGAATTGGCGGTGGTAACCGTAGCGTTGATTGTGTTCAATGCATCATTGAACTTAGCCAGCGATTCCGTGACCTTTCCGGAAACTGTTGCGGTAAGAGTACCTGCTGCCAGATTTCCGCTTACCAGGAGCAACGCTCCTACGAGAGCAAGATGATGATTCATTATCCAGATGTACCACAGAACAAGATGAAAGCTAACTAAAGCAGAGCTGTAATTGTCAGGCTGCTTTTATATGTTTCTCGTTGAACATCTGAAAGGGATTCATTGATTCGATATCGTCAACCGAATTCTTCGATGGAAGACAGTGAATCCGATGAAAGTCGAATCTTTGTTCTGTTCCGCGAATAACAAAATTCGACTACCTCACTACGAAGGTATTCGCGATTCATAACAAACATCCTTCATTCATGCATACAATCTTATTGAACTACAGAATCCAATTCTTGAACATCAATATGTATGTTGTTTTTCTTTGCATTTGTATCCAACGAATCGCTAGTTACACGCATTTCGATCCGTAGGATGCCGCAAAATTTTCCGATGACTTGAATAAGCCTGTGGTTTGTTCCCTAAACGGGGATTTTCTGCAATGTTATTCGCCACAACAAGTTTGGTGAATTACAAACAAAGGCAGCGTGTTTTGAGCGACCCGCGAAATAAGCGTGGTATGCGCACTTGTTTTAGGTTCATTTGCTCAGATGTTATTTGGTGCGGTTTTACTATTTAAATTATTTCTGTTGTTTAACTGTTATGTTTACTAATGCGATTTTCAGGAGCCATATCAGAGAAAAAAAGTTGCATTATCCAAAATTTCTTGAAAGAAAATTGTCATTTATTCAAGAACAACCTAGAACTAGAACAAAATGCAGAGTTATTCATCTTGTGGTTCGAAAAAAAATTATGCTTTTTTCATTTTAATTCTTTTGTGGTTGATTTCGTCACGCAAATGGCATCATAATCTTATAACTACTCGATTGAGATCCTTGAACATTTTTGCGGATCTTTTCTGAAGTTCCAATGCTCGATAATGTCGTATGATGTGGTATGATCGTTCTGATTGATCGATTCCCAATTAAAAAAAAGCATATTTCTGAATTTGTGAAAATATAAAGTATAGAGTGTAATTGTTCGTTCTACCGATTGAATGGCAATGAGTAGCTTTAAGTGCACGAATTTTCGTAAAACAGTTAAATTGTTTGTGAATGAAGCATACAAAAAATATTGATCCGTAACGTAAAACGTGACGCTTGTGGAATTTGCCATCAAACTTATACTGGAAAAAAGTATCTCTGAATGTCGATGACAGGTTTTCAGATGAACTGTCTAGAGTGAAATATTATACTGCACCTTGAACATCCGCTAAATGCCTTCCTAGCCTTTAATTTTTTACTTTCAGAAATCAGATCTGGTTTAAATCTTTTACATAACATGACAGACAGACATGACAGATATTTTATCGAAAATAATTTGTAGCTTTCGAGCCAGTCAAGTATTCATGATCTTCTTCTTCTTCTTCTTCAATGGCACTAACGTACCTAGAGGAAACTTCGCCGTCTCAACGTAGTATTACTTGCGTCATTTTTATTAGTACTTAGTTGAGATTTCTATGCCAAATAACACGCCTTGAATGAATTCTGAGTGGCAAGCTCTAGAATACGCGTGATCACAGTGCAAGTCGGAGGAAATTTCTTTGACGAAAAATTCCCCCGACCAGAACGGGAATCGAACCCGAACACCCGGCATGTTAGTTATGACGCTAACCACTCGGTGACGGGAGCACATTCATGATCTTAATCTTGGGTAATTTCAAAATAAAACAAATAAAACACGTACACAGTTTATAAAAATACTATTTGAACCGATAAATTGAAGTCTGGCATGGCTTGCTTAAGAAAGTTTCATGCAAAAGCCGTTCGCTATTGTGTCTGATGTGATCTATGCTAGTGATTCAATTTGACACAATTTTTTCGAACATTTCGGCTGGTATTTCACCAACAATGGTAGCCAAACCATCTACTTGGTCCAAGTGTTTTCAGTTTTCAGCAAGGATTCCAGATCAGAAAACAGGTCACGTTTTTATAAGATAACTAGCTGACCCGGAAAACTTCGTCCCGCCCAAAATTTATTTTCCGTTATCACATTCACGTTTTCTTACTAAGCGCACGTTCATGGGTCCAATCGCAGAACTGTTCATCGATTGATCTTCTAATCTACCCTTTAAAATTACCTTTCACTATAAAATTCCGAGTACTTCTACCAAAACTCGCCATTATAATATCAGATTATTTTCAGACACAATTCTCGTTTAAGATTTTTCAATCACATGTTTCTCCGTTACATGAAATAAATGTTTGATACAGAAAATATGATAGAATAAAGACAGCCCTAAATCGGACAATTCCTTTCTCGAGTTTTGCTAAATTGATAAATTTAAATTGTGTTGATAAATTCGGCAATCCATTATTGCTTTATTGCTCCCTAAAACCTCACATGCCAAATTTGGTTCCGTTTGCGTGATTGATTCTCGAGTAATGTGTGGTTGAAAGCAGCCATAGTTTTAAGGCATGGGTAATCAAATAAATCGCATGGCTCAACAGAATATTTCTTGTTGTGGAAAATAGGACTACAATCCGTCAAAAAACGTTCGGAAATGATCATTCGAAAACGATTTTTTGGGAAATAATAAATAGGTTTTTTCTTTTTCATACTGAAAATACGGTACAAATAATTGAAAAAGACGGGAAAAAAGGTCAAAAAACGGCACTGTCCCGTTCAAAACGGTACGTTTGGTCAGCCTAGTTCTAGTACACAAAGTCCTTTGAACAACATACGATGATGGGACGAGAGGGATACATAAACATACACTAATTTGGAAGGAGACAACATCCGGTGATCGCTATACTTTTCATTCGATAATTTTAAGAATTACGTAAATAACAATAATAATTATTCTCTAATAACAGGTGATAATCGCTAGTCAAGTGATAATTGTTCAGTCAAGTCGAGGCAAACACACTGGTAAAATGTTGTATTTTGATGAACGTTTGTTCTGACGTCTCAGGTTCTGACAATCGGCACCAGTTCAATTTACTCCGAATTTGGGCATTTTAAGATTTTACCACTGTACTAGACACTTTTTTCAAAATAGTATAACTTCAAGTGTGCACGCGTAAACTTGAATGTATTTGCGAAAAATAAGCATTACGCCGATCGGCCCAACAAATGGCACCATTCATACCAGCTTCCCTCGACAGTATATAAGAAACTCACAAACAGCTGGTTCACAATCAGTTATTTCTCGGTGTTTGATCATGTCGTATTTGGAAGCCACAGCTATGAACCGTTCGTTAGTACTAATATGTCTCCTGGGCTGTCTCAGTGGGACTTACGCTCAATTCGCGGGCGTCTCAGTAAAAGCCGAAAGTCTGATAAAATTAGCAGAAAACTTGAAGGAATTTGGCAGCGCTGTGGCCAGATACAACAATAGCCTGACCACCGCACGCAAAAGCGTGATGGATGAAGTGATCGACTTGTTGGGTCAAATGAACATTACCTACACGAAGTTAAACGAGACGTACGGTGCTAGCCAGAGCTATTTGGAGTATCTGATGAACAACATGCAGTACTTCAATCAAACGGTTTTCTACGCGGAATCATCACTGTACATGGAGGTCAACTCGGCATTCATAGATACGGTTGGTGTCCTGCAAAAGACCGTCTCTGCAATCCTAGAAAAGTATGATAATCTGTTGAGGAACAGTTACTATGCAGGAGACAAGGGTGATGCGTGCATTAAGCTTAACGCCAATAAGCTGATCGCCGTTCCAAATGCGTTGAAGGAGCTAACTCAGTGTTTGCACACAAAAACAAACACTGTTGAATTTGCGTCCTCTAGTGTTGTGTACGTCGTAAGAAATGTGAAAGCTGATTTCAATGCGCTCACCAACCAGCTGGGAATATGCAATCCTAGTTCGACCAGTTGCATAAATCAGGTAAAGATTGTGAGTTTTTCCTGAAACGTTGTTTTAATGATCTTACTTATTCTTACAGTACTTTAACTTTATCACTGAAGAGCCAATGAAAACACAGATGGAACTCTACATAGTATATTCTGTATTGGGATGGGCCTTCGATAATGCCCGCATCAACAATTACTTCTGTGGCATTTTATTGGATGCTTCTATTCAGGATACGATGACAGATTTAAGCAATGCTTTGAGTACCTGTATGGTGTAAACCGGACTGCTTGTTCTGTTCTTTTCTCATTCAGGATGAAATGGAGTAAAGTACAAAGCATTGTGGATGCCATTGTGTATGTTTTATTTTGAGTACTAAAATAAAATGTGCAGAATCAGAAAGTTTCGAAAGTTTTGAAAAAATATAGCGCCTTTGGTCCCGAGACCATGAAAACTATAGAAAACAAATAAAATTAATAATAACGAAAACATGATTCAAATTTTCAACTGTAATATTTTTCCAAAAAAGACCAGCTAATTGGCTTTAATTTAATATATCGAACATCTAAATTGGTCCAGTGGTTATGAGTTTTAGAAAAAAGTCATTTTTGGCAAAAATGCGAAAAAAATGATTTTTTGGACCACCCTAAAATGGAAACGGTCACCCTAACAAAAAAATAAAAAATACGGGTCTAATAATTTGCGATAATGAACAAAACTACCACTTTTGACGAAAATGTGAGAACCACTATATCGGTTTGGCATGGAATGGCTGTATAAATATATTTTTTGTTTTTTGAATTAAAGAGAAGAATTGAATTTATCATTGTTACAATCTTCTTACATCCCATCCTTTTCCTAATGAAAATGTGACACATTTCTAAACTCGAGTCGACCGCGAGTAATCGTTTTCCTATTTAATTAACATAGAATCAAGGAAACATGTTAATATTTTCTAGTAATAATTTAGTTAAGAGCGTGGCTCCTTTAAATCTATGTAACTTAGCCCATAAAAATAAACGGATTAATAAAAAAAAAGAATTCAATTTTTGACTACCCCTTTTAAGTCAGGAAATACCTTTCTCACATAAAAATACATATATTGGGAGGTGATAGAGGATCATATTTGATGAAAAAAATCCATCAACGCATATAATCGAATTTCCATAATGACAGAGTTATTGAACTTCTTTTTTGTTTCGGGTTCAGTTTGTCTTACACTGTCTCTACTTCAAATAGTATGCTACATAGGATGATTATGTTGCTTCACTTTGAAAGATGAGAAAATTTAGTACAGGATATAGTGGTGAAATATCTAAATTAGTACATAATATTTTGGAAATGTAAAACTTGGTTTATAAGATGATTAATTTTACCTCAAAAATCCACAATAAACTTGATTAGATTAGCTGGATGACTGATAAATCGTGAATGAATCATGTGTCATTCCTCATTTCTCATTTCTCATTTCTCATTTCTCATTTCTCATTTCTCATTTCTCATTTCTCATTTCTCATTTCTCATTTCTCATTTCTCATTTCTCATTTCTCATTCCCCATTTCTCATTTCTCATTTCTCATTTCTCATTTCTCATTTCTCATTTCTCATTTCTCATTTCTCATTTCTCATTTCTCATTTCTCATTTCTCATTTCTCATTTCTCATTTCTCATTTCTCATTTCTCATTTCTCATTTCTCATTTCTCATTTCTCATTTCTCATTTCTCATTTCTCATTTCTCATTTCTCATTTCTCATTTCTCATTTCTCATTTCTCATTTCTCATTTCTCATTTCTCATTTCTCATTTCTCATTTCTCATTTCTCATTTCTCATTTCTCATTTCTCATTTCTCATTTCTCATTTCTCATTTCTCATTTCTCATTTCTCATTTCTCATTTCTCATTTCTCATTTCTCATTTCTCATTTCTCATTTCTCATTTCTCATTTCTCATTTCTCATTTCTCATTTCTCATTTCTCATTTCTCATTTCTCATTTCTCATTTCTCATTTCTCATTTCTCATTTCTCATTTCTCATTTCTCATTTCTCATTTCTCATTTCTCATTTCTCATTTCTCATTTCTCATTTCTCATTTCTCATTTCTCATTTCTCATTTCTCATTTCTCATTTCTCATTTCTCATTTCTCATTTCTCATTTCTCATTTCTCATTTCTCATTTCTCATTTCTCATTTCTCATTTCTCATTTCTCATTTCTCATTTCTCATTTCTCATTTCTCATTTCTCATTTCTCATTTCTCATTTCTCATTTCTCATTTCTCATTTCTCATTTCTCATTTCTCATTTCTCATTTCTCATTTCTCATTTCTCATTTCTCATTTCTCATTTCTCATTTCTCATTTCTCATTTCTCATTTCTCATTTCTCATTTCTCATTTCTCATTTCTCATTTCTCATTTCTCATTTCTCATTTCTCATTCCTCATTCCTCATTCCTCATTCCTCATTCCTCATTCCTCATTCCTCATTCCTCATTCCTCATTCCTCATTCCTCATTCCTCATTCCTCATTCCTCATTCCTCATTCCTCATTCCTCATTCCTCATTCCTCATTCCTCATTCCTCATTCCTCATTCCTCATTCCTCATTCCTCATTCCTCATTCCTCATTCCTCATTCTTCATTCCATTCCTTCTCCGAATTTATGAATAGCTGAAAATGGTCATCCATTTCAACTGAGCAGCAAATCCTCTCAAACTAATGTTGAATATAGATGGACCGAACAGATATTTTTTCCAGAACCATATTCTTTTTGTATAAAAAAGTTGTTTTTTCGAAGCAAGCAAACCGCTAATCATCATGAAATCAGTAAAAAAGTTGCATTAGATTATCATTGAAGAAAGTTTCTCAGCCTTAATTCCATATGGACCAACAATTGAGATATTGATATATGTATGTATTAAAGGGTGTGTCACATCAAATTGCATCACGGAAAAAACGCTGTTGAAATATAATTTTTAGGAATTATATCTTCAGCTTTCGCTTATAATCAGATAGGAGTGTATAGATCACGTTGGCCATGCTTCACTGTCAATTTTTCGTAAATTTGGAAAAATGTCGTCCAACGAAAAAGAGCGTCGTGAATGATTCCTGCGCACTCATTTCGAGAATCCGGAGTTGTCACATCGGGACATCGGTAAGATGCTGGGAATCGTCCAATCCACGGTCAGCAGAGTACTAAAACGATACTTCGAGAACCTAACCATCGACCGGAAGGTGAAGAACGGCAAAAATGGATGCTCCGTCAGTGAAAAAGATCACAAGCGCGTAGTTAAGCAGTTTAGACGTGATCCGAGAAGTTCGGTCCGGGATGTCGCCAATAAGCTGAATTTGTCAAGTTCATTCGTCCAGCGGACCAAGCAGCGGGAGGGCCTGCGTACATACAAGGTTCAGAAGGCTCCTAACCGCGACGAAAGGCAAAACATGGTGGGGAAGACGCGAGCCCGGAAGCTGTACACCGAAATGCTGACGAAGCCGCTTTGCCTGGTAATGGACGACGAAACCTACGTCAAAGTGGACTTTCGTCAGCTGCCGGGCCTGTTGTTCTTCTCCGCAGAGGACAAATTCAGCGTTCCGGAGGAGATTCGCAAGCAGAAACTATCCAAGTTTGCCAAAAAGTACATGGTGTGGCAAGCGATCTGCTCTTGCGGAAAGCGGAGCGCCCCCTTCGTGATGACCGGCACGGTAAACGGGCAGGTTTACCTTAAGGAGTGCCTACAGAAGCACTTACTACCACTATTGAAGCAGCACGAGGGCCCGACCATCTTCTGGCCGGATCTCGCTTCGTGCCACTATTCAAAGGACGTGTTGGAGTGGTACGAAGCCAACGGGGTCACCTTCATGCCAAAGGAAATGAACCCGCCCAACGCGCCGGAGCTTCGCCCAATACAGAAATATTGGGCGATTATGAAGCAGGCCCTCCGGAAGAACCCAAAAGTTGTCAAATCGGAGGCGGACTATGAATAAAAAGAAAATGCCGAAAGTTGCGAATTTCTACAGCGTTTTTTCCGTGATGCAATTTGATGTGACACACCCTTTATATGTTCTTACGCCTCATTGAAGATTGGAACAACAAGATGTATAATGTTATCCGCTGTAACGGACGATATTGGAAAAGAATAACCTTCCTATAATGCTTATGAAGCTTGGATAATTGAGTATTTAACATAGGCTAACGGTTAACTGGAAGATATAAAGTGTAAAATAAAAATCTGAAAACTGAACATGAAATAATGAAATAATGGAAGAATTTGAACACTTATAAAATATATATTTTTATTAAGGCTCATATGGCGTCAACCTGACGGGGCCGGGAGTTCAATATTTCGACAATGTTTGCCTTATAACTATGTTAGTAATATGTAACCGATTACTCGCGGTTGGCTCGAGGTTAGTATTACAAGTGTTTTCGTAATTGTCCCCCTAGTCTGTACCCCATATCTAGCGTGGTGCGTCTTCTCGACTCGAGGAATCCAGGATAGAACGGTCACTAGCCGGCGCAAACATCAGCTCGTGTAGAGTTGTCATGAGCGGTACAACCTTTGGCTCTTGTTGAATGATCAGTGGACTGCACAACCTTTGACCCGTGTATCTGTAAAGAGTGTGTGTATGTATTGCCGCGACTAAGTAAAAGTTTATAGATCGGATAGGAGGGATATGAAACAGGGACACAACCAAGGAAACGAAACGAAAAGTATGGTTTTGGGTGCCAAAAAAATTGTTATCTCGATTTTTCATTCGGAACTTGCTGAGAAAGGTTGGTTTGTACTATAATATACCCTATGCAAAATATTAGCCCATTCGGACTTCAATTATTAGTGTCCAAGACGTTAAAATTTGAGTTTTTTGAAAACGGGAAAACCACCGGAAATCGGGGTTTACGAAAAAAAATTATATGCCAAATGTCTCAAAATTGCATGACACGTCGAGATCTACAGTTATCTAAGAAATTTTTTTATTGATTTTTCGAACAAAAAATCGACCAAGTGCAGAAAAAAAAATTTTTTTTACAAATTTTTTTTATATGGTCGGTGTAGGGGGTAGGGGTCGGGGTAGTCACCAAATTAAAAATTTCGAGTTATTGATTGCATTTGGTTAACACTCCTATACTCGCGCATTGGTCTGTCAGACCGAGAAATCAATAATTCGTTTATTTCTCAGAAAATATCAACACTACGACTTTGCGATTCTCTCTAGCTTCGTTATTCGTCGTTCGTCATCGTTTAGCGTATCGCATGTGTTGGTACAAAGCGGACGTGTGCTACTTTTTCAACACTTTCGGTCTCACACACCGACGCGAGTATAGGAGTAACTTTTTTGGACAAGTGCATTTTTTCATATTCTAGAATATTGTTGAATTAAATGTTTTAATTAATGTTAGTGGCGTGGAATATTAAATGAATATAATGCATAAGATCATTACCGGACTATTCTTATTTAATTTCAGTCCCTTTTTTTAACTGGATTGAGCGGATCCATTTATTAACTATTCGTCGATATATTCATCATATATTCAATTAGATTCATACGTTCAAAAACAAAATATAAATGTTTGACTTTCGTATAGTTATTCGCTAAATATAATGGTCATACATATACACACTTGTGGAAGAATTGTAAACAGTAAACTATAAACTAATCGGTAGCTTATGGTAATTTTTAACAGTTACAGTTTCGGGGACACTTTTTTATAATTTTTATAATGGACAATATCGACAAGAAAACAAGAAAAAGAAAAGGAAGTTCCTAGAAATCCTTTTATATTATCTTTTTATGCCCCATCTAGAAAAAGGCATTAATTCTTAGTTTACCAAGAAAACAGAGACAAAGAATATTAGAAATATGCAAACTTTATATTCCAGAACCTTTATCATCTGGTAATTATCTAAAAGGTCGTTATACATTCTTCTCTTCGATAAAAGACCCGAAAAACACGCAACAACCGCATGAAATGTAAAAAATATGTTTGTTTCGAGCATGCATTCATGCTATTCTAACTCCGATGAAACCACAATCGATTAATACGTTTTTATGTTATTTTATAGGTCTTTATACTTCCATAAATTATATTCAGTTGCTTACTTTAAATTAATAACAGTGAAAAATTCGAATTTCGTTATTTGTGTTGGAGTATCAAAAAATACTCTACTTTAAAGGAAGCTGAATAAGATGACTATTGAAACATAATAAAGACGAAGAAAACATATGGAGTTTTTTCATTCAATCATACCCTTTTCTTCAAACGAATGCCGATAAAGCCTGAAAAATACACAATGGCAACATTACAGAGAAGTTCAATTTTCGGTCTGTGACACCGTGCGCGAGTATACGTGTTATGATTTTGCACGCGAGTACAGGAGGGTTAAGCATTACGTAAGCTACACTACTACTAGATTTGGGAAATCACGCGTATAGCAAGAATAACGTATCGAAATTGTTTTGAATGCTCAATGGAAGTCCCTTATAGCGCCAAGCTTCAAGCTCGTTTTTCTCGAAATCAGAAAAATGTCCGGTCTGACTTAACACCGACCATATAACAGTAAATCTCAACAAGTAATGCAATTTTAATGCATTCTGCATGAAAAAAAAGTTTTTGCATAAAAAAACACTAACTAAAAAAAACATTGTTTAGTTTCTAGAGCACAACTGTGCGTTTATTCACTTCAAGCTTAATACTAATCTTACATTTGGATTTCTTTGCTATTTATAATGGACGCGATATTCTTGTTCGATTGTTTATTCTTTCGTGGTGAGCCGTGAGATTGTTTATCCGTAATCGGGAATCGTTTATCAGGAACTCTGCATTATCTCGCTGAGCTGGCTAATCGATTGTCGCGTTGTTTATCCGTTGGGCTGGCTAAGTGGATTTGTGTTTAGATCAATGAACGGAGTGATGATGTTGGGTGGTCCGTTGTTTATATTCACGTATCAGTTTTGTGGTCTCAATTTGTGCTAACTTGTGTTCATTCGTGTTTTTTATATTTTTGTTTTTAATAATGTTTCGAGGATTGAAAGTACTATTTTTTCTTATTTACATCGTCTGCTTTTTTTTCATGAAATCTAAAAAACTATTAACATGTTTAGTCTGGTCTATTTTTAAAATTATCCATTTTCAAATAAATTCGTTGAATTTTTGATGGTAATTTTATAACACGATATGTCGCGGTACATCATAGTAAGATGCACTTTGATAATTTTTTCAATGTTTTCATTTCTAAGATATTGAGAATGGCGTGAAAATAGAAAAACTACGTTTTTAACCATAGCTCTTATAGTGAATCATATCACAAAAATACATAATTTTCTTATTTGATACCATATACAATATTTTCCATAGCGCTAGTGATAAGGTTTAAGGCTCTTTTTACGAGTACAATACAATCACAGATTTTAGAAAAATAAAAAAAGTAATAAGAAAAAAAAATTAACATTTATTAGATATTTTCGTGCCGCGCAGTTAAATATAAAACAACACATACGAACATGTTTGAATATAAATTAAAGCAGGACTATGTCTAAAAATTCTAAGCAAAACTAAAAATTTGGAAATATAACGTTTGAACTAAAATTCTGAAAAAAATCACACATCTATAAAAGGTGTTCAAATATGAATTAGAGTAGTACTGAACCTTTAAGTCCCCCAACAAAGTTTTCAATATTTCAAAATTTCTTTTAGTAATACAAATTTTGATGAAAAAAAAATTGATAATATTTCTCAATACACCCTAGCAAGATGGTTTTTCAGTATTTTTTTCAATTTTTTATCTCGGAGCTATTGTAGCAATGTCGGCAATATCGGAGCAAATGCTACATTTCATATGGTAGGGATTCGAAAAATAGTCAAATTTCTTATTTGATCGTAGAGATGAAACGGATATCCGGTAATTATTATATTAGAAAGCAATCAATAATTTCTCATTAACACAAGATAAATCATATTTTTTAAAAAATTAAATTAATATTAACTCATAACATTAAGTCATAACCACTATTACTTTTATTATAATATTTTAACCGACCGATTGCGCTTTGTTCCGAACACGAAATGATGACTATCATTTTCATTTGCCACTTTGTTGAAACTGTCCCAAAGGGTGTCATGAGCTTCGCGTATCAGGTTTAATTCAGTTTCGTCTTTTTTGCTTCGTTTAACTTGATTTGTGTCGAAGTAAGTGTACCCTCTTCAGATTATCCTCCCCGGAGACTGGCCCATGTTTTTTTTTATTATTGAATGAAAATAATTGATTGAAGTTCTTTGATTATTTTAATTCGTAGTACTTACTCTAACTCTACTAGTATTATTACAGGGAAACTTCGATATAACGTACCCTCGTTATAACGTACCCTCGATATAACGTCACTCGATATAACGTACACATTTCCAAAGTGTAAAGGAATTTTTTTTTTCAATTTTTTTTTTCTGGTAGAACAATGAAATATCTGTATTGTAATGCTGAAACAAGTGTTGTACCTTCAATCAATCCCGAAATACAGCTGGTTTTGTAATTCCGGATTCTAAACGAATCAAGTTTTAATCAACAGTACGAAGGGAAACATCATGAGAAAAGCTGGCTTCGTCTTCTGATTGAAGTTATTCATTAACTTTACTAAAACAGCAAAACAATAATGTATTATAGACTACGTTTGTGAGTACTTTATTATGCTTCGATATAACGTACAATTCGATACAACGTACAATTTTGAAAGTGAAATGTACGTTATATCGAAGTTTACCTGTATTCCAATATATTCACAAAAATTTCATCATAGAAAATGCTTGACAGAAAAAAGAGTTCAATATTGTTCTTTAGTTCAATATTGCAGAAAACTTAATACTTCATTAAGGAATATTCATTCTATACAGAATTTTTTTTATCATAGTGCATTACTAATGATGTTAATGATGTGCTTATTACTCCCTAAAATGTAATATTTTAATAGCTTTATGCGCACATGCAGTTTCTCCCATTTCCGTATTCGCAAAAAAAGAGCCGAATATCCGACCGTTGGATATCCGGCCTCAAAGCTTGCCGGTATCCGGTAATGTTTTTCTTCAACTTCATTCAATAGTCATTTAGTTCAGCCTCCTCAAAACAAAATTATTGATTCTCGGTCTGTGAGACCGTATGTTCGAGTATAGAGGGGTAATTAAAGTAATTAAAAACATAGATCATACTTATAAATATCCCATATCCCAACTATTCTATAGTATAAAAATAATTATCGGTTACTAAATAATAGATAAGTAATATTTTATTTTCTGTAAAGTCTCATTAATCAATATCGTTGATTTGTTCTAACAAATTGCCATTGATGAACACACAAAGCCTTCATTTCCCATAAAAATACACCCAAGATAATTTTTATATTCCTCAATTATCGAGAGGTATAAGAACTAGAGACGAAACGGATATCCGGTAGCTTTCCGGTATCCGGCCTAACTGGCCAATATTTGCTATCCTTCTTGATACCGGATAATAGGAAAATTCAATAATTTCGTGTTAAAAACAAGATAAATCTTTTTTTTTCTAAATTAAGTTAATATTTTCATTAATTCATTAAGACTTACATTGATTATAATTTTTTTAACCGACCGATTACGCTTTGCTTCGTCGTCTTTCACTGTGAACAATACTGCAAGGAGCTGAAAAATAAACTCTAGTAAACCTTGCCAATTGTGGGTACTGCTTAGAGTTTGTTGACCACCAAACAAGCAAGTGACACTCATTATTCCTAAAGACATTTCCAAGTTTTCAATTTTGAATGAAACTAATTTAATGATGTTCTTTACATATTTGAATTCGTAGTACTTACTTCTACTCGGCTAGTATTAAAATTATTCCAATATATGCCCAATATACAAAATCTTAAACAGAAAAAAATAATCTGTTCAATATTTCTTGCAGAAAACTTGTACTTTATTAAAGAATATTCATTTTATACGGAAAATTCAATCATAGTTCATCATTTGTTTGTAAAAATGCGTTTATTACTCCCTAAACTTTCATATACTTCATGCATACATGCAGTTTCTCCCGGTCTCGTATTTGCAAATAAAGAGCCGAACATCTGGCCATCATCCTATTGCGAATTTCATATTTTGAAATGTTGCCGAAATGTTTCCATAGGCAAAATATCAAGAATGCAACAAGCGAACCAAACAGCTCGACAAATTATCCCGACAGCTTCCACCCGACTCTATCTATAACAGGAAATTAGAGCTAACGAGCAAAATTCTATTCAACTAGAATTATATAATAGGGTTCAAAATTTAATTTTAGAAATTTCTAATTTCTCATTCATCACTGTTGTTCTATTCATGACTATATTTCTTGAGAGAAATCTGCACAATTATTTCATTTAGCTTTTATTGATTCTCGAAACCTTTTTTTTTATCTCATTTATTTATTTATTAGGCTCATTAGCATTTTAGCTGTAACAGAGCCGGGTTTTAATCGTGTACATGTACATATGTTTATGTTTCTATAAATTGTAAATTACACAGTCGTTAGTAGTAGCCATTTAGGCGTTAAGTTTTTTCTGTTCCATTACATTATGGTAAATTACACAGTTGTAGCCTAAATGCGTAAGGGTATTCTTTCTGTTCATCCATTGTTCAGCAGACCGGACAGCGGAGACAGTTGATATTGATCATTGTTGAGTTATTTATAGAACAGCAGCCCGATGTTTCTTGCAGAGCCGAGAGGCGAATGAACTGAAAAGTTTAAAGCCTCTTTAATTCAACATCATCATCATCTTGCAGAGCAGAGCAGTTGTATGGATGAATCGATCTTATTTCGACCGTGGATCGATTTCCATCGCTGATGATGGTTGCGTGGACGTAGTTATTCTATAACAACACAAAGATGGTCAATTGAGGGCCCTGAGTTTGAACTCACGATCGATCGCTTGGTAAGCGAACGCGTAACCAATTGGCTACGAAGACCCCCCAAGTCTCTCGAAATCTTATGTTGGATGTTTTCAATTGGTCATTTAATAAAGGATGGCAAAAATATTGTTGAAATTTTTCCTAGTGACACATTTAAAATAAGACACAGTTTCAAAAAAAAATATTACAAGTTACGACCGGACAACTAGATGTGTTAATACGAAATAACTAACAATCTGAAAGAAAATATCAAAACGGAAACTTTAATGGAGAAATATCTACTCTTACAGTTAATATGTTTAATTGAGGTTAGCATAAACACCTTGTAAAATGGTTACGGCAAAAGGTGGAAGAATATTTAATCCATTGCGTTTGTGGTTGACACTATCCTAGACCAGCTGGCGGGCGCCTAGGAATACCTACGCGGGCAACCGGTAGACCGCGGACTACCGTTTGGCCATCCTTGCCCTATACAGTGCGAGAAATTCCTATAAGCGCACATGTATATTTTAGCTGTAAGATTAACTAGATATATATTTCCAAAATATTTTCATGGGATTTAAATGTCCTTCGAACATCAAGTTTATCTTGCCAAAAAAAGTCCCAATCCTATTCTCAACAGTTATTCAGAATGAGAAAAACGTGTTTTCAAGGTAGAAATTCTTATAAGCGACATCAGACTTTATTCTCAAAGAACAATTAAATGAAAATTTTTCAGAATAGTTTCATAGACACGGTTTGGCATTGACTCAATGAGATTATCAAACATTTCATGTGGAATTTTATTCCACTCGTCCCTTACACATCTCTCCAACTCACGAACTGTTGCAAATTGCCGTCCACCACTGTAGACTCGCCTTGCCAGGATTCCCCAGAGATTCTCGATGGGATTGAGATCCGGGCTACGAGCTGGCCAGTCCATAACTTGAATGTTTCTTTCGGAAAACCATGACAATAATTTCTTGCTTACGTGAATGCCAGCATTATCCTGCTGGAAGATGAAGTTTTCGTCCATTATGTCTTCTGTAAATGGAACCAAAACACTGTCCAGTAGCTCTACATAGTTGTCGGAGTTCATCCTTGTCGAAATAGTGGCGATAGGAGTTTTCCCTTTTCTTGAAAACGCAGCCCACACCATGAGACTTCCACCACCTAAATTCCTGCTCAACTTCACTTCGGGATTTTTTCGTAGATCATGCCAATGATACGCACAGCTGTCGGGACCATCAAGATTGAACTTTTTCTCGTCGGAAAAGATCACTTCATCCCACTCTGCCTTCCAATCCATGTGCTGTTTAGCGAAATCCAATCTTGCTTTAATGTGCCTTGGGGTGAGGTTTGGTTTCTTTGCCTTCCCTTCTTCGTGTAAACCAGATGTCCAGATCCTCGCAAAATTTGGGAAACACGTCGTTTGGATATGGGAAGGTCCAGTTCTTGCGTTATTTCCGAAGCATTAAATTTTCCAGTCTCCCCAAGCTGAATGATGCGGTTCCGGTCGCGGTTTGAAATTTTACAGTTACCTTTATTCTTCCTTCTGATGCCATATTTTGGGCCCTTCTTGAAAAAAATCCGGACCACTGTTTCTCCTCTATTGATCCTCTTTGCTATCTCCCGGTTGCTTAAACCAATATCCTTCAATTCGGTTATTAATCTCCGCTCAGTTTCGTCCAAGAACTTTCCTTTCGGCATCGTGCTTCAAATTCAATTGCGCTACTTCACTGCTTAGCTGATTGTGGTTAACTCGTTCTCACGTTACAACCTTACCAGGATGTGTTGAAAAATGGCCAAGATGTTTACATATTGGTGGGAAAATATTTAAAATGCCAGTTGCGCTTATGAGAATTTCGCACCATAATTTTAAAAATGTTTAGTAAAAAAATATGTTTGCACCAATGATGACTTAAACAACAAAGTTAGTACACATTTAGTCATTAGGAAATCACTACGTAAAAAAGGAATGGTTTTATCTACTATATATCTAGAATTTTCAGAAAACCCAGGTGCGCTTGTAGGATTTTCCCCCACTGTACAATATTTCCCATAGACCTGGTGATTTGGTTAGGGGGTACGTTTTACTTTCTTACCCACCCAGGCCCTTTAAACTCCAGAATTCAAAATACTATTTGCAGATTGGACAACATTTGAACTATCTTCAAAAGATGAAGTTAGGTAATGACTTTATTGTTCAATAATGAAGATTTCAATTTGTAAATATTGGAGGCTGAAAAACCCAATATTTATTCCATTATTTTCCATCACTTCATATGGGCGACAACTATAACTCCTACGCCGGATTTTTTTTAACACTGATATGTTTACGATAGATTTATTGCAAATGCTACAATATTATTTTCGGCTTGTTTATTCTTCATTCGTTTCACACAAAACATACTAATCCCAAGTGGCACTTGATTTAATTGCTCCTCCATTTGGGCCCGTCTCTCATGGATCAAAGTTCGGAATCGAATGTGTGCTCTCCCCTCGTAATGCAACGACACTTTCCATCGCCCAAAACGCCACTGCTGCTGAATCGCTTTCCATGCGGCGTGCGAAGTGATGTGCAACGCTCGTCCAATACAAATCACCCAAACCGGAAAAACTGTTTGAAGCTAAACGAAGTGAGAAACGACAAATTAATCAAACGCGAGAACGGAAGATAGGGTAGAGTTGGGAGGTCGATGAAAACCTCACACGCTGTTTTGTTGTACAGATCATAAAACACACATATGTTGCGCGTTTCAGTTTCCATGGCGTTCCCGCTAGGCGTTGGGCGATTTGCGTCGGTCAGTTCAGGAGATTGCGTTGAGATTACTCTCTGGGTGTGCGCGGAGACCTCTCTTCTCCACAATCCAGCGATCCAAAGCGCCGAGGGTTTGTTTTGTTGTTAGTTCAGCGGCACGATCATCCGCGCAGAGGTTCAGTAGACAGTGCGCGACTAGCCGCGGTGAGGTTTGGTCTGTGTCGGTGATCTGCTCAATGTTCCTCGGTGCCGGGGGTACGATTTCACTTACCGTTTGTTGGTAGTCCATTTTGTGCAAGCACAATCTGATTTAGTATTCTGTCCAGTATCATCGTGTGTTGTGGTGTAGAAAGTGCGCGAGAGATTCGAGGCCTGATCTGCGTACAAAAATTGTGGATGTTTCTGGGGCCGACCGAAATAAATAAATAAATAAATACATAGTGTTGAGCTGTTAGAAGATTTTCGATTTTATAGTGCGGAATAAACCGTGACGTGATCGATTAGCAATTCTAATGCCGGCGATGATGACGAGCTAAAAGGAGAGAACTCCAACTCGTCGGCGGGTGTGTCACTGGGTTTGCGTGGCGTATTCAGCGCGCCATAAGTCACGAAACGAATCTCGACGGACAGTGGTGGTGTGTTCTACTTTTCGGAGACTGCAGAGATCAAATCGAAGCGACAGATCGGGAGGCAAGGCGAAGGGGTTTCCGTTGCTGACCCAACAACGACGGGGCGGTGTGGTCGATCACTAGAAAACAGAGCCGATTGTCCACTCGGGGGCAAATTCTGCGCAAAAACAACCGAACCAGCGGATAAATCGAACCACGTCTAAAAGTGAGTTGCTCAAGTTCTGGTACGGTTATTTGAAACGGAGTTTGGGAACTGGATTATCCGATTATTTATCGTTTTGGGGAGGAAGATTGAAATCGATTTCAGAAATAGCCTCGAAAGCGAAATTGTTCCGGATAAAAGATTTGTATCTTGCCAAAGCACAGATGTAAAGGCGAAGCAAAGTGCTGCATGCTGAGTGTGCAGTGTGGATGCAACCACACAATAAACAAAATAAAATTGGAAAAAGTATTATTTATTTTGTGGGATTACTTCAGTACATATATGAATCGCTATATGAGGTTTGTTTAGGCACTTTGCCACAGTGCTCATAAAAGATCAGAAAACGAGCTTCGACAGCTTTATCAACTAAATGGGTTTATAAGGGAACATTGTCTTCGGAGTACATTTTTGTTATTGGTGTACTCTATAGTTGTTACACTACACCGTCTTCAAAGTTGTCAATATACTACTGGTGTTCTCTGAATTCTTCAAGGTGTAACTAAAGTTATTTTAATATATAAAGTTGTTTTCATTTAAAAATGTATCTAAGTAACGATTAAAAATTGCTCGTTTGTATTGACCACGGACTACTTTCAACTCTTATGAAAAAAATATATGAAAAATTAAAATTGAATTGTATTTGATCGGAAAAAAAAGTTTCGGGTGTTTGATTTTTTTTCCATAATTCATTATTCATTATTGGCAGAGTAATTAGCGTCACAATTAAAATGTCGGAGCTTTGAGATTGATTCCCGTTGTATTCCAGAGCTTGCCACTCAGAATACATTCAAAAGAAAATAAGTCGAATTTATCGTTCAAAATAATTATGTTTCAATTGTTTTATATGTCTTTCAGGATGTGTGTGTGTTGCAATAAGATTTTGCCACATAAATTTATTCTTAACGGCTCAAAACTAAAACGTTTATGTTACAATAATTTTACTTAACCATTGCTGCACAAAAAAACTTATATACATAGTTTCTTCTTTATTTTTTTCTCTTATACTCTTTCTGTTTTTCAATCTACTTAAAGTTCTAGAAATCTATTTCTGTAATTAAAAATACAAATTCTACGCCTGCGCTAACTCGTTCTTTCTCACCAACTTTTTGAATATCCATATTATTTCATTTCACTCTTCAACTCTCATAATTTCTTTGATTCTAAACTCTTTCACTCTATCATTTCATTGGTGGTTTTCCACTATCACTCATTTTATTGGATCACGCTCTCCAACTTGACCTATTCCTTGTTCTCTTGTACCGTTTTGTCTCAAATTCCGAACACTTAAGCTTTGGTGGCCATTAAACAGTGTCTCATTACTCAAAATGGTACTTTATCGCGAAATTAATTTGATTTTTGGATACAATAGAGCCTTCTTTTTCATTTGACTCAAAAAAATTGGTGACAAACTAAAAATTACATTAATCACATTTGTCTCAAATTCCGAACACCATTTATGCCACTGATTCATATTCCGAATAATTTTGTTCCAAATTCCGAACAGCCAAAATGCATTTGTTTAAAAAATTCATAACTTTTGAACTACTGGACCGATTCTGATGATCGATATATCAAATTAAAGCGAATAAGCTAGAATATATAATAAGCTTTTGTGGAAAAATATTTCACTTGCAAGAAAATTTGATTTGGTTTTCGTAATTATCGATTGTGTTCGTTTTTTCTAGTTTACATGGTTTCGGGACTAAGGGCGCTATATATTTTTATATTTTTTCTTGACAGCTGAGGAGTTTTTACATAAGATATCCAAAAATCAGAGGTGTGTTTCTTATCGCATTTGAGCTATTTTTTTTCAAAGTTAACATGATTTAGTCTACGTTCGATATTCCTATGCGACTAGGCGTGATCTATGCGAAAAGGATTCCTTTTTTTTGCAAATTATTTTTAGTTTTTTTTTTTATTTTTTAATTATTTTGTTTTGTTATTGTGGTTTTAGTTGAAGACCTGGCTAAGAAAATCAATTTTACTCTCGTTGGTTTTGCACCTGCGACATGCGTTTTGCAAGGAAAGTGCATGCAAACATTTGTTAACAAATGTTCTTTTTATACTGTTGCACCAGAGTTGGATTGTCTTTGTACCCTAATTTGTGAACTATCATTGTATTTGCCGGAAAATAGTGTTCAAACATTTTCTTTCGGAACTAGATTCATGCCTCGAAACTTGATTCCAATTACGGACACTATAAAACGTTAATTTTAATAAAGATTTCTTCACAAAAGATTTTTTTAACAATTTATAGAAGATTCGTAACGAGATTCTTACCGAACGAACATATAAACAGCAATTAAAATACAAAAATCGAAAAATTCACGATTCTTGTTTTCGACGGATTTTGCTAATGCAAACATTTTATCACTGTTTTTCGATAGTCACTTTTGTTGATAACTGTTTAAGATTATAAATTATAGGCAATATTTATACCTGTAAATGAATTTTAAAATGAAGCCTACAAACCAAAGAATGTTAGGGTTTTCATTATGGAATTATTTATAACGTTAAAGTTCAGTAAATTCTCATTTAAAAATGATGTGTTCGGGATTTTAATCATACGTCGAAACTCGATTCAAATTCCGAACTCTACTTCAATACTAATTTTAATAAATATTTATGCATAAAATATCATTTTTTCCATCCATTTGATGTAGATTTTTACTTTTCTAGCACTTTATATTAAAACAGCAAACAAAATAGTAGTAAAAAATACAAAAACTGAAAAAATAATGGTGCTTGTCTTTTACGGAATTTGCTAACGTAAACATTTTATCTTTGGTTTTGACTGTCACTTTTTTGCAAATTATAGGCTGTATCGATCGATACCTGTAAATGATGTTAAAATGAAGCCTATAACCTATAGAATGTCAAGGCTCTCATTATTCAATTATTTATACCATTAAAGTTTAGTATATTTACGTTTAAATAAAGTGTTCGGAATTTGAATCATGGATGGAAATTCCGAACACTACTTCAATACTAATTTCAATGAATATTTCTGCACAAAATATCTTTTTTTTTTCATCCATTTATTATAGTTCCTTACCTTTTCTAGCACTTAATATGAAAACAGCAAACAAAATAGTTGAAAAAACTACAAAAACTGGAAAAATAACGGTGCTTGTCCTTTACGGAATTTTCTAACGCAAACATTTTATCATTGGTTTTGACTGTCACTTTTTTTTTTGCAAATGCTTAATATTATAAATTATAGGCTGTATCGATACCTGTAAATGGTATGAAAATGTAGCCTACAACCCAAAGAATGGTAAGGCTCTCATTATTCAACTATTTATATCATTAAAGTTCAGTAAATTTACATTTAAAATGAAGTGTTCGGAATTTGAATCATGCAAAGAAACTTGATTCAAATTCCGAACACTACTTCAATACTAATTTTAATGAATATTTCTGCACAAAATATCATTTTTCATCTATTTATTGTAGATTCTCACTTTTTCTAGCACTTAACATGAAAAAAGCAAACAAAGAAATTGAAAGAACCACAAAAACAAAAAAAATAACAATGCTTGTTTTTTACACAATTTGCTAACACAAGCATTTTATCTATGGTTTTGACTGTCACTTTTTTGCAAATGTTTAATATTTGAAACTATAGGCTAAATCAATGCCTGTAAATGATGTTAAAATGTAGTTTATACCTTAAAGAATGTCAGAGCTTTCATTATTCAATTAATTATAACATTAAAGTGTAGTAAATTTAGATTTAACAGTGAAGTGTTCGGAATTTGAGTCTGTTCGGAATATGAGACAGAACGGTATGTCGTTCTACGCAGAGAATACTGCTCGTTTAAGCTCTTCAAATCACTCATACTGCTTGTAAGCTGCATCTACTATTCGTAAGATCACTCCTTCTATGTTCTTGATAGGGTATTTGAACTGATTGGCAACTAAAGATGACCTACGAATAAGAAAATTATTGTCAATAATATTAAACTGACGTTAATTTTGTAGAGGAGTGATAATTTTTCCATCTGGTTCTATAGTTATGAAACATTGGAATTTTAGTTTTCTGAATGTTTCGCGCCTGGGCACAACAATAAAGTTCAAACGACCAGTCTTATAAATGAAGATAGTTATCATATCCTACACTATATACTTCAATTCAACCGACTTCTTACGTATCTCTGGAAACTCATAAAAATGGAGTGGTTCTACAATTGTGAAACGCAGTGTATAGCTAAATGCGATAATCCGAAGAAAAAAAAACGATGCGCTAACGCTGAATCAATAGCTAATGAAAAGCTTCATTGTTCTGTAAATTATAAAAAGTGAATTCAACATTAAATATAAGGTTCTTAGAATTTATATTTTATTATATACATATATATATATATATATATATATATATATATATTGATTTGTAAGTACAGCTGATTGAATATTCATGAATTCAATATGAATTATTTAGTAACTTTGTTTACAGCTATTTAATCTAATAACTGCAATATTTTTGAAAGGCCAATTGGATCAAATAGTAAAGAAACTAATCTGTAAGTGCTCCACAATGGTGTATTTGATAAACGCTAAATAAATACTATTTTACAGTCGAATTTACGGGAAAACCGAACTATGAAACAGTTTTTTTTAACACCATTGCACCATTGGTCCAGGAGATGCATTTAAGTGGAAATTAGCATTCAGAGCTTGACAGTTATTCTCTGGACAAAAACTGTCTTCGACAAAGTTGTTACATACAATAGAGCGCTCATTTTTATGTTATCAAAAATAGGGTGACCAAAATTGTCGATGAAATAAAAAATCTAACTTTCTTATCTTTACAGATAGAGGTGAGAATAGTTCAACAATATTGTAGTCCCAGTTATTTGAAATATCTTTGTAAAACAAAGTTTTTTTCTATCTCTTGAAATAACTGATATGTAAGCGTCATTTTTCGATATTGCGTTAGGGTCATCATGAAAAAAAAATTTTTTTTTTCTCTAACTTTTATATTTCAAATTCTACATACAAACTGTCTCCAGAAGACTTTTAGAACTTACTAATACAAACATTTTTCGATGCAGAACTTGTCAATAACTCAACATCACTCAAAGTTATTGATATTTCTTCCCAAAAACACGCTCTTTTCATTTGTTTGTAATTTTTTCTGGGGCAAACATAAATGTTTGTTGGCGGAATTTGAAAGAACAGATTTCACTCTAAATAATATGTGATTTTAAAAACTATGTTATTGTTTGTGTTTGAGTAAATTGCAATTTAAGTCATGAGTGTTTGGGTAAAAACATCTATAACTTTGAGTAGGATTAAGATATTGACAAGTTCTGCATCGTAAAATGTTGGTATTGATAAGATCTTGAAATCGTGAGAATACAGTTTTGATGTAGAATTTGAAATATAAAAGTTAAAGCAGAAAAAAACGTTTTTTCATGGTTACCCTAATGCAACTTAGATAGAAAGCGCCAAAAACAACTTTGTTTGAGATATTTGTTCTTTAGACAAAAACTGTCTTCAACAAAGTTGTTACATATGATAGAGCGCTCATTTTTATGTTATCAAAAAACAGGGTGTCCAAAATTTTCGATGAAATAAAAAAATAAAAAATTGCATTAGGGTGATCATGAAAAAACGGGTTTTCTTGCTTTCACTTTTATATTTCAAATTCTACATCAAAACTGCCTTCGTATAACTTTTAGAGCTTATCAATTCTAACATTTTACGATGCAGAACTTGTCAATATCTTAATCCTACTTAAAGTTATTTATGTTTTTTTACCCAAAAACTCATGAAAAATACTTATCAAGTCACGTAGGACGAACACTCCGTCGAAGGGAAAGGACTTTTGTTCTGAAAACAATTGAATTATCTTCTCCTTTTTCTAACATATGCCCACTAACTACGTTTGCAAGTGCAACCATATATCATCAACGAATCAGTAGAGCGGTTATTAAAACGTAATCCGAATTGGTCATCCCGAATGCCGGAAGCTACTTTAGACATGAAAAAATGAGAAAAATTACAAGCCCTTCTAGGTGATTTTACTCTATCCTTTTAATAAGATCATTTTTAAGGCGTATTTGAAGACCTCTAAAACCTATCGAGTACATGAACTTGAATTTTCAGTTAGTGTCCATCTTTCCCGACTCAATCTTATTTTTTCAAAGATGCCGGACACATTCTGCCTCAAAGACGAATTTTATTTTAAGAAGAGACCTAGACTATCAATTTCTGTTGAGATAGCTATACATTTTTTTGTGAAATTCACGAAAAAAAAATTAATTTTAATTAGGGTGTCCGTCTTTACCACCCTTTTCCTATCAAAATATACAGTAAAACCTATTTTTGAGCGGTTTTTTTGCGCGCTTTTTTTTGTGCTGTTTTCTGTTCTTGTGCGTTTTTTTTATTGTTTTTTAGCGGTATATGAAAAGAAGCATATTTGACGAAGTTATCGTCCATTTATTTTTTTTTTCGATGGTTTATATTAGGGATTGCATTACCGTGCCAAAATTTCAATAACCGGTTACTCGGTAATGAAAATTTCATTACCGGTAAAACCGGTAAATCACCGGTAAACAAAATACTTTGAAATGAATCCATTCCATGGCTTTTATTGTTACTAATTAGATAACAAACAAACAAAACATTTAGCAAGTTTTTGCTACTCAGTTTTTTGGCTAAAATAATACTTGAGGACACTAAGGATGTTAATTGTGTCGTCTCCTAATCTAGATCGAATCTTATTAACGAAATTTCCAGAAGCGGAGAAGGCACGTTCAGAGTCCACTGATGTTGGGCGTACAGTACGAAGAGCATCAAATACAATCGTCATGTATTTGCCTCTGATGTTCTCTGCGTCGTAGTAGGAAAACTCTTGTCTGAGGGTCTTCATCAATACGTTTGTAGACGTTGTGTTGGAGCTGGACGTTAAAACCTTTGACTGTTGCAATCGTCGTTCCAGTTTTTCCTTGATGCTCAAATTTTCTGCAGGTTCTGCATCGTCCAGTGGCTTTTCCTCCTGCTGTTTACCAGCTACTGAATCAATACCATCTTGGTCAAATTTCATCAGGTCACGCACAATCTCAAATGCCTGCTTGATCATTGTAGTCCGTGACGTTTGATAGAGAACGCCAAAGTCACCATTAGCTGTGTCACCACCACGAGCAGAATGATTATTCATATATGCGAACAAATCTGCATATACGAAACGTCTTTCTGTAATCCTTTCAATCAGGGCTTCAAGCAGCTGCTTCGAAATTTCTGATGGTTGATCCGATACCTGTTCTAGCATAAATTGCAATCCGACGTCAGCTTCGTAAAGAGTGCAATTCTTCCGGCATAGCAGTTCAACGGCGACCAGAACTGGTTCGAGGGCATCAACCAATTCCTTTATCGCTGTCAGTTCTTGATCGCTGAAGCTTATATTGTGCTTCGTTTTCAGATCGAGTATCGATTTTTGAACTGAAGTTCGGAGGTAGTAGAATCGGCGCAACATTGCCAGAAGACTGTTCCATCTAGTTTTGCAATCAAGGAGCAAACAAATATCCTTCCCGTGGTCCGCGGTGACATGCTTCTGGAGAACTTCGTCGTTTTTAACCGGAGATTTTCTGAAGAGCTTCACCGTTTTTCGTACTTTTTGGATTGTTAGACAGTATTCGGGCTTAATGATACATTCATCGGTTTCCTCACTGTTGATCGCGAAAAAATCGGTGATATCATCATTATCGTCGTCATTTTCTGTGTCCGACCCGTTATAATCGGCAAAATCTGCATTGAACGGAAAATTTATTTATGTTTTATCATTTAATTTATTTTTTACAATTATTACCTGAATACGAAGTTGAATTGGATTTTTGATACAACACGTCTGTGACCGCTAGATGAACGCCATGCGCGAGACAAACTTGATGCGCAGCTGGTATGAGGCTTCCAACTTTTTTCATGACGGACGCCCCATCAGTCGTGACACCCATTATGTCCTTTGTTGTCGATATTCCATATTGGGATGTTTTCTCAGAAAGTAAGGTAACACACCGTTCCGCGTTCATTGAGCCTTCAACACGTTGCAGACCGAGGTTCCAAGTTTTATCGGCCGAATGAGCATTCACGTTCATGTAACGCCGATTTCTAATCGAAGTCCATTCGTCGAAGGTTAGGCTTAATTTTCCCCCGTCCTTTTTGATATTTTCAAACTCTTTCCGATACTCGATGACGACTGTTTCGAAAAATGTCTTGACTCGTTGGCGAATTCCATTGCTGGTTCGAGGAATGTCCGAAAACCCACGAGCTACCAGCCCTTGCCTGATGTCTTCCGAATTGCAAATAGTGCTGAACGGTATTCCATCTTTAGCTGCCAATCTAGCTAGAACAGCATCCAAAGGGCTTGACTTGAAGAAATATCGGATGATACTCCTCTTCTTGGCTTCGGGTCCGGATGTTGATGGAACTTCTTTAGACGGTTCCGGAATGGCAGATGCAGGTCGTTTGTCCAGTAGTATTCCATGTTTCAATCGGAGATGAGCTTTACATCCACTTGTGCTTGAGCCTTCACACTTGATGATTTTATCACACTTGACACATTTTGCAATCCCTCTGTTCTGTTTACCTCGTAAAAAGTACTTCCATACTGAGGTTTCCGACAATCCTGCCTTCACTTTTCCTTCAAAATCCATTTTATCTAACAAAACTTGTTTCGTTCTAACCAAAATCTCGTGCGTGTTAAAAAAAAACAAATGAATGAATTCACAACAATCGATGTTTTTTCGGTATGAAAGCGGTGAGACAGGCACAATGTTGATTCATCATCTCTTTCATTCGTATGCTGCTGGTGATATGTCACGTCAAGCACTCATTCATGTATACAGCGAATGGAAACGATGGAAACGAGAAAGACAGAGAAAGACTTTTGTGCCTCTAGCCATGTTTACATGTAAGTGTCGATATCTTCTCCCGTATGGGTATCGACACTGACGCAGCCGTTGTGTTTTCCCGATCTTATTTAGATTCTCGAGTAAAATTTTAAAGCGGCATAAAGGCAAATATTATTTATGGTGAAAAAATAAAAATTACCGAAATAACCGGTTGTTGATTGTAAAATTACCGGTAATTCGGTAATGAAAAATGGTCCGGTATTACCGGTAAAACCGGTAACGGTAAAACCGGTTAACAATCCCTAGTTTATATGCATTTCAGTGCGAAAAAAGCATATTTGCGTCTCAATTATCCACTTCTGAAATCATTCCTTTCCTCCCATCAAATGCTCTAAGTTTTTCTAAGTTTTTGCATGACATGATATCTAACAGCATCATGTTTCGGCATGTAACTAAAAGCACAAAACAGCCACGCGCAACCGAAGAGGCAAACTGTCCCATCGCAAAGCAGGGAAACAAAAGGAAATTGAACGGTGAACAGCGTGGATTTGAGTTATTTTCTTGAGGGAAACTTTTTTTATGCGGTCCCTATCTACCGCACAAAAAAAGTTTTTTTCAAAATGTGTACCCGGTTTTTTAAAGCTACTGGTGAAGTTTTGCACGGTTTTTTTATGCGGTCCCTATCCCCCACACAAAAAAATTTTTGCCTGCATTTAAGAGTTTGGCTCTTTAAAAGCTATGTAACTGTGTGTGTGTAAAAATAAACGAATTGTATAGATAAATAAATGCGAAGTTTTCTCCAAACATTAATTTTTTATGGTTTTTCGAAGCTTTATGTCGCATATATAATTGTTTTCAGTATTCTGAATTTGTCATTTTGGAAATGATATGCCTGAGGAGAACATTGTTGAAATTGTTCCTAGCTGTATTTTTTGTTCAGTACTATTTTTTGATCGAACAACTGTATGTGTAAAAATGATCTTCTGGCGTGTTATTTCTAGGTTACACAGGCGACCGGTAGATTGCGCACTACGCTTTAGCCACATGTGCTTTACTAAGGTGATTTTGAATTGCAGTCTAATTAACAATGTTTCCGGTTTACATTTTTGATATGCAAACATATCAAATATATACAAACAAATGTACTTGTTTACTATTATTATCAAATGTTTATGACTTTTTTTTCGAAACATTGCTCCACTCGTTTTAGGAGTTGGCAGAGTTGGTAAAATTTGAGCAAATAAAAAAAAATTACACTGAAAACAATATTTAAAAAAAAATGATATTTATAAACGCTATCTTGACTTTGAATAAAATTAGGATAAATTATATTTTTGTCAGAAAAAACATGAAAAAGTAGTGTTAGAAAAACTGTGGATGGGTTATACCTATGATATTACCGCAAGGTTGACGTAGGACTGCCGTTGGCTTAGTAATCAATTGTATTCCTTCAATTAGTAATAATCCCACCTCGGATGTACTCAATGAGGTACGATATCGCAGCTGCGCAGAGCTATCTTTTGTGTGTACCGATTAAATTATTAATTAAACAAGTGAAACTATTTACGAATTCAACTGCAAATAAATCCCAATTTAAGCCAATTTATGCATTATGGTAGTAGTTATCGCAGCAAATATTTATCAACATTTTGCCTAATCATCAAACGGTATGCTTAGAAGTTCAGTGAGCTGGCTACATGAAGAGATATCTTCCTATGCAGTCTTAATCAAGCCAAAGCGTTGCATTTGTACCCGCTTTTGTAGATCGTGTTAGCAAAACGAATTCCGAAGTGTAGAAATGCATGGGGTTATAAAAGTATTGTCGACTTGAATGTATCTGCAATGCCGATTTTCCAAACTTCTTGGTTTTGGAATCTGTATTGGAAAAACACATTCCGGTTTGCAAAAATGCAAACGAGTACGAAAGTACCCGTAGTTTGCATCTATTTTGCAATGTCAATTTCTCCAGACTCCATATTTTTGAAATCTGTGTTAGGGAAATATTCTTATTTGCAAAAACGCAAACGAGTACAAAGATTTCCGCTGCTTGCATCTAATTCGCTATGCCGATTTCCACAGGCTTCATGGTTTTGAAGTCTGTGTTAGGGAAACATTCCAATTCACAAAAACGAAAACGAGTACAAAAGTTCCCACTGCTTGCATCTATTTTGCAATGCTGATTTCCACAGTACAAAAGTACCCGTAGTTCGCATCTATTTTTCAATGCCGATTCCTCCAGGCTTCATGATTTTGAAGTCTGTGTTAGGGAAACATCCATCCATTCCAGTGATCGTACCTCAATCGTTGCGCAATCATAACTGAGTGGATTTCCGAGCGGCACTCGCTTATATACCGATTGGTGTGATTTCAATAGCCTGTTTTGAAAACAATTTTTGCAATGTCAATTTCTCCAGAATCCATATTTTTGAAATCTGTGTTAGGGAAATATTCTTATTTGCAAAAACGCAAACGAGTACAAAGATTTCCGCTGCTTGCATCTAATTCGCTATGCCGATTTCCACAGGCTTCATGGTTCACTAGACTCAACAAAACATGATCGCAAAAACGCAAACGATTACAAAAGTTCCCACTGCTTGCATCTATTTTGCAATGCCGATTTCCACAGGCTCCATGGTTTTAAAGTCTGTGTTAGGAAAACATTCCGATTTACAGAAACGCAAGCGAGTACAAAAGTACCCGCAGCTTGCACCTATTTTGTTATGCAAATTTCTCCTGGCTCCATGGTTTTGAAGCCTGTGTTAGGGAAACATTCCGATTTCCAGAAACGCAAGCGAGTACAAAAGTACCCGCAGATCGCATCTATTTTGCAATGCCGATTCCTCCAGGCTTCATGATTTTGAAGTCTGTGTTAGGGAAACATCCATCCATTCCAGCGATCGTACCTCAGTCCTTATTCCGATGTGGATAACTTGTTGGTTATAGTATGGATTTTTCATATATTTTTTTCAGAAATTTTAAAAAGATTAAAATAAATGTGATTGTTTTAAAATTTAATCAATCAATAAGATTAATCGAACGATCACTAGACTCAACAAAACACGATCGTATGTGAAACCCCCCACTTGCACTTTTCGAATAGTTTTGTAGAAATTAGTTGATAACAAACCACATAATGTTGTTGAAGAACTTATTCGACATATTACCAAACTCGGATTTACCAACACTCTTGTCGAGATTATTTTTCTCGTATTCCTAATTATCTTCAGCACCGTGCTCCTCAACAGATAACCACAAATTACACTCGCAGTCACACTTTAGCGCAATATATACAGCATATGAATTCTAGTGTTTTTGTAACCTTGCAAGCCGTGCGCATGATATGTTTATAAATTATTAAGTGCCAAGTGGTTTGTTTCCTCTTGTCCTTCAACTTGCACTACTTTCGCTGGCGTGATGAGAGTTTTGGCGCTGAGAATGGCAGTCAGAAAGTTTAAAATATGATTGCCAGGGGCGTTGTAATAATCAAAATGCGTATCTCAGTTTGTTAACTATCTAATTATTTAATATGGGTGGCCAAACATATTGTCGCTTCCGTTTTTTGGTAATCGCACTTTAATTTTTGCCAAAACGTGATTGCAGTCGTATACTGAATAGAACCCGAGGGCCACAAACATTAATCTTTATCTATATGGGGATATCGCTTCCCGAGCTCATCATTCCGTGCAAATTTCACCTTGGTCGTACGAAAACGGCTAAACTGCGACCCATCATCGCAGGGTCCAACATAAATAAAAAGCCCGGTAAATTACCGGACACACAATGTCATATATTTTTACCGACTACTCTTAACGAGGTATTTCCTATATCACTCCCGTTGCTCCCTTTCCAACAGTGTTTGTGTGTGTGTGTGTGTGACTCGTGCGTGTGACAGAAAACAAAAAATAAACATACATATTATGGAATTGAACTTTGAATTTTATTTTATGGCCAGGCGCAGAGCCGAACCGTAGCACAGAATAATGATTTAGGATGGGTGGACGTGGTCTGGGAGGTAGATTAGATGCACAGAGTACATTTGCCTTTCTGTGTGAGTTCGTTCCGTATGTACACTCCGGTGAAGAGCAATCTGTGTTATAAAAATCTCGTAAATTATTGCGACGCTCGACGCTAGATTGCTCTAAATTGTTATGATAATTCTCTCGCCTCGCGTTGCACGGCCCCATCATGGAGGAGAGACTGTGCTGTGAATGCAGATCGGCGGATTTTCGCGTACAAAGCCCCGCCGGCACATGAATTAGAGTGCGAGATCATAACCTTTTGAATAACCGGACTGTTTATATTTGTCTACCCTGGTGCTGGTCGTGGTGATGCGGCTCTCCGAGGGAGCAAAAGCAGCGATGTCAAGATCGTGATCTCGTTGAATATGACTGCTGGTATGTGCATCTAAACCATGTGCGGAATTTGCACTGGGAAAAGAATAAAGACCGCAAATTGTCATCACGTGGGAGGAATTATTATAAGTAGTTGCTTTGCATACCCTTGCTTGGCCTACATTGGAAGGCTTCCGTTCTAGCCAAACACGGTGGCGGTCACGATAGCGTTATCAGTCGAGTAAGCAAACTTGACTATTCCAACCTGCCAAGTACGGCGACCGGCGAGGCAAAATTTACAAACTGTGTCGTGTGACCAAAGATCGTATCTTTCTTTTCCAGTGCTCTCTGCTCTTTTGTGAGCAGCTCCGACTCACCTGTGGCGGGCGCATGACTCGACAGAAGTACTTTCATCTGCTTAACGGGGGCCCTGCAATGGAGAAGTTTCTTTATCCGGAGATTTAATGTGTGAGAGTGTCCCCATTTGGAGGAATTCTCACTTTTTTCCTATGCCTCTCGGCTGTTTGCTTAGAGGTCCAAAGCAAACCGTCATCGTTTTATGGTTTGTTACTTGCAACATGATGCTTTCGCTTGCCTTCGTAGGGTTCAAAAGTGGGCCATTCTTGCGCCACCAGACAACCGGACGCGTCGCGATCTATTAGTTCGAGCGATGAGAGTTTGAAGGGTCGGTGTTTGGTGTGGGTTTGCAGAGGGCAAAAGAAAACGCTCGCGTTTGCAGTCTTTGGTCTATTTTCAATCAAACTGCTCAAATTGTGGTTCCAAGCATTGAATGCTTGTTTGTCACGACGGTAGCTTCAATGTTGCCTCAGAAAAAAGTGAACTTAAAAGTATCTATCTACGAGAAAGCTGTCGCCCGAGAGTCCCATGTCTGCACTGAGTAAGATCTTCGAAGGACATTTTATTAAAACTATTTACCAACATATCGGAAATGAAGCTTCCGGCCCTCGATTGCAACAAAATTAATAATTATTTCATAATAAAATTTTTTATTGTTTCGTTCTCAACATACAAGATTGGCTACTTGTTCAGACGAGATTACGATATAACCGTTCTCAAATAGCTCTCAATAAGCTGAAGCTTCGAAAAATTTCTTTCATTAGACACAGCCGATACACATAACGTTAGAAAAAGTTCTAGGCGCAGCGTTGAAGTCGGAAGTGTTTCTAAGAAAATCTTAAGAGTTTCAGTGCCTTATGATTTACAGTAACTCTGTCCATGGTCATCCCGTTTTCCTATGGCTAAATTTGAGATCCATCCACCTCTTCAAGTACTGCACGCCAGAAATGTACAAAACAGATGAAATAATAATCGCTCACACTGTGGATTAGTCCTTGGGTGGTAACTCTGGTGTTCAAATTCTCTCTGAGCTGTTATTCCGCTCTCACGTGGATAAGCCGAACCAGTCTAAAATAAATGTGCTACATTAGAAAATTATGAGAAAATCAAAATACACTCTGTCCAACTACTATAAGACCACCCTGATTCTATTTCGTTGCAACACAAACAGTTAGAATTTCAACAAGATACATTCATACATTGTTGAATGCTTAGAATAAAGTATATTTAACATCAATTTCGTTCAAAAGAGTTGTTTGTTTATTTATTGTGCTTAAATATGATAATTTCCGCTGTCCAGTTTCTATAAGACCAATTCAAAGTTCATAGTATTATCAATGAAATTTTTTTTGCGAGCTATCGGTTCTCTTCCATTAGGATAAGTTAAATTCAATTACATATTAGATGTAATGATAGTTTTTAAGAATTGAGTGTGAAGTGTGAATGTGAATGAGAATGTGAGTATGAGTGTGAACATTGTTACAATCTCCTTACATCCCATCCTTTTCCTAATGAAAATATGTCACCCTTCTAAACTCGAGTCGACCGCGAGTAATCGGTTTCCTATTTTATTAACCATAGAATTAAGGAAACATGTTAATATATGCTAGTAGAAATATAGTCAGGAGTATGGCTCCTTTAAACTTATGTAACTGATCCTGTAAAAATAAATGGATTAATAAAAAAAATCAATGAAAAATTTAAAACGATCGGCTGATTTACATATCAATAATTGGCAACCTTGCCATTTCGACTAATAAATTTGAAAATTCGTGTTGGAATACTATTTACCAAGTTCTGCTGAAAGGCATTCTCGATATTTTTCATTTTTTCGGACATTGCAACCTCGAGCTCTTCAATCGTGGTGTACCGTTTTCCCTCAGTGTAGATTCTGCCTACAAGGATCCCCCTAAGATTTTCAACAGGATTCAAATCTGGAGAGCGAGTCGACCAGTCGAAAAAATTAAGTTTTTGGTCCGAACTCCATTACTTAGTCTCCTTGCTGATATGAATAGTAGCGCTGTTTTGCCGGAATGTGATTTTTTTGTCGATACCCATGCAAAAATGGTAGGAGAAAAGATTTCAGAACATGTAAATAATCCTTGAATGATATGAAAGCTATCTTGCGCTTTCCGGTTGCACAGAATCCCGTCCAAACTATGCACCAGCCTTCACCAAAATTCCATCAGTACCATCCTAATCGAACTTTTTTCGTCAGTAAAGATAACCTATACATTGAAGAACTTTTCGTTATGGGATATAGCAAAATGTATTCTTTTGGAAACATTTTTTGTCACAACATACCATGTCTCACTGTCGGTTCATGTGAGCTTTAGCATTACTCAGACGTCTTGCGATGTGAGATGGTGTAAGATGAGGAACTTAAACCTTTTAAACCCTCTTTATGTGAGGATTTTTGACGTAGGACTACGTCTTACATTAAGGGTGCAAAATCAGAAAACAGGTCACGTTTTTATGAAATAAAGTTAACGTTAATAACTATTTTCGCTGCGAACGGATTTTAACGATTTGCATATCAATCGAATCGGAAATTTTCTAAAATTTGTTTTATGTTCTATACATTACAATCCCATAGTCTGTATATGGCTTAAATTGATGAAAATTGGAAGCATTCCCATTTCCCAATACATTTGTTCTGTTCATTTGTGTGCTTTCCAGAACTGAGCTGTCAATAACGGGCAACTTATGCTGCCGCTAGAATAAAAACAACGGAGGGGGGCAGCGAAAAGAGAATATTTACGAAGTAAACTCCACCCTTGCGTAGTAAGTAATTTGTCGCTAGCGTAAAAGTATTGCATCTCCTATGAGGAAAATTCTCAGAATCTTTCTGTGCCCGAAACAACGAAGGTCGCTTATTCTGCTCGTTTTGTGTTTTATGTTTCCCATCGAGCTGTGAACACTAGACGTGTGTTTGATGCTTGTTGAATGGCGATGCACGGAAGATGCTTCTCGTTAAATACTCAGTGCAATGGGTGCATTGATATAAAGAAACGAATTGCGACATATGACCGATTAGTGTATTGTTCTCGCAAAGGCAAGAAAGACTCGTTGCTTCTCGAAATGATTCTACAAAACTACAGTAGCATTAGCATTGAGCAAGTTGCACAATATCGTAGGTGGTACGAATTCAGAACTGTTCAGTTAAAAGCTAGCCTCCATCCGTTGCTGATGATTAGTATTATCTCTTAGATGAAGGGGTGCTTTCTCCAACAGTTAAGAATTGTCCTGGCCACGTCCTTGCAACTGCTAAGGAAAGGGAAGGAATGTTAGTTCAATATTTACTTACGAGAGATGTAGAGAACTCTACGACCTCTCATAAATATCTCGGGAATTTAGGATGTGTGTTAGTAGAGAAGGTAAGCCATAGGATACACTCAGCCGGTGTTACTGGCGCAATTAGTTATTACTAATAATTTTAAATGAAATGATTCTACAAAACTACACAAGCCATTAAACCTTTTCAGGGTCCCGGTACTTTTTACTGAAGAGTTATTTATGAAATTTCGACGTAATCGCAAATAACCCCTCGATTTTTTTACCAAAACTTAACGAATTGTCACCCGAGCAACATTTAAATTGAAATATTGCTTTATTTGCGTAAGCGATTTTGAGGTATTCGAAGCTGTTCTAGCTATTTCCCGCTTATCCCGGTCAGAGAGCTTCGATTTACGTGTAGCTCTCTCCTTCTTACCGTATCCTTGAGGGTTCGTCAAATAATTGAGCACTACTTCATGGGATCGTCCAATCCGACGATAAATTTCTCTGATACCAACATTTTCTTGGTGAAATGCATCGGTTTGTCTTTCATTTCTCTCCGTGAACACTTTTCCCTTCGGCACTTTCCAGATTTATTGATCAAAACAACTAAAAGAACGGAAAAATGTAACTGGATTTATAGAAACTTGGCACTTGAAAAATACAAAACCTTTGGTTTACGCTCAGCGCTTGCACACACACATGAAAATCATGCAGTGTATGGTAGTCACCAATACTAATACACTAGAATATAAGTTGAAGCATTGTTTGTTTACAATGGGCCAAGGCAGAAGGATCATCACCTGGTCTTGTAGAAGCTCGACAGAGTCTATATTCTTGATATTTATTCATAACTTGTTCAAAATATAGAAACAATAAATTTACTCATCGGATAGCGGAAATAAAACCTGCACAATCAAGAAACATAAGATAAGGATTACTGCAAAAAAGTCTAAATAAAAAAATTTCAAAAATTGAAAAAAATTAAGATAAAATTAGGATGAAAATGTGAATCTGTGTAGTGTATCAATTCAAATGTAGATGTTAAATGAGGGGCTCAAGACGAAAGGGGTGTAAGTGATTTGATCGATTTTTCTTCATCAACTTTTTCTTCAGTTAATAACTCAACTGCAAAAACGTTCTAATTCGAGTTTGTTATAGAATTCGAAAGATGAGGTTCTGACCTATCTTTCACATTGGCAAATACAGCTGGGAATATGTTTGCATCTGAGTTGTGACCAAAAGAGAGAGTCGATGTAGAGAAATCGATGATGTCACTTACACTCCTTTCATTTTGAGCCCCTCATGAGTAGCTCATACCACTCAGTTCATTAATTTTTTTATTCAATTCGCTCGTTTATCACTTCGGCTATTGTTGTAGAATGCAATTACATTTTATAATTAGATCCTTAGTAGAAGGTTTTTGTAATTCTGAAAAGGGCCAATGGTTTGCGCCTGTTGTAAGATGCAAAGTCTCCGTGAACGTGAAGAAGAAAAACGAAGGAAAACATTTGTCTAGAGTGCAAACAGTGGATCTCGCTGAGGCAATTTCATTCTTTGTGTGGACATCGACTGGAGAACATCGTTGCTGGACGAGCTGAACAACGAGCGATCGAGTGCATTTCTCAAGGCAGCGAGGGTTGAGGTGTAATGCAGGAGTAGTGTAAAGTTTTCCAAGGACCTTTCACAAGGCTAGAGACGAATGAACTAAAAAGTTTAAAGTCTCTCTAAATCAACATCATCATCATCATCATCGCTGAGGCAAACTTTCATTCTTCGTGAGGAAATCGACTGAACAACGTCGTTACTGGGCGAGCTGGACGGCGAGAGATCGAATGCCTTTCTCAAGGCATTGGGGTTGGAGGAATAATATTATGGATAAGTAAAGTTTTCCAAGGTCTTTTGAAGGTTAGAGACGAATGAACCGAAGAAGTTTAAAGTCTCAAGCAAGGAAGGAAGGCAAACTTTCAGTATCGTTCTGTATTCAAAGCAATGAATATCGTTTGTTCTTCCTTGTTTTGCGTCATCATATGTCTTCGTTTCGGATTGAGCTGTGGACGCGACCAAATTATTCACTCGCTGATATTTCTGGCATTACAATCATTGCATAAAACTGACGCCATTACATTAATGTTTTGAGCTACACAATTGTGTGGGGAATCATCAAGCTAGGCTATCGTCAGCTCATCAAGAAAATAAATGTTCTGGGATTTTGTCAGTGATTTGGTTTCGCATGACGATTCTCTCCACAAAGGATGACAGCTAAGCCAATTTAGACTGGAAATATTAACAGAAAGGGCTTCTGTTGAGAAGAGTGCAAAACGGAGATAAGTGTGTGTATATTTAGTTGCGTCAAGCCATCGATATATGGATATTTGTATGCGTACGTGCGAGATTCATAACCCGTACGTAAAAATAGTGCAACGTCGCTACGCTGAAACCCCATTTGTATCTGCTCCCGTGTGCATTGGCCCTGTAACGATGCAACAATCGCCTAAATTTTTAATTTTTTTTATGATTGACGATTGTTTGGTGTTGCAAATTATGCAGTCGTAATGATAAATATAAACATGGAGGGGAGATAGCGAGAGGGAAATTTTTATATTGAATATTAATGAATCTCTGCTGAGGCAAATGTTCAGCCTTTTTACAAGCAGTTAACATTGTTTGTTTTCTGTCATCAATGCATTGAGCTGACGCTATGGTGAGGCAGGTGTTAAGGTTGTGCACCAATATATTATTTGCTGAATACGAAGCTATTCGATAAGTTATATTAAGTTATTAATTTTTTTGGGCTCGCGTGCCAGTTGCAAAATTTCTTTCAACTAGGATTGCATTTGCGCCAATCTTGATCATAATGAAGCAGTGCTACTCTTTTCGAGGTTGTAGAGATTGACACATAGAGTTCATTACGTTTATTTAGTCACCAAATAAGTATTTTTTTATACAAAATATATATTTTTATTAAGGCTCATATGGCGTCAACCTGACGGGGCCGGGAGTTCAATATTTCGACGATGTTTGCCTTATAACTATGTTAGTAATATGTAACCGATTACTCGCGGTTGGCTCGAGGTTAGTATTACAAGTGTTTTCGTAATTGTGATGTTGCTGTCTTCAATGCTCTGTACCTGTGCCCGACACGGGATACTTCCTATTGGGATGCAGCTGACCATTAATCAGCAACGCCTCCCTAGTCTGTACCCCATATCTAGCGTGGTGCGTCTTCTCGACTCGAGGAATCCAAAAATTTTGTATGTGATTTGGTTTCGCTTGCCAGTAGCAAAACTTTCTCCACTAAGGATGACAGCTGCGCTTATCTCGAGCATGTATTGTTCTGCGAGCACAAGACTTAATCATCAAATGATTCTACAATAAAAAAAACATTTCAGGGCGACCAAACTGGTACAATGTTTATTTCAAAATTTTCGCATTATAAAATAATATCCGCAGTTATAAACAAGCGACTTGAATTGAACTACAGCGTAGTTCTACGTCAACAATGCGGTCGTGTCTTGAACAGAACCTCCTATAATTTTTTTATGTTCTCAGCTGAAACTTTTGAATATATTGGATTCAATTCAATCAATCATTTGAGGATGTTCACGCCTTGGACGTTTTTGCTACAAGCACTGGGAAATCTTTAAGCTTAAAGATGAGACTATGATTATATCGATGTCAATGTTGCATATTCCTGCTCAAGCTTTTGTAGAAGTATGATTTTGGTCAGCATCATCATCATCATCATCATAACTTCAATAGTTCCATTTGAAAACTGGATCAAAAATCACACTATACAATGCACTAAACTGGTTCAGTTAATAGAAATTAATTGAAAAAATCACAATTACCAAAATATTCACAATTAAAACATTTCACAATGGAAAAATCTACAGTTAGTAGTTTTAAGTGGTTTTTGTAATTATTCTCTCGATTGATGAGATAATAAAAGGCATTCGTTCCTAGATAGGCTAAGAGATAGAATGCGAAGAACCAAAATGTTCTCGTGAGAAAAGTGAGTCAGTCAGGGCAATCCAATATCCTACGTCAAATCAATGATTGAAGCATCCCAATAGAATACAAAACATAGCAGACGATTTCCCACATTTTTTCAACTGTGACAATAAATCTTCGTTCCACTATGATTACAAATCGATTCCAAAGCGAGAAAGGTGACTTAACAATCGCAATTCGGTAAAAATTACGACGAAGCGGTCGCATTAGAAAGGCCGGTCAGTTGAAACAAGCATCTGCTTCCGACAAAACAGTCGGCTTAATTAAACCATATTATATAATCCGCAGAGCAAACTTTACTTTCGTTTGATTCATATGTATTCGGAAAATCATATTTTATGGTGTTTAACTTTTATTTATTGCCAATAACCCAATGTCGCGTTACTCCGAGACATTTCGAAACATCGACCAGCTTCAAATTACAAACAAGCTTGTTTTACGAAATAATAATTGCACATAGATCACAACATCAGTCGCTGTTCGACCGGCTCCGTCTTAAGTAACCGTAATCCAAATTTCATGAGATGGCAATTTTTTTTAAGCTCCAATGTTTGGAGTACACTTTTCCTGCATATAATCGACAATTAGTTCCTTCCAAGCGGCGTTCACCGACTGGCCACTGGCACTGTGGACTGATTGACGACGCCTGGGAAGCACAATCTTTTTTTTTTTGCTCTCTGTTGATGTTCCGCAGCGGAATCGACCGGCATTGGAGCCGTTTGTGATTAATTTACATTGCGCCTTTAGTGGCAATTTATTGGACTCGGGTACGCACTGCCTCCATACATATATTGCCGCCAATGTGTTATTAGAAGTGGAACGCGATCGAAAGTGAAATAATTTGATTTGAGCCGATGGTAAGGGTTTTTCCGTTAGCGCCGCGCACCAGACGACCAGAGTTGGATGGTCTGACGCTTGCATCATAATAATCGGCTAGGGTGCCGGTTTGGGCATTGAAACAGAAAACACTGAAACATGTGTTCACGAATAAATTGCATCACACAAAATTATTCGGCAAAATTGAGCCTTTCATTCGATTGTCATTAAATTTTCGGGGAATTGAAAGGAACGAGTAAACTTGGTGTAGCTAAATTCTGCTTCAAATTCTATTTTCACTCCCAGTCCCGAAATTTAATTAACACCCCATTTAGTATGAAACCTTTCAGCAACGCTTTGTTTTCATTTAATATTGAAACAACCTCATTGCTTTCATTTCTAGTCAACAAACAGAGTGCAATATTGAAATTACCTGGGAAAGATAATTTTATTCTATGATTGCTTCCGATGATAATTTCAACTGACACACTCTCTGTTACGTTCATCCATTCCAGCTAACGGAGAATGACACTTAGTAAATAAACAATGGGAAACTGTCTGTCTGTGGGACGACAATCGGAGTTCGTTTGGGAGGAAGTTGTTAATCGCGATCGCGGCATAGTTTACTAATTATAAAAAATCATACACCCCGACGAGGTGACCGGTGATCGCCGTTGTTGAATCATAGTTTTCAATATTGTTTTGTTTTGTTTTCAAACGGTGATTTCGAATATTCCGTCGTCGGCAGACAACACCTGACGAACAAAAATCAACAGCAATACATAGGATGGAGCGTCTGTCATTTTCATTGTTGTTAATCACGTACGATTATTTTTGAAATTTTATAGTGGCTTTCCCTATTCGTTCTGGTTGATTATCCGGAAACGCCTAGCCGTGGCGTTTATCACCATATGCAACTTACAACACAGCAGCGTCATAAGGCGATTTGTATTCAAGACCGAAAATTTGGGTTCGATTCATAGTCGTCACATTCGTTCATGTCTCGGACATTTATTTTATTTTTCTTCATATCTCTCTAGCTCGCGACGATCCATTGAACGGAAAGGCAGATGCATGTCCAATCTGGAATGAGAGATCCCATTTACTGTATGCGTGTGTTCCAATTCATATGGTCGTGTATTGTCAAATGGATCTTCACTAACGAAGTATGCAAATACAGTTTAACTGGATCGCTGACGGAATGTTGTTGAACAATTGCGCGAAAACATCGTACCGAGCTCATTTGTACCGTATAATGTCTGTGTCGTTGACTTCAAATAGAATGACGATCTGTAACTGCAAACAGTTAATTGTTTTGTTCTGACATGCGTTGACAGATGAATGATAAGATAACATAGAGAATTAATGTGTGTAAAGTACCTACTTTGAGTAACGCAGGTTTTATACTCAATTGTTGCCGTTTGTTGTTGTGTTTTGACGTAGAACTACGTCTTTCATTAAGGGCCAAATCAGAAAACAAGTCAAGTTTTCATGAAATAAAGTTAACGTGGCTAACTATTTTTGCCGCGAACGGGCTTTGGAGATTCACATACCAAACGAATCGGAAATTCCCTAAGATTTATTTTTGACGTAGGACTACGTCTTTCATTTCTATACCGGGGTGTAAAATCAAAGTTTCGAAAACGAAAGCGTTACGCCGGAGACCGAGATTTTGAGTGTTAATAGCTCCTAAACAACTGAACGAAATGGTATGATAAACACTTCATTCGAAAGATAAAATGTCTACGCGTTCTATACTTGTTACTTTCTGATCCAAAAACTTGTTTCAATAGTCTTAAATTTGCTTTCAAAATAGGCTATTGAAATCACCAATCGGTATATAAGCGAGCGCCGCTCGGAAATCCACTCAGTTCTAATTGAACAGCGATTGGAGCATGTTGTCGCTGTTGTGGTGAAGCTCTTCATTTATCATGAAAGCGCGGATGAACGGTGTCACCAAGAGCCTGTTTGTGCACCTTAGGCCAGCAGGGAATCCATCAGGAGGAGAGTGATGCTACAAACGGTTCCCAGGGAAGATCTCGAAGCAGCCGCTACACACACACACATACACGCACGGAATTCTTTCCGTTTGGATCGAGAAAGATCCGGAAAATAATCTGCCAGTTCCTCTAGGAATTTAAAAATACATTCATGTGAAAGAGTTTATTTGAATGTTTTCTATCCATGTAACACTGTGACCAAATATGTTTCAATCAAGTGCTATTAACAGATGGTTATCGAGTTAGCATTAACCACTGGTGGGCTTCCAGTATCGAGGAAAATGTGGAAATATCTAATCGTTACTGAAAATAATCTGCCAGTTCCTCTGGGAATTTAAAATTACATTCATATGAAAGAGTTTATTTTAATGTTTTCTATCCATGTAACACTGTGACCAAATACATTAGGTTTTGTGATTTTTCAATCAATCGCAATCAACAGGATAACTTCTGAAGATTATTCTTCCCCATCAGTAGGATATTTCCGTATCCAATATTGGATGCATAAAATCTTGTGCCTCCAACGTAACGCTCTCGTTTTCGAAGTTCTCCAAATATTCATTCATTCAGAATGAATTCAGATTCAACTTCATACAAATGATCTCTAAATCAACGATAGTCCTACGTCACCCTTGCGGTTATACCATAGATATAACCCACTTCCTGTTTTTATGCTATATGTTACAATCCCCTGATGTTTAAACGGTTCAAATTGATGAAAACTAGAAGCATTTCAATTTTCCCAAACATTTGCGTTGCTCATTTGTGAGCTTCCCTACCCATGCCGTCAATAACGAGCAACTTATCGACGATCAACGAAGGGGAATGATTTAAAGCAGGGTTTCTCAAAGTGGTCGATATCGACCCCTTGGGGTCGATCTCGGTTTCCAAGGGGTCGACACAAACGAAAATGAAATTAAAATCGACCCCTATTAATTAACACTTGTTTTTATTTGAAACTTTCATGATACTGTATAAGCTGTATTACGTGGAGCAATTTGTTACAATAATGACTAATATTTTAGTAGAACGACTGAAGCCATGATCAAATTCAAGTCCAAACTAACATAACAGGCTTGCATTTAGGTTGCAAGTTGTTTGCAAAATAAGATGAATTCATTGTGAACAATGCGCTGAGCTACTCTGGTCTCTCTTCAATTGTCGAGTAAATCTTTCGCCTTTTACTAAAGATAAATGCGCTGATCTACCAAGTTCGGATCATTTTGGTTTACCACCAAATATACTTTGTTCATGGAGGACCTCGCCCAATGTAGCATTGCCATAGGACAGAATGAGGATCTCTTTGACAAAGTCAGACAAGTTTGTATATTCTTTTCCCGCTGCGCCTATGAGTTTCTCCACCCACAAAAGGTCCAAACGTTCTTCTTGTCAACGATAGTTTTTTAGCATATCGCACGAACTCAAAGTATCACAAAACTCGAGGAATTCCTGTTTACCTACGTTCGCTGATTCTATTTTTCTCGACGAAATGTTCAAGAGCGAAATTCTTGCGCTTTTTTGCAAACTATAAATGCTGGATACAAGAAATATATCGTGTCGTGCCTTTGTCAAAGGCACAAAGGTGATCGTACCTACATTTTTCGAATAAATTAAATGTAGTACTCTTTACAGTTCTGTCAAAAATCAAGATATTTATCTTATAAACTTGATTGTTTCCACAACACTGTTGATTGCAATTTTTACTGTTGATTACTTATTCAGTTTTAGCCGCTGCTTAGCAGAAACGAATCATCGAAAAGATCGACGTATATAAGGGACTTCAGATTCCCTCTCAAAAGTGTTGGCTTGATCAATTTATTCATTACTGGTTTAAAAAGATTCATCAGTTCGAATAGAGCTATAGGCTCGTCACTCTGAAAGCTCGTCATAAATGGTTGAACTGCAGCTGATGTTAAAAAAAGCCCCCAACAATTTATCCTCAATAGCCTCTGCAACTATTCTAAAGGTGAAAACTGGCTGTGAAAACAACAGCAAAGCTTCTACGGAAATCTGGATGTGTATCTTTGTACTTAGGAACGTAAGTTTGTTTGTGCTTAGACTGCGGATACGTAGGTTTTAAAGTACGGCAGCATGTCAAGAACTATCTATACCAACGGTTGATTTTCGATCCATTTTACTCCGCAGAACTTCAGCCGATCCAATAGTTCACGAATACTCCTCACATCTTAACGGAACGTTCTCAAACAGGCGTACAAGCACTGGAGGAATTCATCAATTTTCCAAACAGTCCTTTTCTATTCCTTCTTTGAATGAATTGTCAAAACTTGCAAACTGCAGCTTCCTATATTCGTGAGCTCGTAGTTTTGGCTGCTTCGGATTTCACGAATTTCTTCATCCAACTGCTTCACTACTTTCCAATCAACAACCGACAATGCTGAGTTGACCCTCATCAAACTTGGTTTAGGTTTAAAAAATATCTCCAATCCGCCGAATAAGTCCAGTGCACGCGTTGAGCTTAGAAAAGCTGAGTCAATGTACCTGGATTCCACCCGTTCCCTTCGTTACATTCCAGTAACGGACCCTAACATTCATCTGTTGCTTTTGTGAAATCTTATTTAACGTTTCGTCGCATCCGATAACGATATCCTTGCAATTTTCGAGTAAACGAAGGATGCCATTCAAAAAGTATGGCTCAATACCGTATGTGATCAGGTAGCTCATTCTAGTTCTGCTGAGCTGCAACTTTGGTACCATTCCACTGTCCGGAAACATATGCGGAAAGAGCTTAGCACTAGAGCACTAGAGCTCCATGGGATCATGTCTACCACTCGCTGAGGAAGATTTCCCAAATGAGCTCACGGCCTTACTCGTGCGTGTATTCTGCGTTTCAGTGGAAATGGACTACTTACAGTTGTCTTAAATTGTATCCACGACTGCGATTTTCGTTGAATCTTCTTTGGCAGCGCCTATTTCCATTTTTATTATTTTTAGTAATTGATTTCTTAATACTTACGTTTTCCAACAGCCTGAATCATAAATCAATCGGAATAAATGGTGTAATTTTTTATGTTTGTGTTTGACTCTGACTCTAGACGGGACTCAAATGTCGACGAAAACTCCGTTGACTCTCTGATTGAAGATCAATATATAAAACATACAAGAGCACTACATTAAATAACAATTGAAAACATTCATCCATCTGATTTTCCTGGTTTTGAATGAAAATTCCTGGTTTTACTGCTTTTCTTGGTTGAGTTTCCACCATGAATGATAATACACTCATCGACTAATTTAATTCAACAGATTACAACGTGATTACACAGTGAAAGTAAACTTAAATGAAGTGATTAGAAATAATTTAAAAGAGCGTAGCGTTCAGGATACTTGTCACCGAAAATTATGAATGTTCGGTTTTCTTGGTTTTCGTTTTGTACGTTGATTGGTGCCTAATGCAAATTTTCTATACAATATTGTTCATTCGCCACAATAATTTGATGCAAGGTGCAGCTACTTGATTAGCTTCCTCGACACAGATTTCAATGGGCTTGGGGAAATCGGTATTGCGAAATAGATGAAGGATGCGGGTACTTTTGTACTCGCATGCGTTTCTGCAGACCGGAATGAGTTCCCCAACACAGACTTCAAAACCAAGGAATCTGGAGAAATCGGGATTGCAAATATATGCAATGTGCGGGTACTTTTGGACCCGCATGCATTTTTACACTTGGGAATATGTGCAGACTTCAAAAGCGGTATGAACACAATGCTTTGGCTCGGTTATTCAAGACTGCATTGGAAGACATTCCTTGATGTCTTCAGCTAATTGAACCTCTACGTATACCGTTTGGCAAAGTTCTGATAACAATTTACTGCGATAACGTCGATTGAACAATATGCGTTCAACATACATGTCAAAATCAAAACTGAGTGCTTGGAGTTCAACAAATCAAGCAAATTTGCGGTTCAAGAAGTACGTACACTTGGGAGCTGCAATAAATTCAGAGGTAAATGTAAGATACATTGATCGTTTAGCCATTCTTTCGTTCACATATTTTGGAAGTCCACGAGAAATGAATGAATCATGCCATACGACTTTCAGCAAAGAAAGTAATCTTTTTACAATACATGAATTGACCTAAATTGGGATTCGTTCGCATCTGAATTCGGAAATAGTTTCATTTAATCACTGGTTTAATCAATTATTTAATCAATACACTCAAATGTCTACTAAGCCAACGATAGTGCTACATCAACCTCGCGGTTGTATTTTAGGTATAACTCACCCATAATTTTTGACGTAGGACTACGTTTTCCGGAACATATTTTTATCTTTACTTTGCGATTTTAAACTTAGTCTCAAAAATTAATTACCTACTTAAGTATTTGTAAGTAATGTGTATTTAAAAACTCTTAGTTACACTTAATAATTACTGAATTTCATGTATATATTTATTTTGTTGAATAAGAAAATAAGGTCAAGTTTTCTCATTTCATCAACCGCAAAGTTTTTAAATTGGTAAGTATTATTATGTATGAATAAGAAAAGAAACTAGAGATTTTTAAATCAATTTTGCTATGGGGGTCTTTGGTACCACTTCATTCTGGAAGAGGGGTCTCTCGCCCAAAACAGTTTGAGAACCTCTGATTTAAAGTCTCGGTGAACAAATAAAAGAAGAAGGAGAAGAAGGGGAATACTTGCCTAGAGCATAAACGATGGATCTTGCTGAGGCAAACTTTCAGCATCGTTCTTGATAGGAAGCAATGAACATCACTCGTTCTTCCTTATTTTGCGTCATCACATGTCTTCGTTTCGGATTCAACTGTGGACGCGACCAAATTACTTACTCACTGATGTCTCTGGCATTATAATCTTTACATCAAACTGACGCCATTCCATTAAGGTGCTGAACTACACAATTGTGTGGGGAATCATCAAACTAGGCTAACATCGGCTCACCAAAAACAGGAAGTGGGTTATATCTATGGTATAACCGCAATGGTGACGTAGGACTATCGTTGATTTAGTGATCATTTGTTTGAAGTTGAATCTGAATCCATTCTGAATAAAAGAATAAATGAATATTTGGGTGACTTCGAAAACGAGAGCGTTACGTTGGAGGTACAAGGTTTTATGCATCCAATATTGGATATGAAAATATCCTACTGATGGGGAAGAATAATCTTCAGAAGCTTTCCTGCTAATTGCACTTGATTGAAAAATAACAGAACCAAATGTATTTGGTCGCAGAAAAACATAAAAAACATTAAAATAAATTCTTTCGCTTGCATGTTATTTTCAATGCCAAGGGGAACTGGCAGATTATTTTGCAGAAGCGATATCTTTCCGGACTCTTCTCGAAGTCCACCACCAGTGGTTAATGCTAACTCGATAACCACCTGTTAATTGCACTTGATTGAAAAATCACAAAACCAATTGTATTTGGTCGCATTATTATATGGATAGAAAACGTTAAAATAAACTCTTTCGCTTGAATGTAATTTTCAATTCCAAGGGGAACTGGCAGATCATTTTGCAGCAACGATCACTTCTTTCCGGATTCTTCTCGATAACCAGCAAACGTAAAGAGTTGCACGCGTGTATGCGTGTGTGTGTGTGTGTGTATGTATGGCATTTGCTCCGATGCCTCAAGCGGAACCTGGTATTCTCTCGGTCGTCTTCTCTTCTCTTTCTGATGGATCGCCTTTTCTGCGCTCCTTCACAGTCCCAAACAAACTGAATGCGTTTCAGGTTAGGTCAGACCAGGTAATGAATCCCTTGATCCTTCACCATCCAGCTCGTCCAGCTCGTTCAACTCGTTCAGTAACGATGATGTCTTGTCGATGTCCTCACGAAAAATGAATGCGTTTCAGGATATCGATTAAGTATGCTTTTTGTCCGTGACTGAATCGAAAGAAGGTGTGGTTTACGATGGCAATATGGAAGGCAAACTAGAGGCGAATGAACTCTTTGAGTTTGCAACTTTCGGCGACTGAGCAATAATTGATTGAAAATTATATGATTTTCGCGATGCGAAACATTTTCCATTGCGCGCGCAAACTGTATTCGATACGAAAATATCCTACTGATGGGGGAAAATAATCTTCAGAAGCTTTCCTGCTAATTAATTACACTTGATTGAAAAATCACAAAACCAAATGTATTTGGTTGCAGTGTCATATGGATAGAAAACATTAGAATAAACTCTTTCGCATCAATGTAGTTTTCAATTCCCAGGGGAACCGGCAGATTATTTTTCAGCAACGATTAGATTTTTCCCGATTTTCCTCGATACTCGAAGCCCACCAGTGGCTAATGCTAACTCGATAACCACCTGTTAATGGCAATTAATTGAAAAATATTTGGTCGCAGTGTTACATGGATAAAAAACATTAAAATGAACTCTTTCGCATGAATGTATTTTTCAGTTCCCAGGGGAACTGGCAGATTATTTTTTAGCAACGATTGAATCTTTCCGGAATTTTCTCGATGCTGAATGGCATCCAAACGAAGAGTTCCGCGCGTGTATGTGTGTGTGTGGCGGCTGCTCCGATCTCTTCCCGGGGAACCATTTGCGGCATCACTCTCCTCTTGATGGATTCCATTCTGGTCCAAGGTGCACAAACAGGCTCTTGATGACACCGTTCATTCGCGCTTTCATGATAAACGAAGAGCTTCACCACAACAGCGACAACATACTCCAATCGCTGTTCAATTAGAACTGAGTGGATTTCCGAGTGGCGCTCGCTTATATACCGATTGGTGATTTCAATAGCCTGTTTTGAAATCAATTTTAAGACTATTGAATCAAGTTTTTGGATCAAAAAGCAACAAGTATATAACGCGTAGAAATTTTATCTTTCGAATGAAGTGTTCATACCATTTCGTTCAGTTGTTTAGGAGCTATTAATGCTCAAAATCTCGGTCTCCGGCGTAACGCTTTCGTTTTCGAAACTTTGATTTTACACCCCGGTATAGAAATGAAAGACGTAGTCCTACGTCAAAAAATAATTGTTCAAGAATTTTGTGTGTCATTTGTTTTCGCATGACAGTAGCAAAGCTATCTCCACCAAGGTTGACAGCTAAGCTAATCAAGACCGGAAATATTAAGCGCTTCTGTTGAGAAGAGCGCAAAGCGGAGGTAAGTTCGTGTATATTAAGTTACTTCAAGCCATCGATATATGGTTTTGTGTGCGTACATGCGTGCTTCATAACCCGTATGTACAAATAGCACATCTTCGCTACACTGAGGAGAGGAGTATTTGCGCTAGGGTATGAATAATGGATTTTTGCTGAGGCAAATATTCAGACTTTGACATTACATCAATTTTGGTGCCTTTAACATTATATCAATACATCGAACTGATGCTATGGCTAAATAAACCAAGCGGTAAGGTTGGGCGCCACATAATTATTTGAGGGATATTAAGCTCAACCATAGTGAATGTCGTGCTGGAATGCTTATTTGGGTTCGCGTGTCAATCGCAAAACTGCCTTCAGCAAGGATGGTATTTGCGCTAATCTTGATAATAATGAAGCAATGCAACACTTTTCGAGGTTTTTGCGGTTAACAGACATAATTTATTACGTTTATTTAGTCACCAAGAAAGTAAATGTCCATCTAGAATTTTGTATGTGATTAGGTTTCGCTTGTTAGTAGCAAAACTTTCTCCACTAAAAATAACAGCTGCACTTATCTCGAGGATGAGAAAATAATGCAACTTTTTCGAGATCAGTAATACTAACAGAAGCGTTTTATTTGACAATAGCGCAAAATAATGAGAAGTGTTTATATTCTTAGTCGCCTCAAGCCACCAATGTATGGCTTTGTATACATGCTATGCTGAACGCTTGTGTGACACTGGTTAGTTTACGTTGTACAAACGATGTCTAGAGGCGAGATTCCACTGAGACAATACTGAATAACATGTAGCCTGATATTTGATACTTGTAAGTATTGCTATTGTTGTTGTTTCCATTCGATACCAAAGAAAGATTGATGTAGTTATGAGATGTTGAATAATGGTGCTGATGCAACAAGTATATAATCAAAATATATAAGTGTATGTCAATTGCGAAAAAAGCCACCGGAATAACGTTCGAGGTAAATTTTCAATGCATTGTCATGAAACGAAGTGCGACATGCGATCAACTTGTGTATTGTTCTGCGAGGGCAAGAATGAATCATCAATCAATTATCGTCAACTGATTCTACATTAAAAGAAGCCATTTGAGGGCGACCAAACCATTCTACTAAACAGTTATTTCTAAAATTTCGCAGCATTCTTAAATAATATCCGGAATCATCAACAAGCGACATGAACAAAATAATAGAATAGTTCTACATCCACAATATGGTCGTGTACTGGACACAACCTCCCATAATTTTTTTATTTCGAAATACCGAGATGTATTATTGTTTCAACATTTTTCGAACGTGGTTAATGTTAATGAAAAAATGGTTCTCAAGTACAATCGTTTCCGATTCAGCTGAACATTATTCTGGAAGAAGAGTTATTAATCCAAAATAAAAAAAAACAATTAGTATGGAAATTGCTACCCGCTGACCGAACGAAAGTTGAATGCTGAGTAAACGTTCGATGCGCACGATCGGCTGTCAAGCGTAGAAGAATTCCCAAAACAACGGTTTTTATCTGTGCATTTATAAATAATATTAAACCAAAAGCAACTCGGTGAAGTGAAGGTCTAGTGAATCACCAGGTCGATTCCTGTTTACTGTTTTTATGATGGATGACCTTTTTTTTTGTGAAATTGTGATGTATGAATTGGCGAGTGGTCGAAAAGTTTGTTGGGCGGAAATAATAAAAAAAACTACAGGGCAGACTCGATTATATACAGTTTCCAATTACTTTTCACTGTATATAATCGAGATGAAAGCTTTAAATATTGATATATCGAGATAAAAGCTTTAAATATTGTGGTAAGGTGTTATTATTGATTTTATCCCAAAAATCCATAATAAATTCAATTGTTTCTATCAACAAAATTGAAGCTCTCCTCCGTTCTACAAATTGTCCTTTGACACCCCATCGTTCTCAACTTCGCAGCAATATCGTTATAAACAGTTCCTAGTGAGAATTCAATCAAAATCATAAAAAATCACGATTTTTACGAATTTAATAGCCAACATTTATATAATATAACATAATATAACATTTTTTCTTGAAATAAGTCATACTTGAAAAATAAAACAAAAATAAGAAAATAAGACAAAACGGTACACCCCATCGATATGCGTTGAAAACTTAAAATTTCAGACTTCGCACTCTGTTACTGTAATTTTTTTGTCGAGTGTATAATCGAGTCTGTATATAATCGAACCCGACCTGTATTGCTATTCAGAAAGAGATAGTCTCTTTCTGAATGTAGTATGTAGTATGTAGTATGTAAGATTTTTACACTTGATTATTCTTTTATCAAATGTAAGATCATCTGTAACATCAATAGTGTAATTAGTAAAACAAGTGAGCAATTTAACGAATAAAACCTGTATGTTTTGCGAGTGAATGCAAAGGTAAATAATGTATTATGCATTCTTTCTTCCAGCTTGGTTCTCGTTCTATGCAACATAAAATTGTGTGCAACAATTCGTTTTATCAATAAAATTAGACATCCAGTCAATAAGCAGGAATAAGAGTGATGTAGATATAGACTCACTCAACGGGTTATTAAGAGGCTGCAATTGCTTTCAAATTTACAACGCCTGGCTAAACGAAAGTCTATCACAGTATTATCTACTACATTTCCAACGAAACCCTTGAGAATGTATAAATGACCTCTAATTTCAAGAAGCAACACGGAATAAAAAAAAAACACTTTTGTCTACCCTAGTTTTAAATACAACGGCGAAGTCTCTCAATTATTATTGTTCAAATTTCGTCATTCTTCCACGTTTTCTTGAACTAGTGAGAAAAATTCATCATTTTTACGTAAATTTTGTTTTCTGTATTCGTCTTCAATATTTTCTGTGTTACATTTCAAATCTGAATGTTATATTCGGTTGAATGTATATCGGGTAAATTTGGTTCGGGTGAATGGTATTCGGGTAAACGCTATAGTATTCTTTAACAAATTTAACAAATTTAACAATAAATTTAACAAATCGCTTCTATATTTTGAGATTTTGTGCAGTGGCTGTGCTGCCAAACTTCTGTTTTTTTAAGACCGCGTTCATGTGAGACTTTTGAGCAAATAAGAATCAATTAATCTGATAGCTGATGTTAGCTGAGATGTGTGGAAAAAAGATCGTTTATCAGCGCAAGAAGATCAAGTCCACATTTAATGGTACAGTCCACACAATGAGAAAATCCGTTTATTAGAGGTTATCTATACGAACCATATCCTTTTTCGAGATCTTGATCGCTCGTTCCAACATGAGTCACGAATGTATCATACTCTCTGCCTGAATTGTTAGAATTTCGGAAAATAAATTATGCTTTGAATTAGTTCAATGTTTCAAGAATACATTCTTTATATAAACAGTACAACATACAAATATTTCTCCGAAGTTATGACCTGTATCAATCTAAGCTCAACACAAAAAAAAAATGAATTGTTCTGAAGTTGTTGATTCGTATGTTTGTAGATGCTCAAAACCATAGAAAGTAATTGATTTATTTTACTGTATCAGTCCAACTTAATACAAAAAATATGAAATAATGGCAAGCAGCACTATTCACTTGAACAGCGGAAAAAATAGATGAAAGACATCAGAAACCCATCATGCCTTGGTTCGACGTGAATCTGTGCTTCCCAGATAATCCCACCTTATGGACCACTGTTTATTCCCCATGTTCATCACATAATCCACGATTAAACTATTCGTAACCCAACGGGGAGGGCAATGGGAAAATTTGCGCGAATCAACCTAATGACAGTGAGCTCCCGGCATCTCGGGTAGCACTATGCACCGACACCACATAAGGGCGGCTTGATCAAGAGAAACCAGCATCATAATATAATTACGTCACATATTAATAAGAAATAGGAGATCATTCTCCGTCACAGAGTGTCGATGTTACGAGATGATCGAGAGAGATGTGAGAACGGAACATCATCAGCGAACGCTGCAGGTAACACATTTCTTTCGCCATTATGTGTGTTTCGTCGTTCCACAGCATAGAGGGCATCGCCCACCGTTGCGATTCTTTTGCCCACAAGTTGTCGTCACAGGGCCGGGCCGGGGAGTGTGTGGTGTGAAAAATCATAAAGCATCGCGCGGAAAACAAAGCTCTACAAGTAGCTCGGATTCAGTGGGTATAGCCTTTGCCACTGTCTTACGACCCAATGGTATGTAAGACAGCGCGCTGAGAGTGGTTTACACCTTTCGGAACAATGGGGGCAGGGGAGCGCAACTTTTACGACAGTTGTTGAGGCCAAATTACACACCGCTATGCGAATGCTATGCGCACACGTGGGAATGGAACAGTGTATCGAATTCTTGGTATCATTCTCTCCGCAGCAGCAGTAGCAGCATCAGAATGGAACTGAACTGAGTATACCGTAAGCAAATACCAGAATCATTATGGCGGTTTTCATCGTGTGCCCTCGGGGTAATTTTCCGCGTCACTACTTCCCTGGAAGTAGCTTTTATGGGTTTATGTAAGCTTTTCCGTGGCGGGAAAGTCGCTGTTATGTGACTAAATTACGTTATATTGCCACGTTCAGTTACGATGAGGCGACAGCTCGTTCCAATTAGTTTGGGGCATCGATCTTCGCCAATTTCGGGGTGATCGTGGGAAATCGGTTGGGAAGTTTGAGCGGTGTCGAATACTCAATGTTTGCAACGGAAGATGACTAATTATTGCTGGTTTACATTCTCTCGATCGCAGTGGATTTTGTACAGAGAATTACTACGAAAATGAATATCCAAAAATGGATATAATTCGCTATTTGGTATAGCCTGATTAATGAAACTTCTACTACACCTTTATAAGGCAGTGCAACTATATTGCCACCCAGAAAATTTTTTGTTCGCTGCATTTGGAATATCATTTCAATATTTTGCTTAACCAAAGACGAAGACAAAAACCGTTCTTAGGATTGTTCGAGACCCCTCCCATTTCTCTAAGGGGGGACTGTCTTACAAATGAAAACAAATTTCAGCATAACTCGAGAACTATTCAAGCAAATGGGATCGAATTCGGCATGTGCAGGTTTGTTTCTATGGTAGGTCAACACCCCCTTGATGTTCAATTTTATGTTGGTTGTTTTTTGAAATACTGGGAGCAAACAATAAGTTTTTGCTGTTTTTCCGAAAGTTCATGCTTAGAAACATCGTTTTATGAAGAAGGGAGTGATCTGCAACACCTTTGCAGAATATAGAACTCTTTGTAATTAGGTTCAACATAACTAGAGAAATAATCAAACAAATGGAATGAATTTTGTCATGTGGAGGTTTTAGGAGACAATAAACGTTCTTATGATTGTTCTAACCAAGCAAATGGAGTCAATTTTTAAGAATGGAGGTTTTAGAGGATAAGAAATGCTTCTATGATGATTCAATACTCCTCCCTCCTCTCTAAGGGGAGGGAGATGGGTATACATAACACGAGAAATAATCAAGTAAATGGAACGAAATTTGTCATGTGGAGGTTTTCGGGGACTATAAATGTTTCTTCATGGTTCGACACTCCTCCATTTGGTCGGGTCAGCTAATTTACGCATAAAATGTTATGAGTAAAACATTAGTAGTAATTTTTCAAAGAAAACTTGAAAAAGTGCTTGCTAAGAAAACTCCTTTCCTGTAACAGTGCTCTTTCTCCAATGTATGGATGATTTGTTGGTAATTGTGTGGGCTATTTGTGTATATTTTACTCTGGATTTAAAAAAAACATATTTTTGAGAAAAATGAATTTTAATTTTCAAAATATTCTATTAAATGAATTTTTCTTTTAATTTTTTTAATATTTTCATTAGGAAAATATAAATTATTTTCTACACTTCCTTCATGATTCATTATTTTGTAGTGATTATAGTTTCTAAGGGAGTTTTTTTTTATGAAACTTTGAGTTGGACTTTTTAACGAAAAATCTTAACTATAAAATTGTAAGACATACAAAATGTTGATTATTGAACAAAATGAAGAAAATTGTTCAAGTTTTCAATCTTAAATATTCAACAAATTAAAAAAAACACAAAAACAAATATATTGAGAATTATTTTTTTTGTTTTAAACATGTTTTTAAAAATTATTGTACAAAAATATTCATAGCTCATTACCCATACATTTGAAAACCATACAACGAAAGTACCCATCTTCCAATGTATGGATAACTTTTAGGATAATGTAAGGTCTGTTCATATAACTTTTTTGAGAATAAAAAAAAACGTTTTTAAGAAAAGTGATTTTCAGTTTTAAAGATTCATTCAAAAATCATTCTTTGACCAACATTTTGTAGGTATTATAGTTTTTGAGTTACGGTTAATTTTCGTAAAAATTAAGAAAAAAACAACTTTGGTCCTTTCCAAAAGTTCCAAGTATACAAAGTTGCTTAAAGATCAATTTTTTTACACCCATAATGTAGCACTGAAATGGTGCTGCCAACACCTAAGGAGTGTATCGAAAAGTAGTCTTGAACATTTAACACGTTATTACACACAACCGGGTGAACTTTTTTCGTCGTTTCCCATGAATTTGAAAGCAGTCGCTTTCACTTGACGATTAAAAGTGCCCTATTCATTATCGTTTGAATGTGCCTTATGTCGCGTTCAGTTCCACATGTGAAAGGACGATCACTACATTCAATTGAAAATTTCATACGATTTAATTTCTCCAAACGGGATTTTCCTGCACCGTCTTCCAATAAAAATGAAATTAAAAGAGGCATATGGGGGCATATCAGTGTTACAGCCAGCACCGACAAGTGAGTACGTTTGCTAGCATACTGCACATTTTCTCACATTTCATTAGTTTCAGTCATTTTCATTAGTATCAGTGAATGCGGTTCGAGCTCCAACGAAATTTTCATTCGAAATAAGACACTTTCATTCGATATAAAAACCTTTCATTTTCACTTGGCGTTTTGAAAATTTTGCTTGGGTATGAAGAACGAAAGAAATGGACTTGATGCGAAACGAGACCGTACGAAGGTGAATTTATATTCTCTTTATTGAGTGTGAAGAGAGAGTAGCACTATTTTCAGTCTGCACGAGTTTGCAGCAAATTGAAAGCCGATAGGCTCATTATTGAGTGACGATGTGTCAATTGAAGTGAAATTGTATGGTCCTGCTCATGAATGACGAAACATATATCAGGGAAGATTCCAGAACGCTGCCGGGACCTGAATTTTATACCAAATCGATTGGAAAGAGTGTACCATTATTGCACCATTACTGGGCAATAGTCAAGGCCAAGTTCAAGAAGGAAGCTACAGTGTCTAAAAATATGTGAGAGTTCAAGAAGAATTGGTCTGTAGCGCCCAGAAAGTGCACTACTACTGTGCAGAATTTGATGAGTGGAGTTAAATCTAAGGTTAGATCATTTTTTAGAAATCAACTTCTTTTAATTAACAATTTTTTAATATAATTCACTTTTGTAAACACTTTCTGAACGTTTACAGTTTTATTTTGATGTTTGAAAGTTTAAGACTAATTTTCGATAGACTATTTTTGGATGAAATTCAAAACTATTTTTAATATGCTTCGAATTGTCCGATTTAGGTCAAATATGCATCGTTTTGTTGTAAAAATTGTTGCCATTCTAAAGGTGGCTTCATAATGTCTCTACCATAGAAGTCTTGGTCCTTATTGACGAAAAACTCTAGCAATAGATTTTTACAATCTTTTGACGTGGGACTACGTCTAACCGGAATATATGGAGGGTAAAATGAAAACCTAAACACAGAACATGCAGGAAAAAATGAAAGATTTCGAATGCTTATAGCTCGAACATTTCGTACTGGATAGGAGAGATGTTTGCATCACTTGATAGGGAATATTTCTACGCATCTATCGCAACTAACAAAATGTTGTTTTTCATTAGATACACAATTGAATAACTGTAAAATATTAGGCGTTATCTAAACGCCCTAACTGCATCGTTTTGATTGGCCCGATTTACGGTTTCGCTAACACAGCCATCAAAACCAAGCAGCCTTGGGGAAATCGGCATTGCAAATACATGAAAGTAGGGGGACTTTTGTTCTCATCGAAAAATGTTCCCTAACACAGACTTTAAAACCAAGCAGCGAAATCGGCATTGCAAACACACGATAGAGCCTAGAGGCGAGTGAACTGAAAAGTTTAAACCCTCTTAAAGCCAAAAAGAAGAAAAAGAACACACGAAAGTAGGGGGAGCTTTTGTTCCCACCGAAATGTGTTCCCTAATAGAGATTTCTAAACCAAGGTGCCTGGAGAAATCGGTATTTCAAATTCATGCAAGTCGGGGGTATTTTAGTTCCGACTGGAATGTGTTTCCCTAACACAGACTTCAAATCCATGAAGCGTGGGGAAATCGGCATTGCGAATTCATACAAATCGGGAGTATTTTTGTTCCGATTGAAATGTGTTTCCCTAACACAGACTTCAAAACCGAGGTTTCTGGGGAAATCGGCTCTGCAAATAAATGCAAACTGCGAGTACTTTTGTCCTCGCTTGCCTTTGTGCAGAGTGGAATATGTCTGTCCTAACATGATCTTCTAAACTTAGGAACCTGGGAAAATCGTGCAGCCACTAGAAGCGAATGAACTTCCCAGTTTCAAGCAAATTCGAGATTCGAGAAGTATGTACACTTTTGGGATGTAAACTTCAGAGGGAAATGTAAAATAAAATAATCGTTTGATAATTTTTTTTTGTCTTTATTGGAAAGATTTTCAGCCTTAGGCTGGTTCATCAAACGTTTGATAATTCTTCCGTACATATATTTTGTTCTAGTCATCATACCAAACGTAAAAGGTCCGTCATTAAATTTACTTGTAACGAAGAACAATCAATCACAATAAATGAATTGACTTTACACGGCATTTGTTCATTTTTTTCACTCACAGAGCAAATATATTGAACTCAATTGAATTTGGAAACTGTTTCATTCAATCAAGAATTTAATCAATACAAACGAATGATTGCTAAGCTAAGGTAGTTCCACGTGAACCTTGCGGTTATATCATAGATATAACCCACTCATTTTTTCTTGATCCCAATTTCTTATCACTGTGGAAATTTTGCAATACGAAAAAAAGGTGGTAATCGCTCGGTACCTGGTCCGGACTATATGGTGGATGCATTAAAACATCGCAATCAAGCCCTCGGAATCGTGTGGCCTTGCGTTGTCTTAATGGGCCACAACACCTCTTCTGTTGGTCAATTCAGGACGTTTCTGGTCAATCAAACGGACAGTACAGATCTTAATTTAGTGTATTGGACTAAAAAAAAAATTACAAAAAAAAACAAATAAAAAAAATTTTTTTTTTTAAATAAGTTAAATTGTGTGTATTTTTCTGTTGATGTATCGGCAACATAAACACCATTCACAATTTCAGCGGCCCGGCTTGCATTTTCGCATTTCTAAAGGAAAAAGTTTAAAGCCGAAAATACAAGCCGAATTTTCTGTTTGTTGACCTTCATTGTTAACACCCTGTAACTTACAACTGAACGGAACAAACAAAAAAAAATGGGTGGGTTATATCTATGATACAACCGCAAGGTTGACGTGGGACTACCTTAGCTTAGCAATCATTTGTTTGTATTGATAGTAAAGAGATTGTATTATGCCATGTGAAGTCGGAAGAATTATCAAACGATTATTTTATTTTACATTTTCCTCTGAAGTTTGCATCTCTCAAGTGCACGTACTTCTCGAACCGTGAATTTGCTTCATTTGATGAACTTCAGGCACTCAGTTTCGATTTTGACATGTACGTCGAACACATATTGTTTAATCAATAGGCGTTATCGCAGCAAATGGTTATCAACATTCTGCCTAATCATATGGTATGCGTAGAAATTCAGTGAGCAGAAGATATGAAGTCATATCCTTCAATGCAATCTTGAATAACCGATCCAAAGCGTTGTGGTCGTACCCGCTTTAGTAATCCGTGTTGGGAAAACAATTTTCGGAGTGCAAAAAAACATGCGGGTGCAGAAGTACCCTCGGCTTGCATGAATCAACAACTTCAACTTCTACTTTTTGTACTATAGAGGCTTCAAACTTGAAAGTTCATTCGCCTCTAGTGTCTGCACGATTTTCCCAGGTTCTTACGTTTAGGAGACCGTTTTAAGGAAACATATTCTAGTCTGCAAGCGGGTACAAAATTACTCGCAGTTTGCATTTATTTACAAAGCCGATTTTTCCCAGACATCTTCGTTTTGAAGCCTGTGTTAGGCACACATTTCAGTCGGAACAAAAATGTCCCCGACTTGCATGAATTGGCAATGCCAATTTCCTCTGACACCTTGGCTCTGAATTCTGTTGAGGAAACACATTTCAGTCGGAACAAAAATGCCCCCGACTTACATGTATTTGCAATGCCAATTTCCCACGCTCCTTGGATTTAAAGACTGTGTTAACGAAACCCATTTCAGTCGAAACAAACCTTCATGTGTTTGCAATGCCGATTTCTCCAACGCTGCTTGGTTTTGAAGTCTGTGTTGGGGAACACATTTCGGTGAGAACATAAGATCCCACACTTTCATGTATTTGCAATGCCGATTTCCCCAAGGCTGCTTGATTTTGAAGGATGTGTTGGGGAAACTGTAAATCGGGCCAATCAAAACGAAACAGTTAGGGCGTTTAGATTACGCTTAACATTTTACAGTTATTCAATTGTATATTTAATGAAAAATAACATTTTATTAATTGCGATAGATGCGTAGAAATATTCCCTATCAATTGATGCAAACATCTTTCCGATCCAGTAAGAAATGTTCGAGTTATAAGCATTCGAAATCTTGCATTTTTTCTGCATGTTCTGTGTTTAGGTTTTCATTTTACCCCCCATATATTCCGGTTAGACGTAGTCCCACGTCAACAGCAACATATTTTTTATTGTGAAATGTCACCTTTGCAACGAGTTCAAACTTGAAATTGTATGACCTATATTACGTGAGATATTGATCACTAAAGCTACCGAGAAAATAATGGATGACTTTTTCCCCAACCTAATATTTCGCCATTTGGTTTAGCTTGTTTCGATTCATGAAACTTCCTCCAAAAAATGGCAGTGATGATAATTTAATGCTCTGGAAACATATTCAAAACAAATAAGAAAAAGTGCACGACATTCAAGCAGAGTCCAGTGGAGTTCAAAAGTAACCCTCACCAACCATAGCGAAAACACGCGTTTGGCGTCTCAATACCGTAAATTTAAGCGCGCACACAAAAATCACCATCATGTGATTCTCCCCTCGGTTGCTGGAGGAGCCGAAGATTTACAACAGCTTCTGTTTGATAAGGGCAGACACTATACCTACTATACACGGTTGCGAGCAGCGGATGTTATCATTATGCGTCGTTAGTGGTTGGCGTTGTGAGAGACTGGATTTCAAACAAGTAGCAAAATTGAGGTGTTGGACGCAGCCCAGTAGTATCTATCTATCGTACATATATTATTCATGATTAACGAGTGCTCGCTCTGGCGTTGACTACCGTGCAATTTTGACGATACTTTTATTGGCTATTTGGCTATTCTGAGGACCGTGAGCCTGTGCCTGAGTTGGTGCAATCAGCAGTGTTGTATTACAATCGACGATCACAATTTTCGCTTATGCTCATACCACACACGCGTTAAACTGAAAATTTTGCTTTTTTTCATTATTTCAGGATAATGGGCAACTCAGGCTACACCTGCATCCGACGGACTTTTTGCTCGTTCAATGTTCTCATATGGGTATGTAAGGAATTGCTGATTATACGACAGGACTCTTTTTTTTATTTAATCAATATTCAAACTTTTTTACAGCTTTGTGGCAGCGGATTCCTAGCCATAGGCGTATGGCTGCGATTCGCTGCACCCGGGTACGCTACCTTGCTGCCGGACCATGCGGCCCTCAGTGCCGACTGTGTCTTCATCACCATCGGGGTGCTTAGCTTCGTGATAGCTTTCTTCGGCTGTTGCGGCTCGTGGTTACAGTCGAGGTGTTTCCTTATTATTGTAGGTATTTCCGCCGAGAGGATGTTGCAGTAATAACAATAAGGCCGATTGTGAAACACACGTTTTATCCATTTCATAGTATTTCACGTTGGTGGTTTTACTGTTTTTGAGCGAGTTCTTGTTGGGATCGCTGGCATTCGTTTTCCGCGGCGGAATCGGACGAATGCTGGTTCACGAACTCAAGTATGGTATTGAGAAGCACTACAACGTCACCGATCGGGGAGGGCTTCTCGCTCCCTCGGTGGCCTCCATCTGGGATAAGCTGCAGGTTGAGGTGAGTAATCATCAGAAGAATAATTTTATATCGTACTAGCTGACTCGGCAAACTTCGTCTCGCCCACATTTATTTTTCGTTATCACATCCACGTTTTCTTACTAAGCGCTGTTCATGGGTCCTACCTTTTACTATAATACTCCTAATAATTCTACCAAAACTCGTCATTATAATATAAGATTATTTTCAGACACAATTCTCGTTCAAGATTTTTCAACCACTTGCAAATAACATGTTTCTACGTTACATGGAATGAATGTTTGATACAGAAAATATGATAGAATGAAGACAGCCCTAATTTGGACAATGCCTTTCTCTTATCAACACATTCGGCGATCAATTTTTATTTGTATGGATAAAAGACGATATAGGAGGGCGTTTTATCACATTAGAATCCACTTTCGAATAAAGATCAATTTCGTTAGCCCATGTAATTGTAGAACATATGCGAATTGGATTTTCTGAATTTTGTATTACCCTCGTCAAATTCGAATCTTTCTCCCTCTGCCTTAACAACAAGCGGCCTTCGGTTCGAAAAGGCCTCGCGGCTGGCACTCAAAATCCTATCAATATGGGTTTTCCCAAAACCCCATCAATATGGATATCAAATGAAAGGGCTTAACTAGTCAAATACAGTTATTTATGAAAAATACAAACCCAAGATGACGGCCGCTACAAATGGCGGATACATATTTTCTCAGAACCCCATCAATATGGGTTTTCCTAAAACCCCGTCAATATGAGTGTTGCCGCCGCAAAATACCCCTGGTAACCCGGACGAATTAGGTAGCCCTGCACAACAAAGGCAGCCAACAGCTACAACGGTTTGACATCTCGGCTTATTGTTTTGGACGGCGGTGTTTACTACGGATGCTTAGAATAACCATTGAATGCGACAGAAATTTATATTGGTTAGAAGATACTGAATTAATCAGCGAATATTAAAATAACCCATTGATATAAGAAGTAGGTATTGAGAGATCCAGATTAATATTAGTAGCAGACTTAATGGATTGTACAATAGATTTCAGCTTAGGCGAATTGGACGAGCAGAGCGAAATCTATTGGATATATTACGTTGTTAGTTGGACTTTAAGTAACTGGAAGGAAACTGAATTGTATGTAGAACATATTCTTTATTCACCTAAAGGGTGTGTCACATCAAATTGCATCACGGAAAAAACGCTGTAGAAATTTAATTTTTAGGAATTATATCTTCAGCTTTCGCTTTAAAATCAGATAAGAGTGTATAGATCACGTTGGCCATGCTTCTCTGTCAATTTTTCGTAAATTTGGAAAAATGTCGTCGAACGAAAAAGAGCGTCGTGAATTAATCCTGTGCACTCATTTCGAGAATCCGGAGTTGTCACATCGGGACATCGGTAAGATTCTGGGAATCGTCCAATCCACGGTCAGCAGAGTACTAAAACGATACTTCGAGAACCTAACCATCGACCGGAAGGTGAAGAACGGCAAAAATGGATGCTCCGTCAGTGAAAAAGATCACAAGCGCGTAGTTAAGCAGTTTAGACGTGATCCGAGAAGTTCGGTCCGGGATGTCGCCAATAAGCTGAATTTGTCAAGTTCATTCGTCCAGCGGACCAATCAGCGGGAGGGCCTGCGTACATACAAGGTTCAGAAGGCTCCTAACCGCGACGAAAGGCAAAACATGGTGGGGAAGACGCGAACCCGGAAGCTGTACACCGAAATGCTGACGAAGACGCATTGCCTGGGAATGGACGACGAAACCTACGTCAAAGCGGACTTTCGTCAGCTGCCGGGCCTGTTGTTCTTCTCCGCAGAGGACAAATTCAGCGTTCCGGAGGAGATTCGCATACAGAAACTATCCAAGTTTGCCAAAAAGTACATGGTGTGGCAAGCGATCTGCTCTTGCGGAAAGCGGAGCGCCCCCTTCGTGATGATCGGCACGGTAAACGGGCAGGTTTACCTTAAGGAGTGCCTACAGAAGCGCTCACTACCACTATTGAAGCAGCACGAGGGCCCGACCATCTTCTGGCCGGATCTCGCTTCGTGCCACTATTCAAAGGACGTGTTGGAGTGGTACGAAGCCAACGGGGTCACCTTCGTGCCAAAGGAAATGAACCCGCCCAACGCGCCGGAGCTTCGCCCAATAGAGAAATATTGGGCGATTATGAGGAGGCCCTCCGGAAGAACCCAAAAGTTGTCAAATCGGAGGCGGACTTCAAGAGAAAATGGATTCCTATTAAAAAAAAACTACAACCTGACGTTGTACAGAACCTTATGGACGGGGTAAAGAGGAAGGTACGAGCATACGGGCTTGGGCTCGAAGTATGAAAAATGGAAAATGCCAAAAGTTGTTTAATAGTTTTGGTTTTACTGTCTAAAATTTTCAAAAGGATCGGTCTACTGGGCGAATTTCTACAGCGTTTTTTCCGTGATGCAATTTGATGTGACACACCCTTTAGTTTCTGACGGATGTTAAACTTTCAGCTTTGAAGCGCTTCATTAATAAAGCTATCAAAATCAGTTATTTTTTTCCGTCCACTACAACAATGAGTATCGAATGAAAGGACTTGACCAGTAGAACACAATTATTTATGGAAAATGTAAATCAAAGATGGCTACCTCTACAAAATGGCGGATTACAAATTTTCTCAGAACCCCATCATTTGTATATCAAATGAAAAAGGCTTGGCTAGTAGAACACAGTTATTTATGATAAATGTAAACCCAAAATGGCCGCCACCTCAAGATAATGCCATATATTTTTTCAAAACCTCATCAATATGAGTATCAAAAGAAAATTCTCGACTAGTAGAACATAGCAGATAATGGACCTGATTCTCGAATACACTTCACGATGGAAACGAAATGAAGTGTCTGTCTACGGTACGGTGTCGACATCTGGATACGAAATTATTTCCCCACTAAAACTCATCAAATTGTCTTTAGATAAAGTTTTTGTATGAGGTTATTTTATCACACAAAGAAAACAATGTTTTCCATTCACAATGAACACTAATTTGAAACGGAGATGTTAATTTTCATTGATCATTTTTATTTGAAAAGTGCACATTCTGCTTGGAAACCCATTATTGTCTTTGACGCTTCACTAACTCGTAAAACGTAGTTCAATGGCGTGCCGTTCATTTAGTTTTCACCGTGAAGTGTATTCGAGAATCAAGCTCAATGAAATATCCAATTACAAGATGGCCGCAGTCCCCAAACACTCAATTACTTTAAAAATGGTTTCATTCAGCTTGACCTGTTTCTATGTATCTTTGAATGTTTGTAGGGTTGTCCCACATTAATAGAAAATTGACCCCGTTCCTGTTGAATGATTGATCTGGAATTAGGAACATACATTTAATTCTCTACTGTCATTATAAAACTGCGTATTCCATGATCTTAAAAGATTCAATTTGGCCGTCATTAAAAAATTGCTGAATGGCTTGATTTGGAGAATACACTACACTATGAACAAGAGAAATTCGAAAAGGTCGTCGCCACAAAATGCGGTTTAAAACGTTATTTTTTACGTTTCCAGATTTTTCAAACATAGTAAAACTTAGAAAATATCATATTTGAGAGGTTCATGCGATAGCGCGATGCCTGCAGATTGTATTCATATAAATTCGATATGAATCGGTTCAGTAGAACTTGAGATATCATGTACGCCAGTTTGAAAAAACTAGTTTCTAGAAAAACGAGTTTGAAGTTCATTGTTATGGCCGTACCAGGTTAGATACCACATCAGTAAAATTGCTATAACTCGGTAAATAATAGAATTTTCGATAAGTCCTTTCTGAGGTATATCCTTGAATGCCTGAACTACTGAAATATGAAGGAAAAAAATACCTACCTACGACTTACCATTTACCATTTTCGAATAAAAAAATTTTATTAAAAAAATGGGCGAAAATATTTGGCCCGTTCCATATGCTAGTCTAGATAAATTTTCGGAAAACTAAGTATGCCTAGTTGCGCAATTAGGTAAGGTCTTCAGGCCCAGAAAGTTTCATTAGGTTCTGAGAGGGTCGTGCCAACATCTGGTCGAGTTGGCGCGAAATCCGTCGCAAGACAAAACCCCCCTCCCCTCTTATGTTACGTAACGCTAATCTTCATACAAAGTCAAAGTCGTTCGTTCATCATAAAACAATTTGATATCTGCCCAGGTCTGAAGCAATTGTTCTTACGGAAGTTCCTTATATGCAAGTAGTGACATCGGAAGAACTTTTGACAAGTTCATAGAATTTTCAACAAGCATAGATGGAAAATTAATGCTGACATCAGTTGGGATTGGTGCTTTCAACCCATCTGGCGTTAAACTGAGAGGAACATGGATTGATATAAATTGATGTTGATTTACACTACTCCTTGGTTGAATGCAGCAGTTCCTGTCGTTACATTTCACTACTTGCGAAAAGGCCCTGGGATGTCCTTACGTGACGAGCAAACCACACGGCGAGAAAAAATTCGAGATGACCATTTTCATTGGCTGCTGTACATACATGGCAAATACTTGTGATTTAGTTAGGAACGAAGATTGAACTAATTTGTTTTTGTCATTATGCGTATAAAAAGGCAAGAAGTCACTAAACATATAATCTTCCATTTTCCAAAGTTCAAATGCAAAAGAATTCTATTATCTATTATCAAATCTGCATTGGTCACTGTTGATAATTGAAGGGTGACAAACAAAATAGTGTTGTACCAAATTCAAACCAATCTGTCAAATATTTGACCTTCGGAAGAAAGTGCACGGCCACATTAAAAACGATTTAAAATGAACGATATACGCATAATTTAGGAGCAAACTCAATTTGTATTTCACTTGTTTTTTTCACTTTATTCTTCTATTACAGTGCTTCAATACTAGCTATATTTCAGTCAATCGTATAGGCCAATCATCTTCAGCACGAACTGATTCGCGATGATTTTGGCTACTTGTTTGCAGGAATCTGTTGACTTCACATGTTCTCAAGCATGATTTTGCAGGAGTCTAAAAAACTCAATTAAAATTTACGAAAATTACGGTTACGACTTGTTTTTGACTTCGATTTAACTTTTTCTGGTTCTCATATGTCTTTCGGTTTAATCTTACCTTGGTAGGATGAAAGGTACTGAAAGACGATCTCACCTATTTGGTCACATCCGTAACTGAGGTACTTTTCTTATTCTTAAGCACGCATTTCTATCCGGTTCAAAGTTTGTTTTTCCACCGGACCCGGTTTCCGCCCTGGTATCTTTCTGTCTTGGAAGCTGCATTCTTCTCCATACTTCTGAATCGCATTCCAAACCGCTCCAATGCTTCGTCCAAAAGTAGCGAAATGGTACTCTATTTGTGTGCGATCAATTTGCGCTTTTGCGTTGCAAAACATTTTCACGAACAATATGGAAATTGGCGCTCACTGTACACAGAGTTTCATGCTGAACCGTAAACAATAATAGACAGCGAGGATCACCTCTTTAAACGTCATATGGGATGAGCAAGGGCTTGTCAAAATAGTACTTAAACTTAATGAAACACCCTGTTATATTCAATGTATTGACTCCTCGTGTTAAAATCCGATTAAAAACCCTATTCTTCGACCTGAGATGTCCTTCGATTTTTACCGAAAATCACAAAACATGAACTATGAAACGAGATTACCTCAAACTAACTGTGATTATTCCAATACCAATGGTTAATCATTCTCAAATTGTTTTTTTATGTCAAAAATTTTTCAGCTGCAATGCTGCGGCGTTTCATCGTACGAAGATTGGTACGATATCAGTGCCTGGCCTGGCGAGCGATGGGTACCCCGATCATGCTGTCGTCCCCGTTACAATTCCATTTTCCTGGAGGGATCTGGCGATGACCTACAGGGTGTTGATTGTAGAAAGTATATCTAACGTTCAATTTCATAAATATTTTTTGCGTATGTGCTAAATTAATGACCGTTTTCAGAGCCGGGGACCCCTCCCTACTGTGGGACAAGAGTTGCGGCCAAATTCTCCAGATGTGGTTCGTCCAACGGTTGCATGTTGTTGGAACTGTTGGCCTCGTCATAGCATTCCTTCAGGTTAGTATGAGCGACTTTGATCGTTTCCCAACGTTAACCTGCGCAAACGTTTTACCTCCCAATAGCTATTTGGTCTCATCTCATCGATGCTCCTGTTCTGTACCGTGAAGCACAAGCGGTCCTCGAAAACGTACAAATCCTACTCGCCCACTGTTGATACCACCCTGAATCGGAACAGTTCCGGCACGTATTTGGACGATTGAAAGCGAAGTGGTGCACATACGGAGGGGACCCACAAAAACATACACATCGCAGGCGAAAAAATACTCATTATAATTCTATTTTTTTCTGCCGAGATAACAACGAGTTGTTAGATTAAGAGAGAAGCTGTGCCAAAAATTGAAGATAACATACAAAGATGGTTACTTCTATCTGTAGATGAGCCAATGTTAATTTATGAAAACGATAGAAAACAATATAGAGTTAAGATCCGTAGCAGGACATCGTTCATGCAAAACAAAACGACGACAAGGATAGATTTATTTTCAACAAACTGGAACAAGTGCGCGAAGATTAGCGTAGATTAATGATTATATTTTATCATGCATGCATGAGGAGATCGAAGGGCTTCCACTAGGGAGTAAATTGTTCATTAGCCAGCAAGAGAGACATTCCAAAGTTGCAGCATTGTATTTACACAGTGACCAAAATAAACGATGATATACTCCAGCGTTTCAGTGTTTCATTCCAATCCAACCAGTTTGGAGCCGATTTCGTTGACGGATTTCGTAAGACCTTTCTTCGCCTTGTTGAAAAGTTCTTTGGGAGCCTGAGAAGTGATCAAACAATAATTATTAGGTAAGAGCATGCTATTTGTAACAGATCACCTCAATGGCCGCATTCAGCTGTTTGGTTAGGGCATCTACCACTTTGATGATTCCTTCTCGGAACGCCTGATAATCCTCTATTGGGTTTGGCTTGTAATCTTTGGGGGTTGCCTTGTCCACGACCGCTCCGGGCTATTTGGGAGAAGAGTTGTTGATATGTTCGAAAAAAATAACTGATAGAAATAGGATATTATATAAATACTAGGATAGAGTACATACGTTCAATGCGTCGATAATTTTTTGCTGAATATTGTCGTAGAAAGAATATATCTTGGAGGTCAGGTCCTCTTTTTCCAGTTTGGCTTCCTTGTTTTCGGATTCGTTGTGCAGTAGACCGAAAACCTTTGAAATGATCGTATCAATTAATAATCGTCTTGGTCAGAGTATTAAATACATAGAATATTCGAAAACTTTAGGAATTATTTCTAGGGCTGTAACAGTTTAAATTCTCGTGGGGTGTTTTAGTTAGTAAACTTGTATTTGGATTGTTTATTCGCTAAAAAAAAAGGAGAAAGGCGATATGTTATTTGGTGATAGATCATTTATAGAAATTAGCGACACAGACTTTCATGGAGGTCTATTTACTCTTTCATTTTTGTACCTATTGATACTTCCGGCAATTTCCGTACAAAAATCATCCATTTAATTTAACCTGGCGATAAATTTCTCGACTTTCAGTTTAAATAAACAAGATAACCCGGAATCCGGTGAAAAATATGCTAAAATGAATGTCTGTTAGAAGGATACAAATATATATAAATTTCCCGGAAAGAACTCTAGCGGAATAGTAGTATTTGAATTAGTATAATTGATGATTGATTTGAATTTTCTGAGATTCATCCAGATCCCGAACTGCAGATTCTAGGCTCTAGATCAAGACCACAGATCCACAACACAGGTCGCAAAACTCAGGTTGGGATTGTGAATCCAAGCTACAAATTTTCCCAGATACTAGATACGGTTGATGTTGTATTCAGAATACAAACTAAAAATTACAGATACAGATTGCAGATCCATGTTTGGATTCCAGATACAAATTAAAAATTTCAAAAAAACAAATCTTGAACCTTGATTTGAAATGAAGACAACATTTTAAGGTTCCATAACCATGATTGGTTTCTTATGACCATTTTCTCTGTTCTGAACACAATCTGGAATCTGGAGTATTCCTGATTGCGTACTTAGATCTCAGTTACGATTCCAACTGCAGATTCTCATTCTAAAGACCAGTACAGTTTTAACGGTTCTCAGTGTTCTGACACAGATGAAAGAATTCCGAATTTCGGAGCTGGAAGTAGATTCTGATTTGAAGTAACGTATGCGTGATAACCATTACGAAGTGGCAGTGTATTCGTGATTTGTCCCACAACCAAATGTCGCAAAAAGACATTTCAATCACCGTGTGAGTTTTTTTGTTGCTAACTTCTGACTACCTAGCTCGTTCGCCATGGACAAAAACAGGTGGTAGTCACTTGGTGCAAGGTCCGGGCTATAAGGCGGATACAAAAGAACCTCCCATCCGAGCTCCCGGAGCTTCTGGCGCGTCACCAAAGAAGTGTGTGGCCTGCGTTGTCCTGATGGAAGACAATGCGGCCTCTGTTTATCAAAGATGGCCTCTTCTTCATGAGTGCTACCTTCAAGCGGTCCAGTTGTTGGCAGTACAGGTCCGAATTGAGCGTCTGGCCATAGGGAAGCAGCTCATAATAGATTATTCCTTGACAATCCCACCAAACACACAGCAGAACCTTCCTGGCCGTTAATGAGGGCTTGGCCACCGTCTGAGCCGCTTCAGCGGGCTTCGACCACGACCGTTTGCGCTTCACGTTGTCGCAAGTGACCCACTTTTCATCGCCAATCACCATCCGCTTCAGAAACGGGTCGATTTTGTTGCGAATCAGCAGCGAATCACATGCGTCGATACGGTCAAAAATGTTTTTTTGCGTCAACGTGTATGGCACCCACACATCGAGCTTCTTTGTGAATCCAAGCTTCTTCAAATGGTTAATAACGGTTTGATGACTTATCCCCAGCTCTTGGCCGATGCTACGGCTGCTACTATGCCGGTTTTTCTCGGCTAATTCAACGATTTTGTCGCAATTTTCGACGACAGGTCTTCCGGAGCGTGGCGCATCTTCGACGACCTCTACACCAGAACGAAAACGTTGAAACCATCGTTGTACGGTGGAAATGGAAACTATATCGAGTCCATAAACTGCACAAATTTTATTGGCAGCTTGAGATGCATTTTTGCCTTTGTCATAGTAGTACTGTAAAATATGTCGGATTTTCTCTTTATTTTGCTCCATATTTGCGACACTATAACTCACGAACAACTTAACCAAACAAGACACTGTCAAGGACTATATTATAGCGCGCAAAAAAACCTTTCCAACAAGCTATAGTATGACTCGATACAATGAATACAACTAGAACTACGCGCTTACAACGACACCTCGCGGAAATACCGCAGGACTTATTTTGACAGCCTAATATATACAGAATTATTCAAATCAAATTTGGAATAAATTGGTTCAGTAGAACTTGAGATATCGTGTATGCCAACTTGAACTAGTTCTAGTTCTTGAACTTGATCTAGAACTAGTTCCGAGAAAAACGCGTTTGAAGCTTTGAATCAAGTTCGTACTGGATTAGATACCGTATTACTGAAATAGCTATAGCTTGGTGAATAATATATATTTTTCAATGTCTAAACTCCAAAAATATGAAACAAATTTAGTTTCAGATTTCTAGACTGGAATATCCTCTTATTTATTTATCCATCGATGATTATATATCCATTGGAATAGGATATGAATCCATTAAACATCTCGCATGCAGGCTACCAGGACGATGTTCCGCCATGCAGTCCAAACATGCCCTATCGCATCTCATACGCAGGCTGATGAGACGGTGCTGAGCCGGGCCTTCACCATACGCGGTTAACGCTCTGTAGAGAGGTTGTCATCATATGTTATCTCTTCTCTATATATATAAAAATCTCGTTTCACGATGTTCGTGGCCGAACTCCTCCGAAACGGTTCGGCGGTTTTTAATGAAATTATGCACAAAACGTTTGTTAGGCATGTGAATAGGTCGTAAACTATATTACATACCGCTAGGATACCGATCACCGTATATTGAATACCGATTAGTGTGACACCATGCAAATAAAAAGGTTTTTTCTGAATAAATTGAATTTTCTTTTTGCGTATTTTTCAAAATTACATAAGAACATAAAAACCCAAATTTTCATGCTTTTAATGCCGTCCCTTTTATATTTTTTATTTCGCGATTTTAGTACTTTTGTAAACACAATATCCAAATGAAAAAACAACCACCGCTCAATTTTCCAACAGGACGAAATTATTTACGTTATTGAATGACAAATGGCGCTACGTAGCTTCATCGAACCCACACATGCGGAAGTAACTGGAAAATTTATATGTAGTTCCAAGAGACGAAACAAACAATAGAGCTCGATGGATTTTTATTATCGAACGATGATTCAACGCAGCTAGGGCAACGTCATTCTACGATGTCGTGAGTTGTGCCAACAATTCATGGTCGGCATATATGCGAAGGTAGGGGGTGAACGACTGCGATTCCTACGACACAATCGACAGAAGTAGAATGAGGACGAATAATTTCACCTGCGAGAAGGTATCAAAAGCAACACCGACACAGCATCTGCTATTGCCAGGTTAAAACGCAATGCATTGTTATGGAAATCAACAGCGTAAAGGCCTCGGAAATTCCAGATCCATCTACTGATCAACTACTCACCCGTCTTCTAAAATACGATCGAGTCAGAATAACTCGAACGGATCGTGTTTTTCATTCTGTAATCCGTTCGACTCAAGTCCAATCAAGTTGTGATAATGTGATAATGCATGGCAATTTGACTTGGACGACATTGAGCTTCGGGTTCAATCTCTGTAAAAATAGAAACGGATTTTCGGGTGTTTTGTATGTAACACAGTAACACGTTTTCTGCTAGTGGGTGAAAATTGTGTCTGATAATGTTTTTATATTATGGATAAAGTTTTAGCGGAAATGCAGTTAAATAATATAGAAAAAAAAAGTTGAGTTAGGGTCAGGACTATGTCATCTATGTCATCTAAATGACATAAAGTAATAATCTTCATTCAAATGTTAACAATATGAAATTGTTTCCGGTCTGCCAACCGTTAGAAAGTAAATTGCTTCACAACTTCTATTTTTCATCAAGGCCAGTTTGCCACATTTCCAAAGATCGATTAAATTTGAGTCGAACAGATTTGAGTATGCAAAAGTCGATTTCATTCGAATCGTGGAATCCGATCGGCCTTCAGACCAATCGGATTCCGGAATATGGGTTAGTGTTTGGTATTGTTCCCACAAACATGGTTCATGGTCCATGTGGTGATCGACTAATATCAGTAACGCAGACGTTGACGGACTGGTATTGGGTATTAATGGATTAATGTTGAGTTCCGTTGTTCGGCGAAAATCAGTAAATCCAATTAAAGGTTCGTGAATAAATGAAGCAATATGGCTGTGTTTCAAACTCAGAATATGTAACTATTTCTCGATTGAATGACAACGATGAAATAATGCGCCAACAAATTAGCAGGTATATTACCACCAATGTCATATATTTATTTTCATAATTCATGAACAGTCATAAATTTGGCGGTCCATTCAGAAACGTTGTTTTTCACTAACGAGATCGTAATTGAACAAAATTAATATTGATTTTCTTTATTTCATTTTCTACTTTGAGACAAAAATATATTACATGCTCTCACAACATATTTTACATATAGCAATTATTTATTTTTTATTAATATGTAAAATATTAAAACTTTACATCAAAAACATCAGTTTGATCTTGATCAACGAATGGATGAAAAACGTAAAACCATTTAAACATACTTATAATATATTAGTTATTGTGGTTTATACAATCACCAAAATATTCACTAGAAATAATTTATTTGGCATAACAAAGTTTTCCGGGTCAGCTAGTTTCCTATAAATATTTTACTACTCTCGATCATGAATCTAGTTTTCATCAGATTAAAATGAAAGATTAGTTGATTGTGGTTAATACAAATTCGTTCGTATTCCATTTGCACCGGTCATCTTTCGGTGATCTATAAATGACGTGTTACGGCATCACATTGGACAACGGTGTTTTGTTTACATAGAGCATCTGTGCTCAACCTGATTCCTTCGGCCGTTCGCAGCCGGCTCGGCTTCTGTGGTTGGCCCATCTGGTTTTACTCGGTTTCGAACCATTTTTCGCGCTCATTACAGAAATTAAGAATCCGCTGAGTAAATAGGGCTGACAAAATTTTAGAAAACATAAAATTTCTCTAAACTTTTTTGTTTCGAGGATCGACGCATCTAATTTTTCGATTGGTGCTGTTTTGAGTCAATGAAATCATATTAACGATATATCGACACAGTTTGCGTCTAAAACTTTAAACAAGACTGAGGAATCGCATAGTGCCACACAACAGTAACTGCTTGCGATTGTTTGGGGTTTGAACTATTCAGTGGAGGATACCTATGTATAGGTGAGAAAGATAAGACCACTAGCCACCAACATACAATATTTCTCCAAAAACTTCAAATAAACAACATATGAACATCCGAGAGTATCATTATGGTTGTCGTAGCTGATGCCTCAACGCAGTCGAGTAGCATTGTCTATCGTTCCGACTGTGCCCACATCTCAGCTGTCAGTAAGGATCAACAACTGCCAAAGTGTTCACCTTTCAGCTTTCAGCTAACCCAGCCTGTCGGAGGGCTGCTTAAGCCGCGTTCAGACCAATTTTTTATTACCCACTCTGCCACCACACTCCATAGAAGACGACGATTCCAGCTACGTTATGTCAACAGAAGCACCGTTGAATAGCTTCTATTTTCAAATAATAATTGAAACTACCACGACCAACCCAGAAACAGTAATAATAATCCCGTTTCCAGGCAATCATTGAATTTTAACCAGAAGAACAAAACAAACAAAAATCACCGTGTTAAATACTTTTGAAACAATTCTAGAACGAATCCAAGATGTGTTCAAAAAAATATTTCTGCAGGCCAGGACTCCTCAAGATTTGTCTCACTTAAACTACAGGGTTTTCCAACTTTAAATTCCGAAAGTAAATTTAAATAAAACACACTTTGAGTTCGAATTTCGATGAAACTTTTATTTCAAATTAAAGTTTGGTTTATGCCATTATGTGTGAAATACAACATCATTCAAATGTCCACCTAGGGCTTCCTCGCACACCTTGATCCGGAACAGGTAATTTTCGATGACTTTTCGGCACATATGGGGCGGTATCTCGGTCATAACTTCACGAATGTTCTCTTTCAAATGTTCAAGAGTTTGCGGAGAGTTGGCATAGACACGGTCTTTCGCATAAACCCACAAAAAAAAGTCTAGCGGGTTCAAATCGCATGATCTGGACGGCCAATTGGCATCACCAAAACGCGAAATTCCATGGTCACCACGCTCTAATTTTTGTACCAGTTCGACTTTATATGGATGTAGGTGCAAGTCCAAATGCAAAATTCGCCACAATGATGTGTTTGACAAGTCCAATTGCTGAGCACGCCGTGGAATCGAAACATTCGGGTCATCCTCCACACTGGCAGCAACAGCAGCAATATTTTCGGCCGAACGCACATTACGATGATGCACAGGTTTCACAATATCCGCTACGAATCCAGTTTGTTCGAATTTACGCACTACATTAGCGATTGTGTGCTCTGTAGGCCGTCCATGACGACCAAAATCCGTCAGTAATGTTCGAAAAACATTTGCCGGTTTTTCATCATTTTTATAGTATAATTTAACAAAATTAACACGTTGTGCGATGCTAAAACGATCCATATTGTAAAATGGCAGACATTCAACTAACGATATGACGCTTTGGTTGACAGCTATGTCAAACGGTTGTCAGCGCAGGGCTGTATACTTTCGGAAGCCCGAATTGGAAAACCCTGTATATTACGAGATGTTATAGACGCAGATGAGTCAGGAAAACACTTGTTCTTAATAAACCCCACCAAATCCTTCGCACAGATATTTTTCTAATATAATAATACTATTTTTCTTCGAGCATTGACAAATTCAGTAAGTATGGGAGCATGATTCTCATTAGATCTCGACATGCTGTTCATATTGAGAAAGCAATATAGGAAACAGTTACCTTCTTTGTTGTATCGAGCTCTCTTGTGATGAATAAAGGTCCTGCATTCTATCACCTGATATCAAAGGGAAATTATACGATTTGAGTACCTAGGTATATTTAACTCTATATAGAAAATATTCACTTCTTTTGGCCCGTGGAGACATTACCTTCTATCGCCCTAGAACCTCATATAATCCAAAAGTAAGTCACTCCTCACTTTTCGGCCCATAATATTTTCAACGTGGTCGTGGTGGAACACAATTATTCCATTCATTCATTCACATTACACACCCCGAAACAGTTACAAAAATTTTATACGGAAATCAAGCGAAAATCTGAAAGACAAATTGACCAAGCCGGATTAGAACAAATTCAACAGAAGACAACAAGCTCAAGCATAAGAATTGCAAAAAGCTTTCGTCCACAATAGCAATGAGAAAATCTATCTTATATTAATTCATCACATAAATCTGGAAAATCTAGAAAACCTGATTTATATTTACAATATAAACACACCATTTGACAATAATCGGAAAGTTTTCCTCCACAACTTCTATGATCATAATCATTATCATCTACATTATTTTTTCAAATTAGGACATAGTCAGCTGAACTATCAATCAACTCGTAAAAACGCGTAGGAGGGCAGTCTAAAGTAATGAAGCAAATCACGAGCCTGTATTCAAATCGCCTACTATTAAAGGGAAATTAGTCGATTTGAATACCAAGATATATTTAACACTAAATAGAAGTTGCGCTGATCCAGCACAAGTACGTTTTCATCGGCCACCAACGTTAAGAACTTGATCGTTCAATCAGAAGTTTCAACATTAGGGGAGACACCTGAACTGCCGTAATCTCGCAAAGTGACGCAATCGCCAACATTGACATTTTACTTTTTTTGTTATAGATCGATAAAGAATACCAAATCCTTCCAAACAATTGTGAAAATTTACAGAAATGTGAAAAAATGACTCCGTAAAAGCTTGAAAACGGAGTGGCGCAAGCGCCATTTCCACTATGATGTGGCATAATAGCATAATAAAGCATAATAAAAGTCACATGCCTTCTTTCTTGTAAAAAAAACACTTTTCCGAAAAGCTTGTCATGCCAAATATTTTAATCAAAAACAGTCCATCCCCATATAATGTTACTTTTATAATAGCAATTTTGTTTCAGAATTACAAATCATGTACTAAGAAGCTCACAAAACCACGTACTTTAAATACATAAAATCATACTCATCTTAAAGTAAAGTTTATCCTAGATTGAAGTGTATTGCTGTTCTCACATATAGCTCATAAAGATTAGAACTAAATAGTTCAAACTCATCAATTTAATTGTTGATTACAAGGATTCCCTAATATGTAGTGTCTTTTTTCTTCAGGCATCAAGGGACAATGCTTCTTGACGATGTTTACTTTCCTCGTCTGTTCAATTCCTCTTTCGGATAAATTGAAGCTGAGTGTTGATTGAAGGGTAAATGTCGGATTTGGTGAACAGCAGCACTCTTCTAAATGCTCCAAACGAAACGAAACGCATCTTGTAACAAAACTCAAAACATCCTCGCGTAAACTGTATCTGTTTTACTTCGGATAATTTCGGACGGCTTTATGTTATTTAACACGGATGGTTTCAATTGCATTTTGAATTCGAAAAAATTGGTGCTGTCCATAATTATTACAATCCGGTTCTCAACTACGTTAACGCTTGCTACAAAGTTGGAGAAGTGTGTGAATTCTTCTCCCTGATGCTTCCTGATGCTTCACTCAACGGCAGCATGTTGGAGAAAATAATTGGACACAGATTCTTGCATACTTTGATGGATGAACGCCAATCGGTTGTGGACACAGCGATTTAAATTTGCTGTTACCGCAACAAACTGGCGTTGGTGGCATAGCTTGAAAAAAACTGCATTTTTTGAAAAATCAAGCCGATTGCAATGTTTTTCCATCAACAATACACATTTTGTACAGATCAGATTTTCGTAATGTACGCGTATGCTTATTATACATGCAATTTTACAAAAAGTCCCGTACTGAAAATTCTTACCTCTGGCGCTTGCGTCAGTTTGCGAGATTACGGTAGTGAAGAAAGCTTCCTTGCACGGCGGAAAGTGTGTCGAGTGTCAAGCCCACTTTATCGCTAAACTGGCGATGCCCGTGTTGCAGGAACTGTGCATACCATCTTCTCTCTTCTCCGAAAAAAAAGAATTGAATAAAAAAAGACGTCAAGTTCTGTTCTTCATACGGTCGTCCCGAGCCGTACTTGTTCTGCGCTTCCGTCTCGCAAATAATTTTACTTTCATTTTTACAGCACGGTCATCCCGATCCGCATTCTTATCATTATCATTTTTTATACGGTCGTCCCGATCCACATTTTTTTCATTTTCATTTGTACTCATACGGTCGTCTCGAGTCGTAGCCGTTTGTGCGGTCGTCCCCATCCGCGCATATCCAGTTTTATTATTCCGTTTCATCATACGGTCGTCCCGATCCGTACTGCTACTTGTAGGTTTCTGCTAACTAAGTAGTTCCGGGCTGACCACTCATGTCTCCATGTAATTTCGAGTTGTCCCTCCGAAAGGTTCTAATGTCCTTTTGCACACATACAAACTTTAATGAAAAAAAAACAAACAACCTAATTTCTGCTTGGAATATTTCACACACATAGCTGACGAGTAATTTTCATGTTTTTTTTTTAAAGTTAATTAAAAACCCTACAGAATGAATTTCTTCCCTTTTTCGTACATATTTCTATGCTGAGAAATGTTCTACTTTATGCGTTCAAATTCTAACTGAAACAGGCTTTAGGCATGATACACCACCAGCGAAGAACATTGCGAACCAGTGCACCGAGCCGCAGACTCACATTTATTAAAATAGTAAGCTTAGCAACTTAAGTATTCAAAAACTGGAATATAGGGTGGGACCTATATTCTAAGTTGTTCTAAGTTCTATAACGTATTTATTTTGAGTGTGCATTTAATAAACTCAAATATTCATCATTCTGTAGGGTTGTGTGTGAAAAATGATTCTCTATTTTGATATTGTCGTTTGCTCTTCAGTTTTCAAAATGGCGTCCAATTAAGAGGAACATCGCTTCAAAATCCAGCACTATGCGAAAATTCAAGGTTCTGACACACAATGTTGGCAAAAACGGACTTCAAGCAACTCCCGGGACAGGCAGTTTACACGGCGACGGAAAATAGGTGGCAGACATCTTCAAGACCATGAAACTAAACAAGTTCCTCAAAATACCCAGCTTGGCAGGCAATTTGCACCTGCGGTTGGACAAGCGATATTTACTTCGTAATCGGAACCATCAATTTTCCAGGAATGCTTGGGGAAACATCTGTTGCCTTTCCTCAACATACTCGACTAACCCATTCCTCTTGGCTGGATTTGGCGTAGTACCATCACGTAAAAAAGACGGCAGAATGATACGATTGTGATACAACAAATGAAAATGAACCAACGTGATGGTGATGTGGTGGAACCCAGAGCTTCGCTCCATAGAGAAATATTGGGCCATTGCCAAGCAGAACTTGAAGAAGACGCAAAACTGTGGAAAGCGTAAGATAGTTCAGGATGGGTTAAGCGAAAAACACGGCTGTTCGGATTTGACAAAGCGGAAGCTAGAAATGACTATTTTTTCTTTGTATAATATTGATTAGTAGTTCAGTCTCGGGCCTTCTGCTTTCCACACGACATTTGGACTCAATTTCATTTTTTAACTAAAAAAAAACAAACTGCACGTCTTTTTGTTCGAGTTGATTTCGATCGTTCCACCCTTTAAGCATATTTTAGCTTGAACCGTGCGAACAGAAATCAATTTAATGCAGAAATAGAATCAGTTTATGTTGTGATTCTGATCAAGACAGCTCAGATTTGTTTTCTCAAAAGTTCCTCGAACGTTCCGAAATTAGGGCTGCCGAAGAAGAAGAGCATGTAAGCTCATCATTTTTTGAGACATAAAATGAGGGTGGTTGTAAACCGGACAGTAAGACCCAACTTATATCTACAATAAAAGTAATAAAATAAAACAATAACAAACAATTAACAATAAAAGTTAAATTGTACAGTAAGACTCTTTCACTCTATTTTCTACCAGTTTGTATGATTCATGAGTGCTATAAAAGATAAATACAGAGGACAATTTTTTGGGAAAGAACATCGATCCCAAAAATAGAGGTCCTTCTATCACATCAAAATAATAAACCTCTAGAAATTTTGTTTCACACGTACAATTACCTGCCATTTATTTAGCATTTTCCGTTGGAAATACAATAAAATCAAGCGATAAATTGAATCACCTTGCATGAATAGAATACTGAATATCGCAAAAAGTCGTTTTTCTCCTAAAAGAATTACGTTCGTTGTTAATCGCATGCTTGAAGCTAAAGTCCCAGATTCGCTGAAAATTCACCTCAATCCTCTTCTTTCATTTTTCTTGCCCCGAGTCCGGATCGAAAGGATTATAGGTTAACACGGTTCATTTAAATTCATGTAAACACACATAAGATGGCAAATATGTGGTCCAACAAAAACCCAATCAATCCATGATTGAAAACCGACAGCTGGCTGGTAGCAGTTGATTATCGAATAATTCAATCAATTGAGAGCTACTTCGGCTCGCATCGCCACCCTTCCTTCCACCATTAAAGGCTTGAAACCTTCCGAGAATTGGTCAAACTTTTGGGATGGATTGAAATTTTCACACGAACACCCGAACCGCTCCTTCCCAGCAGACATATGTCTTCATTTGCCAGGAAATGGATTTCTTGTCGCTTATCGCCCGATGCGTACATTCGTTCCCAGAAATAATAGAGTTAAAAAAAATTCTTTTAAACTTTGAAGTTGAGCTTCTCGCGTAGGAATTGGTGAATTTTCGAAAAGTATTTCGGTTGGAATCCAACCCAGCTGGTATCATTCGATGGGTATTTCTGAAAAACATTGAAATATCATTACGCTTGAGTGCTTGTGTTACACGGTGAACTTTTTTCTGGTGACCTTGTCAGTTGTTTTCCAGAGCATTGACACTTTGTATTTCTCGAACTTTTTTTTCACCTTGTAAAATCTAAATGAACACATTGGTTTCTTGACCTACCTTTGAGTCCCCAATCTTTGTCTCTCTGGTCAGCTCATTTGCTCGTCTGCTTCCCACTTCACTGTTGGAAGTTACTGACTTCTCTTGAGGTCTACCCTGTGCCAATTGCTGATGAATTAAAATCATTGACACGATCAAAACGTTTAAATTGCGCCGATGAAACATTTTGGATTGCCGGTCTGAAACACTCGAAAATGATTAATCCAAGTCCTGTATCGCGGTCGATTGTGAAAAATGGACTGACTTAATTGGTCGAAAAATTGTAAATCCAATCCGAGCGGCCAGCTCGTGCCTAGTTACGATTTGCCAAAAAACGACGGTGGTGGTGGCATAGGGTCGATTATCTAACCCAACCATTTGACTTTGGGTTCATCATTGACGGATCTCTTGGTTCCATGTGTTTGGACTTATATTTCGCTCTCCTCACGTCAGCCTCGCATCTTGTCACTTGTGTGTGAGTCGTATTGTGTATTTTTTTTGTTTATCTTTATCATTTCTAAGTGGGCTCTTATGAACTAGAGGTCCGAAAACGTATATGGCGGTGTTCATGCACACTCTCAGTTTCGTGTGGATTCATCTCGCGCGGGAAATTCATTCGAAACCCCGCTCCGTCTCGTGCTTGCGTCGATCGTCGATTGTCAGGTGCATATGCTGCGAAAGCACGCGGCGGTAACCTTGAAAGATGATGATGAGAAATAACGCTGGCGGTTGTTGGCCTTAGCGGGAAACTGGGTCGCAGTATCAGAATAACTTATTTCAAATAGACACTATGTATACTTAACCGTAAATTTTTGAACAGATATCACAAGTCGGTCGAAATTGGCAAGTAAACGATTTTCGTTTTTTGCATTTTTAATACGCAAACTGTCATTTCCTCAAGCCAACTAAGCTACCGCCTATGTTGTTCACCTTATCGGATATACTTTTTTTTGCACTCTTGAACAAATCCCGTGGGGCCTGTCGAGAATAAACGTTATTCAATTATTGTAATTTAATCTCTCGGGAGATGATCTCAACTTACCGCAATAATTTTGTTCGTAATCAAAGCCATGGTCTCGGTGAGTTTCACCAACGGTTTGGTGAAGAAGTAGAATTGGTCACCTTCATTTCCGTACTTGTCTTCCTCACGGATATTGTCGATCAGGGGTTCAGTCTAAGGGTAAATTGAACATATATCATGATTTAGCTTATCTAAAAGATGATGACCACTCACATCAAACCAATCCTTGATTTTCTTTTGGATATTATCGTATTTGCTATACACATTTGACGGGAAATTATCCACCTCCTTCTGGGCATTATCCTGATCCTTGGAGTTGCTGTATTTTTCTAAAGCTGGAACCTGGGAGAATGAAGTTTTACATTTGAAAATTTATCGTAAAAAACTGATTTTCTATTGCATTTGTGTGTGTACGATACTGCAGAAGCACTGTGAGATCGCGAAACGTGGTTCAACGCGTAAGGGGACAAATTAGACACAATTGATTATTCATGTTTGGATTCGTTATAGGTATGGTTATCAAAAAATTTTTGAACCTAGAAGAACCTTGACAGAACCTAAACCTTCCGAACTACCCTTGTCCTCCCGTAGTTCTAGTTGGATATGAAAATAGTAGGAATGGAATTCTGACCAAACGTACCGTTTTGAACGGGACAGTATCGTCTTTTAGGCTATTTTCGATTACATCGCCTTTAATCAACTTGCGTCGTTTTTTGAGTACTAATTTTTTTTTGTTAAACAACGATTAGCGATCTTTCGAACATTTATTGGCCTTGGAGAAAAATGTGATGTATCTGTACCATCTATGTATTGTTATAGAACAACTACGTCCAAACGACAATCATCAGCGATGGAGAGAGGTTAACGGTCAGAGTCCTGTCCTCTCTTCATCCATACAAGCTCTGCTTGAAACTGATCTGCTCTGCAAGAAACATCGGGTTGTTGTGATAATTATAACACAACAATGATCATATCAATTGTCTCCTCTGTCCAGTCTAAATAAATAATAGAAGAACAGAAGGAATATGGGATAAATTTGTTTTGTCCCAATGTGGCAAGATGTACATGTTTCAATTTAAAGGGTTATTGCTTGAATAAAGACACTAAGCTTAGACTTTTCAAAAGTTTCATTTTAACATTCTTCATATCGTGTGACTTTCTTTTGCTTTCGGTTAATGTGCAAACTTTGGACAGGCTAAGGGTAGCACTTAATACTTGTGTTCGTTTCGTTTTCAATCTCAACTGCCTGGACAGCGTTCCTCATTTACAAAGCGAACTTTTGGGGTACTCATCCCACAACTTTATCAAAGCTCGTTCTTGTCTTTTGATTCATAAAATAATCCCTACAAAATGCCCTACATATTTGTATGAGAAATTGGCGCCTTTCAGAAGTGACAGACTAAATAAATGTGTTTTACCAACACACGCCACTGCATGGGAAAACATTATTTGTAAGAGGTGTTTGTCTTTGGAATTCTCTTCCCAATCATATGAGAAATCAAAAATCATTGACAACATTCAAGAAGCAATGCAAAGAATACCTGGATGATTTTAATAATTGTTATAGTTTTTTTTGTTTTCCTAATAATTGGATTGTATTGTTGTTATTTTTTTTATGTTATGTTAGTAGTAACAAGCCATATGCTATGTAGCAATTTAAAAGATGCAATATCTCATGCTATCTAACAAACAAATAAATAAAATAAAAAATAATACAGAATATTCTCACAATCAGACATTCCCTCTACACATGTTTTTCATGAGTATCGCTGCCACCTGAGTAGGGTTACAAACAGGCAGAATTGGGTGGCTGCCAATCCAAATGAACCCAATCTACAAGATTCATACTTTTCAAAAGTTGCAGTATACAGATATTGAACCGTTTCAATACCTAAAACCGATTCAGCACATGGAATGTTAAAATGTCGGCGAACAACTTTTTTTGTCGGAATCAATGACCGATTGTTTAAAAAAAATAATAATAATAATCCGTACCATTTGCAAACAGTTGTGTGCAAATATTTTTCTGAAATGAAAAACACATTTCTAGAATGTAAGGAACTCGTAAAACTTAATGATTATATTTTGTGTTTGTCTGGTAGAATAGTAGTAGAATATTTGGTCGGTGTTAAGTCAGAGCGGACCAAGTCGCAGAATTACAAATTTCGAGCTATTAATTGCATTAGGTTAAACATCTTGTAAGCTACATTCCGCATTTATCAGATTTGGAAAATAACGCGTACAGCAGGAATAACTTATCGCAATTGTTTTGAACGCTCAATTAGAACCCCTTATAGCACCAAACTTCAAACTCGTTTTTCTCGAAATCATAAAAATGTCACATGGTCCGGTCTGACTTAACACCGACCATTTGGACAACAGAACAATCACGACGCAATGATAATTGTCATACAGAACTTTGATCTGAAATATGACAAATTTGATTACCAAAAATCATAATCTCCTTTGCAAAAATCTCTCCAGTATCTCAATATTCTTTAGTTGTAGGGAGCAAAGCAGGTACAGGGTGGGCCATTTAAAGTGGAAGCATCTGGCAACCCCATAACTTTTGACAGAGATGTCAGATTAACAAATGTCATACCGCGTTGGAAGCGTCATTTCAGTACAATTTTAACCATGGAACAATACACACCTAAACAACGCGCTGAAATTGTTCAGCTGTACATTCAAAATAACTTCTCAATTGTGTTAACTAAACGTGCGTGGAAAAATAAAAATAAAGTTAAAACATCGCCTGGAGACAACACTATACGTCGATTATATGCCAAATTTATATCGTCTGGTAGTGTTGGTAATGCCAGTCATCTGTCCAGACAACGACCAAGACGTTTCGACGAGAATATTGATGCCGTTCGAGCCAGTGTTGCAGAGACTCCATCGACATCAGGTCGCCATCGTTCGCAAGAGTAAGGCATCGCTCGAACCACTCTCCGACGCATAATTCGTGTTGATTTGAAAATGTTTCCGTATAAACGGCGCTACATGCCATACAGCGGCTGCCACGACCAAATTATTGCGCGAAATGTTCCCCGGAAGATTAATGTCGAAAAACGGCGATTATGACTGGCCACCGAGATCACCTGATTTGACGCCTCCTGACTTTTTTTTATGGGGATATTTAAAATCCAAGGTATACACTGGTAAACCAAGGACCCTGGCTGCGCTGAAAGACAATATCCGACAAGAAATTGCTGCCATATCGGCCGAAACATTGGGCAAAGTGATGGAAAATGCCGAAAAAAGGGCACATTTTGCGGTCAAGGCCAGAGGCGGTCATTTACGAGATATCATAATCAAAAAGTAGTTAGAACAAATCTCCTTGGGCCAAAATAAAGGAAATTCAAAAAAAAAATTTAAAATTCCACTTCTTTACTTTGCTATTGCAAAAACAAATCCTTCCACTTTAAATGGCCCACCCTGTACATCCAAGAATGTTTGTTAGATCACTATTATTCACTCAATAAAAAATATTATGTATTTTTGTTTATTTTTTGGGTTTACGAGTTTTTATTCCTGAACTATTTGATCAGCTTAGTCTGGGACCTATGGTTGAGTGCAAGCAATAATGATCCAAAATAGGTTTCAGTTTCTGGAAAAAGAAATCGACCAGCTTACCACAAGGCTGAAGCCACTAACGCATAATTAGCTTTGAACAAAATGGGGCCATATCCGAATCCAATCTCGGATGAAGTAGGGGTTTTTTTTCGTGAGAAGATGTTACGTTCAAAAGTGGGTATCCATTGGGTATCCATCTAATCACACAAATTCGAAGTGACCACGCAGTGCTTCGAGAAAAGAAATAAATGAATCATCCCAGAAAAGATGAGTTGTCGAAAAGATGTTGGGAGCGCTAACTTTCTTCACACCCGCAAATCGCCTACCAGAACAAGAATTTCCTCGTAAATTTCGATATTTTCTACTTTTAAATACTGTCCGGAACACTAAATTTAGGCTTGGCAACGTGACAATTCTGTACAGGGGGTTGAGGATAGTTGGTTTTGTCGTAGGTTCCGTCAACCATCACAACGCAACACGATTTGGCGAGAAACCGCATGTAGAGACCGCCGCCATGAATACTCAATGCAATTCGTACGCTTACATAAGGAAACAAATCATGACATACGGCCAGTTTGTGTATTGTTCTCGCGAAGGAAAAATTAAACAATCAATCAACATACTTCAACTGCTTCAACAAAACCACGAAAAGCAGTGGCTTTTTTTATGGGCTAGTGTTATTTATAAAATTTCGATGAATTCTAAAATTCAAAAATAATACCCGAAGAAATGAGTAAGTGAATTGAAAAATAATTTCGTAGTCCTACGTCACCATGGATTCGTGTTTTAGACATAATTGGCTTTTTTTTCTATTTTCAACTAGCAATAATCGCACCTTGGTGAAATCTCATCGATCGCTACTGCGCAAAGTTGTTTGTTAATCGGGTACCAATTATGAATTTCGAAAAGCAATCAGGAATTGGATTTTGAATTACTAAATTAAAATTTTCGATTGCTGAAATCGCACTTGCACATGTTCACAAAATTCTGGATGATGTTAAGAAACACATTCATAATGATTTCATTTCTGCCAGAAATTCAACTGGATCAATCCATTGGAAACGATCACTCTCGAGCATTCTCAATCGGATAATCCCTTCTTGAGTTAGGCATGATCTCACGACCCTGACACAATCAGTAGCCGTGACTTTACAGGTAAAGTGCGGATTCGATTATATGTAGTCTACGATTTCTTTTCACTGTATGATCGAATTCTGTATATATATATATATATATATATATATATATATATATATATACATATATATATATATATATATATATATATATATATATATATATTTTTTTTTTATACATATATTTTTCGTTTTTTGAACATAAATGAGGAATTTAATTTTCGATTCATTCCCTTAAAGTCATAAAATACCTTTCTCATATAAAACAAAATCCGAATCCATTCAGAAAGTGATAAAGGATCATATTTGATGAAAAAAATCTTTCTATCCTACATAAGATAATTCTGTTGATTCCATTTGAAAGATGAGAAAATTTTATACAGGATACAGTCAAACACTTCTTTCAAATTAATGGATTTAAGTAACATTTTAGAAGTGAAAAACATAAAAGTCGCTGGTTCTTAAAGTGTTATTTTGAATTTTATCCAAAAAATTCATATTAAACTTGAACATTTCTATCAACCAAATTAAAGCTCTCTATCCGCTCTACAATTGGTTCTTTGACACCCAACTTCTATCTTTCTTCTTTTCGCTGCAATATCATTTTCAAACTAGGGATTCGATTTTTCAAAGATTGATTCAGCAAAAATCGATTCTTTGAGACCGATTTAATCAGTGAATCGATCCCTGATCCATTTGGAGAATTGATCTATTAAGATCAATCTTTTTCTAAAAAACGCCCAACACCTAGTGCATACACGAAAAAATACACCCTTAACCCTTTCATTACGGCAGTGTGTTCCGTCGGAGTGCTACCGCTGATCCGGAGCACTGCGCCGAAAAGTATGCATATCCCGCTGGTGTGATCGATGTGCAGTATCACCCTGATGTCGTCTATAGATGACGATCGTAGCGAATGGGTTAATACCGCTATGAGATGACAATGATGAGATTATGGGATAATAATTGTTTTTCGGTGGACTAACGGTCGCCGTTTCGTATTATTAACTAATCACAGTCGCCATTTCGTATTATCAATGTTATTTCACCGTTGGACAAAAGTGGTTGCCACTTAACACATTAAGGACCGCACGTTTTGGGGCAAACTTGAACGCTTAATTTGTTCGGATTCCACGAATGAGATCGTTTACATCGATGTGGATGAGACGAAGGCGAGCCATAGGTAGGCCTTGTTAGATTCTTGGCAAACCAAGGACTTTCAAGTGTAGAAAACACGGATTATTTCGCGATCCATCCGTAACAGACGGAACGCGAAACTCGAGAAAACTCGTGAGCGGTCCGCAATATGTTAATATTGTTTCCTTCGTTTCTCCATTGGTCACCATTCAATATTAACTTCACAAGTTCACGGATCGCCATACCACAATTCACCACTTGGTCACCACATCGTATCCACGGTGTTCATCACCATTTTAATGTTTTCAGTCTTCGTTCAATATTCCTATGCAACAAGACTTGATCTGTGCGACTAGAATCCATTTTATCCGCAAGTTTAGAAGACAAGTTGACTGGCTCATTGCTTTCAATTCGATATGTCGATCATCATCTCAATCAGTCCAGTAGTCAAAAGTTATGAATTTTTGAAAAAATAATTTTTGAATAAAGGGGGAAAAATCGTTTATTGGACCATCGGTTAACTTTGAAAAATCATAACCCAAAAACGAAAAAATAGGCCTCTCTGTTGACGTAGGATTACGTCTTTGATTTCTATATAGGGGGGTCACTTTACAAAAAATGTAACGTTTATTAAGAGTTTTCAATTGCATATTGCGCAGAATCGTTCTTTCGATATATGTTATAATATATACTATTGGACAGCAAATTTATCCATAATTTTTTTTGCTTGAGACATCAACAGTGGAAATAATAAAACAAGTGAGAAATTTAACAAATAAAAGAGGTATGTTTTGCGAGCGAATGCGAAGGAAAATCATGTATTATGCATTCTTTCTTTGGCGTCGTGCACAAGTTACGTAACGCGATAAGGGGGGAAGAGGTCGAGGTTGCGTTACTTTCTGTATATTAGAGATAGGAAATTGCGTAGGGGGGGAGGCGGTCCAAAATCCGGATTTTTAGTGTTACGTAATTTTGCACGACGCCTTTCAACTTCCTATGAATGCTGTATGCAACACAAAATTGTGTGCAATAATTCGTTCTATCAAACAAATTAGCAAAATCTTTTTCGACATATTGAAATAATCAGATGCAAGATTTCGTGCAATAAATAACTCAACAATGATCAATCAACTGTCTCCGCTGTCCGGTCTAACTGGATAATGGAAGAACAGATAGAAAACTCTTACGCCTAAATGGCTATTGTGTGAATGTACCATATGTAATGGTATAGAAGGAATACTGGCGAATGGCAACTGTGTGTAATGTGCTAATTATAGATATGATAATCATGTGACATGTACACGATTAAAATTCGGCTCTGTTACAGCTAAAATGCTAATGAGCCTCAAATAAATAAATGGGATAAAAAAAAAGATTTCGTGCATCACTCAAATCAAATCAAAAAGCAACGAGGAAAGTGTCACCCATACAGTGATAGTTCATTAATAGGGTCGGGAAATCAATACAATTATCGATTTTTACTCGCTAACGGAACTACAAAACAGCAAAAGCAGTACTTAAAATTGATGACGATATCTACTATTAATACATAACTGCTTTGCAACCCAGTTAACGTACGCTCTGTTATTGATAAGTCCAGTTGAAGATAGTTCAGTTAGCGAATGAGTTCTGTATATGACGGGGTGACGAACATCTGAGGCGAGTGTCTTCCGGGCTGCAGCAACATGGGCAATTGTACAATGATATCAATACTAGGAGGATGCCAGCGATTATCATGCGAGGACTGATTGAGATCGGCATTACATCGCATCAAAAAAATGAAACGAAATGAAATAATAATACTCTACATGACTCATATTCATAATTCTCAATAATTCAATTTATCCTATGATAGATTGAGCAGTAGAACCTATACGACTCGATTTTGATAGTTTGACAGGTATGAGTATATATAACAAACGGCCCTTTTCAGGGCTACTCTTTGGAGTTTCAAGAGTTTCAGTTTTCTGAACAATGAAGAAGTACTTTTTAAAAAACAATTGTTCTGAACAATCACAGTCCTACGTCAAACTTCCGTCCGTTCCCCTTATGCTCAGACCCTTCTACTTTTTTTTAAAATATGTTATGTAAAAACACCTCAGCTTTCAAGAAAAATGTCACTGGAGGATTGTGTCCGAGACACGACCGCATAGTTGACATAGGATTCTGTTAGGTTATCTGTTGCATGCTGATTTTGGATGTGTTTGAAAAATTACATCGTTAAACTCTTTGATAATGATTTGGTCGCCCTGAGGAGAGACGATTTGTTTGGTTGTTGAGCTTATTTGTTCACTCCATCAGTGTTTACAACCGAGTGATCATGACAGAAGGATGGTGATTAGTCGTTGAATGGTGCGTATCACGATGGAAGATGCAGAAGGTGAACGAGATGGCTCCTGTGTTATTCTCACTAGAACAAACATGTTTCTTATACATATATTTGAAATGGAAAAGGTAGTTTTCTTTTATAATTTTTACTTTATGAGTGCTTATTCAACCCATTTCCATTTTCGCTTCAAACCAACAGAACACGATCCTATAAACCAAAATGTGAATTTCATCTGGAATAACAGAACCTAATACGATGTATAGAGCATATGGAAAATCACTTTTCCGAATGTTCCGTCACATTTCAAATTTTTCTCGCCATATGAACTTTCCTTGGGGGAAAATGAACACAACAAAACAGATGGCTTAAACCGAACGATCCGTTCTCGAGAAATTAAAATAAATCGTTTCATATCTAAGGTCATTTTAACGCTACCGCTACCATACATAATTTCACACTTACACTTGTGCTCAATGTTTCACAATGCATGATCAGTTATTGATGTGAAATTTCACGAAGCAACCAACATTAAAATTCCAAATTTATTTTCTTTCATGAAAATCTGAGGATGACTATATCGGTTTGGCATGGAATGGCTGTATAAGAATAAGTAATCATTTACGAAAAGAAACGGAGGAAAAATTCCAATAGTTAGCAGCTCAGACGATGATCCAATTCTTACATTTACATGATAGGGAAATAGGAAGGATTTACATGCGTAACATTTCTCAAACGGTCGCTAATAGTTATTAAACCAATGCAAGAACAGACAAAAACATCACATTCCCATTAACTGGGAGAAGTGAAGGGTTCACGCTCAGTACCGTTTATCTAAAATACGAATTTTCGATCTCGTCAGTTCAAATTTGCATATCAGTGAGTCGTAAAAATGATACGCTGTGTGTGCTTCTTGAATTTAATTATTCCCGCATTCAGCTTCATTCTCGTTCTCGTCTCTGGAAGAAGTTCCAGCAGACTTCATCAAATATTTTAGACAAAGTCAATGGCAAAACCATATATAACTCAATTTCCAGCGAAGCTTAACATGACAAGCAATTCGAAACAACGACACAATGACATGGGTACAACAGAACACGCTTTTTTTCGTACGATGACTACTGGTTTAACATGGCCCACAACGTTGTGGTTATTGCTAATCCACATTACACAACTGAACAACACAGCCTTGCAAGGTGATTGCGTACAGATTTCATGTACCCACAAGTAAGCACACTTAACGATCCGCGCGAAACCGTAATCGCTGCTTAAACGCTTCACCCCTCGCACACTTTGCAGCAGTTAAAGCAATTTCACTTACGGGGTTATTTCCAACATATGGCACTTTTGTGAACTCCTCGTCGTAGGCCTTGTCCCAGAACTTCGACCTGTCACTGCTTTGGTTTGCGAAGGCGTTCTTCCCGAGTGGTGCACTTTGAACTGCCAAGAATTGAACATTCGTCGCGACCATCAGCACAATTAACACCCGCGATTTTGACATTTTTCCTGTCGTAATTTCACTGCTCAACCACATTCAGAAGCCACCGCCGTCGCGCGGAGAACTTGTTGGCGCATAACCGTCGTTCAAGCGACAACTAAGAAGTGGTTCATAGAATCGGGCACCTGCGAGTGGCAAAAAAAGTTTACCATTGCCACTACTGGCGCCTCTCACCAATGCGAACATTTCGAACATTCATCCAACAGCAGCATCATTCACGCTGGGTGGATCGCCATTCGCCGATCGGTGATCGGTGATCAGCGATCGTGTAAAAGCAGACTACTACTGGTGAGGGTCTCGTCAGAGTTTTGGTGAAGCTTTGGGACTAGTTAGTGTGTTGAACGAAATGCAATAGTTTTTTGTTCAACTCCAACTGATCAACTCATTATTACCTCATGTATTATGTATACGATCCACCAGCGAAGGACTTCAAGTTCGATGCGGGTGTGTGTGTGTGTATATGAAGGCATGCGCTTCATTCCATGAATGCTTTATCGCCATTCGTTATGAGATTCACCCACACCGTAATGGTTGCAAAATTCGTTGTTTACGAATTGGACTCAAGGAAAGAGGAATAATTTTTGCACAATGGCTTTGATTATCGAATCGAAACGAATTCACGCCTCACTTTCCAATAGGACCTATCTGTTTTGATAGATTCTCTTCATCGACAGTTTCTACCGTTAATAACTCAGCGGTAAAAGCATTCTCTGAAGTGTTCGATAATCGGGAGTGTGGAGGGAAATCTCGTTTATCAAACTATGTGGCAAAACTTCTTCTTCTTTCTTTGTTTTTAAGAGGCTTTAAACTTTGCAGTTCATTCGCCTCTATAGCAAAACTGGCGCAAAATCTGTTTATAAGGCCGTGATTATCGAAAGAGAAAGTCAATGAAGAGAATCGATCAAAACAGATAGGTCCTATTGAAAAGTTAAGCAGGAATTATTGATCGACATGATCAATGATAACATTCAGCTAGCGAGTCATATGATTGTACACAAGCTTGCAAACAAGAACACATTGTATGAGTGAACTGCAGTGCTTCATATAACAAGGTGGAGTAGTAGGTGAAGTTTATTTGTGTTGGTAAACACAGAATGGTTTCATCATTAATTGCATTCAATATGAAGTTTACATGGATGCAGTGGCGTAGTGTACGGAGGCGGTCCACTCCGGGTGTCGGTGTCGTCCTCAAAGGGGTGACACCAATGCACATTGGTCCAGGAGTGGCATTTAAGTGGAAATTAGCATTTAGAGCTGAACAGTTTATCTCTAGACAAAAACTGTCTTCGACCAAGTTGTTACATATGATAGAGCGCTCATTTTTATGTTATCAAAAATAGGGTGACCAAAAATGTCGGTGAAATAAAAAATATAACTTTCTTATCTTTATAGATAGAGGTAAACATAGCTCGACAATGTTGTAATCTCAGTTATTTCAGACACCTTTGTAGAACAAAGTTTTTTTCTATCTCTAGAAATAACCGATATAGGGCTTTTTTTTATAAGTTGCGTTAGGGTCACCATGAAAAAAAAGGGTTTTTTGCTCTAACTTTTATATTTCAAATTCTATATACAAACTGTCTTCGAAAGACTTTTAGAAATTACTAATATGAACATTTTGCGATGTAGAACTTGTCAATATCCCAACTTGACTGAAAGTTTTTGATATTTGTTCCCAAAAAATACGCTCTTTTCATTTGTTTGTCATTCTTTCTGGGGCAAACATAAAAGATTGTTTATTGGCGGCATTTGAGAGAGCAGATTTCACACTACATTATGTGTGATTTTCAAAACTATGTTATATTTTGTTTTTGGGTGAATTAAAATAGAAATCATGAGTTTTTGGGTAAAAAACAATCAATAACTTTGAGCAGGATTTAGAGATTCACAAGTTCTGCATCGCAAAATGTTGTTATTTAAATTAATGGGGCTACAACATTGTCGAGATTTGTCTATCTCTATCCACGAAGATAAGAAAGTCAGATTTTTTATTTCACGAAAATTTTGGTCACCCTATTTTTGACAACATAAAAATGAGCGCTCTATCATATGTAACAACTTTGTCGAAGACAGTTTTTGTCTATATCTCCCACAAAGTTTCTAATATCACATGTTATATAGAGTGAAATTTGTGCTTTCAAATTCCGTCAACAAAAATGTTTTATGTTTGCCCCAAAAGGAATTGCAAACAAATGAAAAGAGCGTATTTTTGGGAAGAAATATAAAACACTTTGAGTGAAGTTGAGATACTGACAAGTTCTACATCGTAAAATGTTTGTATTAGTAAGTTCTAAAAGTCTTTCAAAATCGGTTTCTATGTGAAATTTGAAATATAAATTTAGATTTAAAAAAATTTTTTTTTTATGGTGACCCTAACGCAACTTGGAAAAAAGCCCTATATCGGTTATCTCAAGAGATCGAACAAAACTTTGTTCTGCAAAGATGTCTGAAATAACTGAGGCTACAACATTGTCGAACTATGTTTACCTCTATCTATAAAGATAAGAAAGTTATATTGGTTTCATTTCATCGACAATTTTGGTCACTATTTTTGATAACATAAAAATGAGCGCTCTATTATATGTAACAACTTGGTCGAAGACAGTTTTTGTCTAGCGAATAACTGTCGAGCTCTAAATGCTAGTTTCCACTTAAATGCATCTCCTGGATCATTGTGCAATGGTCATGATAAGTAGGGTAAGTAATCTTGGTTTGTCCGATTTAGGGTGTTTTCACGCAACTAGTAAATTCAAATCGATTTTTATTCATGAAAATAACACATAATCAATACGAGTTTGGGTTTGCTGAAAAGCTCAAAGAGAAATTATGATCATTAGATATCACCATTTTTGAGAGAGAGAAATTCGAATTTTCAAGTAGACTTTGCATTTATCAATGTTTGAGTTTGCTGTATGATCCATTCATAATTCAGGCTTTCTTCAGAGTATTGCCTTTTCTTGGGCATTTTAAAAGTGTTCACCTCAACACACTCAACACAGAGAAACTTTATTTCTGCTATGCGCGAAGGACACAATAAACAAATTGCAGCGCGCCATGCGGTTGTCATAGAAATCATGTGGACAAAACAGCATTAGTGAATCGGACAACTCATGATCAGAATTGAGGTAATCGAAATGCGTTAATTACATGGTTTAGCTATGTAAATTTGATACAAATGGTGTGCAAGCATGATGTTTACAATATTAGGCTGTCAAAAAAGTCCTGCGGTATTTCCGCGAGGTGTCGTCGTAAGCGCGTAGTTCTAGTTGTATTCATTGTATCGAGTCATAATATAGCTTGTTGGAAAGGCGCGCTATAATATAGTCCTTGACAGTGTTTTGTTTGGTTAAGTCGTTCGTGAGTTATAGTGTCGCAAATATGGAGCAAAATAAAGAGAAAATCCGACATATTTTACAGTATTTACTACTATGACAAAGGCAAAAATGCATCTCAAGCTGCCAATAAAATTAGTGCAGTTTATGGACCCGATACAGTTTCCATTTCCACCGCACAACGATGGTTTCAACGTTTTCGTTCTGGTGTAGAGGTCGTCGAAGATGCGCCACGCTCCGGAAGGCCTGTCGTCAAAAATTGCGACAAAATCGCGGAATTAGCCGAGAAAGACCGGCATAGTAGCAGCCGTAGCATCGGCCGACGCATGTGAATCGCTGCTAAATCGCAAAAAAATCGACCCGTTTCTGAAGCGGATGGTGACTGGCGATGAAAAGTGGTTCACTTACGTCAACGTGAAGCGCAAACGGTCGTGGTCGAAGCCCGCTGAAGCGGCTCAGACGGTGGCCAAGCCCTCATTAACGGCCAGGAAGGTTCTGCTGTGTGTTTGGTGGGATTGTCAAGGAATAATCTATTATGAGCTGCTTCCCTATGGCCAAACGCTCAATTCGGACCTGTACTGCCAACAACTGGACCGCTTGAAGGTAGCACTCATGAAGAAGAGGCCATCTTTGATAAACAGAGGCCGCATTGTCTTCCATCAGGACAACGCCAAGCCACACACTTCTTTGGTGACGCGCCAGAAGCTCCGGGAGCTCGGATGGGAGGTTCTTTTGCATCCGCCGTAGAGTCCGGACCTTGCACCAAGTGACTACCTCCTGTTTTTGTCCATGGCGAACGAGCTAGGTAGTCAGAAGTTAGCCACAAAAGAGGCCTGTGAAAATTGGCTATCCGAGTTTTTTGCCAATAAGGGAGCGAGCTTCTATAACAGGGGTATTATGAAGTTGGCATCTCGTTGGGAACAAGTCATCGAACAAAACGGCGCATATTTGACTTAAAACAGATGATTGTAACTAATTTTATGAACAAATGAAAATTCAAAAAAAATACCGCAGGACTTTTTTTGACAGCCTAATATTTGTAAGTAGTATAACCTAGAAAAGGTGTAAATACGTGCCAAATAATGATCTGGTGATTGATTAAAAGTTAACTCAAATGAGAGGCGCATTGACACCAATAGAAGGTCATGTGAATCCGTAAAACTATACTATAAAACTGATGTAAATTATGAAAAGGAAAATTATATATATATATATATATATATATATATATATATATATATATATATATATATATATATATATATATATATATATATATGTTTTGAAACATTCGAATACCTAATTTGACACAGGTGCGCTGAACTAGAGAATTCAAAAAAGTTGACAAACCATGATCATATTTTCGACTGGACAAACCAAAATCATTTACCTTATATTAAAAAATTCATGATTTTGAATGAACGTCAACCGATATAATTTAGAAAAATTTATTCCTATTTTGAGCAGATTCAAACAAATCCAGACTTTTTAGTCACCAGCAACCAGACTATACTGAAAATACACTAGGCAGTCCTGCACAGCTCTCGCTGCTGGAAAAATCTCTTATTCGCAAAAACTATCCGGCTTGCAATGTGTTGTACTTTAATGCACTGTCAACCCGAGAACAATGCACGAATTAACTAAAATTAGCGAATTACATAGTAAATGAATAGGCCTTCCCGGAAATTGTCATTAAGTGGTAGGGTCACGTTCTTTCGTTTTGATCATAGCTTTCACATTATCTCATCATTTGTGTACACGAGCTTGCAGATGGATAATTTCATGATTTTTGTATTGATAAAATATACTTTTCATTCTGAAATAACCTTTTTTCGCATTTTTACCTCATTTTTAGTCCTTTATTGCCTTTTTCACGATGTTCTTTATTCGCTGTGATCTTGTCAAACTTTTCCGTTGATAATCGGAGTTCTACTGTACTCAAATTGTGTTCCGCTGTTTGTTTTTCTGGTCGGTACAATTTGAGAAACACAAATAGTATCAATCAAAACGTGGGATTTAGCTCGTAAGATAATGCTTGATATTTTACAATTATTCAATTGTTTATCTAAAAAAGTATTAAATTTCCTAGATGCGTAGAAATATTTCCAATCCATTGATTCAAACATCTTGAAACGATTCTGAGAGAGCAGAATCGGTGACGTGATTAGTAGCACGTCACTTGCTTGGACTGTTGTATCTTATCACTAGGAACACAATCCATGACGATAACGAGGAAGTAATCATGACGGTGAGGGTAAGTCGAATATCACTGTTCTCGATCCATCTCCTTATTCTTACATTCTTTAAACCTAGCTTCACAGTCCTTGGAGAATACAGAGAACCGCACTCTTGATCTTGTCCTCGTTAACGACATCGTGCCACCGAGTTACCTCATTAGCGAATCCATTGAAGCGCTCTCTAAGATTGATCCTCGCCATCCTCCATTCGAGCTAGTCGTCGAATTTCCAACAGCTGTAACATACGGAACTGAATTTAATGATCCTGGATACGATTTCAAACGGGCCAATTTTGAGCATTTGTGTGCAGCATTGCTTGTGGTCGACTGGAATACTCTGGACACGATTCATGATATCGATAAAGCCTTTGGATACTTCTCCAACGCTGTACTTCAGGCGATTGGAGAGCATGTTCTATTGAGACCTCCTCCGTGTAAACCGCCATGGACAAACAACCGTTTACGCTTGCTGAAACTTCGTCGATCTGCTGCTCTACTACCTACTGCAGTCATCGATCTCAACACTCGAAGCTGCAGTTCAATCAGGCTAGCAATGAGTACAGGAGATACAATGCATTTTTGTATACCCGATACAAAGTTCGTATTGAGGAAAGCCTACGTGTGAATCCAAAACAGTTCTGGTCGTTTGTCAACTCGAAGCGAAACGAAAACGGTCTTCCAACATCAGTGCATCTCGACGAGTTTTGTTCTGACTCGATCAGTGATAAATGCGAACTTTTTGCTCGACAGTTTAAACACTCTTTCAACAGTTATACAGCTCAGCTTGAACAAGTTAGATCAGCTATCCAGGATGCTCCTCGGGATGTGTTTAACTTTGAAATGTTTGAAATATCTGAGCAGGAGGTATTTCAAGCAATTCAAAAGCCTAAAACCACGTATGCTCCAGGTCCGGATGGAATTTCACCTGCAGTATTGAAAAAATGCAGTTTTTCACTGGCCTCTCCGCTGACGAAACTTTTTAATCGATCACTGCAGCAGCGTGTGTCTCCTTCGAGCTGGAAAAAATTGCATCTATTTCCCATTCACAAGAAAGGAGATAGACGAGATGCTATAAACTATCGCGGCATTACTTCTCTTTGCGCCTGCTTAAAACTGTTTGAATCATCATAAATGAATCGCTTTTTGCCAGTTGCAAGCAGTACATATCAATGAATCAGCATGGTTTCTACCCACAAAGATCCGTGAGCACCAATCTAGTTGAGTTCTCATCGCGTTGTATCCGCGCTGGTAAGCAAGTGGATGCCGTCTACTTGGACTTGAAGACATCTTTTGACCGGGCCGATCATCGAATCCTTCTCGAAAATTTAGCGAAATGTGGTGTAGGTTTTGTCGAGTGGTTCGGGACCTGACGAATCGAACTTTGTGTGTGAAAATTGGGTCATATGAGTCCGAGTCATTCACAAACATATCTGGAGTGCCTCAGGGGAGCAATTTAGGCCCCTTACTTTCTTCATTGTTCATAAATGACGTGCCCTTGATTTTGCCCCGAGGAACGAGGCTCTTCTATGCTGATGATTCTAAGGTCTACGTTATCGTTGAGAACATAGATGATTGTCATCATCTTCAAGGATTGCTGAACATTTTTCAGACGTGGTGTGCACGAAATTGTATGACGCTGAGCGTTGAGAAATGCCAAATTATTTCGTTTACCAGGAAGCGAAATCCCATCACTTTCCCCTACATGTTGTCCGGCGAAGCCATCGAGCGGGTTCAACGAGTTCGCGATTGGGGTGTAATACTTGACGAGGAGTTCACATTCATCTACCACTATAACGATATCATCTCCAGGGCAAACAAACTGCTCGTTTTCGTTTTGAAGGTCACCGATGGATTCGCTTTGCTTGAAATCTCTCTACTGTGCGCTGGTTCGCTCTATCCTGGAATTTGCTTCTGTCGTATGGTGCCCTTTCCCCGGCATTTGGAAAGCGCGCATTGAATCTGTCCAAAGAAAGTTCGTGCGTCGTGCTTTGAGGAATCTTCCGTGGCGGAACCCAAGGGAATTGCCTCCTTACGAGGAACGCTGTAACTTGCTGGGAATTGATACTCTGGAGAATAGGCGATCTGCAGTACAAGCCAAGTTTGTTGCGAAACTGCTGAGGAGTGAGACTGATTCTCCTTCCTTGCTAGCTAACGTCAATATGTATGCTCCAGAGCGCACCCTGCGTCACCGTGATTTCCTAAGGCTCGATTTCCGGAACAGTGTGTATGGTCAGCATGATCCGTTGGAATTCATGTCTGCTACCTTTAATAAGATTTTTCACCTCTTTGATTTTAACCCCGCAAGCACAGCGCTTCGAAGTAGATTTAAAGAATATTTTAGAAGAAGTTGACAATCGCAATGTATATATTTGTATTAGATTTAAGTAGGTTCAGTAAGACAATTTGATGTCAGATGGAATTAATAAATAAATAATAATTTCTACATCAGCTGTCATTTGTAAAATTGTTCTCTTCGGAGAAAGCCCGTAAATGACAGCCATGACGGGAGAAGAATCCGCGACCTGACGGGTGACTAATTCTTCTGGATCCAGCCGTGATCGATGGATTCAGACGTTGATCAACAACCTTCAATTTAAATATTGTCGGAATCTGCCTTTTCCATTCAATTCCTGATCGGTCAAGGATTTTTTCGGGTTGGAAATTTTCTTTACATGCCTTGGGATATGTAATGTAATGGGTCTGAAGTATCGGCTAGAATTAGGCTTGAGTTTGCTCAGCTACTAGAACTCGGAAACGATCGCAATCGCAAACCGATCGCAATGTCGGGGTTTGCGCTTATCAACCTATTTTACTTTCCATTTTTATTTATATAGATAATCACTGAATTTCGAAATCTGTAGTATTTGCCGAAAAATTCCAGTTATGATTTCCGAGCTATTACGAAATGGTCGAGTTACATACATCCGAAATCATTCATTTTTTCCTACATGTTGAGTGTTTAGATGTTCAGTTAAACGTTTTCCTACACCAGAAATTCTTTCGAAATCTGAAATTTTATATAATCGAATCATATGTAATCGAGTCTGTATAAAATTGCAGTCCTGTACTGACTTTCTATTGCTCATCGCAAAACTGTAAGTTGGGATCGGTTCACCGTTGTTGACCAGTAGAGATGGTCATTTTAGATGCGTTTAAATTTTGAAATATATCATTTCATTCAAAACATTCAATTATAAGAAGATTCAAATCGTATCTAAATGTAAGACTAAATTCATCCTCAATCCTCAACCAAGCCTCATAACAAATGTACCGATTTGTTATAAGGCGTGGGACTTTCAATTCTTCTCGGTAATAACTTCATGATTGCTTTCTAAGCGTGAGAAGTTAATTTGTTCTACCAACTGTCAATGAAATGGTGTTTAATATTTGGAATGTAATCACTTACGATGCTCACATAATGACGCAGTTCGTTACATGGCAAACCACGAAAGTTTTTGCTCTAAAAAGCTTCTCAGTATATTCCATTCAAATTACAGCATCTCCGAACTAGTTTTTGGTCCATACAAAACCTATGCTATGCGTGTGCGTCACTGAAAGTTTTTTTGACATCGACAATTAATTATTTTGACATCCTGATAGCCTGACGCCATAAACCCTAATTTCTACGATGCTTAACATTGACTGCCTAGGCTTGAACTGCCAAAGACCCGGATTTATTCTATCGTGAAGATCATTCATTCTTCGGCTCTTATTGTAACTGGAGCGGATAATATTTACATGAATGAATCTATAAAATTAAATATTGTAAAACAACGTGAAACTAAAGTCGCACCATACCATAATCAGATGGATGATGGCAAACCACCGTATCATCATTGAAACACGAGAGCAACATTAATCTATTGGAGGATACCTTCATCCACAGATTGGCATTCAATCAAGCGGCTGTCTAATTGCTATCCCCATTCGAACCCACCCATACTCACTTTGAATCTGGCGCCGTTCACCTGATTAAATGAAGTGAAATGAACGACGATTAAACACCTGTTGCTGAACACGTGTCTGGTGACACACGATGATGCCTCCTCCTGCCAGTTGATTGCTTTCGTTGTTTCGTTGAGAGTGTATGGTGATGCTTTTACCTGCCGTCACCTGGGCTCTCTTATTCGTCTGGGTGATGTTTTCGATACGCATCATGCGGGACGGATGGGCAGGATGATGATGGGTGAAATGGTTGTTCTATTGACGCGGGAGAAACTACGGATTAGCCTCATTTTTCGCAGCTTCTATTCAATGGGAGGAGGGCTCGCATTTTCCAACACGTTTCCGATGACATGCGGTGTCTGGTAAGAAGCTATGGGATAACTATGGGATCAGTGACGTAAATATGGAACGTTGTTTCGAAACGTATTCCCCTGAAATCAGGATTAGAAAATGTTACAGTGATGAATGATTATTTCGAAAGATTATAATGACGAAAACTTGGATTGGATGATGAAACAGCATCAATGAAACTTTTTTTTTGTAACGCAAAATCGTTCTTACGACCGTTGTGAACCGAAGGAAGCAGAACGTTATGAACCCCTCCGCATGTGACGAACATACTCACTTCTCACGTGATGCCAGCTGGATATCGATACGTCCCACGGTCTGGGGATTTCGATCACAAAGTGAGCAACGTGAGTGGGATCTGTGTGAAAAAAAGTTCATTCGCTTCGAGAAAGTTGTAATTAATGTGTGAGTAGTTAAAACTTCATTCATGGAACGTGATTGCGCTCTTAAGTTCACCACATTTCAGGAAGAGATTTATAACAGGGGTGGAGAATGATAAACTAGGATTAGAAATGTCATTCATGATTTCTGATAGATCGTTTCGCTTCGTTCCGCATCGTTTATCATTTATGTCTCCTAACAGAAAATGGTATCCTATTATCCTGTTCTATTACATATTTCACAACTTTTTACATACGCTATGTTGCATAACTATAAAGAGCAATCCAAATGAAATCGACAAATGACAAAACATGAGTATTTTTTATTCGAATGAAAGTTTGTATTCCGTTTGGGTTGAAGGAAATATGAGTTTTCCACAGCAATTGGGATTTTTTTGACTCAAGCGTAACTTTTGAAAAGGGCGTATCGATTTTAGTAAGAGAAATCTTTGATAATTGATATCTCAAAAACTATGAGTCGTACCGAAATAGTGTCTTAGAAAGAGTTATAGAGTATTGATGTCTAAGCATCGAGAGATATAGAGTATTGATGTCTAAGCATTTTTATGAATTTTCGAAACCTCGAATTTTTGTATGTTTTTTTTATCCCATTTATTTATTTATTAGGCTCATTAGCATTTTAGCTGTAACAGAGCCGGGTTTTTTAATCGTGTACATGTACATATATTTATGTTTCTATAAACTGTAAATTACACAGTAGTTAGTAGTAGTCATTTAGGCGTTAAGTTTTCTGTTCCATTACATTATGGTAAATTACACAGTAGTAGCCATTTCGGCGTAAGGGTATTCTTTCTGTTCTTCCATTGTTCAGCAGACCGGACAGCGGAGACAGTTGATAGTGATCATTGTTGGGTTATTTATAGAACAGCAGCCCGATGTTTCTTGCAGAGCAGAGCAGTTGTATGGATGAATCGATCTATTTTCGACCGTGGATCGATCTCCATCGCTGATGATGTTTGCGTGGACGTAGTTATTCTATAACAACACAAAGATGGTCAATTGAGGGTCCTGAGTTTGAACTCACGACCGATCGCTTAGTAAGCGAACGCGTAACCAAGTGGCTACGAAGACCCCCTTTTTGTATGTTAACAATAATTTTTAGCCACAAATTATGATTCCTGATGTGATTTAAAACAAAAAAGCTCATTATAAATCTCCTTCTAAATGCAGCCATTCTCGAGATATTTTGAAACATACTTCTAATTTATTGTCTTTTTCATAGTAAACTAGCTGATCCGGCAAACTTCGTCCCGCCCAAAATTTGTTTTTTGTTATCAATACCTTCAAACATTCACGTTTTCTTACTATGAGCAAGTTCATGGGTCCAATTGCTGAACTGTTCATTGATTGATCTTCTTTTCGATCCCGTTGAATTTACCTTTTACTATAAAATTCCTAGAGAACCTTAGAGAGCGGTAGGAGTGTCTAACTACCATAGAAATGTTTATTTCATTCTGAAACCTCCACATGCCAAATTTGGTTTCGTTTGCTTGATTAATTCTCGAGTAATTCAGAAATTTGTGTTTCGTTTGTGTGGCAGCCCCCTCTTAGAGAGGGGGTTGGAGGGTCTAACCATTATAGAAACATTTACTGCACCCTAAAACCTCAATATGCCGAATTTGATTTAATTTGCTTGATTAATTCTCGAGTTATGCAGAAATATGTGTTTCATTCTTATGGCAGCCCCACCTAGGAGAGGGAGAGGAGTATCTAACCACCATAGAATCATTTATTGTACCCTAAAACCGTCACATGCCTAATTTGGTTTCATTTGCTTGATTAATTCTCGAGTAATGCAGAAATTTGTGTTTCATTTGTATGGCGGCCCCCCTAAGAGAGGGAGGCGGAGTATCTAACCACCGTAAAATTATTTATTGCACCCATTTTCATTTGTTTGATTGATTCTCGAGTAATGCAGAAATTTGTGTTTCATTTGTATGGCAGAAATGTCGAAATTTGTATTCAATTTGTTTGGAAGACACCCCCCCCCCCCTTTGAGAGGGGAGAGGGGTCTCAAACTATCACGAAAAACTTTCCCGGCCTCAAAAACCCGTACATACCAATTTTCATGTTGATCGGTTCAGTAGTTTCCGAGTCCATAAGAATCAGACAGGCAGACAGACAGAAATCCATTTTTATATACATAGATAGCAGACCCGGCAAACTTCGTCACATTTCTCGTTCAAGATTTTTCAACCACTTGCAAATAACATGTTTCTCTGTTACATGGAATAAATGTTTCATACAGAAAATATGATAGAATAAAGACAGTCCTTAATCGGACAATTCCTTCCTCGAGTTTTGCTCTTATCAACATATTCGGCAATTCATTTTTATTGGTTAAGATAGAAGAAGATAAAGATATTTCGTTAGCGCAAACATCAAATGGACTAACAACGCTTGTTACTATGTAATTGTAGGACATAAGGGGATTTAATTTTCCGAATTCTTCCTTCATTCCTTCAGACTTTTCTGAAAATTTTCAATGGTCATGTTTGATTGATTCTGGTTGAAATATGTGTAACATTTTTGTGGAACCCCCTCTACATTCCAGAGGAGGGAGGGGTATCATACCCTCATAGAAACAATTCTTATACCAAAAAACACTCACATCCCAAATTGTGCTTGATTAGTTCTCAAGTTATGCAGAAGTTTGTATTTCATTAGTATGGCAGCCCCCCTTAGAGAGAGGGAAGAGTGTATTCATCATAGAAACGTTTCGTGCCCCCTAAGACCTTCACATGCCAAATTTGGCTCCCTTTTCTTGATTAATTCTCGAGTTATGCAGAAATTTGTGTTTCATTTGTATGGCAGCCCCCCTTAGAGAGGGTGGTGGAGTGTCTAATCACCATAGAAACATTTATTGCACCCTAAAACGTTCACATGCCTAATTTGGTTTCATTTGCTTGATTAATTCTCGAGTAATGCAGAAATTTGTGTTTCATTTGTATGGCGGCCCCCCTTAGAAAGGGGGGAGGAGTGTCTAACCACCATAGAAACATTTATTTCACCCTAAAACCTCCATATGCCTAATTTGGTTTCATTTGCTTGATTAATTCTCAAGCAATGCAGAAATTGGTGTTTCATTGTATGGTAGCCCTCCGTCAGAGAGGGGCGAGGGGTCTCAAACTACCACGAAAACCTTCCCCGGCCCCAAAAACCCCTACATACCAATTTTCATGTCGATCGGTTCAGTAGTTTTCGAGTCCATAAGAATCAGACAGACATCCATTTTTATATATAGATATTCCCTTTTAATATGTTTGTCGTGTTATACCGTCACGTTCATGAAATTTTATGGATTTGCTTATAATTTCCAACAACTTTTCCAAATACATCATCATGGTGAAAATATATGTTTAGCAGTTACGTTGAAAATCATTTGAATACATGTGGGATAATATAAAACGTAGCGATATTAAAAAATGTTTTTTTTATCTTAATACAAACTTTCAGCATGTTATACATGTTGCGCCAACAGAACACAACATTTATAGAAGGAAAAAATATAATTCTCTACAATTTGGTCAATAATTCCTATATTTATCGGAGTTTAAGAGATACTAATAATAATACTAGAATTTTTAGCATTTATTTTTTATCAACATTTATTTTTATAGACTAACAATTTTTTTGGGGTCTTCGTAGCCACTTGGTTACGCGTTCGTTTACTAAGCGATCGATCGTCAGTTCAAACTCAGGGCCCTCAATTGACCATCTTTGTGTTGTTATAGAATAACTACGTCCACGCAACAATCATCAGCGATGGAGATCGATCCACGGTCGAAATAAGATCGATTCATCCATACAACTGTTCTGCTCTGCAAGAAACATCGGGCTGCTGTTCTATAAATAACCCAACAATGATCAACAACTGTCTCCGCTGTCCGGTCTGCTGAACAATGGATGAACAGTAGAATACCCTTACGCCTAAATGGCTACTACAGTGTAATTTACCATAATGTAATGGAACAGAAAAAAAAAACCTAACGCCTAAATGGCTACTACCACTACTGTGAATTTACAATTTATAGAAACATAAACATATGTACATGTACACGATAAAACCCGGCTCTGTTACAGATAAAATGCTAATGAGCCTAATAAATAAATAAATTGGAAAAAAAAATTAACAATTTTGTTGTATATAATTTAATTTTTTCATTATTTTCTTATATTTCTATACACATTATGATAACTTGCTGCATTGTCGTTAGAGTACAACTTTGCTGCTACTTCATTCTCGGATACAGGTACAAAAGAATGATACTTTTGGGTATCTGAAATTTGTTTGGTGTTATCATACATGCTACTCAACTCTTCCACACCCTGATCATATTCTTCTTGTGACATATATGAAAATGGCAATTTTGTAAGACAGTCTTCTTTTCGCTTGCTAGCCCAGTCAAATAACGTTTTTGCACTCGTAATCGGATGTTCATTCTGCCTAGCCAAACTAGCTCTTGTTGCCATCCATTTAAACTCGTGAAATTTTTCCCTTTTTATACTGGGATGCAGCACCATCCGACATGAATTTTATTCTCTTTACCTGCATTTGTTGTTTCAATAATGTTACAAATTTAGAAATAAATACTTGCACAGCTATTGTGTCATGACTTAAAACTTCAGATATAACTACAAAGCTTAAATTTGCCAGAGAACCTTTTTCATCTCTATAATAAACAACGAATGGATGGATTGTTGTTTGATAATTGTTCCAGTGATGACTTTGAAATTCATCTTGAAGCACAAATGAATAATTTTCGGAAAAATCGCAAATCATAACAACCTCATTTTCTTGCAAATTAGCTTTTATATTGTTAAGAAATGTGGACTGTTGTGTTTTAATGTAATCATGAGTAAGTAATTTTTCTATTTTTTCGCAAAAATACGATACAAATTCTTCCATTGGTTTTACAAAAGTTTCTATGTCGCATCGATCAGTAGAAATCCATTGTGCATAAGTGATTTCAATTAAATTGCGTTCCTGAAGCTCATCTAGAAACCAGTTTCCAAACTCGTCCATCATTGGGCATTTCTTACATTCACGAAGGTAACAGTATTTTGATCTATTTGATATGTTACATAATATTTTTTCCATATATTCAATGCATTCAATGTTAAAGGATTATTTTTTGAGACTATGAAGCATAAGATTTACATTTTCATGGAATGTACAAACACAAACGTTATTATTTCCTGAACTACTCAGCAATTTGCAATGCTTCGGACGCATTGATGCAAAAGAGCTAAATACAATTTTGCAATTTGGATTAAGTTCCTTAAATCTGTTGAAAGTTTCCCGTAATGATGTTTTTTTTTTAATTCGTTTATTTTTACAGGCTCAGTTACTTAAGTTTAAAGGAGCCGAATTCTTAAATATATTTTTAAAACTATATATATATAGAAACAATTTTCTTACATCTATGGTTAGTAAGGTGGAAAACCGATTACTCGCGGTGTACTTGAGTTTAGAAGGGTGACATATTTTTAGGAGAAGGATGGGATATAAGGAAATTGTAACAATGTTGATGAGCACTCAATTCTTAAATCTATTCGTATATCTATAGTTTATTTACATTTCAACTTATTCTACTATTTATAGCAAGGGGACGAATTACCCGTAAAAGGAAGGAAAGGAGGGTATAAGGATGTAGGGACAATCACACACGAAGATCTATAGCTTTAAGGAAAACATATATATGGGACATGTAATCAAGGTCTAACCGAGCCAACACATCTCTCACCGGCACATTGGGCTGTCTTCCTCGGGCACGAAGGGAGTTTTCTAAATTCGATCTGGCGACCAGATACACCTCGCACGACCAAACAATGTGCTCGATGTCGTGATAACCTTGGCCACAAACGCAGAGATTGCTGCTGGCAAGATTGAAACGAAAGAGTAGTGCATCTAACGAACAGTGATTGGACATGAGTCGGGAGAAGGTGCGGATAAAGTCCCGACTCAAGTCTAGACTTTTGAACCACGGTTTGAGGCTAACCTTAGGGATAATCGAGTGAAACCACCGGCCCAATTCATCTTCATTCCACTTGCGTTGCCAGTTAGCGATGGTATTTTTGCGAACTAAAGAATAAAATTCATTGAAGGCGATTTGATGCTGATAAATATCGCATTCAATTGCACCTACCTTTGCCAATGAGTCAGCCCTCTCATTACCCGGAATTGAGCAATGTGAAGGGACCCAGACAAAGGTAATGACATAACAGCGTCTGGATAAAGCACTCAAAATTTCTCGTATTCTCTCAAGGAAGTACGGCGAGTGCTTTTCCGGCCTCACTGAACGGATAGCTTCGACAGAGCTAAGACTATCCGTTACAATGTAATAGTGTTCAACAGGTCGTGAGGCGACGCTGTCCAGCGCCCAGTATATCGCTGCCAATTCAGCAATATATACCGAGCAAGGATTCTGAAGACTGTGTGAGGTGCTAAAAAATACGTTGAACACTCCAAATCCTGTGGACTCATTCATAGAGGACCCATCAGTAAAGTATATATTATCACAATTGATACGCCCATACTTTGCATTGAAGATTGTAGGAACGAACCCCAATCTAAGATAATCTGGATTTTCATGGATTTTTTCCTTCATGAACAGATCGAAATGTACAGAGGAATTGATGTAGTCAGGAAAACAAACACGGTTGGGAATATACGAAGAAGGAACAACCTGCATAGAGGTGAATTCATGATATGAATTCATGAATCCAGAATGAAAATTTAGCTCGATCAATTGCTCAAAATTTCGGATCACCAATGGATTCATAACCTTACACCGGATGAGGAACCGAAGAGATAATAAATTGAAGCGATCTTTTAGTGGGAGTAGGCCTGCCAAAACCTCGAGACTCATGGTATGCGTTGAGGGCATACATCCCAACGCAATACGGAGACAAAGATACTGAATTCGCTCGAGTTTAATGAGGTGTGTTTTGGCAGCTGATTGAAAACAGAAACTGCCATACTCCATCACTGAGAGAATAGTTTTTCGATACAACATAATAAGATCTTCGGCATGGGCTCCCCACCAGGTGCCGGTAATTGTACGGAGAAAGTTTATTCTTTGTTGACATTTTTTACTCAGATACCTAATATGGGCCCCCCAAGTACATTTGGAGTCGAACCAGACCCCAAGATACTTGAATGACATAGCATGAGTGATCGGTTTACCCAAAAGTTGAAGCTTTGGTTTTGCTGGTCTATGCTTCCTAGAAAAAACCACCATCTCTGTTTTCTCCGTGGAGAATTCGATCCCTAGCCCAATGGCCCAGGTTGAAAATTTGTTCAAAGTATCTTGTAAGGGTCCTTGCAGGTCGGATTCGTTTGATCCTACGACAGACACCACTCCATCATCTGCAAGTTGTCTTAGGCTGCAATTTTGTGTAAGGCAATTGTCGATGTCGCTTACATAGAAGTTGTACAAAAGGGGGCTTAAACATGAGCCCTGGGGGAGGCCCATGTAAGAGACCCGACTTACTGCCGAATCTCCGTGAGAAAAGTTCAAATGTTTCTCACAAAGCAAGTTATATAACATATTATTCAATAGAGGCGGCAGACCCCGAGAGTGTAATTTGTCTGACAAAACCTCTATTGAAACAGAATCAAAGGCCCCCTTTATGTCCAAGAATACTGAAGCCATTTGTTTTTTTTCGGCGTAAGCCATTTGAATTTCTGAAGAAAGCAACGTAATGATGTTATTGATAACCTTTTTTGGATGTGTTGACGCTTCCCATCTTTGGCTACAGAAACATAGTCTCTTTCTCCAGGTCTGATATCGTCGTCATTATAAAATTTCGAAACATGATTTACATGATTTGGAAAACTTGGTCCATATTTGCTATGTGGTGTCGACAATACACCTTTTTCATTTGCCAGTTTTTTAGCTTGAATTGCCATATATTTATTAACGACAAATTCTTCTTCCATTTTTTGCACGGACCAAGACTTAGACAAAACTGTTAAAATTCTAACTTTTCTGATCTTGTTGTCTCTGTGTGGTCTAATTTCTCTTTGAGCTGATTGATAATCTCATCAAACTCTTTTGCCTTTTGTTTAAAGTTCGACTCTTCGTCTTCTTCATGTGAAAAGGAAAATAGATTTCTTTTAATACCTTTAGAAATTTCTTTGAATTTTTGTTCGGGGTAATTAGCCTGTCCAAGTCTTTTCGTCATTATTGGTGAAACGTTAATACCGGCGATTCCCTTGTTGAATAGCTCAATGAAACAGTTAAGAAACGTTTTTCAGATGAACATTTCTTACCGTTTTTCGGAAACGGTCTACAACACGAAAAAAAATTTGTAGTCCATTGTGGTGTACTGTTATTCACTCTATAAGGAAAATTGTTCGACTGATGAACGATATTTAAATATGAGTAACTTTATATTCATTATAGAGGTACCTTAAAGGTACCTGACTTTATATACCTGTACAGAGGTAGCTTAAAGATACCTGACTTCAGGTATAATCTAGGCATAAAGTAAACAAGTTAATTATATTTGTACCCATAACGTCCGGTTGAATCAACAAGTTGTATTTGTTGTTGGGATTTCAATTATACTGTTCGTGTTTTGATTGTTTAACACGAATAATATGTTAAAAGTTTGTATTAAGATAAAAAAAAGATTTTTTATTATCGCTACGTTTTGTGTTAACCCACATGTCTTCAAATGATTTTCAACGTAACTCCTAAACATATATTTTTACCATAATGATGTATTTGGAGAAGTTTTTGGAAATTATAAGGAAACTGATAAAATTTCATGAACATGACGGTATAACACGACAAACATATTAAAAGGGAATATTTACTATAAAAAAGACAATAAATTAAAAATATTTTTTAAAATATCTCGAGAATGGCTACATTTAGAATGAGATTTATAATGGGCTTTTTTGTTTAAAATCACATCAGAAATCATAATTTGTGGCTAAAAATGATTGTTAACATACAAAAATTCGAAGTTTCGGAAATTCATAAAAATCGATTTTCGATGTTCCACAATGTTCGTCAAAAATAGTTTTACCATCTTGGACCCATTTTTTAAAATTTCTACATGACTTCTATTTTATATGAAAAAAATAAAAAAAAATTAAAAAATATGTATTTTGGATAATGCAAATTAATTTTTTTTCTAAATAAAAAAAAGAGTACTATTTTTTTCTCAGTGTACATTTTTAGATATCAATACGCTATAACTCTTTCTAAGACACTATTTCGGTACGACTCATAGTTTTTTAGATATAAATTATCAAAGATTTCTCCTACTAAAATCGATTTTCATAAGTTACGCTTGAGTCAAAAAATTCTCAATTGCTGTGGAAAACTCATATTTCCTCCAACCCAAACGGAATACAAACTTTCATTCGAATCAAAAATACATGTTTTCAAAATCTGCATTTTTTGGACGATTTCATTTGGAATTGCACAAAAACCAACCCTTTTTTGAGGTTCCAAATCATCTGGAAAGGGGAACCGGATTGGATTCATGTATTGATTTCGTAAAGCACATTCCCATCTGACTCTATAGTCATGAAACACTTCCTTCAGCAATTTGTACCTAATGGCGTCATTTGTCATAGCGATACCATCTGGGTCCTGTCGCATAGTCAGCTTTAAAATATATGTTACAAGCCTAGAAACTACAAGTGCTAATATTTTGCGTTGCATAATAATGTTACATCGGACTAATAATATTAGTACCGTCATCCAGGGGTTATTTCGTGATCCATCCCTATCAGACGGAAAGCGAAACACGAGAAAACTCGTGAGCGGTCCTTAATGTGTTAAATGGCACAATAATTCATCTTTTTAACGTAACACTGACGTAACCAGGATATGTTCCGGATCAGGTCTCCGAGGAAAGCGACCGCTTTATGACTTTACGACCAAAACCAAATTCCATTATTCGACTTATCGAACTTCATGGTTCGTTAATGTCCATTTCAAGGATTTATGGCAAATTGAGATACCCCAGACGGTCTCCGGATGATCTGCAGTTCAAACTTTAGAACGAAATATGAGAAAGGCACGACTACACCCTTAAGTGGATTATTTAGGATTTGGTATCTTAAATCTTTGGATTAACACTTATATTACGATAGGTAAAGCAATCAGTGAATTTATGCACAGTTTCGTGAAAATTATACTAGAAAATGATGAAAAAATATATTTATCAATTTCACCCCAAAGGTATGTTTTGAAATTGCTCACTAAAAATTTGCCAAACTAACTTTTAAGAAATGTTTCAACAAAACATATCATAACGTTTTGTGACCTTGGAACCAGTACTGGTTTTAAAAATAATTGGGTATAAATTAAAAAAAAAATCTGGGAAATATTTACATTTTTCAGGCAATCGTGATTAATTTACCCCCGGTTTACGGTGCTTATTTTATTAGTAACGTGACATTTATCTGTCAAAATCTTGTGGTTGTTTTAAATGAGTTTTTTTTTGTTAATTTCTCAAAGAAAATTGAAGCTCTGCGTTCTCGATGATATTTGCGAACAAAAGGACATATTGTTTGGGCCTTTTTCTGCTACACAAACTAAGAAATACGCTACAAGACGAGGTCGACTTCAGTGGCATATTTTGGTCATGTATGCTTAATTTCGAATTTGCAATTAGGATTGGAATTCATTCATTCTTCATTGCAATAAAATTTGATTCTCGGGAAAGCTTTTAATTTTCCACTTTCATGTGTAATATTTATATTATTTCTGCTTATCAGAAAAAAGCCGGAGGAAGTTGAGACAAATTATTGATGGGATAAACAAATAATTTTCTAGTGGGAAAGCAAATTGGAAAAATATTGCATGTACGTGTCATCGTGATAGCTGTTACCGGAATGTTTAGAAAAAAAAAATATTACGGGATTTTGACGGGTAAGAAACATATTTTCAAATACAATTACGTTTTTAAAAGAAGAAGCCCCTTTCCTTTCCCCAGTAATTATTACACAAAATTAATTCCACACAAATTTAAAAATGTCCTATCTAATCCAACGATATCAATGCTAGGACATGAATAGCTTCTGAGGTAGCTTCATATTGGGCTCCAGCTAGCGTTCATTGTTCAAAACCGGATCAAAAGGAATGGTTCACTTAGGTGCAGCAACTGAGCCGTTTACGAAATGAACTCCGTTGCCCATCTCTACTTCTCCCGTGGCCGAGTGGATAGCGTCCCACATTATCATACCGGGGATTCGGGTTCGATTCCCGTTCTGGACGGGGAATTTTTCGTCAAAGATATTTCTTCCGACTTGCACTGTGAAAACGCGTATTCTAGAGCTTGTCACTCTTGATTACATTCAAGGCGTGTTATCCAGCATAGAAATCTGAAATAAGTACTACTAATGAAAATGACGCAAGTAATACACTCTGTCCAATTTCTGTAAAACCACCCTGATTCTATTTCGTTGCAACACAAACAGAATTTCAAAGAGATACAATCATACATTGTTGAATGCTTAGAATAAAGTATATTTAACGTCAATTTCGTTCAAAAGAGTTGTTCGTTTATTTATTGTGCTTAAATATGATAATTTCAGCTGTCCAGTTTCTATAATACCATTTCAAAATTCATGGATATTATCAATGAAAAATTCAAAACAATCGGCAGATTTACATGTCAATAATTGGCAACCTTGCCATTTCGGCAAGGAAAATTCGTGTTGGGATACTATTTACCAAATGCTGCTGAACGATTTTCTCGAAATTTATACCATGTTTCCGAAATTGCAACCTTGAGCTTTTCAATCGTGATGTACTGTTGTGTAGTAAGTGTAGATTCTGTGTACAAGGATCCCCCTAAGATTTTCAACAGGATTCAAGTCTGGAGAGCGAGCCAGCCAGTCCACAAAATTTTTGAATCAAATTTTTGGATCCTTATCAATTGCTTAGTTTTTTTTGCTGGTACGAGGGTCACTATTTATATTTCGGGAATTGGCAACACTGATGTCATGTGAGTCCATCTGACGGTTCCATCGTAAAGTTTGACATTTTTGACGATATACGTACTCAGAACATTTTGTCATACGGACGCTATTTGTTTATTTTATATTTAGTTGAAAGTTTGGTCTCGGCAAAAAAATGGAACTGAATCGTGAACATTTTCGTGCGATGATTTTTTACGACTTTCGACGTGGATTATCACAACAAGAGTGCGTCAATCAACTTAATTTGACTTTTGGCGATGAAGCTCCATCAAAAACCACTGTGTATCGCTGGTATAGTGAATTTAATCGTGGTCGTAGTTCGCTGTCCGACGAGTTTCGTGAAGGTCGTCCAAAATCGACTGTAGTGCCAGAAAACATCGATGATGTGCACGAAATGATTAAGCAAGATCGTCATGTAACCTATTGTGAGATTGAGGCATCCCTAAGCATTAGTTCCACCAGAATATATGCGATTTTACATGAACACTTAGTTGTGCGAAAATTATGTTCACGTTGGGTCCCACATAATTTGACAATCGCTCAAAAAAAAAAGGCTCGTGTCGATTGGAATAAATGCTTTGAAAATTGGATTAAGCGCATGCAAAAGTGTATCGATCACCGTGGCGAGTACTTTGAAAAACAATAAAAATATATTCGCAGCTTAACTATTTGTTTTTGTTCCTATTCCCGAAATATAAATAGTGACCCTCGTATGAATAGAAGCATTGTTTTGCTGGAATGTGATTTTTTTGTGACGATATCCACGCAAAAACGGTAGGAGAGAGGATTTCAGAACATGTATGTAATCCTTGAATGATGTGAAAGCTATCTTGAGCTTTACGGGTTGCACAGAATCGCGCCCAAACCATGCACGAGCCTCCACCAAAATTCCTGGTTGAAAAATACTGTTCCTTCTTCCGTAAATCACGCCAGTACCCGTTGAAACTATGAAGACCATACAAATTGAACTTTTTTTCGCCTATACATTGAGATTTTTTATTTTCGTTATGGAATTATATTGCAAAATGTATTCTTTTGGAAACATTCATTGTCACAACATACCATGTCCCACTGTCGGTTCATGTGAGCTATGGCAAAACTCAGACGTCTTCCAATGTGAGATGGTGTAAGATAAGGAGCTTTAACCTTTTGAACCCTCTTTATGTGAGGATTTTTTACCAAAACTTGACGAATTGTCACCCGAGTAACATTTAAATTGAAATATTGCGTTATTTGCATAAGCGATCTTTAGATATTCGAAGCTGTTCTAGCTTTTCCCCGCTTATCCCGGTCAGAGAGCTTCGATTTACGTGAAGCTCTCTCTTTCTTACCGTATCCTTGAGGGTTCGCCAAATACTTGAGCAATACTTGATGGGATCGTATAATCCGACGGGAAATTTATCTGATACCAACATTTTCTTGATGAATTGCATCGATTTGTCTTTCTTTTCTCTCCGTGAGCACTTTTCCCTTCGGCATTTTTCAGATTTATTGATCAAAACTTCTGAAACATTGGAACAATATAACTGGTCTTATAAAAATATGACACAAAACCTTTGGTTTGCGCTCAGCGCTTGCACACACACATATGAAAATCATGCAGTGTATGGTAGTCACCAATACCAATACACTAGAACATAAGTTGAAGCACTGTTTGTTTACAATGACACAAAGCAGCAAGATCATCACCTGGTCTTAAAGAAGTTGGACAGAGTGTACTTACTTTGAGAAGGCAAAACTTCCACTGGGAACGTTAGTGTCATCCAAGGAGAAGAAGAAGGAATTTTCCTGTGACGGACAAGGTGAGTCGATGCAAATTAAAAATTATTCCACATTTGTCGATGGTAAGCACTTGTCAGAATCAAAGGAGAAAAGACGACTTGGAAAATGGCGACACTCTATTATCCCCAAAGTTTCGGATATCTTATCAAAAAGTACTAATGGTTTAATTTAGCTAACTATACTTCCCCAAATCCACTTGTCCATTCCCCTTTCCCTTCCCCAAAAATAAGCAGCACTCGTTGGGATCGGCTCACTACAGAATCCTCACAAACTTCACAAGGGAGCACTCATGGTCATCAGATTTCTAATTTGCATCACCTGTCAATATAGTTATTACGAGTCTCCACAGGCAATTTCCAGACAGAGGATAATTTTGCCGACGCAAGCTGGTTGTTTAAACTTAAATTTAAGACACACTGTAAGATGATGGCTTCTTCTTGTGTTTAACTAAACTAAATAAACTAAAGAAAAAAGGTGACCGAACGATTCATATTTCTGTAGGGACGATTTTTTCAATTAGCATTTTTAAATACATTTATGAACATCGATACAAGAAAACCAGAGAATGTCGAGTGTTTCGTGTTGATGTTGGAATATCTAGCTATCAGATTTTTTCAACAGTTTACTATTGAAAATATGCAAGATTAATAATTAACGATTCCGGATTCATTCTGCCACTACAACTTTTCCAATCCGTTTGATGTTCAGTTTAGTTCGTATAACAAATGTTTCTTTCAGAGTCACCATTTGAATTGACGATTTTTTCAATTAGCATTTTTATATACATTTATGAACATCGATACAAGAAAACCAGAGAATATCGAGTGTTTCGTGTTGATGTTGGAATATCTAGCTATCAGATTTTTTCAACAGTTTACTATTGAAAATATGCAAGATTAATAATTAACGATTCCGGATTCTTTCTGCCACTACAACTTTTCCAATCCGTTTGATGTTCAGTTTAGTTCGTATAACAAATGTTTCTTTCAGAGTCACCATTTGGAGGTTAATTTTTTATAAATTTTTATTATTCTCATGGAGTCTATGGCCAATATTGGAATAAAACTATGACATATTTTACCGTCTAAATAAATCGCTGTTATCAGAGTTCCATTTCGATGTAGCACTTCAAGAAAATCGATAAACCACTCCACACCAAATGAGTCATTGCTGCTGGCCGTGCATCAAATTAGGGGAAAATTGATGCCTTAGAAATATTTTATTCAGTTTTCTTCCCTGCGTTTGTTGGGCGAAGGCACTCACCGGGTTCAGGTGCTTCTCATTATGCCAAGCCCCAAGGTCGGGTGGGGGACAGGATAGGACAATAAATAACGACTTCTGGTATGTTGAGCATCTGTAAAATGAAAGCTTTTCAGCAGCTTCTGTAACAGATGCGATGATATCGCCGCCCTCGGAGTGCCCCAACATTATTATTCAACAGTTTGTGCTGTCTTGTTGGATTCTATTATTTATTTTTTCTGTGTATCTATCGTGTCTATTACAGGTTTCACGGATAATAAAGATAAACAGCTGTTAGCGGCATACTGGAAAACAATGTAACATTTCACGCGGTTGGAAATCTGTCGAACCGGGTTTTGAAACAACCCATATGTACGATTCCCTTCCAATACGCGGCGTTGCAGGAAGTATTGGCATAAGCTGCTTAAAAGTTGGTTTCAATTCTCGCGAAAGGGGTTCCACGCTACCACTCGAAGAACAGGAAACGAGCAAGTGAAAATCGGCCTCCTAAGTATCGTATCATTATCATGTCTGCACGCAGAATGACGGTGAGATGGTTTCCCGAAAAGGACAAACAGCGAGTGGGGAAAGTGGGTCCTCCCTTTTGTGTGGCGTTGTGGGGATGGTGGAAAAAGATCAAGCTGAGATGTGCTCCACATTTTCTCTCGATGCGCTCGACGGAAGTAAGAGAAAGAGCGAGATGTGATGCGATAAAGGAAGAGGCTTTGAGTGATGTATAAATTATGAAGTGATCAGCATCACTTGAGTCATTCCTCGTCGGGATATCGTTTCGAGTGTATACTGAACCACGCACAGCCCTGAGAGCAACTGTCCGTTTACTGTGTGGTGTTTTTGAATCGTGAATATAATTACATCCTCTCAAAAAGTAGATTAATCGGTGGTGCTTGTAGTGGGTGTGAGCGCGCGTTTCGAATTAAGTGTGACACCTGTTGATATCATCCCGGAGGCGATTGATAATACCGGGGCTCGGGAACCGTGCAGAGTGAGATATTCCATTAGCGTTTGTTTACCGAAAAAAAATTGTGCAAACGGTGGTTGAGCGATAACGAAAACGTTGCGGTAGCAACGTAATCAAGTTGGACTAACGTGTTGAAACAGATTTGGATAATTTTCCCGGAAAACGACAATTAGTGCATCTGTTTGGAGTGGTTGAAGGCGGTTAGCCGATGAATATTAATGTTGCATATTTGCGATAAGAAACAGTATTGAGTGAGGACAGAGGTATGTATTTATGCTTGAAATATAATTCGTATAATATTCTGCAGCAAAACTTTATTTGTAAACAATTATTCTTTGTTTATTGATAATATTTTACATTGCCTAAAAATATGACCGGATCATATTTTTAGGTACCGGAAAAGATTGAAATTTCCAACAGATATTGACTTTCATGAGATTCGTGCGTTGCTTCATACATACATAATTTACCTCGGCGAGGTCCGTAAAGAAACTGAACAACAAACTCATCGCACACCGGCTCATGGAAAGAGGATACATTTTGCCGGGAGTGACACTCCATCCCATTTCGTCGGACACAGATGCATATCGATTTTTAGCCCCAATCGCTAGCACAAGACACGTGTCTCGGGAAGTGATTTCCTGTTCATCATCGCAGGTTGTCACGCGCCTTAAATGGATAGAGAAACATTGAAAAATGATGTTATAAAAATGGAATTTCAATCATTTCCCCCACCTTAAACATTGTACCCGAGTTGCAGCAGCAATGAGGATGCTAAATGTCAACCTTCAGTGTCACAACAATTGAGCTGCATTAAATGATTTCAGAAGACAAAGTTCTGTAAAATACACACAGTTGAGAGGAAGCAAATATTTGACATCGACAATGAAATCACGTTAAAAGTTTTCGTTTATCTCGAATTTCGTGGGATTATTCCGACCGGTCCCTGGCATTCCGGAAACCGAAAGCGTCCTCTCTCTCTCATACTTTACGCTCGCATAGTTATCAGTTATTTCATTTACCGCAACTGGAATTTGCTTATTGGGTTCCGTTGAAACCCTAGAGTCGCAATGAGAACGATGGCAATTGGGAGTTAGCCAATTGCGTCTATTGAGAGGATTTAAATACTTTAAAGTTGAGATCCAATGGAAGCGTAAAATGATATTTATCGATAAATCCGTTGTATCGAAACCTGCCACGGCCACGTTAGTTCCTCGACCCGTAACTTTTGAGATGGGATTGTGATAGTTTGAGGTGAAAATTCTGTCAACAAATGAATCCACTACGCAAACTGAAACATCGATTAATTAATTTTGTTTTCGTTTTGCTGTCGTTTCCTTTGAATTTGAAAGCTTTCACTTTCACTTGACGATTGAAAGTGCCCTATTCATTATCATTTGAATGGGTTTCATATCACTTTGAGTTTCACATGTGAAAGAACGATGACTGCTTTTAATTGAAAGTTTCATTCGATTTCATTCCTCCAAACCGGATTCTCCCGGACCGTCTTTCAAAAAAGTAGAATTTAAAGAGACATATGAGTGCATGTTAATCTTACAACCAGCGCCGAAAACTGATTACGCCTGCTAGTATATTGCACATTCTATCGAATCCAAGCTCCAACGAAATTTTCATTCGAAATAAGACACTTTCATTCGATATCGAATTCTTTAATTTTCATTTGACGATTTGATAACGATTTGAACTTCGGTGTGAAGAATGAAAAAAATAGACGTGAAGCGAAACGATACCGAAGGTGAAGTCATATTCGTTTTATTGGGCGTGAATAGAGAGTAGCCCTATTCTCAGTCTGTACGAGTTTACAGTATACTTAAAGACGAAAGGCACATTATTGAGTGACGAGGTGTAAATTGAAGTGAAATTGTATGGCCCCGGCCGTACAGATTGTAATGCTTATAAAATGGGTAATAATTATGGTTATAATTATAATTATGGGTTATAATTATGGTTATAATTATTGGTAACTCCACATTCTATTGCTAAAAGCGTTTTTAGTCAGGTTAATGGCGAAGACAAGAATCGACCGAGTAGGTCTGCTAGGTGTCTGCCACATTCACCCGAAATACAGTTACCCGAACGACAACTACCCGAAAGACATCCACCCGAATGTAACAAATACCCGAATTCGACAAGTACCCGAATGGAACATCTACCCGAATGCACATTCACCCGAATGCGGCATTTAACCGAACGCAACATATACCCGAATGTGACATTTCCCCGAATGCAATATTTACCCGAATGTAATATTTACAGAAATATTTAATTAGAAAGTCTTTTTTATATTCAATCCTTATAAGCGTTATAAAAATGATAGTATTTATAAATTGACTGGTATCCAAAAACTCTGTAGGATTGAAGGATCGTCTCCTATGTTTCAAACTAACCGGGCAATCGGTGGAACACAAGTTTGCTGGCGAGAGGCCACCGCTTCCGACAGCGAGTTAATTGTGCCTACACCAACTTCAAAAAATGACACCGCGAAGTCTTCAACACCATTTTCGAACTTTTTTTATCACAATTTCTCATTTTACTGCGTATTTTTGTTGCTCTTTAATGTTATTTGAATTTAATCTTATTTGTCATCAGGAGGTTCGACAAAACTCATGACCTGATTTGTCGGAATGTTTCCTTCTTAATTCGGAATGCGTAAAATGAACCGTCAAACGGCAGCATTGCCAACGAGCGAAAGCAGATTAAAGTGTTTAAAGTTTACGTGAAATCTGTTTAAATTGTTTATATAAGGTATTTATTAATTACATGATACATATTGTAAGTACCTCATCTTAAGAGCAAATTAATATGAAGAGTTGAATTGAGACTAACAAATCAATATAAATAAAAATGGATCGCTGAATGTGTTGGTCAGCGCAAAACTCGATGAAGGAATGGTTCGATATGAGCCATCCTTATTTTGTTGCATTTGTGTTTGCCCGTAGATGTTTCGGAAGGGAAATCGTGAAATTTCATCATCATTTCATCATTTCAACCTTCATGTCGGGGCAAATCCTGGAGAGGTAGTACCAGAGTTTACGATCTTCATCGTTTTTCACTGTGATAACTAACGCTATATTATCTCTCGCGGGTTTCTTCCTAGTTGAGCGTGCAGGGACCAACGTGGGCCAGACGGAAAGTTCGTTGTCAGTGCCCCAGTTCAGCCAGGTCTCAACCTGTTAACCCATTAACGTCCAGCTGTTCAAAAAATCGAACAACAACTTTGATTTCATGTGTTTCGGAAGCATATGGTAATGTTTTTGCATCAAATAATAGCTTTATTTATTAGATACCACTCTCAATCAATCTCATTTAGTTTTGTAAAGCTTTGTTGGCAATGAATCCGGTTGAAATCAAAGATGTTTCCATAACAAAACCTAATAAATAATTCCGTAATAAATCATACAACTTAAGAAATTTTTAGATGCGTTTAAAACTAAATCAAAAAATTACGGATTAAGATATTTTTTTTAAACTCGAAAAAAACTTTTTTTTTCAATTTTGTTGCTAATTTTGTATTATTGAGTGCAAATATTTTAAGATGTGATAGAGGATCGTATTTGATAAAAAAAATCGTTCCATGCATATCTCAACTAAGAAAGAGTTACTGAATTTTTCTTGAGTCCAAAATGTTTATCTTTATGGGACTCTAATTTAAAAAATACGCTTCTTAGAACAATTCTTTCATTTGGATGATGAGAAAATTTGATACAAAACGAAGTTGCAAAAAATTGTAATTAGTGAATTTAAGAAGTAGAAAACTTACGAGTTAGTGTTTTTAGGGGTTTTTATTAGTTTTCTTCTAAAAATGCTTGATAAACATGTTTGTTTGAATGTTTCTATCAAAAAGAAAAATGAAGCCTTCAAACGCTCTACAATCGTTCTTTGACACCCCACTGTTATCTCTCTTACTACCGGTGTAATTTTATTTTAAGTGCACTGCAAATTTCACGCCATTGTATCCACGCTGGTAGTTGACGCGTTTTAGTGTGTCCATCCACCATCCACCATTGGAAATATCTCTACCAGTACCTCGTACGTGCCAGTACAGTGACGGGTATCCTGTTGCCGATGAATACACCCCCGATTTTGGAAAAATCGACTACGATGCACTTGGTTATTACCTCCCCACTCTTGGACATACTGGACATACCTGAATGCCTGTCAAAATATTAATGAAATGGCTTCCGATTTCTGTTTCACCATTCAACGTTGGTTGCGGGAGAATGTACCCCACAGAAGACGTCCAGTTTCGCCTTCTTGGAGTACGGCTTTACTTCGACAGCTGAAACGCGAAAAAAACGCCTGTCAGCGAAAACATCGTGTTCTACAGTCGTCTGACAGCAAACTCAGATTTCAACATGCAAGTAATGCGTATCGTAAGCTGAATTAAACTTTGTACAAGGCCCACGTCTTGAGAATGCAAACCAATCTGCGACAAAATCCGAGAAACTTTTGGAAATTCGTCAACAGTAAGAGGAAAAACTCAACCCTCCCAAGCAACGTGCTCTATGACGACGTCGAAGCGAATACTCATACTGAATGTTGTGAGCTTTTCGCCAAGTTCTTTACATCCGTGTTTGACCATATACCACCCAGTGAAGCTCAAGTTAAGTTTGCCTCCTTAGGTGTTCCTTCGGACGTCATAAGTTTGACGAAGTTCGTGGTCACTCCTGCCATGGTGATCTCCGCTGCAAAAAAATTAAAAAGTTCGCTTTCGCTGGGTCCTGACGGCATACCATCGGTATTGTTCTGCCGCTGCGCTGCTGATCTAGCCGAGCCACTTTCTGTCATCTTTACCCGATCACTCAATGATGGAGTATTTCCTGAAATTTGGAAGAAGTCTTTCATGTTTCCTGTCTTCAAAAACGGTGATAATCGAAACGTCAGGAACTATCGTGGAATAACAAGTTTGTCGGCTGCGTCCAAACTATTTGAGATCATCGTCAGTGAAGTTATTCTTACTCAATCCAAGCGTTACATCTCTACCGATCAGCACGGCTTCATGCCCGGCAGGTCGGTCACCACGAATCTGTTGAACTTCACCAACACCTGCATTATTGCTATGGAGGGCAAGGCTCAGGTCGATGTCATCTATACCGATCTGAAGGCGGCTTTCGATAGGATCGACCACAACATACTTTTGGCTAAACTATCACGTCTCGGATCATCTGCAAAACTCGTGTCGTGGATGAGATCATACCTGACGGAAAGAAAACGGCGCGTTAAAATTCATGGCTGCGTTTCCTCGTGCTTCTGCAATTCTTCTGGAGTCCCTCAAGAAAGCAACTTAGGCCCTTTGTTGTTCATATTATTTTTTAATGACATTGCTGCGAAATTAGGGTTGAACGGCAAATTTATTTATGCTGATGATTTGAAAATATTCTGCATGATCCGTTCAGCTGAAGACTGCCAACGCTAGCAACATTTGCTGAATGTGTTTGTTGACTGGTGCCATCTAAACAAACTGATTATCAGCGTACCGAAGTGCTCCGTCATGACGTTCCATCGTTCCAAAAGTCCGTTACAGTTTGATTACTGCATCGACGGTGCTTGAAAGAGTTGAAAAAGTTACTGACCTTGGAGTAGTGCTGGATCAGAAATTGAACTTCAACACTCATTATACCTCAATCATTGCTAAGGCAAACCGACAGCTCGGATTTATTTCGAAGTTTGCGAAGGATTTCACTGACCCATACTTCTTGAAGTCCTTATATTGCGCTTTAGTATGACCAATTCTCGAAACTGCAGCCGTTGTTTGGACTCCAAATGTGATTTTCTGGAATTTGAGGATTGAGCGTGTACAGCGAAGATTCATCCGGTTGGCCTTGCGTCATCTACCTTGGCGCGATCCATTGAATCTTCCGGCTTACCCGGATCGATGCAGACTTTTAAGTCTGGACACCCTTGAGAGACGACGCAGAATACAACAGGCAATTTTTGTATCAAAGCTGTTCAATGGGGAAGTTGATTCTCCTCGGCTACTTTCATTACTGGACCTTCGTGCTGCTCAACGACCTCTCCGACAGCGATCTTTGCTACAGAACAGATTTCATCGTACTTTATTCGGATACAACGAACCGCTGTCGTCGATGATTCGAACTTTCACATTGGTGGAGGATCTATTTGATTTCGGCGAGACATCCAGCCGCTTTAAAAAAAGATTAACTAGTTCGTCGATTGTATAAATAATTGTACTATATTTTTATATATTTATTCATTAAGACCACAGATGTCAGATGAATCAGATTTAAATAAATAAATAAATAAATTACTAAATTATTTTTCAACCCACCTTATGACAGCCATTACCAGAATATTGGAAAGCATTAACGCAATCCGCGCCTTTATTTACTCTTACTTGATCTGTGAAATCAAAACATTCATGCGCGCTGACTGAATCGGTCCAAAAACACTGATTTTTCAAAAATACCGTCAGAATCGCACGTCAGGTAATCAAATGGAGAAAATCAAGTGTAGTGGTTTTGAAAACCAAACTGAAAAATCTTATTCCGTATAGCTCTGAGCATTTAAACTCACCCCATGTTTTTTTTTTCCAACCCTGGGGTAAGTTGAAGCCAGTGAAAATCGACTATTTTCAAAACATTGCTGCAGATGCCGGACGTTATTTGTCGATGATTGCTGTATGAATGAATGATAATAAATTTTAAAAAATATAAATCATTTATATATCGTTCCTTAGTGTGTTCTACATAATTTATGAATACACAGACATAATACAAGTAAAATTTGTTAGTTTTGCAACTAGGTGTCGTTCAAATATTACGTAATGCAATTTTTTACTATTTTAAACTCCCTCTTCCCTACACAACATGAAACAAATGGTCATTTGCATAAAAATGTTTAGATTTAGTTGGATTTATTCCCGCTCTACGAGACAACGGGAAACAATGCATATGAAAACTAAACATTTTCAAAATTGATATTTTTCAAAGCATCCAGTGTGAATTCCTATTTTTATTTTCGAAAGTCATCTGTTATACCTTGTATATGCTGCAAACAGGTTTCAATTTGGTGATTTAGTAATTTTTTAAGATAACTTTCAAGTTGAACTTCGAAAAAATCGTTTCAACTTGCCCCGGTGTACCTTATAGAAAATTGGATTTCTGTCTGTCTGATTCTTATGGACTCGGAAACTACTGAACCGATCAACATGAAAATTGGTATGTAGGGGTTTTTGGGGTCGGGGAAGGTTCTTATGATAGTTTGAGACCCCTCCCCCTCTCTAAGAAGGGGCTGCCAAAAAAATATTTTTTTATTCATCCCATTCAAGTCAGAAAACACCTTTCTCACATGAAAACAATAAATTTATCCAGAATCTTTCAGAAGGTGAAAAATCCTTCTACGCATATGTTCGAATTTCAACAGTGACAGAGTTATGGATCTTTTTTTTTTTGTTTCGGACTCTGTTGCCTCAAACTGGCTCTATATTCAAAAGTTCACTATGGAAGACAATGCTGTTGCTTCCATTTGAAAGGTGAGAAAATTTAGCGCAGGATATAAGATTATAATATGTGGATTTAAACAACTTTTTGGAAGTGAAAACTTAAAAGGTTGTAATAACGCATTCATATTATTAATTTTATCCTCAAAATTCATATTGAACTTTATTTTTTTCTATCAATTAAAATAAGACTCTCTAACCGCTCTACAATTTGTTCTTTGACACCCAACTTCCATTTTTCTTAATTTCGCTGCATTATTGTTGTAAACAATTCTTGATGAAAATTCAAGCAAAATCTTCAAAAATGACGATTTTACCCCACTGAACATATGATAGTCACTTGAATATCACTTTAACGTTGAAAGGTTACATTTTTTCTTGAATTATGTCATATTTGAAATGTGAAAAAAATGCTTTCAAACTTTTATAATCGAGTCAAAAATTATATATAATCGAATCATATATAATCGAGTCCGACCTGTATTGCGTTTTTTTGCATGAAACGTTCACCTTTTTTTTTAGCCAAGAATGAGTCCAGTCAATTTTTGGTACCCTGTACTGAAGTAAAGCGTATTTCGTTAAAAGTGTTTTGCCTGCCAACAAATGCTACAAACCAACATCAGTGCATCGGACAAACCATGTTCAGAATTGAGAGGTCATCGAGATGCATTAATTACATGATTTATATATATAAATCTGATACAAAAAGTGTGCAAACATGATGTTTATAATATTTGTAACTGTTATAATCCAGTAAAGGTCTGAACACGTACCAGATAATCATTTGGTGAATGATTAAAAGTAAGCTCAAATGAGGTGCATTGACACCAATAGGAGGTGGATTTTAAAACCTTGAAAATATGTGAATCTGTAAAAATACCCTAAAAACAATTTAAAAGGATTAAAAAATCAATTTAATTAATATGTTTGGAAACATTTGAATACCAAAAAAGTGAACAAACCAAGATATTTTTTTCGACTTGACCAACCAACATAATTTAACCTATATCCGTTGCTCGAAAAATGGAAATGAACTAGAGTGCGTGAGTTATTTACGAGTCTAACCTGGCTTCCACCAATAAATAGACGCTATTCAAAGCTAATGATTTGAAGGAAAATAAATAAGAGCTTCTTCAAGCACAAAAGTTTTCAAAGTGTTAATCAGGACTTTGATTTCTATCGCTAATATTAGTAATACTAGATGTGTTCTTTGGAAAAAAAATAATGCATGAAACTTATTGTTTATAAAAAAAATCAGATATCAATCCAAGCTCAACAGCAGTCAAACTGCAGCAATACATAAATAATTGATTACTTTATACGAGAATAAATGTTTGTGTTCCTCGATTTTTTGCAGAATGCATTGCCATTTTTATTTGGTTATTTATTAGACTTATAACTTTATTAGTTATTATAGTTTATTTGATAGTTTGTGAACTAGATCCACCAAAGTATGACACGAAAAGATACTCGGAGCCCTCAGAGCTCCACCAACTGTTCTATCAGTACCGCTTATACGGCTAAAGCATTCTCTGCCTTCAGATCGAGCTAAAAAGTTGCGTGTTCTACGCGGTCCTCGCGTAGTCCATGGCACTCATAACGTCGAAAAATATTTGCTTTTAGTGGGCGTCATCTCTCATTAGACTGCAGTAAAAGGTTTGGCGCTATCCATTATGAGGTGGGGAGGTCTAGATTAGAAAGATGAAAAAAGTAGGATACGTACGATAACTCTTCTTTAAACATACACACAACTTTGAGAGATATCAAAGCAAAATTGTATGAAACAGATCTTTTGATGATTCGGTACGTCCAGCCAAAATTATTTCCTGTGAAATGATTGAAGAAATCCACGATATGATTTACAGTGCACAATATACCTACTACAGAATTTAAAATTCTAGACAAAAAAATTGGATAGTAAAATTTCAGCCAGACTAGTTTGATCTGAATGGTGGATAAACACAACCGTGAGATCGGCTCGGGGGTTTCATCAGCAACGTTTGAAATTAAAAATACAAGACATCCATGACATGAGTTAACTATCAATTGGTATGAAACAATAGAATAACGATCCTAGTTTGGATTCAAATCGCGTTTTTATTCCCAAATCTGCACCTGTAATTCGATGACCCATTCAAACAATCAAATTGCTTTGAAACCCATTTGTGCGAAAGGACAAAACAAGAATCAATTCGACGAATTAATTCATGATGCAGTGTAAAACAGACATGATGTATCGCTGGAAAGTGCCCGAGGGCCGATTCAAATGGAAAAACGTGGAACATATTAACCTAGGTAGTGCGGACTGAATCAAAACGGCTGTCAAAAAAGATCCAATTGAAATGTCAAAAGAGATCCAACGATCAGGAGTGTTATTTTTCTTATGATAATCAACACTATAAAAGAGGTATTGTTGTCAAGGGCAAAAATAATTAAAATTTTGAAATGAACGAACTAAACTTTCACTGAGCAACACATTTTTAATGTCCCCTTTCTTTGACATAACGTTTTTCCGAACGAAATAAAAACAAACGGACTCAGAGTCACGTAAATGTTTACTCCTGCGATTTGAAAATATTCGATAGAAAGTGGAAGGAAGAGATGGCAGATGATTTAAAAAAAAAGTCTGTAAAACATGGTGAATGTCTGTTAAAAAAGTGGAAAAGTCTGTAAAAGTGTGCAGATCTATAGAAATGTCTTTTAACGTTAATTTTCATACTTTGTACATCGCGATGCACTTAAGATTGTATTTTGTATATACACATATATATATATATATATATATATATATATATATATATATATATATATATATATATATATATATATATATATATTGGTCTGTCAGACCGAGAACAAGTGCTCTTTTCATATTCTAGAATATTGTTAAATGAAATGTATGAATTAATTTTAGTGGCGTGGAATATTTATTGCATATAATGCATAAGATTATTACCGGACTATTCTTATTTGATTTTTTGATTTCAGTCCCTTTTGTAACTGGATTGAACGGATCCATATATTAACTATTCGTCGAATATAATGGTCATACATATACACACTTGTAAAAGAAATTCACTTGTGGAATAATTGTAAACAGTAAACTATAAACTAATCGGTGGCTTATGGTAATTTTTAACAGTTACAGTTTCGGAGATATTTTTTAATAATGGACAATATCGACAAGAAAACAAGGAAAAGAAAAGGAAGTTCCTAGAAATCCTTTTATATCATCTTTTCATGTCCCATCTAAAAAAGGCATTAATTCTCAGTCTACCAAGAATACAGAGATAAAGAATATTAGAAATATGCAAACTTTATATTCCAGAACCTTTATCATCTGGTAATTATCTAGAAGGTCGTTATACATTCTTCTCTTTGATAAAAGACCCGAAAAATACGCAACAACTGCATGAAATGTAAAAAATATGTTTGTTTCGAGCATGCAGTTATGCTATGTTCTGATTCCTACTCCAATGAAACCACAATCGATGAATATGTTTTTATGTTGTTTTATAGCTCTTTATACTTCCATGAATTATATTCAGTTGCTTACTTTTAATTAATAACAGTGAAAAATTCAAATTTCGTTATTTGTATTGGAGTATCAAAAATTACTCTGTTTTGAGGAGGCTGAATTCGATGACTATTAAAACATAATAAAGATGAAGAAAAGATATTTTTTGGAGTTTTTTCATTCAGTCATACCCTCTCCTTCAAATAAATGCCAATAAAGCCTGAAAAATACATAATGGCAACATTACAGAGAAGTTCAATTTTCGGTCTGTGACACCGCGCGCGAGTATACGTGTTATGATTTTGCACGCGAGTACAGGAGGGTTAATTAGGGTGCCCATTTCCATTTTAGGGTGATCCAAAAATCAATTTCTTTCTTTTTTTTTTTCCCAAAATGACTTTTTTCAAAATTAGCTTTAATTGAAAATATTGAACTTGCAGAGAATATGGATCCTATTTTCGTAATTATTGATTGTAGACGTTTTTTAATGTTTTCATGGCTTTGGACTAGGGGGCGCTATATTTTTTAATATTTTTTCTTGAAAGCTGAGAATTTTTTACATAAAATATCTCGGTATCAGAAATGCAATTTTTTTCATTTTTGAAATATGATTTATCAAAACTAATCGATGGCTCGAAAAACAATTTTTCTCCATTTTTTCCACTACAAAAAGTCATAACTTTTGAACTATTGGACCGATTCATATCATCGACATTTCAAATTGAAGCTTACGAGTTATTTTTCTTTGAAAAATTATTACTTTTGCGAAAAAAATGAATTTTTGTTTTGGGAATTATTGATTGAGTTAGTTTTTCATAGTTAACGGTTAATAATAGGAGTGCTACATTTTTTAATATTTTTTATGGAAAGCTGAGAATTATTTACCTAATATATCTCGATATCAGAGATTTGTAAATTGAACATGTTTTAAGTCTTCGATCAATATTCCTATGTGACTAAACTAGATCTATGTGACTAGAATCCAATCTTCCCGCAAGCGTGATATTTTTTTCAAATTTTGCTTATTGGCTTCAATTTAATATATCGATCATCTAAATCGGTTCAGTTGTTCAAATGTTATGACAAAGGGGGAATCTGAGAACCACTATATCGGTTTTGCATGGAATGGCTGTATTTATACCCGGCAAACGTTGTTCTGCCATAAAAAATATTTCTAGTGAATATGTTAGTTGTAAAATAAAAAATAACTTATGTGTTGTAAGTGTGTTTAAATGTTTCAATGATCTACACATACAAACATACACATACATGCGCGTTGTTAATTTTTATAAAAATCAGTATTTCTTCGTTGATATTAGGCTGTCAAAAAAGTCCTGCGGTATTTCCGCGAGGTGTCGTTGTAAGCGCGTAGTTCTAGTTGTATTCATTGTATCGAGTCATACTATAGCTTGTTGGAAAGGTATAATATAGTCCTTAACAGTGTTTTGTTTGGTTAAGTCGTTCGTGAGTTATAGTGTCGCAAATATGGAGCAAAATAAAGAGAAAATCCGACATATTTTACATTACTACTATGACAAAGACAAAAATGCATCTCAAGCTGCCAATAAAATTTGTGCAGTTTATGGACCCGATACAGTTTCCATTTCCACCGCACAACAATGGTTTCAACGTTTTCGTTCTGGTGTAGAGGTCGTCGAAGATGCGCCACGCTCCGGAAGGCCTGTCGTCGAAAATTGCGACAAAATCGCTGAATTAGCCGAGAAAGACCGGCATAGTAGCAGCCGTAGCATCGGCCAAGAGCTGGGCATAAGTCATCAAACCGTTATTAACCATTTGAAGAAGCTTGGATTCACAAAGAAGCTCGATGTATGGGTGCCACACACGTTGACGCAAAAAACATCTTTGACCGTATCGACGCATGTGAATCGCTGCTGAATCGCAACAAAATCGACCCGTTTCTGAAGCGGATGGTGACTGGCGATGAAAAGTGGGTCACTTACGACAACGTGAAGCGCAAACTGTCGTGGTCGAAGCCCGCTGAAGCGGCTCAGACGGTGGCCAAGCCCTCATTAACGGCCAGGAAGGTTCTGCTGTGTGTTTGGTGGGATTGTCAAAGAATAATCTATTATGAGCTGCTTCCCTATGGCCAAACGCTCAATTCGGACCTGTACTGCCAACAACTGGACCGCTTGAAGGTAGCACTCATGAAGAAGAGGCCATCTTTGATAAACAGAGGCCGCATTGTCTTCCATCAGGACAACGCCAGGCCACACACTTCTTTGGTGACGCGCCAGAAGCTCCGGGAGCTCGGATGGGAGGTTCTTTTGCATCCGCCGTATAGTCTGGACCTTGCACCAAGTGACTACCACCTGTTTTTGTCCATGGCGAACGAGCTAGGTAGTCAGAAGTTAGCCACAAAAGAGGCCTGTGAAAATTGGCTATCCGAGTTTTTGTGCCAATAAGGAAGCGAGCTTCTATAACAGGGGTATTATGAAGTTGGCATCTCGTTGGGAACAAGTCATCGAACAAAACGGCGCATATTTGACTTAAAACAGATGATTGTAACTAATTTTATGAACAAATGAAAATTCAAAATAAATACCGCAGGACTTTTTTGACAGCTAATATATTGGATATCCACCAGGGCTTGCGGTCTTGTCGTTGGTGAAATTTATAAGAAAATGCAGTGTATATTGTCCATCCGCCATGCAAGGCTATACAAGCTTTAGATCACCACACGACCATGAACCATGTCTGTGGTAACAATATTGAACAGTAACCCATATTTCGTCATAAGCAGACCTGAAAGCAAATGTAAGTTGTTGAAAATAGAATGCAAATTTTTATTCGATGTTTTAAATACTTAGAAGACATAGTCCAGACCCTAACCTCACTATTTTTCTATAAATCTCCTTGCATTTCAGCAAAACAATCTTATCCAGAACAGAAAATAATTATCAGAGACAATTTTCGTTCAAGATTTTTCCCTGGCTGCAGAGAATGCAATTTTTCATTAATTGTGAATAATCGTATCCTCTCTTACGTCTGTAATGATGTCAGGGCAAAAGTACTGATGTATATGAGTTTCAAACTTCATAAACACCAGATGGGCCAACCAGAAAGTCTGCCGGGCCGCAGGTTGAGTATCGCTGGTCTAACGTCATATGTATTGGAAAATGGACAAATGTCATATGGTGAGTCAAATATCTTTGATGTGATGAATATAGCCTCTTATTTTTCAAAAACCTGTGAAATATTGTTATATCCAAAAAGTCTACAACAAAAATAAAAAGTGTTTTACAGATATTTACAGAAATTTACACACATATTTGTAAATCTGGCATCTCTGGTGGTCTGAGAATTTATTGCAAAAAATTGTTTGAAAACATGCATGAATTTGCTTGAAAATGAAGTGGATTGAGTCCGTACCACTTAGATATTAACGACTCTCTGGCATGTTTAAACTCCAAATAGTTTATCTTAAGCTTCGGAAAAAATAACTGCATATGTATCCCATCTGTATACTCTACGTTCAAAGCAAAATTTAAAAAAGAGTATAAGATTAATCAATGAGATAACTTCTGATTTCTGTTTTGACTTCTATTTCTATTAGTAGATCGTAGAACTATTTTTTTTAAAAAAGAACTATTTTTCACCAGTTTTTTCAAACTTTTTGAAACCAATAATCTGTAGTAATGAATTACAGATTATGAAAATCTGAATATCATTTTTTCGATTATTTTTATCATTTGTGGTCCTTATATTAACACACTTGTTCTCAGTATGACGAAAGTCATGAAACCAGCGACATTAGTCAGTACCGGTAATAAACGCAGTATAACTATTATCGTCTGTACTCAAAACTATCTGACCCGGCAAACTTCGTCCCGCCCACAATTGCTATTTTGATTTAAATAATTTCTAGCACTCACGTTCCCCGAAAATTATTTTTCTGTACACGATCAATATTCGCGGTATATATATATATTCTTTTGACATATAAACGTGACGCTGACTGAGACTCATCAATCCTGATACTGACTGTTAACCCTTTCATTACGGCAGTGTGCTCCTCCGAAGTGCTACCTCTGTGCGGAGCACTGCGCCGAAAAGTATGCACATCGCGCTGGTAAATTTCATGTCGTCTAAAGACGACGCTCGTACACACAGGACGTCGCGCGGATGTCGTCTATAGACGACGCTCGTAACGAAAGGGTTAAATCCGTTGCTCCGTTCTCGAGTTAAATCGTGAGGAACGGACACCAAATCATTTTTATTTATATAGATTACTCTGTTCAACGTATTATCTATTTTATTATTTTTCCATCTGAGATTTTAATGTAATATTTGTGCGCGTCGGGAGACACTAACTCCAAACAAAGTGATTTTTATAGGCAGAAACTTCCAGAACACCCACAAGGACATTTATTTCGTAAACGTTTCAGGCTTTAAGCGACTAACAGTTCGATCAGCATCATCTTTGTTTGCATCTCTCGGGATGCAGCACATACTCTCCCTCTCACTGTCCCTATCTTTGCTATCAGAGAGTGAAACCAAGAGAGCATTGCGTTCAATTGACATACCATATATCTGGAAGTCATCAAACTGATTGCTATCATTCTCCGACTGTCCGTTCCGACGCATTGATGCAACATCTGCTGGCAAGTGATTCTACCGTGGAGTGATATCGTAAGAATACCACGAATCGTGCAACCTGTTGATGGTGTGGCTCGAAGGACGAAAAATATACAACTGAACAGTGCGGTGAAAACTACAATTACAACAAAATCGCTTCAAACGAGTGCGACGAGGGGGCGGCAACAAAGCCGGTGATGTGTTAATTCAAATAAGTTCAAAGTGCAAAAGTAATTTTTCCTCAGAAGAAGGAGCTCGTCAATTCGTCCCGCGCGTAAGCAGATTGAATCCAAAGCGAGGACATTCCGTGACATTTTCTGGATGGTATCATCAAAAGAGTTTCATTCAAGCGAAAAGCTCAACGAAGGTATGGTTCTACTAGGATAACAATGAAATCGTCGATGCGAAACAGTCAATGGACAGTATTTTTTCGATGATTTGAATTTAGTTGGCTCCATTTAGAATGAACAAACTCTGGCAGCTCCTTCTGATGAGCGGCGTGCGAAACGAAATGGAGACGCGAGGTGCACCATAATTGACGCCACCGTCTGCCACTAGTTTGATTTTGAGCTTCGGAATTACGAGACATCGGGGAAATCATTTTGAAATATGGCTTCTGCTGTGACCAAGTTCAAGGCCAAACAGTGCTGAAAGCAATCAAAGAGATTGATGCTGTAACTTCTCCACCTCGGGGGCAGGTGGAGTAGTCATAATAACGATGTCGTTCGGAACATCATTTTTCATCTATCGTTCGTTTCTCTCTCGTAAACGCAAACGGTTTTATTGTTCGAGACTTTGTAGCTTCCATGAGCGCGCGTGATTACGTAAACAGTTTTCCTGTCATCACAGCTCATCTGTTTCGTTCCATGAGCCAATAAAGGGTGTCACATCAAATTGCATCACGGAAAAAACGCTGTAGAAATTCGCCCAGTTGACCGATCCTTTTGAAAATTTTAGACAGTAAAATAAAAACTATTAAACAACTTTTGGCATTTTCTTTTTATTCATACTTCGAGCCTAAGCCCGTATGCTCGCACCTTCCTCTTTACCCCGTCCATAAGGTTCTGTACAACGTCAGGTTGTAGTTTTTTTTTTGAACAGAAATCCATTTTCTCTTGAAGTCCGCCTCCGATTTGACAACTTTTGGGTTCTTCCGGAGGGCCTGCTTCATAATCGCCCAATATTTCTCTATTGGGCGAAGCTCCGGCGCGTTGGGCGGGTTCATTTCCTTTGGCACGAAGGTGACCCCATTGGTTCGTACCACTCCAACACGTCCTTTGAATAGTGGCACGAAGCGAGATCCGGCCAGAAGATGGTCGGGCCCTCGTGCTGCTTCAATAGTGGTAGTAAGCGCTTCTGTAGGCACTCCTTAAGGTAAACCTGCCCGTTTACCGTGCCGGTCATCACGAAGGGGGCGCTCCACTTTCCGTAAGAGCAGATCGCTTGCCACACCATGTACTTTTTGGCAAACTTGGATAGTTTCTGCTTGCGAATCTCCTCCGGAACGCTGAATTTGTCCTCTGCGGAGAAGAACAACAGGCCCGGCAGCTGACGAAAGTCCGCTTTGACGTAGGTTTCGTCGTCCATTACCAGGCAATGCGGCTTCGTCAGCATTTCGGTGTACAGCTTCCGGGCTCGCGTCTTCCCCACCATGTTTTGCCTTTCGTCGCGGTTAGGAGCCTTCTGAACCTTGTATGTACGCAGGCCCTCCCGCTGCTTGGTCTGCTGGACGAATGAACTTGACAAATTCAGCTTATTGGCGACATCCCGGACCGAACTTCTCGGATCACGTCTAAACTGCTTAACTACGCGCTTGTGATCTTTTTCACTGACGGAGCATCCATTTTTGCCGTTCTTCACCTTCCGGTCGATGGTTAGGTTCTCGAAGTATCATTTTAGTACTCTGCTGACCGTGGATTGGACGATTCCCAGCATCTTACCGATGTCCCGATGTGACAACTCCGGATTCTCGAAATGAGTGCGCAGGATTAATTCACGACGCTCTTTTTCGTTCGACGACATTTTTCCAAATTTACGAAAAATTGACAGTGAAGCATGGCCAACGTGATCTATACACTCTTATCTGATTATAAGCGAAAGCTGAAGATATAATTCCTAAAAATTAAATTTCTACAGCGTTTTTTCCGTGATGCAATTTGATGTGACACACCCTTTATAAGTTTATTCAAGAGAAATATGAAAATAAAAAAAATAATAAGGCAACGAAGCTAACATTCAGCCAGTCCATGTCAAACCAATAAAATAATTCTCAGATTTCTGCGAAAATTGGTGGTTTTATTCCTTATGGCAAAATATCAGATTTTCCATTTCAGAAAAAAATCAAATTTTCCACTTTTTTTTCCAAAAATAACGTTTTTCAAAAAATCATAACTTTTGAACTATTGGACTGATTCAGATGATCGACATATCAAATTAATTCGATGATTTTTTCAAAGCTAGTCTTCTTTGAAAAACTATTATGGTTGCAAAAAAACGGATTTTGTTTTCATAATTATTGATTGTATTTGTTATTTGTTGTTTTCATGGCTTTGGACTAAAGGGCGCAATACTTTTTATATTTTTTCTTGAAAGCTGAGATTTTACATAACATCATCACTACGTTTCTGTAGGATTTTTCAACACAGAGATATTTTCATTTGAATAAGAATTTTTCCCTTCAGTTTGAAGGTGAGGAGTAGAATACAGGAGTAGTACAGAATAATCTGTATTTATACAGATTTTTTCACTTCAAGAAACCAAGAATCTGTAGTTACAAGTTACAGATGTTTTAGGTTTCATACAGAATTTCCAAAATAATGTTCCAATATAAGTTATGGCTTGATGTCAATAATATTTTTCCCATCTCACCAATTTTTTGACGTAGGACAACGTCTAACCGGAAGATATAGGGGGTGAAATGGAAATCTAGGCACTGAACAAGTAGGAAAAAATGCAAGATTTGGAACGCTTATAACTCGAGCATTTCTCAATAAATCGCAAAGGTTTTTGCATCTATTGATAGGAAATATATCTACGCATCTATCATAACGAATAACATTTCATTTTTCTTGAGATAAATAATTGAATAATTGTGAACTATCAAGCATTGTCAAAATGCACTATGTGCCCATTTTTGATTGGTCCATTTTGTGCTTCTCAAATCGTACCGACCAAAACGGGCAACCAGAGCAGCAGCAAAATAGAATGAAGCACGATTGGAAAGGAAAAAGAAAAAAAATGAACGAAACATTGGTCGCAGTCTCACACATGCGTAATTCTCGAGCCAGCCAGTCAGCTTAAAAATCCCCGCTCCGCTGCCGTAACGATCATTCTCACTCAAACCGTACACCACATCGGTTCGCATCACAACACATCAACAAACCAACCCAAGCAGCCATGGTAAAGGTGGAAAAGTGAAGGGAAAGGCAAAATCTCGCTCGAACCGTGTTGATCTGGAGTTCCCCGCAAGGGTAGCTAGGCCGAGCGCGTTAGTACCAGTGCACCAGTCCACCTAGCCGGCGTTATATAGTTTCGGCCGCCGAAGTGATCGAGTTGGCTGGTAAAGCTGCTCGCGGCGATAAGAAAAACAGCATTCAGAACAGAATACATCAAGACAACAACAGGCAGTTGCAGCGAGTGGCGAGTGGCAAACGCAATCGCAAAACGGCATCAGGTAGCAGAAGAAAAAAGTTTGTTCTTTATACAAACTGCTTTGGTGGCGAATCCAGAACAAGGCGGCATCAAGGGCGTTCGAAATGGTTTTTTTTCAAAACCACGAGTACTAAGTTTTCTAAATTGGAACCATTCCATAAAACAAGGCGCTTTTCAGGGCCATTCAATCTTCCAAAAAAGAGTTTAGGAAATACAGTTCAATGCTTTCTAAAACATTATCCAAAATAATAATAAAACACAAATTGATTTTTTCATAATTTGTTTGCCAGGATCTGATGAGTATGTGAATTTGGCAGTTGTTCTGAGCTTATTGATAGTTGGGGACTTTCCTGATTATTCAATTTTCACCAATTCTTAAATTGTTTCCAGATTGAAAGTACAGTAATTTACAATTAGTTCGACATTTAGCTAATTGGACGGACATGTAATGCGACTTATTTAGTTGGACATTTTTGTAAACATAGAGATCCAAATTATGACCCCACATTGAAAGTCGACACTGTACCACTGTCATCGCAAATGTTCAATTACAGGTTAAAATCGCCTTCAATGCGACACTGAGTGGCGCTTCGGCACGTCGCATTGAATGTAATTTACTGTACAACATGTGACAAAGCTGGATGGGAAGAAATTTTCCAACTGTGAAAGCTGTGGCGAGCGGCAAACGCAATCGCTAAACAGAAAGGTTTAGCCGAACAAGATGGGGATATCGAGTGATAACAAAACAATAGACTCTTTAGATTGAAGATAATTTTGTGATCCTGAAAAGGACCCTTTTTAGCCTGCATGTGAATCCAACGATCGAACAAATCTTAATGAATGTATTTTTTTGCCATCGCTCCCTTTTAACGCTCATTCGTTCGTCTCGTTGGACTCGCCCCTCTGGCTGAGTCTGCCGATTTGTCTCTATCCTGTGAGTGTGTACCGCTAGAGTATAAAACACGCGGACCCCAAAAAAATATCTTATTTTCTTTCAAACCGTAAACCCGTGTAGTTGTACGGCATCGGCATCGTGGACGTAACAAAGGAGGACAAGTTAAGGGAAAGGCAAAGTCTCACTCGAACCGTGCAGGTCTCCAGTTCCCTGTTGGTCGCATTCACTGATTGCTCCGCAAGGATAACTAGGCCGAACGGATTGGTGCCGGAGCACCAGTATACCTAACAGCGATTATAGAGTCGGCCGTCGGAGTGCTCGAGTTGGCTTGCAAAGCTGCTCACGATAATCAGAAAACCCGCTCATCAAGGCAACAATTAGTTTCAGTGAGTGGCAAAGTGTTTCTCCGGCACGTCGCATTAAATGTAGTTTACTGAACAACATGAAGAAATTTTCCAACTGTGAAAGCTGTGGCGAGTGGCAAACGCAATAGCTAAACAGGAAGGTTTAACCGAACAAGATGGGAATATCGAGTGATAACAAAAACACAACACCAAAGGTTCTTTTCAGAACCATCAACATGTTCATAAAGAGTAAACAGTAAACTAATCCATTTTTCAGGTAGATAGGTAGGTATTCACGTAGGAGAAGAAAATAAAACAATATATTTAAAATATATATTTAACAAAAGCTGTCCCCTTTGTATAGTCCTACGTCACTCCGGTTATGTTTCCGACATTACCCACCCGTCTTTTTCTCATAGCATTTGCATCAGTCTGATTGTCATCTTGGCATTCACATGTAGGGGGATATCCTACTTTCTCATGTTCGATCTAAGGCGAAAAGAAGCAAAGGTCTGTGTCATCAGCTAGTTTCACAATAAAAAAATGCTTAACACTGTTTATATTTTTCTTACTAACGAACAGTGAATGTAAATTTCAAAATTGCGCACATACTGTCGTGAACATCAATTTTGCTTTGCAAGTTCTTGTTTTAAAGATTGTAATATGTTAAGGAAAATATTTAAAAGAATAATCGATGTATTATAAAGTAGGATTGAAACTGTAGAAACAGAAGCTAATAAACTGGACGAAAGCAGGGAAAAAAAATTAAATAAAATTAGAACCTGTCCGTATTCTAAGTATATGGTTCAAAGTAGTATTGGGCTATCTTTATACAGGGTCGTTCAGATTAAACTTTCACGCAAAAAAATCGAATATCTCCTCATAATTTTTTTTTCGCTCGGACAATGAGAACGCTTCAAAACCCACCCCGGGACGATAATATTCGGCTACTCGTTCAGTCTGATCGGATGGTTTCTGGTGTCAAGATGTACAATTTACAAGAACGTGTATTTTTAGTGAAATCGTATTACTCGAGCAACCGAAGCCTTAATGAAAATTTGTCCTTTTATGGTAAGAATTTCACCCCCAGAAGAAGTAATCGACGATGAGAAATGGTCGATTACTTCTTCTGGGGGTACGTGAAGGACTGTTCCTATATTAATAAGCCACAAAATTTGAAGGAACTTAAAGAAGAAATAACTCAGATTTTAAACAGCATCGAAGTCGTAATGTTAGAGTTATGCATGAAGAATTTTGTTCACCGTTTGAAACGCGTTATCGAAAAAAGGGAGGGGTCACAAATATCCTAAAAATGTCCTAAAATGTAAATGGGGCACGGAAGGGATCTTGACAAAGGACTATGGTTGTGTGTAATATATTTTTTTAATTGAGTTTTCTCATTGTTCAAAATCTGTATTTTTTCCCTTTTGATACATCAAATGGAAGTCCTGAAAAAACGGTTTCCTGTATGAACTTGTATCCTTAAACGTGTTACATGCGATAACGTGGTAGAATCCAGACCCATATTCTGTTCAAAAATGTACACAAAAATACTATTAAAACTATTACTACCCTTTTCTTCTGTTTATTCAATTATGCAGAAGAAGACAAAGAGTCATAGCGTATCATTTCTAAACAGAAGTCTAAATAGTCAAGATCTACAGAAATATAAGCCTAATAATAAAAATAAAAATAGAATTTTCTCCTTCGTCGCCACGTTGTCCGGAACATTGTTTGTAATAACTTCAAATCCAGGTCATGTATATTGAGTATTTTATGGCCATGAGTGCTCTCTTGGGAAGTTCGTATAGCTGCTATAGTAAATTGATCTCATTGGGTGCTAAGTTCTGTTTATACATAGGAAAGGGAAAGAAGAAGGGGCATGTGCATTCGAGGAAGTGAAGTGGGTTTCTTAGGAACACATATATGGGGAGCGTTATATCGCGACTACTCAAGCTGTTATAATCTGATATGCGTGAGTATGCTCTTTCGATCTTCTAAATCAGCAGCCAGTTAAATTCATTAACACTCCTATACTCGCGCATTGGTCTCTCAGACCGAGAAATCAATAATTCGTTCATTTCTCAGAAAATATGAACACTACAACTTTGCGATTCTCTCTAGCTTCGTTATTCGTCGTTCGTCATCGTTTAGCGTATCGCATGTGTTGGTACAAAGGGGACGTGTGCCACTTTTTCAACACTTTCGGTCTGACACACCGACGCGAGTATAGGAGTAACTTTTTTGGACATGTGCCTTTTTTCATATTCTAGAATATTGTTGAATGAAATGTATAAATTAATGTTAGTGGCGTGGAATATTTATTGAATATAATGCATAAGATCATTACCGGACTATTCTTATTTGGTTTCAGTCCCTTTTGTAACTGAATTGAACAGATCCATATATTAACTATTCGTCGATATATTCGTCGTTAGATTCATATGTTCAAAAGCAAAATGTAAATGTTTGACTTTCGTATAGTTATTCGCTAAATATAATGGTCATACATATACACACTTGTAAAAGAAATTCACTTGTGGAATAATTGTAAACAGTAAACTATAAACTAATCGGTGGCTTATGGTAAGTTTTTAACAGTTACAGTTTCGGGGATATTTTTTTATAATGGACAATATCAACAAGTAAACAAGAGAAAGAAAAGGAAGTTTCTAGAAATCCTTTTATATCATGTTTTTATGCCCTATCTATAAAAAGGCATTAAGTTTTAGTTTACCAAGAATAAAGAGACAAAGAATATTAGAAATATGCAAACTTTATATTCCAGAACCTTTATCATCTGGTGATTATCTAGAAGGTCGGTATACATTATTCTCTTCCATAAAAGACCCGAAAAACACGCAACAATTGCATGGAATGTAAAAAACGTGTTTGTTTCGAACATGCAGTTATGCTATGTTCTGATTTTTACTCCAATGAAACCACAATCGATTAATTCGTTTTTATGTTATTTTATAGCTCTTTATACTTCTATGAATTATATTCGGTTGCTTACTTTTAATTAATAACAGTGAAAAATTCGAATTTCGCTATTTGTGTTGGAGTATCAGAAATTAATCTGTTTTGAGGAAGCTTAATTAGATGATTATTAAAACATAATAAAGACGGAGAAAACATATTTTTTGGAGGTTTTTCATTTAAACATACCCTCTTCTTAAAATAAATGCCAATAATGCCCGAAAAATACACAATGGCAACATTACAGAGAAGTTCAATTTTCGGTCTGTGACACCGTGCGCGAGTATACGTGTTATGATTTTGCACGCGAGTACAGGAGAATTAATTGCATTTTTTTTACATAATCAAACAACATGCTCGAAATTAAAACATCCTCGACCACAATTACATAAATTGTTAGTAGCAAGACCTACACGATAAAAACGTGAATTAGGCAATTGAGCAACATACAATACAATAACTGATAAATGCCTATTATCGGTAAATGGAGAATAATTCATTATACGCATCAACTCTCATTGTGAGCCAACGCTCGTTGCGTCTGAGAGAAAGTGAGTGGTTAGTGCAATCGAAAGAAATCATACCCATTTTAATCGTTAAATTGTTAATTTTTTTTTTACTATATTCACTGTTCATGTTTTAAGCAAAAAGATTGCTGGATAAATTTCCCTTCTAATGATATATAACACAACTTATGTCGCAATAACGATTTTGAGCGAATTGCGTTTGCAAACTCTTAATGAATCGTTACATTTTTCATAGAGTGACCCCCCTATATAGAAATCAAATACATAGTCCTATGTCAAAACCTTTAATTAAAAATCGAGCTCAAATTCCTCGTATGTTTAAATAACAGTTGTGCCAACTTTGCAACAAACGGGCATTCGATATGTCAATTTCCGGTATTCTTTGGAAAGAATTAATGTTCTATATTATCGGAATCATCTAATGCTTCATCATCAGATTTTTTGTAATATATTGTAATATATTGCATTCGTGCTTATTCTTGACTAAAGCTATTAATTCCTGTAGGCACGCACTATATAGCGTCAACAATCTATTTTGTACACCTACTCTGCAATCATAATGGTGTTCCCCATTATCGCCCTAGTCTTGAATGAAGCCAGCCATCATACACGTGTCACCAAAAATTAATATTCCGTTGCCGTATAGTGCAGTCGCAAATTCATTACAACGCTGCCCTTACCCACAAACATGAGGGTTTATCATAGCTGGAGTGTCAAATGAACACCTCGTGCAGTAAATAATTCATGAAAACGAGATTTTCGTCATCCTCCCGGTAAAGACAATGCACGCAAATGGCCGCGCGTGGGTCCGTTTTGTTTGCGTGAGCGGTCATCCGTTGCCGCCAGTGCCAAATTTTGCAACCAGTCCGGTTGGGCTGTGTCCCTTTCTATGGAATTTTGTCCCAATGGCATACGAAATGGTTTCGCGAACATTCTAGAAGTTCTAGTTTGGAGGACAATTTGATGATCACTCGATTGGGAAATTAATTGGTGGTGAAACTTGCATACTGGTTGCGTCCCTGTCTCTGTTTTGCTGTATAGAAATTTGAAACTAATCTTACGTTTTTCAAACAAATTTAGCACCATATAGTAGTCAACATTTTAACAATGTTGTGTCTACGTTTCAGAGTAATATATCTGCGTGTTTCAATTCCGGAAAACTCGGAGTTCTTCAGAACTCGGATTCTTTTTCGATTCGATTATTATCAGCAACGGAGTTTCCCATAAACTTCTGTGCTTGGAGGCAGGATTTGCCTTTACCGTAAAAAATCCTATGAAGAAGAAAAACTGGAAGGCATTCCAGGAAGAGAGAAAAAAATCCGAATCGTTACTCACAGCTCAGCTCAAAGAATCCTGGACAAGTGCTCTTGATGCTTCGATTTCTTATATATCCTACTAGGAGACGATTTTTTACGCATCCTTCTGAGTTGCCTTCTATTTCTCTGGCTTGATATGTATGACATGAAACATTGAACCCAGAAGCTTCTTTCGCTCGTATTATTCTGATGCTTTTTTGTGTTCTACTGTCAATTCTATTTAACTGGGACCGGTGGGCAGACTTTGCAAATAAGTGTCTCTCGAAAATACGAGCTGTTTGATGTTGAATTCGATGTTTCCTCAGCAATGTCAGAATGATATCGATTCTCTGACAAAGATGTCTGCTATATCTAGTTTTTTTTCTGTTTACGAATGCGAAAATTTTTCAACATTTCATTTGCGGAGTTTCCAAACAGAACCAAACATGGCTCATGTCAATCATGTTTGTGATACGCCCACGTAACTAATAGCTTTTGCTTCCAAGGAACGCGTCGCAGCGAAACCTGTACAACACAACTTGACAACCCCTCAGCATCTGAAGCAGCAAAATGCGAAATCTGCGGATATCAAGAACAAGGTGTGTTATGTTTTGGGGCTTTTCGCCCCAGACTGACAAAAACATCATGGTTTTCTCGATTCTAAGTAGCGAATTCTATTTTCGTTTCTGGTGAAATGAATGAAGACTATCCGATAGCCGATTATGAAACGGAGCTGTGAATTTCTGGAGGTCATCGGCTTCTCGACTTCAACAATGTCACTTTTTTTTGCGACCACAGTTTATCAGTCTGTATCTCTTTACTGAATACATCTCACATAATTACGATTGCTTATTATTACCATTGTAAAAGTGGTTTTTTAATGAATTTTCTATTTATTGAAATTGAAAATCGTTTGCTGAATTACCAAACTTTGTCTACAAAGAGTGTAATCTAAATGTCTTCTTTCAGACGGTCATTCCTTTGTCACAACTGGATTAGTGTTGTCTGATATAGATCAGCCAGCCTAAATATCCATGAAAACTTTTTAAATGCCCCAATACAAGCGTGCAGAATGTGTTTATGCATTGCGTTATTTGAGTTTGATATTGGCGAAATTGTTTCGCTTGTGAAAACAAAGCTACATTTATCGCGCTGAAGACGACAGCAGTTCGATAAGAAAAAAATACATTCTTGCAACGAAATAAAACTAGCCATAACACACCCCTCCTCCCCCCCCCCCTCCCGCTGTTCCGACCCAGCAAATGCGCCAGGACAAAACAAAATGTTTTAACGTCAGGCTTCCTAAATTACGATTGTCAGCGAACTCGATTATGTTATGGATTATCGTTCGTTTGATGATTCAATTTACGAGCAAAACAATGGATCGCCCCAAACTCAATCAGTAAATCCTGGCTGTAGTAACTCCCCACACCCCGTCCGAACCGAGTCGGCGGGAACACGACACAAGGGAGCCACAACATTACGCTACTGCTGATTACTACCGGAAGGATATTGTTCGATTCAGGATGTGAGAGCAAATTGTATCAGCGTCCGGCATAAAGCCTAGCGGCTATGCGTCATGGAGGAGCAGGACCAACAAATAATGTTTGTGGAATTAATCCATCAGGCATAACAACTCGGTGAACTTGAACGAGGATTGAAGAGAACTGAGCCTGAGTGGTACCTATTGAATGAATAACTGGAATACGAGGGTCATTTTATATAGTTCAAACCTTGGCAATTCTGATTGTTCATGATCAGATTCATTCAGTACTTTATGTGTGCAGCTGCATCTAATGAGGTGTATCTTTCGAAGAGCTATGACTGTTAGAACATTGACCAAGTAACGATCATTTGCCTCTATAAAGCGCAAACGAATTTGTCTTTCGAAATCATCACTATGAATTGAGATATCTTTAGGCAGTTAAAGACTATATAATCCAACTATCTCTATCAGCGAGGAAATATTTTTTTATACCACTGGGAATCAGTCGCTCGAAATGCAAACGCAGAGAACAAACACTGCAACATGTGAACGGACACTGTGGAAATATTGTAATTTAAGCCCCACACGATGGTAAATTATTCAAGGGGTCAGAGCGTAAAAGCAGAGCTTGTTCCTACCGGCGAGCAGTCAACATCAAATCACTGTGGAATTTTGTTCGCAACTTCAAATCCAATGTGAAACTCGGTGGAATGATACAAAGCGTCGGTTTTCACACCGTCTGGTAGGGAGCGCTTGCGTATTTTTACATCATGCACACATATTGTTGGCCTTTATTCGTTGCGCAATGTCTATTGTAATGAATACCATTAAGCGGTTTTATTATTTTGTTTGTTAGAAATGTGGGATAGTGGTTGTGGTGGAACAAACATATTATTGCCTATTACCGTGTGTATGTCAACTGTAGAAAGACTCCCGCTATTACTTTTATATTTATAACACCAATAATAAAGGGCGAACACGAAATTATTGCGACACATTCAACAGGGCATAACTTTTTTCCCATTGGGTAAAAATCAACCAAATTTTGCACACTTTCTTATTGATGTGTATTGTCTACATGTTGTTAAACTCGAAGTCGTGTTTTTCGATTCAACGAAAATGGAGGTGAACCAACGCGAGTCGAGAGAACAAATTCTTTCCAAACAGCTGGAATTTTCTGACCTGTCGCACCGGCAGTTGGGAGTAATGTTGAACATTCACCATTCAACCGTCTCCAGAGTGTTGAAGCGGTTCCAGGAGCGGTTGACGTTGGACCACGGCAAAGGACCTGGAAGAAAACCGGGACCGGAGAACAAAAAGACGGAGGGAAAGGTGAAGCGGATGATTAAAGCAAATCCCTACGTCTCAAGCCGTGATTTGGCTAAAAAGATCGGCATGTCGCAGAGCTACGTCCAGAATGCAAAGAAGAGAGCTGGACTACATACATACAAGGTACAGAACTTCCCGAACCGCGATGAGCGGCAACAATCACGGCTAAAACTCGGGCACGGAAGCTCTACGAGAAGATGCTGACAAAATATGGCTGCTGTGTGATGGACGACGAAACGTATATAAAAGCCGATTTTAAGCAAATTCCGGGGTTGGAGTTTTTCACCGGCAAGAGCAAGTTCGATGTGGACAACAAATTTAAGAAGAAGAAAATGTGAGGCCATCTGCTCTTGCGGACTGAGGAGTGAGCCTTTCGTGACAAAGGGCACAGTAAATGGCGAGATCTACAAATCTGAGTGCCTCGAGAAGCGCCTTTTGCCGTTCTTGCAGCAGCACGACGAAGCTCCGCTATTTTGGCCAGATTTGCCATCATGCCACTATTCTAAAAGTGTCCTGGAGTGGTATGAGGCCAATTCTGTCCATTTTGTTCCAAAGGACATAAACCCGCCAAATTGTCCGGAGCTGCGCCCGGTGGAGCAGTACTGGGCAATAATGAAGCGGGAACTTCTGAAGAGCAAGAAGACAGTCAAAGACGAGAAGGACATGTTAAGAAAATGGAAAAAAATGAGAAACTGGTACCGGATGACGCTGTAAAGACTTTGATGGAGGGCATCAAGCGAAAATGCGTTCAATTTTACACTCAAGGCTCCATCGATTAACTTTTCTTTTGATTTTTGAAGTAAATATATGTATAAAACTACCCTAAAATTTTGGTTTGATTCTAAACATTATGAGAAAATTTGCATGACATTTTCGGTGTCGCAATAATTTCGTGTTCGCCCTTTAAGAAAAACGCTTGCAATGATTACTTATCAACTTATCATTCTCGTATTTGTCGTATTATTAATATGAAGGAAATGATGAATCATGATAAATCAACCAACTTCAGCCGGTTCTACAAAACCATGCAATCGGTTCCTTTTCTTTTTATTAATTTGTAGAATTTTGATGTAATATTCGAAGTAATAAAAAGTGAATAAATTTTGATTGTTTTATGCCGGCAGAGTGTTTGTGTGAATTTAGGAGTGTGTTCAGACTTCAGATTTTGGAAATTTTCGAAGCCACTATGCTCAAAGACAAACGAGTTCAGAGAGAAATGAGAATGTCTCTCTCTCCTCCTTTTGGTACACAATTTGTTTTATTTATGCTTGCGCAGTTTTGCTCAAAATGCCGTCGAAACAAGAAGCTTTTCGCGAGCGGGTTGTACAGTACTACGAACTGCATAGAAATCTCAACACAAAGTAACGGTACAACATTTCAAAAGCGAAAATGTTTACGAAAATGTAAATGTTTTGATGTTATGTTTACCATATCTTGAGATATGGTAATGTAAATGTAAATGTTTTAATGTTATGTTTACCATATCTTGAGATCCCCAACAACTATTCGCAAGCAAGGTAGTGGAAGACCAGCTAAAATTATGGACGCCAAAGACTTCGATCTATTTCTCGACAACGAAATTTAAGAACATCTGTCGATATGTGATTTTTAACTAAATTAAACGACGGCTGAAAAGTGTTGTTAACACGTTGAACCCCGGCCAAAATAGGGGACCGACAGTGAGCTTTTCGTCTGGCCCACGTCGGTCCCAACCATTCGATAGTGAACTTTTCCAAATATCTATTTGTATCTTGGTTGTTGTCGTTTCCAACTACTGTCGGTCCGGTGAGATTACCACAAAAAAGACGTAAAATTCAGTGTAGTCCCCAGGGACTTAACGTGTTAAGGATTAAAAAAGTAGATTCACTAATACAGTTCATAGTTATCTTGAAGGACCCTTAAATACTACTGCAGAATGAGTCATTTTAATTTTTTTTTTTATTAAATCGTTTATTTTTACAGGCTCAGTTAGTCATTTTTATTCGTATCAATTTTACGAAACTCTTACGATTTTTAAGAATGCTTTTTCTTGCAATCTTTCGGCTCCCTTCTGTGCGTTTTGCGAAATTTTCCTCGTTTCACCTCCAGATAGTTCGCTTCTGCTTCTCGTGGCCGTAGTTAAGAAAAGCTCATTAATTACCTTAATTTTCGTTTTTCACGTTTCGTTCACAAACGTTTTCTGAACTCTGATGGAAAAGCACCCTCAACGTTGGGTTTTCCAAACGAGAGTCAGAAGACCATTTTTGGTGAAAAGTTCCGTAAACCTATCCTCCCCAAAAATGCTCCAGTCGTTTATTTTTCCGGATCATAGTGAGCAAACTTGTTGCTTTTGTTGTTATCAATATTGTTTCAGTGCTGAGTCTGCTGGAGCCCCACTGATACGTCCAAAATCCGTCAAATATAAAGGTCAGTAGGGTCAAAAGTTTTTAATCGGAATCAATGACGGCAAGATCAAGGACATATCAATGCTTCATAAGCTTCAAGACCAATGCTTCGCATCAAAGAATTGTCTGTCGTAAAATTTTGGCGAGTTTTTTGAATCCATATCAATCTATTGAAGAACCGTGTAAAATATGCAATCTGAAGCTACCAAATTTCAAGAATATTTCTTCTCCATTTTGACTGTTCTGTTGCAGCTCGCGTAATATGACCTATTCACCGTCCAATTGGTACCGTCCATCAACACAAGAAGTTTGTCCAAATATACAATTCCCATACCTTCTTTAGAAGCTGCAAGTTGATCTGATGCTTGATAACGTTTCAAGAACATTGACGTCATGTGACGATTTACCACCTCCATTTCTTGTTCATCCCAAAATTTGACATTCAGATACATTTGCAGCCTCTTTGTGGTCTTGTTGAAAGATTCGAAATCAACGATAAAGTATAGCTTACGAAGATTCATTTTAATATTTTTTGTTTCAAGGTGTTTAGACATTTAATTTCTTTTGTTTTCAATATAATTTGATTGTTATGCGTGAGCTTGTGCGTTTCTCTCGTTATAGCGACATCTCAGCTCTCTCTAACGACAATCTTTCATAGCGACAATTCTCTATAACGACGGTCCCTTGCGATGTCGCTATAGAGAGCTTTCACTGTAACTCAAATCTACCCATTCGTTCTTTTGTAATGATTAGTTATACGTACGAAAAAACCTTTGTTTCAAATATAAGACCCCTATCCCCTTGAGATGGAACGTAAATAATAGCTCAATGATGCTCGCCGTATTTGAGAAGCAAGAGTGGACAGTTTTTTAATGCTACCATAGTTCGAAATTCGCTACATAAATTTTTTGAACGTGCTGCCTGAACGAATTGATTGTATATCGCAACGAAACGACTCTTACAAATATCGCACGATTGTAATAATTGCTCATTTTTTCAATTAGATATTCGAGTGATGTAAAGAATACCCAGTATAGCAATGAATATCAAATCGAATTCGAAACCCTGGATCAAAAACCTTCCTATTCAAATTTCAATCATCGCTATATGAATTCGTTTCTCTGGTCTCGTCTATCGTCCCGTTGAGAGGCAGTCGAGTTACCCACTTTATATGTATAGCATTCAACAAACATCCCAACCAATTCCACCGTCGGTCCGTCTGATGTTGGACCGTTTCAATAACTCAATCGAGATGGAGCAGTGTTACCGCCTCGAGCACTTGTTGCCGCCGCGATCACCACAAATTCCTCGCTGAGCTGGGGCGAGATTAGTGCCACCACCCAAACGGACCCGCTTTGATTGCGAATCCATGTCAATGCGAGAATCATACTCTCGGTCGGTCGTTTGTTTCACGGGGTGCGCCTTCGAAAGGCTGCCAACTGCTCCGTGGTGTGGTAGGCCACTCTGTTTCATGTTCTGTTTTCTGCAACAGTATGATGATATCCACTTTCCTTCAATGGCCAACGGAGTACGGGTGCGTTCTCCATGCGGTTTATTACGGCTGTGACCAGTGATTAAGCCTCCACCACCGGTACCCTTGGTGGACGGGAGTGGGAAGTCTCGAGCACGAAGCAAAGTAAAAACAACAAAACTGAAACTGTGTTTGCGTTGAAAATTGAGTGATAAAATAGCCACAAACAATTTATTCAGAGACGCCTTGTTGATAGCAAGCGTACGAAAGATTTTAGCTTGATTACTTGTGCTCATGTTCACTCAATAAACGATTGGTTCCAGGTTTCAAGATAATTATCTGATTGGAAGATACATCCTTTTTGCAGCAATCCTGATGTTGATGTTGTATTCGATTGGAATATGATATACACCTTGACTCAGTATCCGAAACGAGTGCTAAATTGATTTATAAAAATTTGTAATAGCCTCGTTAGAAGAATCGATCTTCGAAAAGTAAGAATTGCTAAACTGGTACTTAACGGGAAAGACAATATAAATACCAAACAGAATTCTCAAATAGTTTATCGAGAATCATGCGAAGAACACTTACCTCCGGGAAATTGAGCCCCCGTGTCTGCATTGCTCGTCCATATTTTCATCCTAATACTCACAAAAATCAAATACATTGCTGATGTCAATAAACCCAGCTTACTCGACGTCTAACTTCGCTTACGGAATGCTCACTTCCGAGAGGGGCCAACTGGTAAATTTGCTTCCGGGAATTGTGCCATTTGCGCATTTTTTTCGCCACCTTGAGATCTCGACTCGGTACGATATTCTTCGCAGTGAACTTTCTCCAGGATTCATCGGAAGGATTCACAAAAGTTGTTAGGATGATTGAATGTTTTCCTGCTGTGTACGCTTGCAGGAAATAATGTCTATTTCGCCGAACGCTTATGAATATTAAAATGCGAAAGGCTCGTGTTTCTCCCAAAATAGGCCATTTGTGGCTTTATGCCCAAAGCGCAGCATCCGACTGCGGCTAAATTTATTTTTGATGGAGTTACACGAATGCGAATCAACAATGATGAATTTGAAACGTAAAAATGTTTCACCTCCAGATGACCACAGACGATGATTCGAAGCTATTACGAGACATTTTCAACTGTTTCTATACTTTTGTAGGAGTATGTCTGTCTTCGAGCATTTTATATTTTTTTCTGGAATCAAAAGTTTTGGAATGACGCTAGAGTTACTTCTTTCCATTGGTGGTTGGCAATTTCGAATCAAGTAATTAAAATTCGTCGAAGCATGGCCAGAGCTTGAAATTATTTCATCTAGATACATTGACTTCACGTCTGCGAAAATATTCATCAAATACTGCTAGCTGACCACATCCATACTCCCTCCTCATTCACCTCGTTTCGGAATGGAACTACAAAATACCGAATGTAGCCTCCGGCGAGAGCAACAAATTATTGTGTATCCCGATCGAGTCTGCTAGGTAAGGTCGAATACCCTATGGCGACCGACAAACGGTATTCAGAATTCTTGTTTTGTAATTGTAGTTGGCATGAATCTTAGTCGTTTTCATCGCGTTTCTTCCCAGAGAAGATAGCCTGGAAGTATTGGCATCAGTATGGTGATACTTTCACGATGACAATCCATTTCCCGAAACTTCTACCTTGTAGATTCACACGGTTTCTGCGAAGGTCAGGTTGATACACACAGTGGAGCGAAAAGTGACGCCACATAATGACATAAATTTCATTCGGTTCAATTGCTTTGAGAGTTCACTTTCAAAATTGCGTCAGGGATATTGCCCCTTATTGTGCACCACGAGCGACGTGAAATTACAAAGTCATTCGCTATATTCTGGAAGTCAGCTTACTGTTTTGGTCCTATTTTATGCCCGATGATAACAGAATACGATTTGACATCAAGTTTATTCAAATTAAAACTATGGTCATATAATTAAACTTTGGAAATGCTGTGACTCGAGCCATCTCAAGTCATTCACCGAGCAGAATGAGAAGGTTTGTTAAGAAGTGTTTCGAATGAATTTTAAACACACCATAGATTTATTTTCTGATAAATCGTAAGAATACCGATTTGAAAAGCAATCTTTTTGAGCAAACAATAGTGCTTCTAAAATTCAATAGCGTTCCATATCACCCGAAGACGATTTTACACTATAGCGTAACTTTTGTAATCGTCTCGAGTAGATCTACCACTGAAGGGTTTTCTATTTCATATAGAAACCAGAAACAGATAATGTTTTTTTCACAATCCAACTAACCATTACGACTGAAGACGAATGTTTCGAAAAAGCAATGTGCTTTAACATATGCTATGACCTCAAGACTGTTCTACTTCTGGGTATACGGGCTGGCCCATGAATGGCGTTAACGTTCTCTGTGAAACTTTTGCCAACTCAACGTATGCATCGTCTAGCGTCATTTATTAATACTTAGTTGAGATTTCTTAAGCCAAATACCACGCCTTGAATGTATTCCGAGGGGCAAGCTCTAGAATACGCGTGACCACAGTGCATGTCGAAGGAAATTTCTCTGACGAAAAACCCCCGGCCAGAACGGAAATCGAACCCGAACACCCGGCATGATAATGTGAGACGCTAACCACTCGGCCACGGATGCACACGGGCTGGCCCATACATAGTTAAATTTTCAAAAATAATTTTTAATGGTAGATCATAAAATAAAAATGAAATTAAATATCGTTTTAATTCTTCGCGGTCGGAATTAATTTCTCTTGAAAGAGATTCTCTTATCTATGCACGCTAATATAGGGATGGGGAAAATGAAATGTCGTATTTCTGATCGAAATTTGACACTTTATTTAACATACTTAAAATTATCAAATTTATGTCAAATATGCGCCGTTTTGTTCGCAAACTTGTTGCCATTTAGAAGGCAACTTCATTATGGTTTGGACCGCGGTACTTGGGTGAAGATGCTCCACAATTTGATTCCCCTGTTCAAAAAAATCTGGATGAAGATCGTTGAGAAAATGCCCCTCCTCGCTTTTCTGATTGAGGACATTCACTGAAAAGCGTATTAAAAATAGCTTCACAATTTTTCAGTGGAACTCCCGTTGTATATCACCAAAATTGGATAATTTAAAAAGTTTTCTGTGCGAACACGATGCAAAGTTGTTCACTATTGGAGAAACGTGGCTTAAACCAAGTTCAGAATTTTCTATTCCTAGATTCAACTGCATCCGCCAAGACAGGGTTGATGGTTATGGTGGAGTACTAATCGGAATATCAACCGATTCTGAATTTCACCGAATCTCGCTTCCAGTAATACATCCTATTGAAATCGTGGCATGTCAGGTTAAAATTAGAAAATTTCATTTTTCAATCGCATCTGTTTATGTGTCACCATTGAGCTATATTGACAAACATTCATTTCGCCAATTGCTCTCATTAATTCCACAGTCTATGTTTATTCTGGGTGATTTCAATGCCCATGGTACTGCATGGGGTGAAAGCGAAGACGATTCTCGAGCTCGGTTGTTGTATGATATAATTGAAGAGTTTCATTTGAATGTGCTTAATACAGGTGAAATTACAAGAGTGGCTGCACCTCCAGTTCGTAGCTCACGAATTGATCTGTCATTATGTTCATCATCATTATCACTAAATTGCTCTTGGCTAACCATTCCAGATCCAGCGAATAGTGATCATGTACCTATTTTAGTTACATATAGATCTATAGATATTGAGTTTGTAGAAATGCCAACTGACCTGTGTAGAAATATAAATTGGAATACATATTCATCTGCGATGGATCGCAGAATGAAAGAGTTAGATCGGTCAATGAATTTTTTGGATCAGTATGAGCATTTAATGATAAATATCAAAGAATCAGCTATTGAATCTCAAACAAAACCTCTTCGTATGAATAGTCACAGGAGGGCACCGACCTTATGGTGGGATGCTGATTGCTCGAAAATGAAGAAAGAACGATCTGATGCCTTCGTTCGTTTCAGGAAAAATGGTACTAAGGAAAACTATTTAAGTTACAAACAAATTGAGTTCAAATCAAAAAAAATGTTCAAAGACAAAAAAAGAGAGTATTGGAGGAACATTGTGGGTACTTTCGATAGAAGCACTTCCTTGAAAACACTGTGGACTTTAGCTAGGAGACTGCGAAACATAGTTGTTCCTGATGTTACAAAAGAAGCACGGAGTCATGGGTGGATACATGGCTTCGCTGATAAGATTTGCCCGGCTTTCGTACAAAATTGTTTTCCAAATTTCACTAATCGACCGAATTCTGCTTTGTCACTTGGAGATAAGTTCACACTTTTGGAAATGGAGATAGCTCTATCGGACTGCTCGAATACTGCTCCAGGATTAGATAACATAAAGTTCGATCTTCTGAAAAATCTGCCTGCTACAGCTAAGGAGATTTTAATTCAAATTTTCAACAACATAGTTCTTTGTAATCAAATTCCCAACTGTTGGAGAGATGTCAAAGTGGTATCAATCTTGAAACCTGGAAAGGATTCTGAACATATTGATTCTTATCGACCAATTAGTCTCATTAGTTGTCCGAGGAAGACTCTGGAGAAGATGATGCTTAATAGGTTGCAAACATGGGCTGAGAAGAATCACATTCTTTCCAACACACAGTACGGCTTTCGTCAAGGAAGGAGTACTAGAGACTGCCTTGCTCTTTTGGCAACTGATATTCAAAAAGCGTTTGAACTCAAGAAAGAGCTAGTAGCTGTGTTCATAGACGTGCAAGGTGCCTACGATAACGTATTAATTGATAAACTATGCATAAAATTACAAGACTATGGTGTACCTCAATTACTGACCACTTTTTTGTTCACCTTGCTGTCAACAAAAATTATGTATTTTTATGTTAATAATCAGGAGATGTGCCACAGAACTAGCAATTTTGGACTAGCCCAGGGGTCAACACTTAGTCCTTTCCTATACAATGTTTATGTGTCCGATATTGACAAGTGCATCGCAGGAGATTGTGTACTGTCACAATTCGCAGATGATGCTTGTCTCTGGGCAACTGATAGAGATAGAACATTACTGAAACAATCGGTGCAGCGTTCCTTGTCCAATCTAGATAATTGGGCTATAAATAATGGTTTGACATTTTCGTCCATGAAAACGGAGTTCATGGTATTTACGAGGAGGTATACACAGTGGAACATATCTTTTTGCATGAGCGGTGGTTCTATTGAAAGGGTGTATTCATATAAATATTTAGGTATTTGGTTTGATACTCGTTGCACCTGGAAAATACATGTACAATATATAGTACGAAAGTGTAGTCGCAGGATAAACTTCTTGACATCAATTGTGGGCACTTGGTGGGGAGCACATCCCAGTGCAATGCTGACACTTTATAAGACTACCGTTCTTTCTATTATTGAATATGGTAGTTTTGTTTTCATGACAACTGCGAAAACTCATATGCTAAAGATGGAAAGGATTCAATACCGATGCTTGAGAATTTGTCTTGGAAGCATGGGATCAACTCACAACTTCATGACAACTGCGAAAACTCATATGCTAAAGATGGAAAGGATTCAATACCGATGCTTGAGAATTTGTCTTGGAAGCATGGGATCAACTCACAATATGTCGCTGGAAGTGGTTGCAGGGGTTTTGCCTTTGTATATGAGATTTAATGAGTTGAGCTGTAGGTTCCTGGTCACAGCTCATATAAATGATACAAATGTAATACATAAACTGGACAGCTTGTTTGAAGTTAATCCAGGATCAAAATTTTTAGCATCCTACCGGAATTGCTTCAGTCTATCTATCAGTAAAACCACATTCACTAGATACTATGAGTTAGATAACTGCACAAGAATGTTAGTCTTGAACATTGATCTGTCACTACATTCAGAGTTGAAAAATCATCCTGGTTTTATGACGTCAAGGATTTTGTCAGCACTGTGTGGTGAGAAATTCTCTGACTACCCACGTCAAAATATCATTTATACAGACGGTTCTCTGATTGATGCCAGAACGGGTTTTGGAGTGTATAGCTTACGGGATGAGAGTTGTTATCAATTGAAGCAGCCTTGTTCAGTTTATGTCGCAGAAATGATTGCAATATATGTTGCGTGCCTACAGCTTCAAAAGTACCCCCCCGGAAAATATTTGATATGTTCGGATAGTTTCAGTTCTCTTACAGCTTTGCGTAATATCAAAGTTGATAGTAAGACAAATCACATAGTTCTGAAAATAAGAGAACTTGTATATGAGCTAACGAACAAAGGATACGATTTGAAATTTCTTTGGGTTCCGTCTCATTCACATATCACTGGGAATGAGATCGCTGATGGTTTAGCCAAAAAAGGAGCAAATGAGGGTGATATGTTTGAGCGAGAAGTAGAAGCACCTGAGTTCTTTCCGGAAATAGCTAGAATGGCTAATGCTCAATGGCAACAAATGTGGGATGAAGATACATTGGGCCGACATTGTTTCAGCATATTGCCTAGAGTTAACAGAAATCCCTGGTTTCACCTCCTAAATGTGGACAGAACATTCATACGCAATATGACTCGTATCACAGTAAATCACTATTGTCTAAACTCTCATCTTTATAGGATAAATCTCTCCGAAAGCAACATGTGCCCTTGCGGAAAAGACTACGAGGACACAGATCACGTAATTTGGGATTGTGAGTTATACGAACAACATCGAGCCGAACTTATGAGCCAACACAGAGACAAAATGCCTATTCGAGATATACTGGGACTCAAAGATATTGAGTCAATGAAGATCATCAATTCCTCTATAAAACGGCCAAGATTTGTTTATAAAAATGTTATGCGTGTATTTGTATGTAGTTTGTAAAAATTTTTTTTTTTTTTTTGTAAATCGTTAGAGTTTTAAGTTCTTCCTTACGCCTTTAAATTTGTAGTACTTGGCGAATATTGATTTAAGTTTGTAACATGAAAACACGGCTTTGAGATGAGTAGTTACCTTTTGAGCCTTAATATAAAAAAAAAAAAAAAAAAAAAAAAAAAAAAATGGTTTGGACCGGCTCACTGCACTTCGACCACGACTTTTTTCGCTTTAGGTTGTCGTACGTGATCCACTTTTCATCACCAGTCACCATCTTCTTCAAAAATGGGTGAGTTCGTTCCGTTTCAGCAGTGCATCGCAGGCGTTGATTCGGTGTAATAGATTTTTTTGTGTCAACTCGAGTGGCACACATTCATCCAGCTTTTTTAGGAATCCAATCTTCTGCAAATGGTTCCAAACGGTTTTATGGTCTATACCCTGTTCCTGGCCAATCGAGCGAGTGCTCACATGCCGGTCTACTTGAATGATTTCAACGATTTTATCGGTTTCCACGACAATCGGCCTACAAGTACGGGGTGTATCTTCGACAGCCACTACACCAGAACGAAATCGATCAAACCAACGCTGTGCTGTGCGAATCGTTACAGTATCGGGTCCATAAACTACACGATTTTTTTCGGCAGCCTTCGTTGCAGTTTTACCTCGCAGGTAGTAAAAACGTAAAATATGGCGAATTTCTTGCTTGGTGGACTCCATCTTTGACGCGCTATAACTTGAGACTGAAAAGGACAATCACAACACTGTTAAAACGACACTTGTAGCACAGATTGTCGTCTTTAAATAGCCCGATGCGATAAGTACAACACAAGATATGTTTAAGTGTTGCCATATATTGACAATATACGCCATTTCTTTTTCCCCAACCCAATATTTTTTGTTTGCACCGAGTACCACTATGTAATATCCATAGACACTGCATATTGATTCGTGAACAAATTCACTAGACATTAAAATTCTCCTAGAACAAATGTAAACTATTACATATGGGTGGATGAACTATTTAGTATGATTTCTTACTGTGGTGGCTGAGAGTAGACATGCTACCGTAAAAGGTTAAAGCATAAAAACATTTAGGGGAAATCGAGGTAAGACCGACACTCTCTCTTTTTCGTTGATATGTCCTTCTCACCATTGATTCTGGCTCTTTTCAGCTGAATATCAGTACAGCTCTGCCGTGTTTTCTCTTACGAACATAAACACAAGACATCTTCAAAACAAAATAAGGACGCATTTTTCCAGACACCCAAAACACAAATCGATCTTTGTACTGGAAAAAATAACGAAAATAAAAAGACTAGACTCATTGGCTTCAATTTGATATGAAGATCATTTGAATCGGTTCAGTATTTCGAAAGCTATGAATTTTGGGAAAAAGTTATTTTTAAAAAATAGGGAAAAATATTTTTCGGACCACCCTAGAATAGAAATAGTATTCGGGTTTAATGCAAACAAAATTATCACTTTTCACAAAAATCTGAGAATCAATATATTGGTTTGGCATGGAATATAGTGATGCTCACATTTTTATTACAATTGGCAGTTTTGTTCCTTATCACCAAATATTAGACCTTAGATTAGATGCTTCGCATCTTAATTATAATTAAACAGCATTACATTACAAAATGCACATTCGATATAATCTAAGTTTTTTTAATTTTTTATTTCGAATGTTGAACATTTGATTTCTTTTTCATATTTAATTGTTGAAAAAAAAATTATATGTAATCGAAACTAAGCCTATGATATTACTGTAAAAATTCCGAACTATCAAATGCTCGGAACTGGAGCACTTCTCTCCAAATTTCTGATTAAATTGGGAAATTGCAGCCTATGAAGGAAGGTGCCTCGATTCTCTATCAAAGCCTGGCAAATGTTTTTCATAAAATTATATTTTCATTCCAACTAAAAAAGATATCCCCCTTTTAATAAGTTGGTCGTGTAATATACAGGAATTGTCACAGATGACAAGTTTCTGCCAGAAAGAAATAGAAAGAAAATAAAGGATAAAAAAAACTTTATTGTCATGTATGATTGTTGAAAACGTTTTTGGTTTTTGTATATTTTCTATAAGGACAAACCATTTTTCAAAACGCTCCAAATCGGCTTGTCGCAGGTCGTCGCAGCAATACTCCTCAGAAATTGTTTTAGTATAACCTTAAACTTGAAAAAAAACAAGACCCGTCCCGGGAGCTCCTGGGAGTAAAAAGAGGCGGACCAACAAAGTTGGAATTATTATTTTTAAACTTATTTTCTTCTTTTTCTTATGCTTTATCTTTTTATTATCTTCTGAACGGTGTTCAGTCAGACCGGACAAATTAAGAAAAAATGAGTAAATAGTGGCAAACAATCAAGAATTTCTTAACCTACATTCTACTTTTATCACACCAATGTTGCATTAGCCAGCTTTATGGCTTAAATTTATTTTGACTGATCGACAAAAACAGATTATAGTATGCAGTCAAAGTGGACCAAGTACATACCACAACGTTTTCCTGACAACCAGAAAATTGAAGAAATTTCAAATGAAATGTTATATTTCTTCGCATCAGAAGATTCTTGTCCTGCAATGCACACAGAATTATTATATATATATATATATATTGAAAAACACAATTTATATAATGTGTAATTGTGTAATGTGTTATCGAATAAAGGAGGAGTATTTTAATTTTGATTTTTCTTTTTTTAGATTGGAAATTTCAAATAATTAATAATTTGGTCGCCGCAAAAAAATGGCTGAATGGCTTGACTTGGAGAATACACTACATTATTAACAACATAAGTTCGAAAAGGTACCCGCCACAAAATGGTCGACTAGGTATTTTTTTGCAATTCCCTCAACATTGGTACCAAATGAAATGGTTTGTCAAATAGAATACAGTACATCTTCAAAATATTCCTAAGAAAGTTAGGTAAGAAAATTCGTTTTTTATGATTCGATTATCCGGAGGATTCGATTATCCGGAGGATTCGATTATCCGGAGTGAAAAACAATACTCCGGATAATCGAATCCGACCTGTAATACAATTACCCGACTATGTTAAAGAGTAACTGAGAGTTGTAGAAAAAATGTAAGGGGTTGTATCTATGACACGACCGTATTTTCGACGTAGAACTACAGAAACGTATTATTCAATTCGATTGTTTATGACTTCGGATATTATTTTAGAATGCATCGAAATGTTTGAAAAAACTTTTTAGTTATTTAGTTATTTTTACTACTTCAATAGTTCAAATTTTCACTTGAAATTTGAACAAATTAAAACTGCCTTCGGGCCTGGTTAACTGATAGAGGATAACATGCCTTTCCTTATGGATATTGCTACAAGACGTCGACACTGTGAATTTACATATTAAATCTTAAAAGTGTATTCATTCAACCTGAAAATCCATTATAGTCTTTGTTGCTTTCCAAACTCGTGATAGAAAGCTCAATGTTGTCAACGCGAATTTACCTTCTCGCTCCATATATTTGTCGGTTCGTACCGGTACCTTGTCTGATAAAACACTGTTTGTTCTCTGAGTACAACATACTTCATAGCAAACCCTTATTCCATTCAACAATTATTTGCACTGACCTTCGCGAATAGAAATATTTACCATCGAGTTCCTTTCCTCTCTCATTGCCCGTATAACGAATGATCCATTTGATTCGTGTATCACGCGTATGTCAGCATCTTTTGGTTTTTCTACAATAAATAACTGATGGAAAGAGTCGTCGATAGCACTTTTCGTTTTGTTTGGTTCCGTCCTCACTTAACAATTGAACTGCGCAACCCACAACATGCAACAGTATGTTTTTCTTACTGGGTTTTGGAAGTATACTTCCATGAAATATGCGTTGTATTTAAATAAATACAGTGTATGTTTCAAAATTCTGGATACTCTTCCATATCCGCACTAGCACAAAAATTCTTCGTATGATGCTGGCACCTTCTTTGACGTAGCACACTTTGATACAGAGGGCATCCATTTCTTCGAGGCTGTGTAGTGCATGAGAACAAAATTGCCCTGAAGATTCTCAATATATTCCATTCTTGTATCGAACTGTGTGTGTGGAATCAACATTGGGCATGAATAATGTCCGCTCGTCGCCTCCAACCCTGAAAAAGGTCCTTGTGGAAAGAAACTGTACTCCATACTCCTCCATCACCTGTCTTAAGAAAGACAATCCCTTTGCGCTCGATGCTCGCCGGCAACGATGTTGCTCCAATGTCCACCAAACCACTGATTTCAAATCGTGGATGGCTTATTTATACCAAATAAGTTGAAAACGGGCAGAAACGAATGTATTATAGAGAAACAAGTCTATAAAACAAATACAAATCTTAGAGAATTCCCAATTCGATTGGTATGCAAATTATCAGAATTCGTTCGCTGTGAATATTGTTATTGTTGGCGCAAAAAGCAAGGACATCCCTATAACACGCGCTCCAAACAACATAATTGATTGTCACCAAACAATTTGCATATTGAATTCTTCAGTTGACAAAGGATTATTTTTTGTCTCTTCATCACATATCAACTGATGAAGCAATTGTTCAAATGTGGTATAAAAACCAACCAAAAATGAAATAAAGACAGTATACCAATTGAATTCCTTGAAATAAAGCGCGTTTTTTATCCTTTTCGTCTTCGAATAGTCGAAATTCGAAATCGGAAAGGTGATTTCGGTTATTTTTTTGAGATCTCACGTATCAGTTATTAACGTTAACTGATTTGGAAACCTTCCTGAAAGACGTAGTTCTAAGTCAAAAGAATTGGGAAGAATGATTGAAATCTACTAAAACTAAATGGCTTCTAACTTGGAGTTCGATTTACTCGAAATCATAATCATAATGTTAATTAGTCCGGTCTGACTGAACACCGTCCATAAAGCCACTTAACCATAAGTTTTCCGGGAAACCCAATCAATAACGTTTATAAGAATATGATATACTTATAACTTATTTTGTTATTATGATAAAAAAAATTGAATTCGTTTTTTCGAAAAAACAAAAAATGCATATTTTTGCAATTTTTCATCTTATTTTTTCGATATCTCGGGTATAGTATCTGCTACACTACCGTGATCTCGCAAAGTGACGCAAGCGTCAAAATTTACATTTTACTTTTTATGTTATAAATCGATAAAGAATACCAAATCCTTTCAAACGACTGCGAAGTTTTACAGAAGTGTGAAAAAATGTCCCCTTGAAAACGGAATGGTGTAAGCGCCATTTCCCTTATGATGTGACGCAATTTAAATGTGATGCGATGTGATTTTTGATCCGTTCTGATGGTATAGAATGAACTAGCAGAACTGCAAATTTCACATAACAACATCTTCCGTAATTCACGTTTAGCACAAATATCTTTAATTTTTTTTTTTCGATGGAGGTGCAGAAAATATGCGGATAGTTTTTTGTTTTTGTTTTGTATGTGTTTTTGTATGGAAATGAATTAGGAATAAAAAACTGATTAACAACTTTACAGAAGCATCATTGGACATGTATTGCGAATTGCAAATGAAAAGCATGCATACAATCTTTGTAATTCATTGTATGAGCTTAACACTATTGACCATACTGTGGCTCACAATTATCTACGTATCAAAGAGAAATTTATATTCGCTTGGTTTAATACGTCATCACATTCTAGTAATCTATTGACCATTTTTAATTCCCAACCGATAATGAAAAAGAACATCAAAGCGCGTTATTGATTATTCGCATGAAATGCGACCGAAAAAATACCATCACCACATCCCTACCATATTGTGATAGCATCCATTCCGCACGTTGATTACAAACTGCATAACGACCGTGTCACAATGTTGATCTCACTTTAAGTCCACTGATGACAAAGTAAATAAAGGTGATAAAAATGTAATGAGTGGGGCTGCATTTAACGTCGGTGCGTTGGCCTGAAATGTTCGACACCGCTTGAAAGTTCTGCAAAGTTAACTACTTGGTGCCGGTCGGTTGTGACCATTGATGTGTCCCTACTTGGAATATTCCCAACTGGTTGCGTTCGAGGACATCGGTTGAGATACTGCTGACCTATAAAAGTTGTTATTTAATGAGTTTCCAGCTTTGTATCCCTGCTTCCCGCCCATTGGGGAGGATGGCTTACGCCAATTCGCTGCTGGAACGAAGGTGTTCACAGTTGTTTGATTTGGAAATGATGGGATGCGAAGCAATCATCTCGAATGCAAGGAACATTAACTTGGATGTTTTTTTATCGGATTTATTGATCATTTTTATTCCCTTCTGGGATTGTGAGCAAAGGCTCATTCAATTCCAATCCGTTTCGCTTTTCATTGATCCTCGCTCCCCAGGTATTGCGCTTTCGTGCTCAACCCAATTTATTTCACTGTCTCTTTCGATTAAACGTGATGAATAAACTGCCATCGTCTGGTATCAATGCTTTCAACGCATAATGGAAATCATATAACACATGTGCTATTTGTGCGAAAGTATGGGTTCTTCCTATGCATATCTTCGGCAAGCCCTACAAACCACGTTGTATCAAATCACATCACGTGTATTAAGCATTTTCGAGTCGAACAATTTCCACGGAAATCTATCCGACGCCCATTTTTCTGAAAATAGCACCAGTCAGATGCGTCTTACGGCGTTGCGTACACCCACCACTTGGACGCCCATTTCCGGGAATTCCATTTCTCAGCCATTTCCAGTTTTTTTTCATTTTTTGTTTGTTTGCTTGCTCCCTTCCAGACATTCCGCAGTAGCGAGAAGCCGCGTGAGAAACCACATCGAGGCGCTACCAAATCGGTGGCGCTAAAAATTCCATCGCATCTCTCCACAACGACACCACGTTCTACTCCCACACCAACAATGCCGGGAACATGCCACAGGCTGCGCATTCCGTCGCTCGTCAGTAATGGGTCCTCGAAGGGCGCCAGCGATTGTGAGCCCGTTACACCGCGGAAAGAACGCCACCGAGTCACAATGATGGGGGCGGCCAGAGTGGGCAAATCGTCCATCATTTCACAGTTTTTGTACGAAAAGTATCTATCCCGGTACAAGCAAACCATCGAGGAGATGCACCGAGGGGAGTACGAGCTGCCGGATGGATCATGTCTTACACTGGACATTCTGGACACCTCCGGATCATATCAGTTCCCTGCGATGAGAGAGTTGTCCATCAAAACCAGTGGAGCTTTCATACTCGTCTTCGCCGTGGATGACGAGGAAACTTGGCACGAGGTGGAACGATTAAGGAAACAGGTAAGAACTAATAAATAATAATAGTTTTGTCAATTTCAATCAACATATAAAATTCTCACGCAGATTGTCGAGGCCCGTGGCATCCGGGTACCAATCGTGATCGTCGGCAACAAGTGCGACGTCGTAGAGCAGAGCCGTCAGGTACCTCAAGCCACGGCCCAGGCCAAGTCCACCCTCGAGTGGGGCTGCGGTTATGCGGAATGCTCGGCCAAAAACAACGAAGGAATTCTGACGGTTTTCAAGCAGCTGCTCCGCCAGGCCAACATCGAATACAATCTCAGCCCAGCCGTCCGCCGGAGAAGGAAATCACTTCCGAACTGTCCAAGCCAGAGCCAAAATCGGGTCGCTTCGGCCAAATACTATCTCAAGCGGCACTCCTGCTCGGTTCAGTGAGCGGTTTGCGGAGTGCGTGCGTCAGGAGATTGTGTGCCAGGATTGAATGCGTAGGAGAGCAGTTCTAAAGTGACCAACCGATAATATTGAACAACAATAATGGAAACGATATAACGAAGCACTTTTTACCATTGTACCCCACAGATCCCACGTATTGAATGTTAAAGTAAAAAGTATATTACGTTACTTTTATTAGGGCGCTTTGAGCAGCAGGCTATTCGGTTCACTTAGGTGTTGTGTAACAAGAGACGATAGATGCGTAGCATTGAAGAGAATGTGAAAAATAATTGGGTATGTGAGAAGTGCATTACTTGTGTTGTTTATCGAATTGGTAATAATATTTATAGGTGAAATATACGATATTCAACGTCAAGCTTAACGGAATGCAGATATATATATATGAAACAAGAAGAAATAAGACTTTTTATGAAATTTATACACCCAAGAACAAACCAAAGCTTACAATAAAATGTTATATTCTTAGATTTTGAACGCGATTTGTTTCACTCTGAAAAGAAAGTCTAATTGGTGTTGTTAACACAGCTCAATAATGAACACAGAATGTCAATACTGTTGAGTGTAACAACGTCCGAATCTTATTGCATCGACCAACCGGCCGAACCCACCAGCAATCGAGCTGTCAACAGGTGAGCGCATGGCAACCGCGTGTGAAATCAATCATTCAGTTTAACAACAGATCGTTTTGTTAAAGGTTTAAATAAAATACGTTTCTAGTAAATCGTCTTGACTCTATCAATCTCGATATCACTGTTCTTCATTTCCCATTGAATACAGCATAACAGAGATTCAATTACGCGTTTCCTCGAATAAAAACCTCGTAAAAATACTGAATGTGCATCTTACTACCGTGTATCAAGAAAAAAATATCAAAAAAGTTTTTCTCAAAAATTGAAGTACTAAAAAAAACATTGAAATAAAAAAAATTTGGGATTTAGAGATTCAGTACTACTCTAATTCATATTTAAATGTGTTCATACGGCTTTTCTAGATATGTGTGATTTTTTTCAGTGTAGTGCGGCACAAAAAATATTTTTTTGTATTTCCAAAGGGACTGGCTGGGTAAGGGAGTAATAAATGACCTCAAACCAAATCACCAGCTGTTAGAAAATATTGTATAGAGTACTAAATAAAACATTTTGGCAGTAGTATCATATATTTGAGTCCTTATTTTGTACTCCATAGAAAGTGTGATGAAAAATGCACGAGATTTTTTTTTTTTTTTTTATTCCATGAATCAACTCATATACAAACTCAGTGATGGCAGTTGAAGTGTTGTACCCCCGTCTAAATCCAGGCTGAAACTTGTAGAGACCGTTATTTTTATTCGAAAAATGATGTAATAGAATCACAAGCAGTTTCTCCAATATTTTGTAGAAAACCGACAGTGTTGGGAGCGGTTTTTAGTATCTTGGAATATTACAGTCTCCGGTTTTGAAAACTGTTAGCAACTTCCAAGCAATTTGGATAGCTTCTGGTTGACAATCATATATTGAGCATTTCAGCGAATTCGGGAAAAGGTGACAGGATATTATGATATTTGTTGGTATGTTATCAGGCCCACTACCTTTCTCACTATTCAACTAGTTTATGATCATAATTAAGTACCTCATTCCGATTTAACGGATATAAAAAAATTGAGGGGTTGTATCCGAGACACGTCCGCTTAGGACGTAGGACTACTCAACTTTTTTTTTGAAATATGTTGGTTTATCATTTCAGATATTATTTGCGAATACACCGAAGTTTCATAAATAACTCTTTAGCAAAAGCTTCCGGGGACCCTGAAAAGAATGGCTTGCGTGATTCCGTAGAATTATTTCGAGAAGCAACGATTCTTTCTTGCGTTTGCGAGAACAATATACTAATTGGTCACATGTCGCAATTTGTTTCTTTATATTAATGCACGCATTGCACTGAGTATTTAACGAGAGGCATCTTCCATACATCGCCATTCAACAAACATCAAACACGTGTCTAACAGATGCACACAGTTGCAGCGATACTTTTCGTTCGTTTCGTTCGTATTGAATAAACTCTTTTCTAAACGCTCTTCGAATAAATCAGTTTTCACCGTGTATTTCTTTTTACATCGTTACAAATTTAACGCATTTGTTGAACGAGATTCTCGCTGACATTGTGTGCAATTTCATTTAGTAAAATAAACGTTCGTTAATCATCTTTTTCGCGGATTTTCGGACACTGTTTACACCGTCTCAAGCGATATACAGCGCCATTGTTTGCTTTCAATTGAAGCAAAGCCGCTCCGAATAACAAAGATCTCTGAACGAGTTTTGTTTATATTCTCCGTCTTGTGCTAATATGGCTAAGAGGTGCGAAGCGAACCCTTGCTTTACAGCATCCGCTCGCAGCACGCAGTACACGATTAAAACCCGGCTCTGTTACAGCTAAAATGCTAATGAGCCTAATAAATAAATAAATGGGATAAAAAAAAAAGAGGAATCGTACTAGCAGCCTTTCATCATCACGTTTAATATCTTCCCGTATTGGAAAACATCGTAGATGCATCGATGGATACATCGGGTCTGATAGTTTTACCAGGTAATGCTGAGAATGGTATATGTCCAGCCACTAGGATGAATGATTCTGCGTCATGTAATGGGCTTTCTCGCTCGGTTCCAGTCAATTTCCCTCCATGCGCGGATAACAGCGGAGTATCAATAAATCAAAACAATCGCTCAGTCTTGCCGATTATGCATATCGCGGAAGAACCCACTTCAACGAGTTTGCGCAATCCTGAACGTTCAAGTAATACGGATCTTCAGCTTATCGCACCTGTGCCAGCAACATCTTCTATTGTCACAGGTAATATTTACTCTAGTATATGTCCAGCCGCTGCTGGGCTTGATGCTACACATTTGTCAAACTCTCCATTGTCGCTAGCTACCACCAACACGATGGACCCACGAACCGCAGAAGTCGATCATCAACATACAGTGGCTTCGACGAGCTCCACTGCACCAGGGTCATCAATGAGGAAGCAAGGAAAACATAATGCTACTAAAAAGGATCGTTCTACTGGTGCTCAACTACAAGCAATATCACAGATTCCAGCACCTGGGCTAGCTACATCATCTATTGCCACTGGTAATATTCACACCAGTATATGTCCAGCCGCTGCTGGGCGAGATACTACTCCTCTGTCAAACTCTCCCTTGTCGTTAGTTACCATCAACACGAGGCACCCGCTGTATCCTATGGCCGATCATCAACAAGCGGCTTCGACGAGCTCCACTGCACCAGTGTTATCAACACAGAAGCAAGGAAAACATCAAACCACAAAAAAGAATCGTCCTACTGTACCTCTACTTGAAGCAGTGACTACATCCGGTACTCTAGTGACTACTCTTCCTACACCTTCCGTCGCTCCACAAGTGAAACGCAACTGGTATTATGTGACCCGCTTTCTTCCTCACGAATCGTGTGAGAACATAGCATCATATGTTTCTAGAAAATGTAAATGTGACCCAACATTGATTAAATGTCACAAACTACTGCGTCAGAATAGGGATACCAATAGACCCATAACTTTTCTATCGTTCAAATTGAACGTACCTGAATCATTGGAAAGTTTGGTCTGTTCCAGAAACTTTTGGCCAACTGGTGTCTCTATTGCTCCTTTTTTTAGAACACCCCCCAACGCGAGCCCGTTACGATCCAATGACTCTCCCAATACAACCTCGTATCAATGGACAGTGTCAGCAGGATCAGAACAATACTCCTGTTCGATTTTTCAATTCAGAGCCTCAACGCGCTCTCCCTCGAAGAGCCCCCTCTCCTCCACCGCAACAAAACATGTTGAGGCACGTGTGAATCCATCTCGTGTAAAAAATCAACTGCTGATATATTATCGGAATGTTGGTGGTATGAACACTTCCATTGCCAATTATTATCTCGCCTGCTCTGATGACTCATATGACGTCTTTGCCTTCACTGAAACGTGGCTTAACAACAACACATTGTCGCAACAAATTTTCGACTCATCGTACAAGTTATACCGTCTTGACCGATCTGTTGTGAACAGTAGCAAAGTGACTGGTGGTGGGGTTCTGCTGGCAATTAATTCAAATATTGAATCGCGCGAACTGTTCCCTCCCGATGGACGCAGTGTGGAACAAGTTTGGGCTACCGTCTTGCAATTCTTACAATTTTTATCGGAGTTGTGTACATCCCTCCTGATCGTACCAACGATTCTACTTAACTGGATTACGCATCAAATGAAGTTGAACGACTTTATACTCTTGCTTGGAGATTTCAATTTACCAGGTATCGGCTGGACCCAATGTGCTTCGAAATATCTGTATCCTGTTTATTCAAAGTCTACTATGAACCGCTTGAATGAGCGTCTATTAGATGGGATTAGTACCGCTGGATTGTGTCAGATGAATGAAATCCTTAACGATAACCACCGCACGCTCGACCTATGCTTCGTAAGCTTTTATGACTATCGGAGAGCTGATTTCTCATCAATGAATGTTTTTTTCCGTAGCATCGATTGGAATGGAATTTCGAAGGACTGTGATATCGACATATCAACGTCTTCCTTGTTCAATGTGCTGCTTTACGCAATCGAACAGTTTGTTCCTAAGAAGAAAGCCAGTAAAATAGTTAGCCCTCCATGGACAAACAGGAACTTAAAACGATTGAAATCCATGAAAAGATTTTACTTAAGGAAATTTTCCAAACATCGCGATTGTCTATGGAGGGACCGTTTTTCTTCTGCAAACAGGAATTACAAACGACTGAATAATGCTTTATACGCCGCGTATCTCAGCCGCATCCAAACAAATCTGCGTGCCAACGTGCCGTGGATTCTGGAAACACGTTGATAGTCAAAGAAAAGAATCTGGTCTACCTACAGTCATGTCGCGTGACAACATTGAAGCGAACACTACAGAAGATATTTGTGAACTATTTCGGAATCAATTCAGTAGCGTTTTCGTTAGCGAAAGTCTCAGCAATGATCAGGTCTCTGCAACTGTAACCAGTATACCCTGCCTGCCATCTATCGCAGCCTACCCTGTAATAAACTCAAAATCTGTAGAAAAGGCTTGCGGTAATCTGAAGAAATCTACTAATGCTGGACCCGACAATATCCCATCTGTAATTTTGAAGATGTGCTCTAACAGCCTCTCGTTACCGCTGAGCATCTTGTTCAGCCGCTCCATCCTTAGTGGTACCTTTCCGAATGCATGGAAAAAATCATTCATCTTTCCTGTTTTCAAAAAAGGTTGCAAGAAGGATGTTAAGAATTATAGAGGAATCGCATGCCTATGTGCTATTTCTAAGCTATTCGAGGTTATTGTGTTAGACTTCATTTCTCATGCTTGCAATAATTACATCGCCGAGGAACAACACGGCTTCATGCCCAAACGATCAACTGCAACAAATCTTGTTTTGTATACCTTGTTCATAGCTCGTTCACTTGAAAGGAGACAGCAGATCGACGCAATATACACTGATTTCTCTGCTGCGTTTGACAAAATCAACCATAACATCGCTGTAGCTAAGCTTCAGCGCCTTGGTTTCAACGGCTCTTTCCTCAGCTGGCTACGTTCTTATCTAACCGACCGTGTCATGTCGGTGAAGATCGGTGATACCCTATCTACTCCATTTCCTGTAACATCCGGTGTTCCGCAAGGGAGTCATCTCGGTCCGTACATATTCCTTCTGTATCTTAACGACATCAATTTATGTTTGAAGTGCTTGAAACTTTCATACGCTGATGATTTCAAATTATTCCTTCCTGTGAATTCCACTGTAAACGCCGAGTTTCTTCAAAAATAGTTGGATATTTTCGACGAATGGTGTGTGAATAACAGAATGACTCTAAATCCATCGAAGTGTTCTGTGATATCGTTTTCCCGCAAGCGCTCTTCAATAATCTTCGATTATAAGCTGCATGGTGTAATATTGGAACGTGTCAACACCATTGAAGACCTTGGCGTCATGTTGGACTCCAAACTGACATTTCGTGCCTACATTTCCTACATCACGTCCAAAGCATCCAAATCGCTTGGCTTCATTTTCCGCGTTTCAAAGCAGTTTAAAGATGTGCATTGCATAAAGGCACTCTACTGCGCATTGGTACGTTCAATTCTCGAGTACGCTTGTGCAGTATGGTCACCATACTACCAAAATAGCATTCAGCGAATCGAATCAATTCAACGGAAATTTGTCCGATTCGCCTTGCGCAATTTGCCGTGGAATGATCCTCTCAATCTTCCAAGCTATGAGGACTTATTACGTTCTCGAAGAGATATTGCCAAGGCCCTATTTACGTCAGATTTGATTTTATCAAACATTGATTGTCCTGAACTTCTTCGGTTGATAAATTTCAACATTAGCCGGCGTTTTTTGCGTACTAATAATTTCTTGTTCCTCCCATCATCACGCACTAATTACGGTTATAATGAACCCGTTTCTAGTATGTGTCGTGTGTTTAACCGATGTAGTTCCTGTTTCGATTGTCATCTTTCTCGTTCGTCCCTTAAAGCTCTGTACTCTGTAGTCCTCACATAGATTTAGTTTACCAATAAGTTAGTTTTAAGAAGTATTTGTAGATTAGTAGTAAGGTCGATCATTAGGGCATTTATGTAAAGCCTGTTGACGTTTTTGAATAAATGAAATAAATAAAAAAATAAAAATGAAACATCACAAGAATGACCGTTTATGAAAAATCGTTTCTCTACTCTCTTTCAAAACCGTCAACAAAGCTACGAGCTTCTTGCATCAGAACAGAGCCAATGCGCTGATGGCTAGAAGCGACCTATAATCATTTGCAATATTCTCTTTTTTCGCCTGCTTTGCCATAGCTCGGATGGTTGTGTTAATTGCAATGCCAGATGCACTTCGCGTGAAATATTCGCTAGCGTTCACAGCTCGAGGAAAAACATAAAACACAGAACAAGCAGAATAATCGACCTTTATTGTTTCGGGCACAGAAAGATTCTGAGAATTTTCCTCAGAGGAGATGCAATACTCATACGCTAGCGACAGCTTACTTACTGTGCAAGGGTGGAGTTAACTTCGTAAATATTCTCTTTTCCCCCTTCGTTGTTTCTATTCTGGCGGCTGCATAAGTTGTCCATTATTGACAGCTCTGTTCAAGAAAGCACACAAATGGACAGAAAAAATGTATGGGGAAATGAGAATGCTTCCAATTTTAGAAAATTACCGATTCGATTGGTATGCGAATCGTTAAAATCCATTCGCAGCGAAAACAGTTATTGACGTTAACTTTATTTCATAAAAACGTGACCTGTTTTCTGATTTGGACCCCTCATGTAAGACGTTGTCCTACGTCAAAAATAGTTCTGGACATATTAGGAGTACATGAATAGTTTGTCACCGTTGCGCCTAGTAATTTCTCCAGATAATAAGGTGCCCATATTTTCAAAAATTATTAAAAAATTTCCAGACCTCATAACCATTTGTAAATTTCCTATCATTAAAACTTGAGCTTTTTCTTTATTGCATCCTAAAATTCACTTCATCGTTTTCCATTTGTTAGACTGATTCGTGTTGCTCAATATTTGTTGATAATATGCATTTTTACCCCTCTTTTTTCCAATTTGTGTTTTTTTGATACTTGACTTAGCATGTCTTGTAGATGCGAATCATTAGGTCTATTTCTAACCTTCTTCAAACATCTATTTTTTAGTTTTATCAGTCTCCAAAAATCGTAGAACATCCAAGGGCAAACATTTTCATTTATATTGGCTTCGATTCGAAAACGATTCGAGAGTATTATGTAACGAATTGTGAGTTGACGTGACACTAGTTAAACACAGTTCAACGTTTTCTTTAAAATTTAGGGAATTTAGTTAATGTGAAAATTGAGTATTTCTGAAGTTTAAATATTCAAGAATACACCCTAGAAAGGGCTTTTCGAGAATTCCATATTCACTGAGTTATAGTCATTTTTGTGATGAGCTATCTAATCTAGTACAGCATTGACACAAGACTTTAAACGCGTATTTTCTCGAAACTGCTTTTTTCGAGCTGGCTTTCACGATATTCCAAGTTCTACCGAACCGATTTATTCCAAATTTGATGTGAATACTTCTTTATACATCTCTCTATCGCATGAACCAACAAAAAAAAATTTTTTGAAATGTTACTATTAAAAAAAATTAAATCGTCATAAAAAATGTTGTAACATTTGATATTTTTAATTGAATATTGTTGAAAGATGTCAAAAACTTCTTTCAAAAATTTTGTACCAGAATCGGTATCATAAGAATATTTGTTGCATTAAATTTCTATTTTATCAGCATAAACAAAATATTACTGGAATCTAAAATAAGTCATTTGTTAGATGATGCCCTCGTTAAATAAGAGTTTTCAGCTGCTCGTTGTTTATTCGATTGTTTGGATCTAAAGATAGCGTTCATCGCCACGATTGCTAAGCCGATTTCGAAGCTTTGTTATGTGTTGACGTAGGACTACGTCTTTCATTTCAGTACCGGGGTGTAATTCGAAGTTTTGAAAATGAGAGCATGACACTTGGAGTGCAATGTTTTGAACGTTGATACCTCTTTGCCGGTTGAACGGAGTGGTATGATAATCACTTCATTCGAAACACAAAATGTCCAAAAGTTATATGATTGATAATTATTGACCGAAAACCTGTTACAGTAGCTTAAAAATGGCTTTGAAAACAGGCTATAGAAATCACACAAATCTTTGTACATATAAGCTGGCGCCCGCTCGAAAATCCTTTTAGTTGTGATTAGAAAGTGACGGGAAAGTGCTCTCGCTCGCTCACTTAAACACTATGCCCTTCTCTCGAAATTCCATTCCTTTTCTGCAGCCGAACTAAACGGAGCATTTAGCAAAAATCGAGGTATATAATTCGATACAGATGGGTCCCATTGACTATGGATTTGATGGTGAAGAATGCGAAATGTTTGATATGGTGTAGTGGATATTATTTCACCATATCGAATTTCAACATATTTCCAAGGAGGAATCGATTCCAACTTTGAGCGTTAATTTTGTTTTCGGCTAAACGAAGTGGTATGATAATCATTTTATTCGGAATATGAAACGTCTAAAAGTTATTATTATGATTATTATTATTATTATTATATGCTTGTGACTCATTGATCTCCATCATCATTGTTATATGCTGGAAAAATACGCTACGATTTCCGAGAAATGAGGTATAGTGAGACTGACACAAATAGTTAACTAAGCGCCACAAACCGTAATTTCTTTTCAGGTATCCGATTATTGTCCACCAATCCCGCACATGATCTTTGTTTTTAACAATGATTTCTTTCCGGGCAGTTTCACTTTTAGAGCACTAAATTCGTTCTCCAGCTCTTTTTAAGTCCCTTCGTTGAAACCTGCATTGATGCTGAATAGATGTTTCTGTAGAAGTTTCTGAGATTCAACATTGCTGCTCAAAGTTGTAGCATTACCATCATCTTTCTCTCTTAAGCTCAAGTAGTCCAATACCATGAAAAAACTGAGACAGATATACTTAAAAAAATGAAAATCTAAAAAAAAAATCTGTATCTATCTGTAATTTGTAACAAAAATCTCTAATATGTACCGTAAAGAATCTGTACCGAGAAAAACGATCAAATATGTTTCTTTCCCGATGAATATGTACTTGTAGCCACACTACCTATAGCTACCTGTCCTATCAGAATGTATAATTATTATTGTAAGAAATCAGGTTCCATATTTAAACATCTTGTTCCTTGGGATGTTGAATTCTAGCTTCGGATAAGGATTACTTATATAAACTCCAGAAATAGAAAACAACTCATTCTTTAAAGTTTTTAAACTCAATCAACTTTATTGGATACAATCTCGATAAACGATAAAACTTACAAATTAATGTGTATCTCGAAACTAGTCACCACCAATTGAAAATTCATTCATCTCTGTAGCAACCTCAAACTTAACAACTAAATCATCTATGCGTTGTGCGTCACACCTGCAGTGATGCTAAATACTGTTTCGTTGTTCACCGTTCCTGTTCGTGAGAAACCCATCGTTTGAACAAAACATTCCTCCATCAAAACTACGGTACTTATACCAACAACCAAATTTAATATTGTTGCCGCCCTAAAATTACCGTTCTCTCTATCGATTCACTCTTTTTGGTTATTTGTCAATTCTATATATCTGATTGGTTTAGTTAGCTTAGACAATCAATATCAACTATTGTATACAAAAAAGGGGAACACTAGAAATTGATCATACATATTTCTTATTTTTCTTTTTGTTTATTTTGTTAAAATTTCTTCAAAGAGGGGAACACTATCGAATTTCCTTTTGCCTCATATCAGCAATTAAGGGAGTATTCTAGTCTAGAAATTTGAAAAAAATTAAAATAATTTTTCTTCATATTTCTGTAGTTTAGGCATTCAAGAATATACACAAGAAAGGACTTATCGGAAATCCTATTATTCACCGAGTTTGAGCCATTTTGGTGATGCGGTATCTAACCTCACTTCATCAGCTCATAACTATTCTCGTTATGAATATTTGTTTATCAATGTTTACAATGTTTCTTCTTTTGTTAAAAGATAGATAAACAAATAACGATATAATGGATAGTAAAAATATTCTTTCTTTTATTTTTACGGAGCTCGGAGAAACGTCCGCAATTCGTGTCTCTACACTAGAATACCCCCTTAAACTGTTTTCTATGAACGGTTGTCCCAATTGATATGCACTGGGGAAGATTTGCACTGGATATGCCGCAAAACATGTAATGCATGCAACAAACAACTGAGAACTTATGAATTGGAAACGAACTCGATGATCAGAAAACGAAGAAATTACACTCGAACCATCATTAACTCGACCGATGTTTATAAACATCGGATAATATTCATACAAAAAAAATAATTTAAGATATATTTTCAGGATGGGTGGTGTAGATTTGAAACTACGGACTTGTCAGAATGTTTTAGTATAAGAACGAATATAATGCTCACTAACAAATGAGGGGCTTAGAATGAAAGGGGTGTAAGTGATTTGATTGATTGCTCTACATCGACTCTCTCTTTTGGTCATAACTTCGCTGCAAATACTTTCCCAGCTGTATTTGACAATGTGGAAGATAGGTTAGAGCCTCATGTATCGGATTCTATAGCAAACTTAATTTGGAACATTTTTGCAGTCGAGTTATTAACTAAATAAAAAGTTGATGAAGAGAAATCGATCAAGTCACTTACACCCCTTGCATTCTAAACCCCTCAACTAATAAAACTAATAACTAGACCAACACAGTTTTGCAAATTCTTGAAAACTTCCAACGACTGCTCGGGAACCTTCTGGTTATTTTTTCTCCGAAGTCGATCGATGATATTTTTTTATTTAAATAATAAGGCCAACAACATAACATGACTGAACTAGCACATGTAACTAAACCTTGAAAAACATCCTATGACTGCTAGAACATTTATGCTTGTTTCGATCTAGATATAAATAATTTATCTTTTTACTGAATACCAATTTTATCGTCTAAATGATCTAAGGGAAGACAAAACTAATGATATATGATTCGATTCTTAATCTTATTTGTTTGGAAAGGTACATGACTACAACCAAAAGTATTGGGTAATGAAAGAAATATTCCGCAGTTAATGAGCATATTCCTGAAAAGCTCACCGATGGCTGTACGATAAGAATTTCAGGTGACAATCGTAACACAACTGCTCTAGAATCGCTCTCTCCAATAATACATTTCTGATTAAATAAGGATTTTTTTCCTATACACATTAGGAACGGATTGAATTCACATATTAACACAAAAGCCGAAGACAACAAGAATGGTATACTTGCGCACCATTTTCGTAAAATGTAAATTTTGTGTAAATGTTCTTCGCATAATCAAAATAGTATTATCTTAAAAAAAAAGAAAATATTACAACGTCTAAATTTCAACGCTTGATTCCATATCTTTGTTTTACTTATACACCATTCAACAGTACAAAATGTACAATCCATATATTTATTCAATTAAAGATGAATAACCACGTGACCTTATAACCAATTAGAAAGATAAAAAGCTTGATGAAAGACTCACATGACCTGAACAACGAGAAAATATTCTGTGAAAAAACGTTATCTGTTCGAACCGATTGATGGTAAATATTAAAAAAAAAAATAATACAGTAGAAAATCGCGATAACACAATAAAGGACTGAAAATGAGGTACAAACACGAAAAAAAGATATTTTAGCATGAAAACTATGTTTAATCAATACATAAATTGTGGAACTATCCATCTGTAAGGTCGTTTACCTCAGTAATCAGATAATGTGAAAGCCATGACGAAAACAAAAGAGCAAGACCGTACCACTCACTGACAAATTTCGAAACGGTTTATAGAATTACTAACGAACTCGCATTCGCGGATAATCCGCTCACGGATAATCGAGGTTCTACTGTACTAGAATCAATCGAAATGATCAATCCATCGAACAAATGATTTGTCATTGGCAGCTACTTCTGAAACACCCATCGATGGCTGTACGATAAGCGGTTCAGAGAGGTTAGCGCATTTCAGTGCTGTTATTTTTAGTGACTAGTTTTTGGTTTTTGGTGAATGAACTCAAAAAATTGGTTCAAATATTCTAGCAAAACAAAACAATGTTCTATTGACAGGAAAATAACAAATACCATCAATGTTTGAAGATAGGCCAATGGTTAATTCAGAAAAAATACGAAAAAGCGTAACATCATCACGATCAACGGTAAACGCGAAACACAGTCAATATTTTAGTCGTATTCATGTGAAAAAATAAGCATTGTCAACAATTTACCGATGGTGGGTTATGGTGGCGAAATCTTTTTTTTTCTTTTTTTTGAAAAGCCCAACAATGGCTGGACGATGAGCAATTCAAAAGAAGTGAAAGCATTTTGATGTTGTTATCATTTACTCTTTTTCATTCAAAATCCAGTGCATTGGATTTACTATTGTTGACATCAATTTCGACTGGAAGTGTCTGTGCTTATGATTCTCGATCAGATATGAATAAAAATCGAAAAAATTATAGCGAGAAGTTTTCCTACATAGTTTGGTGTAAATCCGCATCGGTTTTTGCTCCACATGAACCAGGGTGCTCCTATGGCCGGGTGTTTAGCGTGTCCGATTCTTCCGACTTACACTATGGCCACGTGTATTCTAGAACTTTCCACTCCGGAATACATTCAAGGTCTAGAAATCTCTACTAAGTTTTACTAATAAAAATGACGTAAGTAATACCTACGTTTAGAAGACAAAAGCTCCACTGGGAACGTTAGTGCCATCCAAGAAGAAGCAGAAGACCCGGGATGGTCATACTTGGCAGCACCGCGGGCTACCTGTTATTTGAAACATACACGGTGGTCTACCAAAACAGTAATTTTGCATTTTTGGGTATAGTTCCCTGGAAAACGGTAGCTCTCGTTGTACTTGTTCAAAAAACGTGTACATATGGGATAGGCGAGCTACTGTTATAGCTCCTGTCATAGACTAATGTGGATGATGCATGCTCGTGTCGTTCTCGGAGCTTCATCTGTCACACACAGTCTATCTGAGTCGTATTTCTATGACAAAATTCTGTACTTATTATCCAGTAATTCTTTGTATCTCGATGCCTTCTCTTCGGCTCTCTTCTTGTTGCTGCTGAAATACTCGTTCCTTCTGAAGTCTAAGTAATTGAAGTTAAATAATAATTTTTGCAGATTTCTGCTGCGAAGAAATGATAATTCTAGATTGCGTCTCAACTATGTCGATCGCTGGCAGTTCTATTCCTCGAAACAGCAAATTCACAGTATTTTTTAATAAAAACAACAACGAGAACATAGTTATGTACCTAATATTTTAATATGGAATAACATTTTTCACAATAAAAAAACATTATTTGAAACCTTCGCCTTTTTCATAATTTAGCTAGAGCTATAATAACATGCAGTTCAAACCTCTAGAACGAGTACCCCAGGTTCCTGACTTCTCATGAGACAACAGCTATTGACTCAAATATGCCGAAAACCATGTACGAAATCCGTGCACTGACAAGCAATTTGTTCCCAAAAAACAGATTGATCCTGAAGAGCACATTAAAAATTCTGAAATCGTCTTCTTAGATGGTACGTTCAGAGTGGAACTCAACGTTGGTATTACATGCATAATTTCTTGTAGTAGTATTCAGTTGAGATTTTTTATACCACATAACACGTCTTGAATATACTCTAGAGCGACAAGCTCTAGAATACGCGTGATCATAGTGCAGGTCAGAAGAAATTTTTTTGACGAAAAATCTCCCATCCGGAACGTGTATCGAAAACAATTTCAATCCCTCATGTCGGCCAATAATTAAATGATTGAACGCTAAAACATTCATACAAAAATGAGCAAATACAAATTGCGTCGATTAAGTTCTTGAACTCAAACTATTCTTCTTTCTGTTTTATAGTGACTTTCAACACTTTTGGCTGGTTCATCACTTTACTTCCATTTAGGAGGAATGTCGGGAAATTGAACTCGTGGCCTTTAATCAGGTGCAGTCTGTGTTCTAAATTTTCACTCGTATTCACATGATTTGGCACCCTGTAAAAGTTTAACTACTTGTTATTGGACAGATGGTAATGGATAGATGTATATTTAGGAGATGTTTTCAATATAGGTGTACCAAAATTGAATGTTTTGTCGAGTGCGACATCTGCTAGATTTTTCACCGTGTAATTACGAGCGAATGGTGACGCATTGGAAACGAACTTTAATCAATATGAGATGGAAACTTATATTTTAGAGCTAATCCAGTTCAATTTCTTCCCCGTAAAGTTGTTGGTGTTTGCATTTTTTTAAACTCAATACCGTTAGTTGCTACTATCATAAATTTTCACAACAATGATCCTAATCACTTATAAAGGTTTCAAAGCTATTCCTCTGGGTTATTTATTCTATATATTTGCTAGAGAGCTAAGCCATCTATTCTAATCTCACTTAATTTATAGAAAAAAATTATCGTTACAATCCAGATCCTGCAATCACTCGACTATAATTCTCGCTCATCACGTATATTTCCCATGCTAATCCTTCCTTTACTACTAATCAAGAAAAGCGTATACTATTCAACATTACATTTGCTACTAAATATATGCCTTTTCCTGTTTCGTTTAATATAGTTAACTTTTAACTGTATACTGCCAGAATATCGTTCTCGGAACAATTGCAAATGAAAGCTCCGAACTTAACAAAAAATAATCGCCGCAAAATCCATCTCTCCACGAGCGAAGCTTTATGGCTGTTAAGCTCCGTTCCGCAGTGAGAGTCGATGATGCTGCGAAAGATCTATCGGTGAAAAACGAGATATCTCTATGTGCGAAGCTTAACAGTGATATAGTCTAGTTGCAAACCTTATTATTTATCTAGTTCCTAAGTCCTACAATTTTCGTCGTTCATCGAAGCGATGTCTTCGTCTTTCGAGCGTATCTATCATTGATGGCCACATCAAATTGATATTAACAGTTATCTTAATGAAACAAAAAACCAAACGCTTTCGACAGCTACATTTGGAATATGTACAGCAGTAGTTCTGTCGCAAAAATCTTCTGTATCGTCGTTCCTTCATTTTTCATTGAAATCACTTTGATCTATTATCTACACAGCATTTGAATTTCTCCTTATACTATAAAAGTTTTGGTACTTTATCTATTTTTATTTTTCTCTGCATACACACGGAGTGAAGCATTTTATCCTAGCAAGACTATCGTATAACCTATCGTTCCACAACAAATTGTGGCCCACACAAACCTATGTTAACCTAGAAATGTACAATAAATATGGACGACGCCTATTTACTATACAACAACAAACACGAACTAACATCTGCTGCTCAAACAAAATATACATCAAACTTCAGCGAGAATGATCGCACTCAAACCTCCTCGCCCTCGTCCGTGTTGGTGAGCCGAACTTGCGCGGGTTCCGTGGTGACCCCGTTTACCGCCAGCTGCTGATCACGCCACGGCGTCGTGAGGATTTTTATTCTCTGAGAACAAACATAATGTTTCAGATTCGAATATATCAGAAAAATAAAATAAACTCTTACCTGTATGAATGATCCAGGCGTTACCAATAACTTGTAGAACGCCATCAGTGGGATCATAATCATCGAAGAACCTGCGATGCACCATCCCAACACATTGGCCCAGGGTGGATAGACATAATCCTCATATCGCAACGGCTCATAACCGATCAGACCGTAAATAATGATGAACAGTAGAAACAATGGTGCCACGAACTTCCAGCAAACGCGCCAGTAGATCCCGGGCGTGAAACCAATCATATCCCGAATGTCCTCGCAGAACCTTTGGGTGCCTGTTTGAAAACGGGTTCATTTCTTGAAATACTGAAAACGAAATTAATGGTCCTATAATGACTTACCATAAATCCACGAAACAGCAATGGCTTCAAACAGGACCGCAATCAATATCGAATACCCGGCCGCATAACGATCCAGCAGTTGGAAGAAATAGAATCCCCCCTGCGTGCAGCTCGCCAGTCCCACAACAAAGTACAATGAAAACAGACCTGCGACAAAAATCTCCCGATTCCTACCGATCTTTGGAAATTCATCACTGAGTGCTGTGATGATTGCTTCTGATCCTCCGAACTGCAAGCATATCGGACATCGTGTAAACTCTCCATTCTTCCAATTGTTTGGATATATTTATATACTCACAGAACTATCCAATCCTAAAGTCAACAACATCATGAAGAAAATCAATGCCCAAAAGATGCTCCCAGGCATAGTGGCAATAGCTGCCGGATACACCACAAACACCAATCCAGGACCTTCTGTGGCAACATCCTCGATGTTTTGCCCACTAGCGTGAGCCATATATCCAAGCACCGAGAAAATCACGAAACCTGCAACAAAACTCGTGGCTGAGTTGATGAAGCTGGTCAAAATGGCATCTCTGCAAACAACACATAATCAGATCTTTGCATATTCGACATCTATAAAACCGATAAGATATTCTTACTTGTAGACATTATTGTGGTACTTATTGTACGATGCATATGCTAGCAACACTCCAAAACCGGGTCCCAGCGAGAAGAATACCTGCGTCGCAGCGTCCACCCACACGTGAGGTGTGAATATTACATCAAAGTTCGGACTCAAGTAGTACTGGATTCCCTTGGCCGATCCAGGCAGAGTGATTCCCCGCACCAACAGGATCATCAAAACCGCATATGGGAATAGCGCCGTGAACCAGACAACCTTCCCCGAGGTACTTATGCCCTTCCACAGTGAGAAATAGCAGATCAGGTACACCGCCAGCAGACACAACGCCATGTCCCACTTGATCGCTCCAAGATCGTGGATTCCGTCACTTTTGTCCAACTCCAGAATGTAGCGGCTAAACAAAAACAAAAAATTGCAATTCATCATATCTTGTTCTACAAAACAAACGTTCATGGACACTCACTTGAAGTACTCAGAAGCAGCCGAGGCGAACTTGGTCTCGTTTAACACGACCGAAGTCACGTTAGAAAAGGTTCCATTGGCTGCTGCCGTCGCCGCCGCTGTCCCATTGGCTCCTGCTATTTCGAACGGCTTGCAGAGTATTGTATTCCACTCGTTGTTACACAGCGTCCACGGAAGATGATTTGTGAACGAGGCGAAGAAAAACCGCAGCGACCACGCGATTATCACGTTGTAGTAAAAATCCACGTAGAAAGCAATAAGCACTACCGCATAACCAATTCCTGAAAATAATCCCCTCAACATTAGCAGAATATCTTACTTCGATGCTGATCCAAGTGGCTACCTACCTTTGAAAAGTGGAACTATTCGACCCCAGCATGTGATGGCACCCTTACGATGGAACTGACCCAATGCCAGTTCCATGTAGAACAGCGGAATTCCGCCGACTATCAGCATCACTCCGTAGGGAACGAGGAAAGCACCTGTGGAGAATCGATGGATATAAATCTTTCGCTTCGTTTAGATCTCTTTGCAGCTTTTCAGTGACATTTAATTTAAAAGCATTACTGTTTCGTGGGGGAGGTGATATGAAAACCATAAGCCGTTTCCGTTTCTGGGCAACGGAACCACAATTCAAAATGTGTTTTGTTGTAGGTATTGGAACCAATGTTACCATATCGGGTATAAATCATTTATAAATTATTATTACTTTGGGCAAAGAAATGTTTTCGAAAGAAATTCCTTACGGTTTAAATACCCCCCTAGTAAAGGAAGATGTGTGTCCATGTTTTTTTTTTTTTTTTTTAAAGAGACCTTACAAAAACTCGTTTAAACTTTCCAACCCGCGCAATTTAATGAATGAGTATCTTGGAGGCCGTTATTTTTTCCTGAATTGAAATTATACATATAATAGTAGCAACTAGTCTCAAGCATCATTCGATGATGACCTGTCCACGTATCACCATTGTTATGACCTTGAAATTTGCTATCAAGTACACAATTTAGTTTTCGCAAGAGCAAAGAAACAAACGATTATCCTGGACGATATTACTGGACACCAAAAAAGCTTTTGATTCGGTTTCCATCGAAATTCTATAATCTGCACAGATGTGGACTTCCTGGAATTTTAAATAATTTCTTGTACAATTTGTTGTCAGAAAAGCGAATAAACTTCACCCTAGGGCAACTGACAACTTCCAGAAATAGTTATATGGGTCTGCCCAACGCTCGTGTCTCAGCCCCTTTTTTTATAATTTTATGTGGAAGATATTGACAGTTGTTTGGCAGAACAATGCACGCTAAGCTTGCAATTGACGGTGTGGTTTCTGTGAATGGTCCACAAGCCGAAAATCAGCAAAGACCGTTGCAAAATTGCTTAGACAACTTGTCTTCTTGGGCAAAGAATTTAGCTGTTGCTGTTGCTTTCCGAAAACATCATTCATTTTGTAACCGCGAAGCAGAGCTAATGTGCTAAAGACATCGTTCTAGCATGCAGCGGCAGAAGTGACAGAAACGGCGGCAGGAGTTTCAATTTTGATGCGCTCATACCTACTGTTCAACATCGCGCTAGAGGGTGTTATGAGACGAGCGGCGTTTAACTTGCGTGGTACGATTTTCAATAAATCCAGTCAATTTATCTGCTTCGCTGATGACGTAGACATTGTCGGCAGAACATTTGAGACGGTAGCTGAACATTACACCAGACTTAAGCACGAACAGAGAGAATTGGACTGAAAATCAACGCGTCTAAAACCAAATACATACTGACTTTCGGATCCGAGCACGACAGGACCCGATTAGGTAGTAGTGCAATGATCGACGGCGATGAGTTCGAGGTAGTGGAACAATTTGTCTACCTTGGCTCAATGGTAACGTCTGACAATGATACCAGCCGCGAGATTCGGAGACGCATCATCAAAGGGAGTCGTACCTACTATAGACTCCACAAACACTTAAGGTCACACAGACTTAGCAGTCGAGCGTAATGTTCCCTGTACAAAACGTTCATAAGACCGGCTGTCCTCTACGGGCACGAGACGTGGACAATACTCGAAGAGGACCTGCGAGCACTCGGAGCACGGGGTGCTCGCGGAATTGGAGGGAGATAGCCACGAATCGAGGTTATTGGAGAAAAATTGTGAATCAGGCCATGTTGTAAAGACGTTAAGCCAAAATAAATAAATAACCACGTTTTATCACCTTCCGAATGAAAGCAACAGAATCGTTCTAAGTAGCGTACTTTTGAAATGAGGGCGGGTGAGAGCAAACAATTTGGACACAAGAAAAGTATAATAATAACCCTATCATAGTTGACCTTTGACCATGTGCATAGAACGATTTTTTCATCAAACGTTACCCTCTATCACACCTTAAAATATTTGCACTGGGTAACCTTATAAGCTGTATATAACCGGTTATCGCACAAAAAAATGGCTGAAAAGTAGTGTCCGAGGCACGATCGAATAGTTGACGTAGGATTACATGAGATTGATTCTAGAAGATCAATCGATCAAGGTTTCCGGGATTGAACCTACGATCGTTCTCTTATTGAGCGGACACGCAATTACTATAACTACGGAGACTTTATTTGCAAAAAAAAATTGGTCGTTGGTTCTTAAGAAGCAAAAATATAACACGACAGAAGATTGAATCCTTGTGGTTGGTTTTGTGGTGGTGTGTTTTTTGAAAAAATACTTGGGAATGTTCAATTTACAAGATAAATATTAGATGTGCAACGTAAGAAGTTGGTCAGATTAGTGATTTACGTAGAATTTAAAGGAATGGCAAAAGGTCGTAAAAAAAATTAGTCTATCTGAGAAAGTGGTACGGAATTTTTTTAAATAGTGCCAGAAATAGGGGATATAACGACCAACAAATGGGAACACTCGGGGAATCGGTTGTTCCAGTAACGAAGAGGCATATTGCGCGCATCTTGAATGAGTTACCAAACATCATGTGGAAGAAACCTCAAGGGAAACCGAAACTGACCGCCACCCCTAAGCAGAACCATCTCATTTTCGCCCGGCAATACATGGAATGGAAACTAGAATGGAGAAATGTTGTATTTTCCGGCGAAAAAAATTAAATTTGGATGGTCTGGACTGTTACAGTTGCTATTGGTACAATTTAAGTCAACGGCATGTCGTGAGATCGAAGCGAAACTTTGGGGGCGGAAGTTTGACAGTGTGAGGAGCCGTTTCCTATCACAGCAAGCTTCTCATTTGTTTCATTTTCACCCGAATGAACTCCGAAAAGAATCTTCAATTACTGGAGATTTTGATTGGCCATATTGAGAATAACGCTACTGAGGATGTCGTTTTTTCAGCAGGATTATGCATAGATCCACGTTTCCAAGCAATCGAAGGCATGGTTTGCCGAGAAGGACATTCCGCTTCTTGAATGACCTGCTGGCAGTCGATTGCAATCCCATAGAGAACCTATGGAAAATCTTGGCCGAGATGGTCTATACAAACGGATGACAATTTGACAACATTTCCAGTTTCTAGGCAGTAATTCAGGAATGTTGGACTATAATCAATATGGCAACACTTTAAATACTGTCTGACTCGATGCCAAATCGAGTTTTCAAAGTGATCCGAAATGGAGGTGGACATACTAAATATTAGCTATCGATTGGACTCGAATTTGCCGCACAAATTTCCTTTTATTGAAATTTTAGGATGCGGCTAAACGAATGCCCACCCTGATTCCACATATTTGAATTGCTTAGAAAACAAAAAGTGAATTTATACTTTTTTTTAGAATGAATTCGACGAAAATAAACAATAATCGTCTATTATGAGCAAAACTGTACAAAGAATTGACTTATTTTTAAAAATATTGAGGAAAAATAGGGTGCGGCTAAACGAATGTCTACCACTGTATAATTTAGGGAGGTTAACACTTTCCTGATACTCGATTGATGGCGGAGTGAAGAAAAGATACGATTGGCAAATACTTGAGGCGGCCTTCCTGGTACCAGAAACAGAAAAAGTCCAGCCTGATACTGTCTGGAATATTAGAAGACAAAGAATCAAATGCCATCCATTCAAATAGAAAATGGAATCGAAAGCGAAAGAGTAGCTACATAAAAAGTCCACCTTGCATATTTAAAAACTTTTCTCAATTTCTGAACAGTTTCATCAAAAACTGCTACCATAATATCATAGAATTGAATATTAACTATTACCCTTTCAAAGAATTAACAAGTTTCGCCACTTTTGTTAAATTTTGTTTTCATCCTTACATGACTTCTTCGAAGTGTGTACATATGTGATGACAAAAATAAAAGCCTGCTCACGCAAAATAATATTCAAATCATTCAAAACCTTTGAGTAACCCCTCATTTCCACATGTCAGGACAGCTTGGACTGTGCAATATTATCTACATCCTTTCAGTACTTCAGATGACGCGATATAAACAAACTGTAGCTTCCGTTGGCACATAAAAGTCGATTGTTGTGGTCTACACAAAGAGTTTTCAACAAAATTAAATTAGGTGAAAAGAAAATAGGCATGCAACTTCTGAACAATCTTGTTGTTCAGGATCATTTGCAGCAGATTTTACAGCGGAAGATTGCAGAGAAGTTCGAAATAAGCTGGGAGGCAGTCCGTGAAATTGTGCACAAGCACAAAGCTTACGGTTCGCGTGTTGACAGATCCGGAAGGGGCCGTTGTCGGAAGACCGGTTCGGGAAAACCTCTCGTTGCCGGAATCGGCCAAACCCGTTCCCCGCAGACTATCTGAGCATGCACACAAAGTTAATTTTTAGCACATGTTCTGGCATCCCGATTTAATACATTAAAAGAGCTGAAAGATAACCTAAAATGTTTTTCTCCCCAATACATGTATATCATTTGTATAATATATATGCTAGAGCCAATATGAGGGAGCGAAACAGGAGACACATTTAAATGAAAGCATATGAAAGCTTTTCATATAGTTCGCCAAATACACGGCCCAGACAGAGAAAGACATATTCTCGTTCATGTTCTTCTTTGTCGTCTTATAAAACACCTTCCAACTTCATTTTACGATGAGGTGTAATATTATCACACTCCTTTATAATAGCACTGGCAGCTATATGGATAGCGTGGTCGTGTAAAGTAACTTTGCATTCCAGCCGGCTTTGGTTCGATCCCCATTGACGTCGTATGGACTTTTTTCTTGCACAATCCCAAATGAAAAGAGAAAAGAAAACAGAAAAAGATGTCTGCTCGCATACATACAAACCATTTTTAAGCTTTTAAAATAGCTCGTTATTTGCGCATTTGACTCTCATGACCAGGAAATGGCATCTTTTCTGCCAAAGATGACATGTTTTCTGCCAACGCTAGTTTGGGTGTGGGCTCAAGAGCAGATTCATAGAAAAACGTCCGTTTATCAGAAAGAAAAATAAACTGAGACGGTTGGAATAATCACGAAAACATGTTGACAAACCCAAAGGCTTTTAGAAAATTGACGGAATTATGACAGCAGATGTCTACATTGACATTCTTAAGGACAACCTGAAGAAATCGCTTCCAAAAACTGGCCTACTGCTTCGTTTTCCAACAGGACAACGACGCGAAGCATACTGCTATGAAGACCAAAACCTATTTTCGTTCACGCAAAATAAAACCCCTTAAATGGCTACCACAAAGTCATGATCTCAACACGGTTGAGAACCAGTGGGCCATTCTCGACAACAAAGTGGTAAAAGATGGTGTTCACTAATAAGGACACTTATTTCACAGCTCTCCAGAAGGCGTGGAACGAAATCGACCCTCAGCGCCTCCAGAACTTGGTCAATAGTATGCCTATCGTCTTCAACAGGTCATTGGAGCTTCAGGAGGTCACACTAAATATTGATGCTTATACCTTTTTTGCTTTTATTGTGTGATTTGTTATTTCTCGAACTCGGGCTTATATACTTGTTTTCTATTTTTATTTTGCGTGTCATTGAAATAGAATGTTTGGTTTAAGTTTTATGAATTAATTCCAGTTAAATATGATGGAAATGTAATGAAAAATGTAGTTTTTATGATAAAGACTCATGAAATTTTTATTTTTACTTTAAAAAAAAAGTTTTTTATTCAGAAAAAATAGAGAAAATCGTTATCTAATGCTATTTTAAATACAATGTAAACAACACTTTTTTCATATCTCTTCAATATCGATTGCTAATAATACCGCACAGCTCTAACTGTCATAACATTTGGAAACGAGGGGTTACTCAATGGTTTTGAGTGATTTTAATATTGTTTTTCGGGGGTGGGCTTTTATTTTTTTTTTTAAATTTAATCGTTTATTTTTACAGGCTCAGTTACATAAGTTTAAAGGAGCCAAACTCCTGACTGTATTGTTACAAGTATATATAAACATGTTTCCTTAATTCTATTGTTAATGGTGTAGAAAACCGATTACTCGCGGTCTACTCGAGTTTAGAAGGATGACATATTTTCTTCAGGAAAAGGAAGAGATAAAAGGATATGTTGACAATGTTCACTCTCACATTCACACTCACATTCATTACACTCAATTCTTAAGCCTATCTTTTATCTAATATGTATTTACATTTCACCTTATTCTATTGTTAAAAAGAAGGGATTTGATTTCTCGCGAAGGAAAAGGAAAAGGAGAATATAAGGATATAAGGACAATCAGACACGAAGATCGATAACTTTTAGGAAGACATATATTTGGGACATGTAATCAAGGTCTAAACCAGCCAACACATCTCTCACCGGCACATTGGGCTGCCTTCCTCTAGCCCGAAGAGAGTTTTCTAAATTCGATCTGGCAACATGATACTCCTCGCACGACCAAACAACGTGTTCGATATCGTGGTAACCTTGGCCACAGGCACAGATATTACTGTCGGCAAGATCAAAACGAAAGAGTAGCGCGTTTAACGAACAGTGATTGGACATGAGTCGGGAGAAGGTGCGAATAAAGTCCCGACTCAAGTCCAGACTTTTGAACCATGGTTTGAGGCTAACCTTAGGGATAATTGAGTACGTTGCCAGTTAACGATGGTATTTTTACGAACTAAAGAATAAAATTCATTGAAGGCAAATAGCAACGCTGAAGGCAACACTGATAAATTTCGCCTTCAATTGCACCTACCTTTGCTAATGAGTCAGCCCTCTCATTACCTGGAATTGAGCAATGTGAAGGGACCCAGACAAAGGTAATGACATAACAGCGTCTGGTTAAAGCACTCAAAATTTCTCGTATTCTCTCAACGAAGTACGGCGAGTGCTTTTCCGGCCTCACTGAACGGATAGCTTCGACAGAGCTCAGACTATCCGTTACAATGTAATAGTGTTCAACAGGTCGTGAGGCGACGCTGTCCAGCGCCCAATGTATTGCTGCCAATTCAGCAATATACACTGAGCAAAGATTCTGAAGACTGTGGGAGGTGCTAAAAAATCCGTTGAACACTCCAAATCCTGTGGATTCATTCATAGAAGACCCATCAGTAAAGTACATATTATCACAATTGATACGCCCATACTTTGCATTGAAGATCGTAGGAATGATCCCCGATCGATGATTATCTGGAATTCCATGGATTTTCTCCTTAATGAACAGATCAAAATATACAGAGGAATTGATGTAGTCAGGAAAACAAACACGGTTGGGAATATACGAAGAAGGATCAACCTGCATGGAGATGAATTCATGATATGAAGTCATGAATCCAGAATGAAAATTTAGCCCGATCAGCTGCTCAAAATTTCCGATCACCAATGGGTTCATAACCTTACACCGGATGAGGAACCGAAGAGATAATAATTTGAAGCGATCTTTTAGTGGGAGTACGCCTGCCAAAACCTCGAGGCTCATGGTATGCATTGAGGGCATACATCCCAACGCAAAACGCAGACAAAGATACTGAATTCGCTCGAGTTTAATGAGATGTGTTTTGGCAGCTGATTGAAAACAGAAACTGCCATACTCCATCACTGAGAGAATAGTTGTTCGATACAACATTATAAGATCTTCGGGATGGGCTCCCCACCAGGTGCCGGTAATTGTACGGAGAAAGTTTATTCTTTGTTGGCATTTTTTACTCAGATACCTAATATGGGCCCCCCAAGTACATACATTTGGAGTCGAACCAGACCCCAAGATACTTGAATGACATAGCATTTGTGATCGATTTACCCAAAAGTTGAAGCTTTGGTTTTGCTGGTCTATGCTTCCTAGAAAAAACCACCATCTCTGTTTTCTCCGTGGAGAATTCGATCCCTAGCCCAATGGCCCAGGTTGAAAAATTGTTCAAAGTATCTTGTAAGGGTCCTTGCAGGTCGGATTCGTTTGATCCTACGACAGACACCACTCCGTCATCTGCAAGTTGTCTTAGGCTGCAATTTTGTGTAAGGCAATTGTCGATGTCGCTTACATAGAAGTTGTACAAAAGGGGGCTTAAACATGAGCCCTGGGGGAGGCCCGTGTAAGAGACCCGACTTACTGCCGAATCTCCGTGAGAAAAGTTCAAATGTTTCTCACAAAGCAAGTTATATAACATATTATTCAATAGAGGCGGCAGACCCCGAAAGTGTAATTTGTCTGACAAAACCTCTATTGAAACAGAATCAAAGGCCCCCTTTATGTCCAAGAATACTGAAGCCATTTGTTTTTTTTCGGCGTAAGCCATTTGAATTTCTGAAGAAAGCAACGCAAGACAATCATTCGTCCCCTTGCCCCTGCGGAACCCATATTGTGTATCTGAGGCCATTCGTTTCAACCCATCGATCAAGGCGAAACAAGATCATTTTCTCCAACAATTTCCGTATACATGACAGCATTGCTATTGGGCGGTACGAATTGAAGTCGGACGCAGGTTTTCCGGGTTTTTGAATAGCTATAACTCGTACTTGTCTCCAATCATCTGGAACAATATTATGCTCCAGAAACCGATTGAATAAATTCAACAAGCGATGTTTCGCAACATCAGGGAGGTTTATTAGCAAGTTGAACTTAATTCGATCCGATCCTGAGGCAGAATTGTTACAAGAAAGGAGAGCAAGAGAGAATTCTACCATCGAAAACTCGGAATCAAGATCGCACCTATCTTGTGATATATCTCGAACTATTTTTTGCACAGGAGCGGAATCAGGACAAACCTTCCGTGCAAAATTAAAAATCCATCGATGTGAATATTCTTCGCTTTCATTCGTTGAAGAGCGATTTCTCATGTTTCGAGCCACTTTCCATAATTTTTTCATTGACGTTTCTCGTGACAAACCTCCCACGAAATTTCGCCAATAAGCACGTTTTTTCCCTTTTATCAAGTTTTTAAATTGATTTTCAAGGTCTAAATACGATTGAAAATTTTCAATGGTTCCACGTTTCCGAAAAGCTTTGAATGCGTTCGATTTATCCTGATAAAGCTTGGAACATTGGCTATCCCACAATGGATTGGGAGGCCTTCGACGAATAGTGGAGCCTGGGATGGGTTTCGTTTGAGCGCGAACTGCGCTGTCATAGATCAAACGAGAAATGAAGTTATACTCCTCCAATGGAGGTAAACCATCTCTGGAATTGATGGCTAGAGCAATCGCGTCCGCATATTTTTTCCAGTCAATGTGTCTTGTGAGGTCATATGCCATGTTTATAGATTCAGAAGAATTCGACCCAATGGTGAGGGAAATTTTGATTGGCAAGTGATCACTACCGTTGGGGTCCTTGATTACATTCCACTTGCAATCTAACGATAGTGAATTCGAGCAAAGCGAGAGGTCAAGAGCACTTGGGTTAGCAGGAGGTTTAGGAACACGTGTTGTTTCCCCAGTATTAAAAACGGTCATATTGAAGCTGTTACAAAGGTCATATATCAACGATGAACGATTGTCGTCGTACTGTTCCCCCCAGGCAGTTCCGTGAGAGTTGAAGTCTCCCAAGATCAATCGTGGCTCAGGAAGAAGTGAGCACATGTCAACAAGTTGCTTGCGGCTAACCGCAGCTCTCGGAGGCCAATACAAGCTGACAGTACAGAAGTCTTTTCCTCTGATGTTTGCATGACAAGCAACAGCTTCAATCCCTCCAATAGGTTGAAGGTCAATTCGAAAAAATGAGTGGCACTTATTGATCCCCAATAGCACCCCTCCGTATCTGTCATCACGGTCCAAGCGAATAATATTGAAATCATGGAAAGAGAGATCATCTCGCGAAGAAAGCCAAGTTTCGGACAGAGCAAAAACATCACAATTGAACTTATGAATTAAAAATTTGAATGTATCCAATTTAGGGATAAGACTACGACAATTCCACTGTAAAACAGTGATATCTACGACCTCTCTATTTGAATTAGACATCAAGATAGATAATCATTGCAAGGAGGGGCCATGTTTGCATCAATTGTTGCAAAATTGTCTTTAATACTGGAAGCATTGAGATGACAATGGTTCTGATGGAGTCGGAAACATTAAAACACTTAAAGATTTGATCCAAAAGGTCAGACAACTTTATAAATCCCGATTGGGAAGTTGAGCTGGACGGAAAAATAGGGACAGTTGGGGTTTTTGATGTCCCCTCGAGTGCTGGGTCGTTCGAAGGTGAACTATTGCCACGGAAGCCAGGGGGAACCTGATTTTGCTTGTCCGCTGCACTCGATTTTTTAGACAAGCTAACATGGGTTATCACCGGAGGGACTTGTCCTTGAACTTTGGGAGTGGTCACATTTTTGCGCCGGGGATTCCCTTGGAAAATGGACAGTGTGCCCCCGTTAGCTGTGTCCGCTTCCATTTCGTCAACGGGCAACGTGGCGAAGGCATTTTGTGTGTTGATTGGTTGTTGTTCTTGAGCCGGTGGAGAAGCGCCCTTTAAAATTTCCGCAAAAGTGCGCTTCGAGCGTTCCTTCAAAGAGCGCTTCTGTTTATCCCAGCGACTCTTATAAGTTTCACAAGCTGAGAGCTCGTGTGGGAATCCCCCGCAATATGGGCTTTTATTTTTGTCAACGCATATTTCCACACATTAAGGAAGTCATGTAAGTCACCAAATTGCCAAAACTTGTTAATTATTGGAAAGTGTAATAGTTAGCAAACATTTCCATAAAATTACGGTAGTAGTTTTTGATAAAATAGTGAATAATGATTTTGCACTCGCAAGCGGACTACAGCGAAAGAGACGTTTTTAATCAGATTGTGAATGGAGGTGAAATATGAATATTCTACGACAGTCTCAAGAATAATACTCTAGCCCGGTCGTCCATCGACCTAAGGTCAATAAAAATTCGAAGATCTATCTGATGGAAGTGGATGGGGACCAAAGGGTTGTATACTCTGAATTGCAGGGACAGAGCGATTCCTTTGCCATCTTCGAACAATATGGGCTACAACTGATTGGTTTGTGTTTGTGAGAAAAACGTTCAAAGTACGAGCAATGCATGTTGTTCCTCCTCTCGCAGAAGCCGCATATTAATTAAAAGTTTTCACTGAAGAGGTTCTTTATGCTTTTTATACATATTTTGAGTATCAAGCTCAAAGAGTTGGGAATTACTGATTCGAAAGACACCCTACATCTAGATCTCTGTCTGTCCGTGCTTAATCTGATCTCGAGCAATAACAAGAATGGTAATGAGCACTTGCGCCGAGAATGAACTGACCATAATTTGTATGATTAACTAAAACAATAATTCTATAGCGAAGAGAATACGTTAATTGAATTAATCTGTGATAACAGTGCAAATGTAATTGTTTCCGACTGACCGATATAAAAAAAAAACAAAATAGTATACAGTATACTGGAAAGTTGGAAAGTTCTGTACTCTTTAAAGCCAAGAAAAACGTGCGAAGAGAAAACCGAAAGTATGAAAATGCAAGTCGCATAGAACAGTCCCGGGGAAGTGGATCCATTACCACTTGTTGAAAGCTATAATAATTTATAATACCCCTACCGAGCAAGGATCAAACGGATTGCTCCCTTCAGTCTTACAGTTTTTTTTTTTCGTTCCAAGAATCTAAAAATCACACGCTTTTCTTCGAAGCGGTTAAAATGAAATCTCACATAATCCAACACGGCACTCTCGAGTGTGAGGGCGATGATTCTCAGAACCGGAGCAATCTGCCGGGGAATGTGAGGGACAGATTCGCGGTTGAGTGAGCACAGCGAATAAAGACATCGAAGTTAGCGGGGACGACCGCCGGCGTTGTGTTGTGGAACCCGGCCCATAAGCTGTCCATGGACACAAGAAAAGAAAGGACACGATTAAAAAGGAAGAAAGGGAAATTTCCGTTTTCTTCTTGTAACGGCACTCAGCTTGTGACACACCCCCAAGGCTACTCAATCCATACGGCTGCCTCGAACCAGTTCTTTCCTGCGGCAGCGGAGCGTCCGGAAAGGGTGGGAAATGAATCGTACAAAATCTGTCACGTTCTCCCTCGCAACCCCTCCTAATGTGGATGAGAATACTACGCTGCCGCTACAAATCATACCGGATTGTGCGGTTGTGGCGTGAAAGCAAATGTGTAATCCGTCGTAGTAACGAACTGTTTAGAAAAAGAAACTGTGAAGCACTCTAGACTCAACAGGTTGCACTGGAAGAGGAGAATGGTGTTTCAAGTCAGAACTTTACTGAATTTCTGCGATTTGGAGAACCGTAGAAGTTGTTAATTCAAAAAACAAGGAATCATCGCTCATTTATCCAAAAATATTGCAGATTGACAGCGATGAGTGGTTCGAATCCATTCCCAGGGTACAATGCACACCCATTTCTTGCTCAAGCGCTTATAATCGAATGTCACTCAAAAGCATTACCCTTACCCTCGACCGATGTAATATATGGAATGTGACTAAAGTGCTTCCCAGGATGGAGGGACAATTCGTTCCTTTTCCTCCCAAAAGCGTAATATTCGTCTCGTCATACAGACTCAACCTGTATTGACAACAATCTTCGGGTCGCTGTAAACCACGCCAGAACGTGAAAATTACCCCCTTTCTCGGGGCACTTTGCAACGCGCTCGACGAGGCTTTTATTTCAATTTTAAAGCACTCCTATTTCTCGCACTTCACTTTTTTTTCCTCAGAAGCAACAGTTCTTAAGCATTTGCCCCATCATTGTCAACATCTTTTCTGCTTTCCGCTAGCTTGACATTGCCCAGTTGACGGAACGAACGGGACGGTACAAAGCCATTTCCCAGGGCTTTTCTCCGTCTGTTTCTTTATTTCCGCCTCAATAACCCACTTCAGCGAATGCTCTTCATTTTTCACACATTATTACACACGCGTGAATGGAACCCATTTAGCAATCATGAGCACCACTTACCGCCACCGTTTTTGTAGCACAGGTACGGGAAGCGCCACACATTGGCCAAATCGACGGCGAACCCGATTACCGACAGCAGAAAGTCTACCTTGCCGGACCATGTCTCGCGCTGTTCGCTATCAGCCCGGTCGATGCAGTGTCCAGCTTTCTTCGAGGCAGCCTTGATCTGGCCAAAGGTGGTCATCGCCAGCACGACGTCCTCGCCAGTCGCACCGTCGACGCCGTTTTCACCGCCGACGCCACCGCCACCACAACCAGGATCCTTGGTTAGTTTGCCAGTTTCACTGTTGCCTGCGAATGAAACAAAACCTTGGTCAATATTTGGTGATATGTGTCAATCAGTGATGGAGGAGCCTCGTGAATGGGTAATATAGGACGAATGATTTAGATAGGTGCGAAGAGAAGAAAACTGTTCAATAGAATTAACCACGTTTCATGTTTCATGAAAAAAAATCCTTCTACGCAATTGGTCAAATTTCACCAATAAGAGAGCTATTGAACTTTTTTTGTTTCGGAGTCTGCTTGCCTTAAAGTGGCTCTACTTCAAAATGTACACTACGTAAGACGATTATGTTACTTCCTTCTGAATGATTTGAAAATTTAATACAGGATACAGAAACATCTGAATTAGTGGATTTAAGTAATATTTAGAAAGAAAAAACTTAAAAGCAAAAGTGGTTTAACTATAAACGCTCTACAATTTGTTCTTTAACATCCAAACTCCTATCTTTTTTAATTTCACTGCAATTTCATTTCAAACTATGCCTAGGAATCTTTCAATTAGAATCTTTAAAAATCATGATTTCAACACCACTGTACGTACTTATTAACTTTACAATTAACGTACAATTAACTTCCACCTTTAATTTTCTAAAAGTTATATTTGAAACATATTTTTTTGATATGCCTGGAGAAAACATTGTTTGAATTGTTCTAATGACAATTTAAAAAATATATATTACAAGGTCTAACTGGATGTGTTTATATAGAATAACTAACAATCTGAAAGAAAATATTGAAACGGAAACTTTATTGAAGAAATAAGAGTAGACACAACTAATATATTTTATTGAGGTTAGCATAGACACCTTATATAATTATCACGGAAAAAAGTGAAGGGATATTTAATCCCTTGCGTTTGGAGGTGACACTGTCCTAGACCAGCTGGCGGGCGCCTAGGAATACCTACGCGGGCGACCGGTAGACCGCGGACTATCGTTTGCCCATCCCTTATATAGAGTAATAAGATATAGATTCTTCAAATGCAAGGATCACAAAGTATGAAAGAGAATTTATTTGCGAAAGATATAGCATGGATTCGAAGATTTATAACATGAAGTTCTTGTTTTTGATAACGTTGGCATTGAAATGTGTAGTACAATTCTTCTACTATGTTTTCTACTGGTCGGTATGGTTCATGAATGTAGAAAAGGGGTAAAAAATAGGCAAAGTACCTTTTTTCATCACTTCCAAAAATGGTGGTCCTAAACCGACCCTCTACTTTCTATGGGGAATCTACTCCCAATTGGTTGGAAATGACGAACACTACAAATTATATAGATAATAGGTGATTATAACTGGCGAGCGGAAGTCAAATATAATATTGTTTTGATTTCCGGTTTACTGATACTGGTTCTAATTGACCAGTGATGATGAAACAATATGGTTATTAATTGAAAGAGCTTTGGCAGCAGAAATTGAATATCGTTTTGCGATGCCAGTTTGGAATCGAAGATGACGACTTTCGGTTCATTGAAAACGAACCTAAAAAACCGGAAATGGGTTTAGGAGTGAAGTTAGACGAAGAAAAAGTTAGAGACGGAGATTATGTTCGAGCGAAATTGCAGCAGAAAGAAGCACATGTACAAATGCTACGCAAACGAAAACGCCCATGCACAGGTACATGTACATGCACACACACGCGCAAATACATACTTTAAATCGTTCATGAAACAGACGGCGGACGGGAGTTAATCAAATGCATCTAAGAGCACAATTAAATATGTTCCCCCGGTAGTGAGCACTACCCAATGGGCCAGGCTTATGCGAGTTATTAGACAGGTGCCGCACAGTGATCCAAAAGCCCTCGAGTCGGGGAGAAATAAATAGCTCCTATGAGATGCTTTCTAGAAGCATGGTGTCTTCAGCAAAGACGATCTTAGGATTTCTGGCCATCATGGGGAGACAATGGTTTAGTTCACAATATCGCCACTAGAGCACGCAGTGGTAAGAAAAAAAAACTCAAGACGGAGAAAAATTATTAACTTCTCAGGAAAACTTTCTGGAAATATGTTGTCTTCAGAAAGGTTGATCCTATGATCCCTGGCTATTACGGAATGACAATGGTTTAGTTCATAATATCACCGCTAGGACGCACAGTGGTCAATAAAAATCTCAAGGAAAAAAAAACATTCCCAGGAATGTTTTCTAGAAACATTGTGTCTTATCGGAATGACAATTGTTTGATTCACAATCCTACCGCTAGGGTGCACAGTGGTAAAAAATAATCAAACCGAGGTAAAATTTATAATTCATGGTGTCTTCTGAAAAGTTGGTTTTATGATCCCTGTTTAGGAAAAAAAATGCAGAAAAAAATTATAACTCCTCAGGAATGCTTTCCAGAAACATTGTATCTTCTACAAAGTTGTTCCTATGATCCCTGCCCATAACGGGTTGAGAATAGTTCAGTTCAAAAAACACTTTAGAAGGAGCCCTGATGTACATTTTTTGAAAAACTTAACAAAAAAAAACTCGCGAAAAAATATTTTTTATGAATAAAAATATTTGTTAAAACTCGTAATTTGGGTCAATTTCATTGCATTTGAACTATGTTGAAAAATAAAAATAAAATGAAATATAAGGAGTATAAATAATTTTTATTTACCGGTAAAATGGATATAAAAATCAACAAAAAATTACTTCAAAAACATCAATACTGATTCAGGAAAATCCTTAGGATTCTTCGGCATAGTTGCTCTGTTTGTAGAGAAAACAACATGGGAAATAAATGCTTCCGGTTTACAAATTTCAAACATCACGTCTTGTACTAAACGAAAACAAATCAAATATTACAGTTGTTCGACTTGAATCTGACGCCTCAGTGCGTGCGATGCCGGTGGCCGGTGCGATTGCGCGTCATAGCAATTTTCTCTTCTTTTATATTGTATCATTGTTTAGGCGGAAATTAACCAGATTTTTTTTCAGATCCTCTTTATATTAATTACTAAACAACATTTTGAACGTTGTTAGAGCCTTGATAGAGCCGTTGTCAGAGAATCGGCGGGGAAAGTATTTCAATCTTCTAAATGTCAGTTTATTTAACATGATGCCTTCTACCTCTCCCTATCTCAATGTATACAACCTTAAATGTCTAATCACGCTACAATAGTGGCAAAGTTTATCCATTCGAATAATTTGACACATTGTTCGCATTTTTTTATCGCATTTGAAAGCGTGAAACACATGAAAAAACGTTGTTTATGATGCGAACTTTTGTTTTGTTTTTTAATATTCCAAGTTAACTTTTTGAATAACAAATTTAGTATGAAAATATTCGTAATTTAAACTTCACGATGTATTTTTATGATGATGAGGTACTATAAAATCAGATTTTACTGATAGCTAGATAGTACCACTACATTGGGAAATGGATTTTATCCGATTTTTCTCAGTTTCGTACCACTGTGCGCCGATTGAATGTGTTGAATAATTAAGAAACAAGGGTTCGGCTTAGCACCACTTTTGTGTGTTTGTGTACTGCATTTCTTCATTTCTTCAGAAGAAGGAATATTATCAAAGCGAGCTCTGGAATCTTTTGTTCGTTCATCAGCACCGTTCTCACGCCAATACACATACAATAGTGTTGAGTAGAAGCAGCTTCAGAATCGTACGCGCCGTGTGCACAGTTAGGTACAGATACAATTAATTTAATTATAAGATAAGTGATAAGATATTTTTCAAATGAGAAATGACAGAAGGCGGACGATCTTTTTATATTAAAATCTCCGATATTGAAACGAGTGGGAGTGTCACACTTTATGAAAAAAGGTGCATAAAAACACATTTCATGTCACTTTACCAAGCCTCCCTACAAAAAATACTCCCACCCTATCTTCGATTTTTACTTTGTAATATCTGAAGTAAGACCAAAAAACTGCGAGTTGACATGACTGATCTGAAGCATGCAAATGGGATTGCTATCGTTAGTCTTTTTACGTTGAAGTATCGTGTCTATATCCCTCCCCATGTCGTAGAAGTGAATCTGACATGCGAAACTGTGAGAAGTAAAGAAGATGGGAAGTTAAAAAATCTCCGCTCGAGGATTGTCAACATCATGGACTATCGCAAGCTCAGTCTTGTCGAAACTATCTTTTATTTTTGGTAAACCGATTATCGGTAATCGAACACGCCGACCTTGCGGCGCTAAGTAGGGTGGGGGCCTTGTCGGATAGTATCGAGCGTTCTAATTAGCAGACCGAGTGTACCAGAAGTTAAGGCGGATGAGAATTTTTATTTCCCTAACTTCATTGCAAGGGATGGGTTTGTTTGGAAGCCGTTTTGCAGTACAGGCCACTGCTAATTCCAAGCAAAAGTTTTCTATGTCCTACTTGTAGTACGATTGAAACAGAGTAACTTGTGAAGGCGATGTTAGACTTCCATTGTGAAATCGTGCGAGGGCTATGTTGTCGCCAGATCACAATTTTCCAAAAACTGTTTTTGAGCCCGAGAAAGACAACTCAATGTGCCGGTGCGGGTTGTGTTGGCTAGGTATGACCTTCATTTTTTGTATTAATTCGTTTATTTTTACAGGCTCAGTTACATAAGTCCAAAGGAGCCGCATTCTTAAATATATTTTTAAAACTATATACAAAAAACCACCACAAAATGGCGCTATATATATATTTTTATTCACAACCACATCAATATGAAATGGCTTGACTATAAGAACACAGTTATTTGAGCAAAATTCAAATCCAAGATGGCGGTCACTACGAAATGGCGGATAACACATTTTCACAGAATCCCATCAATATGGATATCAAATGAAAGAGCTCGACTAGTAGAACACAGTTATTTATGAAAAATGTAAATTCAAGATGGCGGTCACTACAAAATGGTCGATTACATATTTTCACAGAACCACACCAATATGGATATCAAATGAAAGGGATTGACTAACGGGTGTTAAATAAAAAACGAGAATTTTGTCAATCACGTATAAAAAAAAGTTTTTTTTTCATCGATTTCAGTATTTTTTATTAATAACATAATTTATTTTCTTCAAAAAAATGTCAATAAATGTTTGAGTAAGGGCCGTGGTCTGCTGTTCGACGCAACTTTGTCGCGATGTTCTCACAAGAACGTTGTACGGCACTTACGTCCATTTTCCGGATACAATTCCGGATTCTTGTAGTCAGTTGATTCGTGTCCTTGGCCCTCCAATTGTTTTTATACACAAGGGCACTGAGTGAGCCAAAGTAATCCTCTATTGGGCGGCACTGGGGCAAGTTTGTTGGGTTACGATCTTTCGGCACGAACGGTATCTTTTTCTCCTCAAGATACGCCAGCGTCTTCTTGGCGTAATGGGAAGACGCCTTGTCCGGCCAGAAGACGTACTTCCCATCCGCGTGATGCTCGTTCAGGAACGGCAGCAGGATTTTATCGAGGCACTCTTCTCGATAGATTTGTTGGTTGATTGCCAGACCGCTCGGCTTAAACCAAGGCTTTGAAATGCCCCGGTCGGAAATGACGATGTACAACATAACCTTTTTTTCAAACTTGAGCTTGAACTTGTATTTCACTTCAGGCGGTGTGGATGACTTGTCGCTGGAGTAGTAATTATCATTTTCTGGAATATGCGTTTTGGACAGCGGAAAATAGCTTTCGTCGTCCAGAACGAAAGACGTCCCGCGGTATTTTTTGGTCATCCACCGACACTGTGATTTAACCGTCTCAATCTGCTCCTTCGTGTACTCCGGCGACCTCGACTTCTTCCTGCAGACGATTCCTTCCATCTTGAGGGTCCGATGGATCACTACGTGAGAGCAGCCATATTTCCCCCCGGCGTCACGCAGGCTGGTTGCGTCCTTGTTGTCAAACAGATTTTTTAACGATGTATTCCTCTGCTTCGTCATTATCGTCACCGGACGACCACTTCCGACCTTCCGCTCTACGTTCAGGGAACCCAGGATACGATATACCGTACTGACAGGTACATTTTCTTCCTTAAAATGTGCCACCGTGAACTTTTTTCCTTGCTGGAAATGCGTTTCGTAGAACCGTACAATGCGTTCGCGGAGCACGTGCTGTTTCGACGCCATCTTTGCTTTGACTAAATTCAAACTAGCAAAACCAAACACGCCTACTGTTTCTAGGGAGCCCAAAGAGCAATTTTCTTGGAGAAAGAAAATTTTACGCTCTTTATTTGAGTTACTGAAAGGTATTCAAAAAATTCTCATTTTTTATTTAGTAAAATACAGTAATTTATGAAAAATTCACATCCAAAATGGCCGCCACCACAAAATGGCGCCATATTTTTTTTTAAAGCCCTATCAATTTGGGTATCAAATGAAAGTGCTCGACTTTTAGATTATAGTAGATCATCAAAAATTCAAATTCAAGATGGTCGCTGTTCCCAACATTTTTTATAATGGTTTCATTCAGCTTGCCCTGTTTGTATGTATGTTGGAGTGTTTGAAGTGTTATCCCACATTAATTGAAATTTGACCCTGTTCCTCATCACTGATTGATCCGAAATTTGGAACATACTTTTTATTCTGCTGTCATTATAAAACTGCGTATTCCACTATCTTGAAAAATTCGAAATTGTCGAGTATGTATTTTTTCAATCCCCTCAATATTGGCATCGAATGAAATGATTCGATTAAGAGAATATAGAACATCATGAAAATATTCCGAAAAAAGTTAGATAAGAACAAAAGTTTTAAAAAAAGTTGAATGGTTTTATTGTAGAGAAGTATACTAATGATACAGATAACTTACTAAAAACTAGAAAATAAAATAGTTTTCAGTTCAATGGTTCAATGTACTAAGAGCTAGAAAATAATTAGGCAAGTAACAGTTAGTATTTATCACATCCGTTTCTTCAATAATCTAGGGCAATGATGAGACTAAAATGAAATCGTGGGGTATATGATGAAACAACTATCTGCGGATAATGGAAATCCAACGTTTATTTCTTATCTATTTTTTACCGGAATATTTTCATGATGTACTGTATTCTATTAATAAAATGATTTCATATTGATATTGAGGGGATTGCAAAAAATACATAGTTGATCATTTAGTGGCGGGTTTTTTTTTTAATTTATGTTGTTTATTATGTTTCGTTTTCTCCAAATCAAGCCATTCATCTATTTTTTCGAGACGGTCAAATTCAATTTTTCAAGATCATGGAATACGCAGTTTTATAATGACAGTAGAATTAAAGTTGTCTTCCAAATGTCAGATCAATCAGTCAACAGGAACGGGGTCAATTTCCTATTAATGTGGGACAACCCTACAAAGATTCAAACATACATACAAATAGGTCAAGCTGAATGAAACTATTCAAAAAGTAATTAATTGTTTAGGGACTGCGGCCATCTTGGATTTGGATTTTAAATGATCTGTTATGTTCTACTAGTCGAGAACTTTCATTAGATACCCATATTGATGAGGGTTTGAAAAAAAATATATATGTGGCGCCATTTTGTGATGGCAGCCATTTTGGATTTGCATTTTTCAAAAATAACTGTATTCTACTAGTCAATCCCTTCCATTTGATACCCACATTGAAGCGGTTCTGAGAAAATCTGTAATCCACCATTTTGTAGCGACCACCATCTTGGATTTTCAAGATCATGGAATACGCAGTTTTATAATAACACCAGGGATAAAGATGTGTTCCAAATTTCAGATCAATCGGTCAACAGTAAGGGGGTGAAATTTCTATTAAAGTGGTACAGCGCTACAGACAAAGTTACAAAATTATAAAGTCACAAACATACAAACGGGTCAAGCTAGATAAAAGCGTTTAATAAATAAATGCAAATCATAATTATATTATGTTTACCGAGAGAATATTATGTCGTTTTTTTTTGTATGACTCGAGTATCCGGAGGATTCGATTATCCGTAGTAAAAAGAAATCAATACTCCGGATAATCGAGTCCGACCTGTGTATACAAACAATTTTCCTCAATCTATAGTTAGTAATGTAAGAAACCGATGACTCACGGTGAACTCGAGCATAGAAGGGTGACATATTTTCTCAGAAAAAGGATGGGATATAAGGAAATTATTACAATGTTGATAATCACACACACTCAATTCTTAAGCCTATTCGTACATCTATTGTGAATTTATATTTCAATTTATCCACCTGTTTATAGATATTACTTACAAAGAAAGAAAAGGAGGGTAAAGGATATAAGGATAATCACACACGAACATCGATAGCTTTAAGGAAAACATATATTTGGGACACGTAATCAGGGTCTAACCGAGATGCATCTCGATTTATTACATTAAATAAGTCTAAAAATAACAGAAAATGTACTACTCCGAAATACTTGTATAGCATTTGTATAATATATATGGTATGGCAATATAAGATAGTAAGAACGAGCGAAATAAGATACACATTTCGAACAAACTCGCCAACTTTCCGCGTATTCTGCCACATACACGACCTAGACCGAGAGAGATATATATTCAGTTTATGTTCTACATTTTAACGCTTCCAACTTCATTTTATATTGAGGTATATTATCACGCATTTATACAACAGCGCCAGTAGGTATGTGGATAGCGTGGTTAAAAAGCCTTGCATTCCAGGCGGCTTTGGTTTGATCATCGTTGACATCGTTTGGACTTTTTTTTTGGTACAATCCCAAAAGAGATGAAAACAGAAAAAGGAAGAGATGCTCTCCCATACACACAAACATTTTAAAGCTTTTGAGACATATGATTTTATTTGCATATTTGACGCTTCAGGACACGAAAAGGCATTGTTTCTGTCGAATATGAAATGTTTTCTAGCAACACTAATTTGGGTGTAGATTTTAGGAATCTATGGAGAGAGTAACTTTCTTTCTGTAATAATGTATTTGGCGACCTTAGAAGGAAAGGGATGTGAGTGACTTGATCGATTCTCTCTTCATCAATTTTTTTTTTGTTAATAGCTCTGTTGCAAAAACATTCCAGTCAGAATTTACTGTATACATACCGATAGTTAAGGTTCTGACCTATCGTCCAAATTGTCAAATACAGCTAGGAAAGTGTTTGCAGCCAATTTGTGACCAAAAGAGAGAGTTGATGAAGAGAAAATCGAACCTGTCATTTACACCGCTTTCATTCTGAGCCCTTCATTCAGTATGCCATATGCATCTGCGACTGGAAAAGCGCCACCTGGACCATCAACCAGGGCATATACTGCCTTCCCACAACAAACACGACAAGCTCGTTCTGTTTTGACCGAATTTGGTATTTTGTCATTATGGAAAGAAGCCGATGAAGTTGTATGTCGAGAATGACGTGACGGTGGTGCCCAAAGATCCCATCTTCCCAACACCCCAGAACTCTGTCCCGTAGAGATATATTGGGCCATCGTCAAGCGGAACTTGGAAAGAAGCAAAAAACGAAATAAAACTGGCGTTCTGCGGCGAACAAAGTCAACAAGGTCACTGTATAAAACTTAATAACGGAAGGCACGGCTGTTCGGATTTGGCAATGCGGAAGTTGGAATGAATAAGATGAATAAGATGATTTTTAATTAAAAAAAAATTAACCAAACTACATGTATTTTTCTTCGACCAGATTTTGATCGTTACACTCTTTAGATCAGTGGTGGCCAAACTGCGGCCCTCCAGCGTTGTTCATGCGGCCCGCAGCCTGATTTGAAGAAAAAAATCATATGAACTAAATTTGGAATATAGTTGAAAATTCTTCCATACAATTGAATAAAAAATACTTTGTGACTAATTCTTGTTGATCGTGTGTATCCAAGCTGATCATTTTCTGATTTTTTCCTTTTTCCGTGCCAATTCAGCCTTCTGGCAATTGTTCTCGTTAGTAGGGTAATACGGGGTGATTTGGTCATATGGGATGATTTGGACCACCTCTTTATCTCAAAAAATACGGCTCAACTTGGATTTTCTATAATGTCCTTTCCTTCTATTGTTAAACCGTATGTATCTAAAGTAAAAAAACTTTGGTAAAACTTCACAAGTAGAGGGAAACGGTATCATAAACACATCAAGTACTTCGCGCGTCAAAAAATGTGAGTTTTCCGATCGAGGTTTTAAGGTTTTTCCCGCTGATTAAACAAACTTTTCGTGTATTGTGCAGTAAAGTTCTGTTCGCCTACAAAAGAGGAACAATTTGATGTAGCGAAACTGTAAGTTTGATAACAATAAATGAAATTAATTGCATTTTAATTTTTGCGTGTTGTGTAGGGTGACATGGACACGTTTCGGTGGGGTGAACTAGTCCTACAGGTTTGAGACTTTTCTTTGGTCTAATTGATTCCAGATGCCGCTGAATTACAAGAAGAGGATGGACAGACAACGTTGGAAGAAGGAGGAGCTTGAAAGAGGCCATCGAGAACGGATTTGCTTTGACCAAGTGTTTGAAGCTTTGATCAAAAGTCTTTGAAAATGCTCGACCAACAGTGAAAAGATTCATGCAGAATTCGAGATGGTGTCAATCCAACATTTCTGGTCTGGAACCTGGCCAAGACACCTGGTATCGATCCCATCCATCGATCCGCTTTCTTCTCCTCTCTCCGAGGTGGAACACCGAAAGAGGTTCTCCTGCTACAATTTGCTCGTGGATGCGTACAAAAGCTTGTGTGAAGCGACGTTGCAAAGCGAGCATTTCCCCCTTGAGGCGGTTGATGGTTGCTAACATTCTCGGGTTCTGATAGTAGCTATCATATGCTCGTCGTAGCTGCTGATATAGTGTTTGTTGCGCGTTATGAAATTCATCGTAAACTTGTTTCGATTTCCATCGAAAGAAGCTGGTTATTTTTGACTTGCCATAGTGTAACCACCATTCCATCCAGCTACGGTAGTTGCGTTTTTGACGTGTCCAGAATTGCCATCGTATCTGAAGTTCTCCTATGTTTTCGTCGGTCAGAAGATGAGGACCGAGCGACCAAAATCCCCGTCCTTGGGGTTGACCGAGATTTGGTAGACATATGCGTGATGTCACAGCCATGTGATCGGAAAATGAACATACGTGTGTGTTTATATTTCGTCGTTGTTCGCATAGTCCTCCGCTTACGTAAATTCGATCTAATCGAGAGGAAGAATTTGCCGTGACGAAGGTATGACCACTGTCTCTTATGCGAAGTTTGAGCCACACATCATGTAGTTGCAGCTGTTGTACTGTGGCCTGGAGAGAAGGGCTCATGTTGTAGCCTGTTGCATCACACTGTCGCAGTACGCAATTGAAATCGCCAGCTAAAATCATATGTTCCGTACGATGTCGAAGGTAATAGGCAATCGTGTTATTGAAAATTCGCTCCCTCTGAGTGCGGAGAGCTGTGCCGGATGGAGCGTAAACACAACAAAGCGTAGTATCTTGAACACGCAGAGCGACCAGGCGACCATCCAAACTTCTCTCTACGTGCGAGAATTTGATGTGATCTTTTAATGCGATAGCAGTGCCTCTCCTCAAGTGATCGACATTTGCTATGACGTTGTAACCAGGAAGGATAAGCTGCTCGTTTTCTAATTCTTGAATGAACACGATGTCCATGATTCGTTTTCTTCTTGTTGTATGCTTGCTGCTAAAGCTAAAGATCAGCAGGAGGAGGCATTGTTTTGCTTGTAGATGTTTCTGTGGTTTCTGGTGATGATTTTTCGGTTCCCGCTGAGGGTACCATGGTCTTCGCAGCTTGTAATCGCGCGGCTAAAGGTTTTGTACGCGACTTCGAGTTGTTTTTCGTAACATCTGCGTACGAGAAATTGTTTGTGGCCAGTTTTTGAACCAGCAGCTTTTTATTTTTCACACATGAAACACCATTGTGGATAAATTCGCCACAGTGTCGGCAAGTTTGCTGCTGGCCGTAATACGACACCAGTGTCGTTTCACCATCAATCGTAACGTAGGATGCTATGTTTTTCTTTATTGTCATCCGTACGATGCGGACACCGGTCGGTAGCCCAGGAAAGAAATGTTTCTCGTCCCAAAGTTCCTCTCGAATTGACAGAACCTCCCCGTATGTATTGAGGGATTTTTCGATTTTGAGATTCGTTACATCTTCGGAGAGATTGAAGATCTTTACCTCCACTGCTCCATCCTCCATCATTAGTCGTAGTGCGTACGATTTTCCGTCCACTACTATCTCGTGCATGTTGTCGTTGTCTTCGACGATTTTAAGTGCCAACTCGAGAGAAGCGGTTTTCACAAAGGCGACCCCGAGATTGCGACTGTATTGGATACGCTTTATCTCGTCTCGCGTCATGCCTAAAGTAACACCGACGAAACGGTGTACCTCTTCCGACGATGGTTTTACCGGCATATTCGCATAGTCAATACGAAATGTGTTTTCGCGGCGTTTTATCGCGGACATCGCGATAGCCTACGAAACTCGAATAAGAACTTTGGAAAAATATAGCCGGCGAAGGACTTCCGTAGTCGATAGCAAAACACGAATGCTTCTGATCAGCTCGGAAGTTGAGCGCTAACTATGATTGAAAGAACGTCCAATTTAATCGTGATACCGTATTCACATTTTCATGTATAGTTATAATTCTGTCAATAAAATCGCAACTGCTCACAGCAGATACATTTTTAGCGAAAAAGAGTAGTAACACTGCAGTCGTGTGGTTCGATGTTCCTCTTCACTATCGCCAAGTTTCGTGGTCTCATCAGTACAAGTTCGGTCTGTACAAGAAGCGTGTGGCAATTGTCACGTTGTTGAGGTGCGGGAAAACGTCAAAACAGATTTCTATCAACGAACGATTCATGTTCCGTACAATACAACACGGTACACGTACGGTACACGGTACAGTACAAAGAAACAGTTGATGTGGGCGATAAGCCCAAAAGGGACGTCCGAGGTCGAAAACAAAAGTGTTCATCGAAATTAATAGGATAAATTGATCAGTGCGTACATCAATGTGTGAGTCACTTTTTGACGCCCATGTTGAAGCGAATATGTTTGGAACGAAGCGAAAAACATCTAGAACGGTTAAAAAACTAGACTAGTAACAAACCTACCAGACGTCATCTCCGCAAATGATTGGCCATTTGGGCCAAGTTGGAGGAGCGTGCTTGTGGACGTTCTCATTGGAATTTCTAATCGTTGGAGAATTCTCTCAAGAAGCTGCAGCGATTGCCGATGAGCCTTAGCGTTTTCGACTCTGCGTGTAGAAGATATGTTTACATCTTCAATAAAATATTTGGGTTTTTATCCCTTTTCTTTCTCGAGATATAAATTTTAAAAGTAAAGAACTGAATGCTTTCTAATTTGAAATAAAAAGTGAGTTAAGTGAGTTAAGGTACCAGTGAAATACATATATTTTACATTTCGTTATGAAAAGTAGTGAGAAAAAAAAAACCATTGCGGCCCGCGAGTGTAATCAAAATTCTAATGCGGCCCGCACCATGTCTATACCTGGCCACCACTACTTTCGATAATAGTTTGAAGAATTTAAGCCACAAAGCCTTACCAATTCTCTTGTTCTGATACAGTGTCTGAATTTGAATGGCCAATATTTCGTTTAATTTAGCACAAAGCAATCGTTTCTACTGCTTCACCATTACCTATGTTTCAAATTTTTGAGATTTCGGGAAAAAACAATTTTCATGCGAGGTGCGGTGGAATTATTCTGTAACAAATGTCTGATGAGTTCTATCTTGAACATGGAATTGATTCCTATACCATGTATGTTATAAATTAAATCACCCATTAGGCTATAAACTGTTCGTTAATGGTGTTTGTTTTTAGGCTATACTATCATTTACAATGCGTTATAAATTGTACTTTGACATGTTGCATGGTTTTTACCTACATAAGCGAATGTGTAATGCGAGTGAGAAAATATGATATATGACTAATGCAACGCAATCAGTGTGTACTGATACTAATTGAGTCTAATTCCACGAACTTGAACTCTTGAATTTTCGTTCAGTTTAAATTTCATTACACAGTTCAAACGATCGACTTCCGTCGCTTCATACTACTGCGCTAATTTTCCAAACTTTGCCCCGTTCCAAGAATCAAAATCATACTGACAGATGAGTACCGAGCAGAATGTGGAGCAAGTCCAGGACGGACGGACAATCGTGCCCGATAATGTCAAGTAGCAGCTCACTCGAGTCCCACCATACACGGCAGTAGTGTGCATCCCACGGTTCGACATATGTATACACAAATACGCACAACACCGGGTTTTATCAACAGGATGCTAATAATAGCAGCCCGCACCCCTCCTCATATCAATAAACCGAGAGTCGAGCATGGCATCGAAGCATCAGCATCCTCAAATTGATAAAGTGTTTGGTAATGTTTTTGATGTTTTATCCTACTTTAGAACGACCATCGTTTCGACGTGTAAAAAGTGGAGACATATTATGGGAAGTGTGAGACACCGGGACTTCATCGTCACCACGCCATCCACCCTCGACCCATCCTGTTCCGTCCTTATAATATATACATTTCAGCCGGTAGGGAGCGAGAGAAAATTGCGAGGAAAATTGATTTTAAGCGGAAATTTGATTATTATTGCTCCGTTTTCGTACGCGATGGTATCGTTGACGGTCGGCTACCGTAAATGGATGGATCGAGACAAATATCCTCAGCACAAGAGCCATAAAACAATGTAAAATGTTTCAAGCAGCCAAGCCATTGAGGGCGGGTTATGACACGATGTCCATCAATGACGGTCGTGGTGGATGATATGTACACTCATAGAACTACGCGTTGTGCTGATTATTGGAAACTGGAAACTTGTAATTGAGGAGGAGGGAAAGAACAATTACTCGAATTGTACCTAAATTATGTTTCCTTTTTTTGCATCTTTCTCCATGAAGACCACAATCGTGGGTTCCGTCCATCCTCGCCTAAATAGCTACAGAAACAAAAGCAAATTCAGTTCCTTCAGCGTCCGACCGTACGGAGGAAAAAGAGGTTCCGATGATGAACACTCCAGTGCTCCAACAAATAATTCGATTTGGTATTTATGAAGCCGCTTCCTTCGGCTTCTTTCCCATCCCGATTGGCACTTGACATTCATATTTGTCGAACAGATTTTCCGCCTCGGTGTCATTGTCGGTGCCTAAAACGAAGATTCGATATTCTAAATAGGATTTTCGGTGACGTAATCAATGCCACTTTACTTCTTCCACGTTCGTTTGTGTCCCACGGTATACCGTAATGATTGACTTGACTTTTTTCTCGATTTCAGGAGGGTTGGGGTGATTCGAATGATGTCGCAGTAGCATTTATGTAGAGCGGCGGCTCGATGATGCTAGCCTTGCGACATTCGTCCGAACGGAGAAAGAAGTTGGACGAGATGCAAGCGGGGAACCGCCAATTCATCGAAGAGCTTATAAAGTGCGGTACAATTTCGAATACCCCGAGGGGAATTCCGGAAGCGGATTAGGACGAACAGAATGATTTTGATTGGTAGTGGTATTTAGTATTTAGGGTCGATTTATCGCAACTTATGGTGTTTGGAGTGAGTGCATGCACTCTTCGATCGGTTCGAAGAATATTATATCTGGCAGTTAAAGTAACAAAATAGAAAGATAAAGGTGACAAAATGAGAAAACCAAGAGTTTATTTTCTGGATTATTAGACATTAGCTGGAAAGAGGCTTATCTAATTTAAATGGAGGTGTGATGAATGAATAATAATTAAGGTAAATGATTTTGGTTTGTCCAGTCGAAAATATGATCATGGTTTATCAACTTTTGCGCACCTGTGTCAAATCAGATATTCGAATGTTTCAACACATATAAATAAAATTCTCTTTTTTATTATTTATAGTAGTTTTATTGTATATTTTACGGATACCATGTTTTAAAGGATTATAAGATCAAGCTTCTATTATATACACTGCGTTTCACAACTATAGAACCACTCATTTTTTTCTGAGTTTCCGGAGATATGTCAATTTAACGTGAATTAAGATAAGTTTATAATTCGTAGGTCATCTTTAGTTCTCAATCAGTTCAAATAACCCATTCGAGGTGGTTTCGACCAAGCTGTGCCATATTGTTGTGTGTAACTCGTTCTACGCAGAGGATACTCCTCGTTGAAGTTCATCAAATGACTCATACTGCTTGTAAGCTGCATCTACTATTCGTCCGATCACTCTTCATAATTTCTTTATAGGGTTTTGATTTGGGAAAGAAGCTGACCAGTCCAGAATCTGAAGCCCATGTTCATTAAACCATGCCATTACCTTCCAGATTTTATAATTGATGCCAATTTACCCAATTATCAAATTGTTTTTGATGCAAAAACAGCAGTAAATGATTCTGAAATCATGATCATTTTTTGGACAAACCACGATCATAATTTCTCTCTGAGGAAAATCGTTAAAAAGCATAAAAATGTAGAACAATTCCAGCGCCTTATGGTAGTATTAGCAACTAAAGACTTGAGGTTTTTCAATAAACCCAAATTCGTTTTGATTATATGTGATTTTCATGAAGAAAAATCGATTTGCATTTACTAGTTGCGTGAAAACACCCTAAACCGGACAAACCAAGATCGTTCACCCTATGCCAAGCTCGTTCTAACTAAAATGTACATGTTTAAAAACTAGCTGTTTTAATGAAGCACTACGATTCGTTTATAGACATCAAACTGCTGACAAACTACGGAAGTAAAGGACAGCTAATCCTTCCACAGTACTTTCGAATACAACGTGTTCTGCTCCACTTTGCCAACGTTGACACGACGTTATTGTAGCAAATCTTCAGCTAAAGCAAAGAAAATAGCAGATTTGAATAAAAAAACGAATCGTAGAGCAATCTGAGAAGATTAATAAGGCGGATCGAAACCATCGGATAGTCGGATAGTTAGTGTCTGGGACATAAGCGAAGAGACGTAGGACTACACATATATATATATCTCGGCTAATTCAGCGATGTTGTCGCAATTTTCGACGACAGGCCTTCCGGAGCGTGGCACATCTTCGACGACCTCTACACCAGAACGAAAACGTTGAAACCATCGTTGTGCGGTGGAAATGGAAACTGTATCGGGTCCATAAACTGCACAAATTTTATTGGAAGCTTGAGATGCATTTTTGCCTTTGTCATAGTAGTACTGTAAAATTTGTCGGATTTTCTCTTTATTTTGCTCCATATTTGCGACACTGTAACTCACGAACGACTTAACCAAACAAAACAAAATACCTTTCCAACAAGCTATAGTATGACTCGATACAATGAATACAACTAGAACTACGCGCTTACAACGACACCTCGCGGAAAAACCGCAGGACTTTTTTGACAGCCTAATATATACATATATATATATATATATATATATATATATATATATATATATATATATATATATATATATATATATATATATATATATATATAAATAAATAAATAAACAAATGGATTTCTGTCTGTCTGTCTGATTCTTATGGACTCGGAACTCATCAACATAAAAATTGGTATGTACGGGGTCTCTAAGAGGGGGGAGCTGCCATACAAATTAAACACAAATTTCTACATTACTCGGGAATTGATAAAGCAAATGAAACGAAATTTGGCATGTGGAGATTTTAGGGTGCAATGAATGATTCTATGGTGGTTAGACTCTCTACCCCCATCTCTAAGAGGGGCTGCCATACAAATGAAACACAAATTTCTGCATTACACGAGAATTAATCAAGCAAATGAAACCAAATTAGGCATATTAAGGTTTTAGTGTGCAATAAATGTATGGCAGCACAAATGAAACACAAATTTCAGCATTACTCGGGAATAAATCAAGCAAATGAAACCAAATTAGGCATATTGAGGTTTAAGGGTGCAATAAATGTTTCTATGGTAGTTAGACTCTCTAAACACCTCCCTCAAAGGGGGACTGCCATACAAATGAAACACAAATTTCTGCCTTACTCGCGAATTAATCAAGCAAATGAAACGAAATTCAGGAATGTGGATGTTTTAGAGTGCAATAAATTATTCTATGGGGGTTAGATACTCCTGCCCCTCTCTTAGGTGGGGCTGTCATAAAAATGAAACACAAATTTCTGCATAACTCGAGAATTAACCAAGTAAATGAAACCTAATTTGGCATGTGGAAGTTTTGGTGTGCAATAAATGTTTTTACGGTGGTTAGACACTCCCCCCCCCCTCTCTAAGAGGGAGCTGCCATACAAATGAAAGACAAATTTCTGCATAATCCGAAAACTGGACAAGCAAATGGGGCCAAATTTGTCATGTGAATGTTTTAGGGGACACAAAACGTTTCCATGGTGAATAGACACTCCTCCCCTCTCTCTGAGAGGGGAGGGGGGACTGCCATTCAAATGAAACATACATTTCTGCATAGTTCAAGAACTATCAAGCAATCTGAACCAAATTTGGCATGTGGAGGTTTTAGGGGGCAAGAAACATTTCTAAAGTGGTTCAACAATCCTCCCGCCTTTCTAAGGGGGGAATTTTTCTATGATGGTATGATACCCCTCCCTCCTCTAGAATGGAGAGGGGGTCCCATACAAATATTGCACGTATTTCAACCGAAATTATTCCAACCAAACATGACAATTGAAAATTTTCGGAAAACTCTGAAAGAAAAAGCGAAAATTCGGAAAATTAAATTCCCATATGTTTTACAATTACAAGTGCTGTTAGTCTATTTGATGTTTGCGCTAGCAAAATTGATCATTGTTCGAAACTGGAAATGGATTTTAATGTGATGAAACGCACTCCTATATCTTCTTCTATCTATACCAATAAAAAAGTATCGCCGAATGTGTTGATAAGAGCAGAACTCGAGGAAGGAATTGTCCGATTTAGTGCTGTCTTTATTCTATCATATTTTCTGTATAAAACGTATATTCCATGTAACGGAGAAACATGTCATTTGCAAGTGATTGAAAAATCTTGAACGAGAATTGTGTCTGAAAATAATCTGCTAGGTTAGAAATACTAGAAATTTCATAGTAAAAGTTAGTTCAACGGGGTCGATTAGAAGATCAATCAATGTACAGTGCTGCGATTGGACCCATGAACTTGCTTATAGTAAGAAAACGTGAATGTTTAAAGGTATTGATAACAAAAAACAAACGTTGGGCGGGACGAAGTATGCCGGGTCAGCTAGTTTGAAAATGAAACGAAGTGCAACAAGATTTATGAAATACTAACAAAGGCCTATGGTGAGTCTGTTCTGAGTAAAACAAGAGTTTACGAGCGGTATAAGCCCTACTTAAATGGTCATAAAAGCGTTGCAGACGATGAACGCCCCAGCATATTGTCTATTCATACCGATGGAAAACAGAAAAAAATGGTTATGGAAGATCCTCGACCCAGATAAGTCGTTTATGATGCTGGCATATTTATTGCTCATGTCATTGGTTTTTGACGTAAGACTTGATAGGACGTAGGACGATGATGAAAGCAACAATGCCAATTTTGAATGGTCAAGAATGGTTCAATCGATCAACCGTTCTATATTTTCAAAGTGGAATCGATTCCTGCTTCAGAGATTCTGGTTAACCGCTGATTTGCGACAGGATCAATGTGGAATCGTTAGCCATAAAAGGGATGCGCAGAAACAGATCATTCTGGTTTGTACAGCAACGTCATCGAACACTTAGAGTGAATCCGAGCGAAAATTCTCTTTGGCTTAGCCCATTGTTATCATCCAATTATTTCTATTTAAGAAACCAAAATAGTGCGATGAGATTTTTTCAAAATGACATTTTGATCGTTGATATTTCTTTGTCGGGTGAGCGAAATGGTTTGCAAAACAATTCATTCGAAAGATAAAAAGTCTATGAGTGATGATTGTTACTTATTGAACCAATGATTTGTATCAACAGCTCAAAAAACTGCTCTAAAAGCAAAATAACGGAATAACGAATAACCATGAATATGGGCACTTCCTTGCAAATGCATTCAGTCATGATTGTTCGATGGGCCAATTCTGCCAAGGTCAATATTTTGCTACCGTGTTTAACTAACGTGCAAAACTTTTCATCTTAGAATGCACTCGCAGAATATGCACGAAAGAAGCACAGAACAGAGCTTGGACTTTTCAGAAATCTTTCAATATATTCATTCATTAGGAATTGATTCAGAATTAACTTCAAACAAATGATTACTGAACCAAAGGGAACCCTGCATCAACCTTGCGGTTATATCACATGTATAACCCACCTGTATTTTTCTTCAATTTTTTTGTGAAAAACTATTCCTAAAAATAAAGAGATCCCCTAGGGACCGACACGGGGCCCAACGTGTTTGGAAGAAGCACTGAAACAAGTAATATCTCATGGAGACTATTTTGGAGGAATAACATTAATCGACACGAATGATAAAGTATTAAAAAAAACAAATTTCCGTTATTTTCTGAACACTCGTATATCAATCTTCAGTCAAAATATAAAAAAAAGTTTGAATGACAGTTATCGCTAAACATAATCTGTTGGAAAACAGCGCGAACTTGTTGAAAGTATCAATGATATATGTGTAAAATATAATTGTTGTTATTTTTTCTAATTTTCCTAACAATTTTCGATGTGTAACCGCATAATGACCTACATTAACCCTTTCGTTACGAGCGTCGTCTATAGACTACATCCGCGCGACGAGCTGTGTGTACGAGCGTCATCTTTAGACGACATGAAATTCATACTGCTCTTCGATCACACCAGCGCGATGTGCATACTTTTCGGCACAGTGCTCTGTACAGGGGTAGCACTTCGGCGGAGCACACTGCCGTAATGAAAGGGTTAATGTTTCACGTCTTATTACGGTTAGGCACATTGCGATGAATGATGGAGAATGTATACTTCCTTACGGCTATTACCTTTCTCTTTCTTTCCCATTTTGGTTCGGCTGCACTTGGAGTCCCACGATCTCAACGAAACGTTCTGACTTCAAACACCACACAATTATACGATCAATCAAATCATTTCCACACACGACACGGTCGACAAAAACTTGTTCTTACTTTCACTCACATTACTCATTCCACGGTAGGGCACAGCGTCACAGAACTGAAAACGAACGACTTAATTGTTGGTTCACAGTAGTAAAATCACTTAGTTCTACGCCCACTTGCACATGTCCAATTAAGGTTAATTCCAAGCACACAGCGGTAATAATCAGAGGATGAGTGCTAAGTGCGATACGGCTAAGCGGCGAGAGAGTGAATGCGAAGAATAAACCTTAGCGATACTGCCAAACGTGACACATCATGAATTGAATCAAACTTTTCCTGCCGGTCGGCATTTAAGTCAACTAAATCTATGTTTGCCATTCAGTCGTACTGTCATCATTACGGGAAGAATTTCCTACCTATGTGCAGTTCCAATCCAGTCGCTAGATCATTTGCCTTTGTCACGCTTCATCGATTCGGCCAATATCAATAAACGACGAATAACGAATGATTCATTCGTTTTATATTACATCAAATCTACTTCGATTCCGACCTCGCTTGGAGAATATTCCATTTGGAGATGTTTGAGGCAGATCAGTAAAGCGATAGTAAATCTTATGCCACTTGTTCAACGACCCACGACCACCGTCTGAAATAAGAACCTGTTTCCTCTGCATAGGAAGCGAAATTGTAAATACCATAAACCAGCACAAATTTGATTTCGTGCGGAAAACCTGATTCTTTCAACGCCCTCATAAGGAACTGTCAGGAAACTGGTAGAGGATTATCAGCTAGCTTAAGATTAATTTATACGACAGCGGAAGTCCACACCTCTTGACGTGAAGGACAGTCATGCCAGATGTGAATTACAGCACACCCCTAGCGCTGCGATCATAAAATCAAAAATAACTCTCGATTTCATGCTTTGTTGTAAAATTATGCTGCCAATTAAACTCGATTAAGTGGGCTTTGACTTTGAACAGTGCGTCGGCACTTAAGGAACCGTACCGCACAATGAAAAGTATCCACTGCTCCACTGACCAAGGTAGCAAACAACAACCCCAGCGTGAAGTTCAAACATTTCTCGAAACAGCCGTCGATTGTAGGCCGCATTTCCGCTGGCGACGGACAGACAAATGCGAAGGCTGCAATTATCCAATCGTTAGGAACTAATCAGCACTGGCTGGAAGTGTTCAGTGCCACAAATCCCGCCAGTAATGACTAGAGAACTTATTCGCAGATTGAACTGTAGCTGGCAATTTTCAGCGGTCGTTTCTAATGCTTTCGCAATTCGAGCAAATCTGTTAAGATTTATGGTGGACGCATTTGCAGGCGAGATATTTAAATGTGTCGTATAAGTTATATTTGTACTGCTGATTGATCACTCCAGCACTTCATTAAGGTTGCAATGATAATAAAGAATTGCTAATCTCAGTGGTTTAATGTATAAGGCGTGTTAAATTCAACTAATTCTTTTCTTGAATCACCGGCACAAGCTAACAACTGTATTAAAGTAAAATAAGAATGATGACGTTCTAACTAGCTGACGATATATCGTTCCATTTGTGCCAGACAGCTCATTTAAGTTCGCAGGTACTTCCACTCAAAAACCGGTATTTCGGAACCGGAATTTGTTAGAATATTTTTTTCTTATCAAAGTCCATCCCCACATCACTTTTAGCCATCTACGGCGCCAATGAAATTTAATGTTAAGGAATTATTCACCAGAAGACTTCGAAATTTACTCGCTAAATAGACATTATTGAACGGAATCACTTGAACACCGATCTACGAACATGTCAATATATGATCATCCAAGAACCATTTGTATAGGTGAAAACAACTAAGAGAAATTTGGAAAATCGAAATTTTATTTTCGATGCCAAATGACTTAAAAATGCATGAAACGTCGAGATCTGTCATCTCGAAAAAAAAATTTTGGCCGAAAATCGACCTTTTGGGACTTAGCCTGAGAGACAATGAAGGTATGGAAAAAAAATAATTATCGAATTTCAAAAACCGATCATGTACAACTTATTTATTGGCACAAAAAAAAGACGCATGGATGTATGGGAAAAATTTCATCATCGAATTTAAAAAACCGACCATTTACATTTTGTTTATTGGCCCAAAAAATGATCTGTGCAAAGTTTCAGCTTACTCGGACATGATTTAGGGGTGCCTCAAAGCGCTCAAGGTTTTGATTTTTTTATCCTTGAAAATCTTCCAAGGGGGGAGAAGGGATATTTGGAAAACCGAAATTTTGTTTACGATGCCAAATGTCTTAAAAATGCATAAAACGTCGAGATCTGGTGTTATCTCGAAAAAAAAAATTTGACCGAAAATCGACTTTTTGGGACTTATCCTTTCCTTGGACGATTTTCAGGAATCAAAACTTTGAGCGCTTTGAGGCACCCCTAAATCATGTCCGAGTAAGCTGAAACTTTGCACAGATCATTTTTTGGGCCAATAAACAAAATGTAAATGGTCGGTTTTTTAAATTCGATGATGAAATTTTTCCCATACATCCATTGCCACCCTAATGTACAGGGTTTTCCATTTCGGGCTTCCGAAATTATACAGCCCTGCGCTGACAACCGTTTGACATAGCTGTCAACCAAAGCGTCATATCGTTAGTTGAATGTCTGCCATTTTACAATATGGATCGTTTTAGCATCGCACAACGTGTTAATTTTGTTAAATTATACTATAAAAATGATGAAAAACCGGCAAATGTTTTTCGAGCATTACGGACGGATTTTGGTCGTCATGGACGGCCTACAGAGCACACAATCGCTAATGTAGTGCGTAAATTCGAACAAACTGGATCCGTAGCGGATATTGTGAAACCTGTGCATCATCGTAATGTGCGTTCGGCCGAAAATATTGCTGCTGTTGCTGCCAGTGTGGAGGATGTCCCGAATGTTTCGATTCCAAGCCGTGCTCAGCAATTGGGCTTGTCAAACACATCATTGTGGCGAATTTTGCATTTGGACTTGCACCTACATCCATATAAAGTCCAACTGGTACAAAAATTAGAGCGTGGTGACCATGGAATGCGTCGGGCATACGTCGATTGGGTGAACGAACAACAGCAGCAAAATGCTGAATTTTCGCATCAAATTTTCTTCAGCGATGAGGCACATTTCGAGCTCGGTGGCTATGGGAACACCAAAAATTTCCGTATATGGGGCTCAAAAAATCCACACGAGATTGTTGAGAGGCCATTGCATCCGCCAAAAGTCACTGTTTAATGCGCATTATGGTCGGGTGGAGTCATCGGGCCGTATTTCTTTGAAAATGAGGACGGCGAGATGGTAACTGTGAATGGTGAGCGCTATGGCCGCATGTTAACCGATTTTTTTTTTTGCCACAAATTGAAGATATGGATACGGATGACATGTGGTTTCAGCAGGACGGCGCCACGTGCCACACAACACGACCGAACATGGCCATATTGCGAACGAAATTTGAGGGACGCATAATTTCGCGTTTTGGTGGTGCCAATTGGCCGTCCAGATCATGCGATTTGAACCCGCTAGACTTTTTTTGTGGGGTTATGCGAAAGACCGTGTCTATGCCAACTCTCCGCAAACTCTTGAACATTTGAAAGACAACATTCGTGAAGTTATGACCGAGATACCGCCCCATATGTGCCGAAAAGTCATCGAAAATTACCTGTTCCGGATCAAGGTGTGCGAGCAAGCCCTAGATGGACATTTGAATGATGTTGTATTTCACACATAATGGCATAAACCAAACTTTAATTTGAAATAAAAGTTTCATCGAAATTCGAATTCTAAGTGTGTTTTATTTCAATTTACTTTCGGAATTTAAAGTTGGAAAACCCTGTATATATTGGAATGCGTATGTACATGTGTGAGTATCATCACTTCCTGAAACCATCATACCCCGAAACCGCTTTGGTCTCAGGTACTCATCTCAGGTCTAATAAAATGCATTGGGATATGCACAAAAAGTTGTGTGCAATATTAGCTTATTCAAATTCATGTCGTAAAATAACAGAATTTAAAAAGCTGTATTAAGTTTATTTAATTCGCTTCGAATTACAAAAATAGAAGCCTAGCAAAAAAAATCGGTAAATAGGCATTTACCTAGCAACACATAGCTTTCGCTAAACGAAAAGAATGAAACCTCCCTCGAAATGTATCATTTCGTTATTATTTACAATTAAATTACAATTCAGGAAATTCATGTTTTTCAATTTATCGTTTTAAGCTATTATTCAATTTGATAAGATTTGGCTAAATACAATTTTCAATATACCATGCCAAACCGATATAGTGATTCTCAAATTTTCGTTAAAAATGGTAGTTATGTTCATGATCGCAAAATATTAGACCCGTAGTTTTTTATTTCTTCATTAGGAAGCTCATTCCATTTTTAGGGTGGTCCGAAAAATTATTTTACTCTATTTTTATCCAGAATGTTTTTTTTTCAATAATTCATAACTTTCGAACTACTGGACCGATTCAGATTATCTACATATTAAAGCAAGTAAGCTAATCTTCTTCGGAAAATACTAAACTCGCAGATTTTTTCGTTATTTTTGATACAGATTCTGTACGGTACAGAGTACAGATTTATGTCAAAAAGTACAGATTGGTACAGATTTTTTTCGTTTGCGAAAATTCTTACATTTGAACTTACATTTGAATCTGTGCGGTACAGAGTACTGATGTATGTCAAAAAGTACAGATTGGTACAGATTTTTTTCCGTTTGCGAAAATTCTTACATTTGAACAAAGCAACATTGAGGTACATGACGACTTTTACGCCGCAGTATCACTTGGTGCTGCTGATCATAAAAGCATTTACAATGCAATGATTGATCAGTTTCATAAGGACGAAATTCTTTACAAGAATAGTCTCAGAAACCCAGAAAATTTTCCAATTTGAATAGCATTAACGTTGTGTTAGAAGCGTTTCCAAGATTGTACAATGGGATTGTACAAGATGTGGAGAATTTATTATGTAGCCTAAAGACAAAATTACTGCGTAAGGAAATCACAATTCCAGAAAAAGAGCATTTGCTTTGAAATCGGCTCAGCAATGATACGATGAACGCTATTTTGAGATCAAAGGATTTGATCAAACATCGTGGTTTTTTTTATCCCATTTATTTATGTAAGGCTCATTAGCATTTTAGCTGTAACAGAGCCGAATTTTAATCGTGTACATGTCACATGGTTATCATATCTATAATTAGCACATTACACAGTTGCCATTCGCTAGTATTCCTTCTATACCATTACATATGGTACATTCACACAGTAGCCATTTAGGCGTAAGGGTATTCTTTCTGTTCTTCCATTATCCAGTTGGACCACCGGACAGCGGAGACAGTTGATTGATCATTGTTGAGTTATTTATAGAACAGTAGCCCGATGTGTCTGGCAGAGCAGAGCAGTTGTATGGATGAATCGATCTTATTTCGACCGTGGATCGATCTCCATCGCTGATGATTGTTGCGTGGACGTAGCTATTCTGTAACAACACAAAGATGGTCAATGAGGGCCCTGAGTTTTGAACTCACGATCGATCGCTTACTAAGCGAACGCGCAACCAATGTGGCTACGGAGACCCCCCCTGAAAAACATCGTGGTGGCAGCTCGAAAATTTCAAAAAATGATAGTATGCAATCTAGATTCGAAAAAACTGTGTATAAGCATCATCAAACACACGAATGACTTGCAAAATGACAAATGACAAAACATGAGTATTTTTGATTCGAATGAAAGTGTGTATTCCGTTTGGGTTAGAGGAAATATGAGTTTTCCACAGCAAAGAAGTGTTTTAGAAAGAGTTATAGAGTATTGATGGTTAAATATGAAGAAAATATACACTGACAAAAAAATAGTACTCTTTTTTTATTTACAAAATAAAAACTCAATTTGCAATATCCAAAATACATATTTTTTAATTTTTTTTTTATTTTTTCATACAAAATAGAAGTCATGCAAAAAATTTTAAAAATATTGGGCCTAAAACTATTTTTGACGAACTTTCTACATTACTTCTATTTTGTATGAAAAAATTAAAAAAAAAATTAAAAAATATGTATTTTGGATATTGCAAATTGAGTTTTTATTTTGTAAATAAAAAAAGAGTACTATTTTTTTGTCAGTGTACATTTTCTTCATATTTAACCATCAATACTCTATAACTCTTTCTAAGACACTATTTCGCGGTACGACTCATAGTTTTTGAGATATAAATTATCAAAGATTTCTCTTACTAAAATCGATACGCCCTTTTCAAAAGTTACGCTTGAGTAAAAAAAATCCCAATTGCTGTGAAAAACTCATATTTCTTCCAACCCAAAAGGGATACACACTTTCATTGGAATCAAAAAAAGTTTTTAAAATCTGCATTTTTAGAACGATTTCATTTGGAATTGCTGATTTGTAGTAAATAAATGAATGGTTTTTAATGCAAATTTTTTTTTCTCTACAACGAATATTTTCGATGGATATTTTCGATTAACACTGGTCGTGATTATGATCGATACAAAATGTTCACATAACAGTAGATTTCGTTAGCAATGGGATTTTTTTTGTGGTCATAATTTTTTTTAATCATAAATGAAAATAATTGATTGATAGTTTGATAGTACAGTAAAAACTTAGTCGATTAACATTATTTCAATATATCCGCAAAAGTCTCATCAAAATCTGTTCATGATTCCTCTCAGAAAACTTAATACTCTATTGAAAGATATTCATTCTAAACGAAAATTTATATCATTGTTCATTATGTTTAAGTAAAAATGTGCTAAAATGTAATCCTTTATTTACTTCATGCCCCCTTCATGCTTCAAAAATCAAAGGAATTTGATCAATTTCGCAGGTTAAGCATCCAATTGAGAGGCTACGAGACGATAGAAGGAAAACGTAGATATCCTTCGTGGCTCAAACAACAATTGAACAAAATGTAAAAAACGAACTAATTCTCGAGCGCTAATCATAACGCAGTGCTATAAGATACCTCATTCATCTGGCGAGTTTCAATCATGAATGATCTCATAACTGCGCATTTTATTACCACAATCTTCGAAGCACATTAATGACTTTTAAATAACAAAATGCCGTGCGACTCCCTCCACGGTTGTTTATTTTATATGCAGGAATTAGTTCTGGAATCAAATCCAGTCTTGCAGCAACTGATCGTGTGCAGTTCGCGAAAACTTAATCTCATATCAAATCTAATAGCGAGTAAAGTAAAGGCTACATTATTTTGGAATGTATTTTGTGATTATATATCAGATTTGAAATTATACGCGATTCGCGATTGTACCCGAATGGAATATAGGGAAACAAGTAATTCTGTAAATTTTTGGAAACCATAACACATCCATCCCATGCCAGAGTGAGACAGAAAAGGGATACTGTCAGTTTCTTTTTAATTTTGCTGAATGGCCAGAAAATAAATTCAAATTCAACACACACTCAGCGTAGCTTCCACAACACACGCATACAAATTTCGAGCAGTCTCAATTACCGAACACTGCTTTTGACGTGGGACTACGTCTAACCGGAGTATATGGGGAGTAAACTGAAAACCTGAACACAGAACATGCAAGAAAAAATGAAAGATTCCGAATGCTTACAAATAGAACATTTCTTACTGGATCGCAAAGATGTTTGCATCAATTGATAGGGAATATTTCTACGCTTCTATCGCATTTAATGAAATGTTATTTTTCATTAGAGAAAGAATAACTGAATAACTGTAAAATGTTAAGTGTTATCTAAACGCCCTAACTACCTCGTTTTGATAGGCCCGATTTAAGGTTTCCCCAACACAGCCATCATAACCAAGCAGCCTAGAGGAAATCGGCATTGCAAATACATGAAAGCATGGAGATTTTTGTTCTCACCAAAATGTGTTCCCTAACACAGACTTCAAAACCAAGCAGCGTTGAATAAATCGGCATTGCAAATACATGAAAGTTGAGGGTATTTTTGTTTCGACTGAAATGTATTTCCCTAACAAAGAATTTAAATCCAAGGCGCGTGGGGAAATTGGCATTTCAAATTCATGCAAGTCGGGGGCATTTTGTTCCGGCGGACATGTGTTTCCCCAACACAAACCTCAGAACCAAGGTGTCTGAGGAAATTGGCATTGCAATTTTTTGCAATTTATTTGTGTTAATGTGTTTACCTAATACAGACTTCTAAGCCAAGGTGTCTGGGCAATCAGCATTGCAAATACATGTAAGTCGGGGGTATTTTTGTTCCGACTGAAATGTGATTCGCTAACACAGACTTTGAATCCATGGAGCGTGGAGAAATTGGCATTGCAAATAAAGGGTGTGTCACATCAAATTGCATCACGGAAAAAACGCTGTAGAAATTCGCCCAGTAGACCGATCCTTTTGAAAATTTTAGACAGTAAAATAAAAACTATTAAACAACTTTTGACATTTTCCATTTTCCATACTTCGAGCCCAAGCCCGTATGCTCGCACCTTCCTCTTTACCCCGTCCATAAGGTTCTGTACAACGTCAGGTTGTAGTTTTTTTTTAACAGAAATCCATTTTCTCTTGAAGTCCGCCTCCGATTTGACAACTTTTGGGTTCTTCCTGAGGGCCTGCTTCATAATCGCCCAATATTTCTCTATTGGGCGAAGCTCCGGCGCGTTGGGCGGGTTCATTTCCTTTGGCACGAAGGTGACCCCGTTGGCTTCGTACCACTCCAACACGTCCTTTGAATAGTGGCACGAAGCGAGATCCGGCCAGAAGATGGTCGGGCCCTCGTGCTGCTTCAATAGTGGTAGTAAGCGCTTCTGTAGGCACTCCTTAAGGTAAACCTGCCCGTTTACCGTGCCGGTCATCACGAAGGGGGCGCTCCGCTTTCCGCAAGAACAGATCGCTTGCCAAACCATGAACTTTTTGGCAAACTTGGATAGTTTATGTATGCGAATCTCCTCCGGAACGCTGAATTTGTCCTCTGCGGAGAAGAACAACAGGCCCGGCAGCTGACGAAAGTCCGCTTTGACGTAGGTTTCGTCGTCCATTCCCAGGCAATGCGGCTTCGTCAGCATTTCGGTGTACAGCTGCCGGGTTTGCGTCTTCCCCACCATGTTTTGCCTTTCGTCGCGGTTAGGAGCCTTCTGAACTTTGTATGTACGCAGGCCCTCCCGCTGCTTGGTCCGCTGGACGAATGAAGTTGACAAATTCAGCTTATTGGCGACATCCCGGACCGAACTTCTCGGATCACGTCTAAACTGCTTAACTACGCGCTTGTGATCTTTTTCACTGACGAAGCATCCATTTTTGCCGTTCTTCACCTTCCGGTCGATGGTTAGGTTCTCGAAGTATCGTTTTAGTACTCTGCTGACCGTGGATTGGACGATTCCCAGCATCCTACCGATGTCCCGATTTGACAACTCCGGATTCTCGAAATGAGTGCACAGGATTAATTCACGACGCTCTTTTTCGTTCGACGACATTTTTCCAAATTTACGAAAAATTGACAGTGAAGCATGGCCAACGTGATCTATACACTCTTATCTGATTTTAAAGCGAAAGCTGAAGATATAATTCCTAAAAATTAAATTTCTACAGCGTTTTTTCCGTGATGCAATTTGATGTAACACACCCTTTACATACAAGTCGGAGGCATTTTTGTTCCGGCTGAAATGTGTTTCCCTAACACAGACTTCAGAATCTGAGGAAATTGACATTGCAAATTCATACAGGTCGGGGGTATTTTTGTTCCAACTGAAATGTGTTTACCTAAAACAGACTGGTGTCTGGGGAAATCGGCATTGCAAATACATGTAAATCGGGGGTACTCTTGTTCCGACTGACATGTGTTAGCCTAACACCCACTTCAAAAACAAGATGTCTGGGGTAATCGGCTTTGCAAATAAATGCAAACTGCGAGTACTTCTGTACTGGCTTGCCTTTGGGCAGACTAGAATATGTTTCCTCAACATATAGTATAAAAAGTGGAAGTTGAAGTTGTTGATTTATGCAAGCCGAGGGTACTTCTGTACCCGCATTTTTTTTTTGCACTTCGAAAAGTGTTTTTCTAATACGGATTACAAAAGCGGTTACGAACACAACGCTTTGGCTCGGTTATTCAAGATTGTATTGAAGGATATGCTTTCATATCTTCAGCTCACTGAATTTCTACGCATACCATTTCATGATTAGGCAAAATGCTGATAGCCATTTGCTGCGATAACGCCCATTGATTAAACAATATGCGTTTGACGTACATGTCAAAATCGAAACTGAGTGCCTGAAGTTCATCAAATCAAGCAAATTCGCGTTTCGAGATGTACGTACACTTGAGAGATGCAAATTTCAGAGGGGAATGTAAAATAAAGTAATCGTTTGATAATTCTTCCGTTAACATATTTTGTCCTAGGCATCATACTAAACGTAAAAGGATTGTCATTAAATTTACAATAAAAAATTTAATCATTACAAACAAATGATTGCTAAGCTAAGGAAGTCCCACGACAGCCTTGCGGTTATATCATTGATAGATCCCACCCATTTTTTTTAAATGTAAATTTACTAAACTTTAATGTTATAAACAGTTGCATGATGAAAACCCTCACATTCTTTGGGGGTATAGCCTTCATTTTAACATCATGCACAAGTATTGATACAGTCTATTATTCATAATACATATGCAAAAAAGTAACTGTAAAAATCAGTGATAAAATGTTTGTGTTATCACATTCCGCAGAAAACAAACCGTGTTATTTTTTTAGCTTTTGTAGTTGTTTTAACTATTTTGTTTACTGGTTTCACGTTAAGTGCTAGAAAAGGTAAGAATCTACTATGAATGGATGAACGAATGATCTTTCATGCGGAATTCTTCATTCAAATTAGTATTTGAATAGTATTCGGAATTTGAGACAAATCTAACTGAACATATTTTTTGTTTTTTTACCATGAATATGTATTTGTAAATCAATTTTATTGTAGAAAAATGAAAAAAGGCTCTATTGTATCTAGAGATGGGCAAAACACTTTGATGAACGGTTCAGTCAATAACCGTTCATCTAAGTGAATCAGTTCTTTTGAACCGTTCCATCGCTCTTTCGTTCAGCGGTATTAGAAATAACATAGAATGTTAGCTGGAAGTGTACGTATGGGATTTATATTTTTGAAATTTAGTAGGGAAAGATAAGCTGCTTCTCCTTTAAAAGTCGCAAACTTGTAACTGTTGGTGTAAGTGCATGGGTGAGATGCACAAATCTAGCGCGTTTTGTGTCGAATAATGAATATGAAAACTTTAAATGGGAAATATCTGAGCGTGGATAAGCGTGATGGCTCACCGCTTCATGCCACACTCACAACGCCGAGACGATGCTACACTCCCCATGCCCGAAGACATCGGCACCGGCCACTAGGTGGCACTAATTTTATGGACGAAGGTCGACGGTTACCTAGTACCTAAGTACGGGCCTAGGGGGTATATACAGGACCTGTATATACCCCATGCCCAGAAACGTAAGAACCAGGACTTCAAAAGAATCATTTGTACCGAACGGTTGTGTCGCGAAAAGAGAGAAGTAACCGCGAATATCCGCGTGACTAAAGGCGGTTTCGAGAAAGAAGTTTGGTGGTGCGATTTCGCGAGTGCTCGCGATTAAAGCGAGGTTCGCGAGGGTTAATAAAGCAGATCCTCGAAATCAAGGCTGGAAGAGCCGCTGTGAGTCGCCACACTGCCCTGGCCCAGAGTCCCGGAACGAAGGTGAATGTAGGCTAAGGAAGTGGGCGAAAAGTAGCGTGATTGCTCGTGCAGGTAGTTCCTTGATCGCGTAGTCCATTACGATTGCCGACCCTGAGGCTAAATAAAGAGAGTTTTGTGTGTGCCACGAGGCGCCCCCAGCTGACAAATTACAAACTGTGTGTGAAAATATGTTTATCGGCCGACAAAAGTATATGTAATAATTTAATGCGCACGAAATATGTGCAATTTTTCATATTTTCTGTTTGAACATCACACAGGTTCCATGTATGATCATATATCATAATGTTCATTCAGAGAAAACATTCAGCAGCGATTTTCACTAACAATCAATCATACAAACAATCACGATAACACGTATACGCAATAGGCCAAACAATGGATTGAAAGCAACGAAAAAACTTTTTCTCAACTTGCCCTCACTATAAGATTTTATGTTTACCTAATTCATGAATCGCCTCAGCTTCCCCCATATTTTTTCTGATAATCAGGATATGAATGTTACTAGAAAGAATACATGAAATTGAAAATACATAGTTTTGCCTTGAGAACTACGAAAATCTAATTTAATGTTTGACCCAAAAATGAGTATACAATAATGAAATAAACCCTGCGTTAGATGCATTTTGCTCATAAATGACAATATCGTTTTATTTTTCTTACAAGCGTTCTCGTTATATTTATCTTTTCCGTCCAGCGCGAATCAGTTCGGCTGTACTCGTTCGTTCGCAAACAGTTCGCCCGCAAACACTTCGTTTTCGAACAGTTCGTTCCCGAACTGTTTGGGAGCAGTTCGTTCACAAACAGTTTACTCTCAATCAGTTCTTTCCCATACAGTTCACTCGCAAACAGTTCGTTCACAAATAGTTCACTCTCAATCAGTTCGCTCTCAAACAGTTCACTCGAAACCCGTTCTTTAGGAATCAGTTCGTTCACAAACCGTTCGCTCGCAATCAGTTCGTGGGAAGAACTAACGTTCTTTGAAAAAGAACGACCGTTCGTTCACTCTTTTCGGCGAACTAGTTCTTTCGTACCGTTCGCGAACGGTTTGCCCATCTCTAATTGTATCCAAATATTAAATTAATTTCCCGAAACAGTAGTATTTTGAGTAATGAGGCACTGTATATTGATCAACAAAGCTTAAGTGTTCAGAATTTGACACAAAACGGTAGACATTCTGAGAGCCGACAAACAATAGGAAAGCTTTTTGAAAAATGACAGTTGTGCAATTGCTGACCAAATACCGCGTTCTAAATAAAATGGATTTATATAAAAGTTTTAATATTGAATTCAATTTCTGAGTAAGGTTTTGAACAGTGCATTTAAAATGTTATTTTTCCTAAGTAGATCATTTAATTTGCAATAACTTTGTCAAACATCATATATTAATTAGACATCTAGATTTTGAGATATAATCTTTTAAAACATAGATCAATGATTTTGAATATGCCTTTTTAAAAAATCAGTCGTAATTTAAATTGGTCATATAATGATGAAAATTGTAATTTTATGTTGATTCCATTATTAGTAGAATGTTTCAAAAAAAAAATCGAAGAGAGTCGCCCTAAAATTTGCTAAAATTGTTTTATCTAAAACGTTCATGTTATAATCAGCTCAAAGCTTCCATTACAACAACACAATCAACACACCCAAATTGGGTCGTGATTTTGAGTACATGTTGAATATGTTTATTTGGTTCATTCGATAAAAGACTTTGACTTTAAAGATTTTGCGATTCTGTGTGATATTGATTACTCACTCTGGTTTCAACACTAAACTCACTGTGTGACTGTGGGCAAGTGGTTTGTGGTTTCAAGGCTTATCACACAAATCTGGATGAGAGCTTTGAATAGGCATACCGATTAGATCGGGGAATTTCTTCAACTATGAAGTATTTTTCTACGCTTATCTTCGAGCGTACTTCTCATGCGCTCGAATCCTGCGCATGCGCTCGAATCCTCGTCAGAGAAGACACCACTTACTGTGCCGCCGCGATACAGCCTCGCACAATCAATGGAATTCGAGTGGGCTTGAATATTTCAATCGTCTGTCAATACTGGGAATCTCCGGAACAATGCGTAAACAAGTTTGCAAAATTATTTATACGACGAAGCTTTCAGCGTGGATTTGTTTTGGTCTTCCCCAATATGGGGAATAACCTGTTGCATTTGATATAACAAAACAATGTTTGGAACACATTTTCAAGCAAACATAAATTATGCACGAGGGTAGTGACAATTTTTATGACTAAATCATGTATCGTCAATCAATCCCAAAACACCGCTTAGGCTACCGCAACCCCATCACACTGCACTCCAATTACAGGTATTATGATCTACTATCCGCAAAATGACCTCTATTTGGTATTCTTCTCGTATGCACCCAATAACCACACGACGCACTCTAGTTTTTCGCAACCCGACGCCAGGCACAATCAATCACCGTCGTCCGTTGAATTTGGAACCAAACAAAATTCAAACTGTTTCCGAATCACCGCAATCACAAGCTCTCAGCTCAGGTATCCTAGCGAACCGAAGGCGACAAATAATAAATAGCGAGCGCGCGCGCTTCCACCAAACCGCTTCGCGCGAGAACAGAATTTCAACTAGCCGCTCGACACAGCTTATTATGAGCTATCGAGCCCCACGCCGCCCGCAAGTAGCTTTTTCATGTTTCTTGCAGATAGTGTGTATGTGGTTTATTAGCCGTGGCGCGAGCCAGCCGGCAGGTGGTGTGATTTTGGAACCAATACTCGTTTTACATCTAGGCTTCGAAAGTTTGATTTTATGGTTTTCCCCGACAGTTACTTAATGTTACAACAAAATTGGAGAGGTAATTCAGGGAAACTTGGAAAGGCTGGTTTTAACTGGTTTGGAGTTATAATCGTATTCAAAATCACAGGAAATTTAATGCTTTACATACTATTATATTGATAGCTTACACTTACAATTACACTTCCCTCCATGCTGCTCTGTCTTTCACTTACATCAGATTTTTAAATATTTTCTGCATGATTATAAGATTTCAGGATTCACGTTTGATCAGATGCACTTCTATGTTTTTGGCCATTCAACCAAAATTAAAAGCCTGGTTGATGGTTGATTATTTAGGTTCTTTTTGATAATTCGGAATATTTGTAGGAATAGGAATGTTGTAGAAAAAAAATATATTTGATTCGTGAAATACAAGTAAGTAACAAAACCAATCTAATGCTCATATCATGTCGACGCCCATTACAAGGCATAATCAAATGACGGTAGATCTTTTAGCTGAACCTCCCTCCCCAGCATCCACCGTCCATCGGTCATTTTTGCTGCCATTTGTACTAACCGAAGGCACGACATGCGAATCGTACAGCAGCAGCAGCATCAGCAGCGTTTTAATCCGATTGAGATCATCGTGTAATCGAAAGAAGCCTGTACATACTTTCAGCAGTATGTGGTCCCGTACCTTTGCCTGGCAATGCGATGTGGACTTAGCGGCCGATAAAAAAAACGACAACCTGTAGCAGAACCCACGAGAGCGTAACAAACAGCCAATAGTAGATGAAGGAGAGTGAAATTAATAGTGTACGTAAGGTTCGTCTGACCCCTGGATTCCCTTTTTTCGACTTGGGCTGCTTCGCTGCTGCCTGAAAGTGAAAACATAAACAATCCACCCACTACTCAGAATGGTTATATTTATTTGCGCGACGCTATGTGTGGAATTGGCGGGGACAGTTTTAAGTTTTATTTTCGATGCGATTTTCGGGGCCAAAGCATTTGTGCACCGAGCAATAAGAATCAAGAGAATCAAAGGAATGCTTTATAATTTCTTATGAAATATTGATGAAACAAAACCATGTGAAAAGTATCCGGATCCCATACTTTGGGGTGATGACCTGCAATAAATACAACTCGAGATGTGCTGTTTACTTTTTTGTGGGAGATCAAAAAGAGTCCATACGATTGAAGGACGATATATTTTTTTTCTTCATGAGATAACGATTTGTGTGTTTAAACTATCATCTCAACCTAGCTTATGCAAAAAAAAACCCTTACACACTCTCACTACATAGAAGGGTAAGAAATTCCAGTTTGAAGGGGTTACTCATCATATGTAATTATAATTGCATGTCAATCAATCAAACATTCCTCCAATAGACTAGGAAATCATCCCTGACAGATTGTTTCTTTCTTTGCTCTATTGGTTGTTGTATAAAAGATTCCAATGTGTACGTATTCAGACATAATTTGACTGGTAATAAAGGTCACGATTCATGTAAATTTATATTGTACATGATATATAATGTCAAATCGCATATATTGATGTCGATAATATTGAGAATATTGAAAATCGGAGGCGATCTGGCGTAGAGGTAACATACGCTAGAGATTACGAGTTCAATTCTCACTCCCGACATTCTTCCGAAATGAAAGTAAAGTGATGAACCATCCAAAAGTGTTAAAAGTCACTTTAATACAGGAAAAATATATTGAAAATTGCATAACAAATGCGTGTACAAGTTGTTTCAAACGATGACAAATTTATGAAAAGTTGAAAACTTTTAACAGTTACAGTCGCAATTGTAATCTCCCGCTACAAATCATCATCATGATTTCCAACTTACCATAAAATGTGAATAACTTTTGTTTATAACCCGTTCAAAGAATGCCAATCTACAGTGTCGGACATAACATTAAGAACACTGTTCAAGCAAAAAATAAAGTGACAAAAATTTGAGAAAATATAATCCAATCCAGTGTGTCTATAATGTAAGTTGTAGCAACATTAACCTTCCCGGGCCCCAAAAACCCCTACATACAAATTTTTACGTCGATCAGTTCAGTAATTTTCTAGTCCATAAGAATCAGAAAAACAGAAAGACAGACATACATCACTCCATTTTTTTATAATAGGAGTACCCAATGAGGTACATATAGAGGTGGAGCAGTAGGCGAAGTGTATCTGTATTGGCAACCAAATTATCGTGTCGTAATTATTTGCATTCAATATGGAATGTATATGGAAGAAACAAAACAATGTTGAAAGTACTCACGGTTGCATGAAAATTTGAGCCAAAATTCTCATGAAATCATTCAACTGGTTGTTTTTTAACAGATGACAATTATATCGTGGCTTATTTCAATTATTCATGTGGTAAAAAAGTCAAGAGAGCAGTCGTATGCTTATTTCTCGAAAGCAGTAACATTTTCGGTGACATTTTGATTAACTGGCGATTATTATCTCACAACATACACACCGACACTGAGAACCTTCGAAACAGCAACTTCATAACGGTAAAATAATGAAACTTTGTTTGTTTCTATGAACGTGGGGGAGTGAAAATGCCACATGCAAATATCACTCATATCCGTCTTTTTCGACGTGATTTCACAAATATTCACTCCACGCTATCACATTAGCCTCATATTCAGCGAAAGCTCAACAAAAATGTACTTTTTTAATTGATAAATTACTTCCTGAAAATAGCATTTCCACATGGATGCGGTGGGCAGTAAAAGATAAACACAACGACTGACGTCACTATTTGCGAAATAGTTATGGCAGCGCATGCTATGTCGCTCGAAACTCGACCATTTTCATTACCTTTTTTCCAGGACATTGAGGAGTACCGGTAGGTTTTTAGTTTTTTTTTTTCAAAAATTAATGCTTTATTCTACAAAAATGATTACAAATTTAATATTCAAAGTATTGCCCATTGCTAGTCACAACTTTCTCCCATCTTTCTGGCAATTCACGCACCCATTTGCGAAAATAATCGGCCGGTTTGTCGGCTAATGTTTTTTACGCTTCAACTTTTTGACGTATACTGAAAAAGACGCGCAATGACAGTAGTTTTCTGCAATTTGATTCACTGGAATAATAATCAAGTTACGCCATCTGTTGTAAAAGCGAAGAAACTTACCGATACACCTAATATATAGATATTGGAATAATAGTTCTACCTCAATTAATGTACGCAAAACAGTCTCAGCTCTCCAAAAACCATATGAAAGTTAGGGTCACAAGAGTAATGTAAATGATGGAGTGGGTTAGTGAGATGGTTGCAACTCCATTAAAAAGTCACAGGAGGGTTGTGTCCGAGACACGACCGCATAGTTGACGTAGGATTCCGTTAGGCTATCTGTCGTTTTTTGATATGTTTGAAGAATTACATCGTTAAACTCTTTGATAATGGTTCGGTGGCCCTGAAAAGCGCCGTTTTGATTGGTTGTTGGGTATTGGTTGTTCGCTCCACCAGTTTTTACCGAGTGATGATGACAGAAGGATGGTAAACAGTCGTGCGTATCGGATAAATGATACCGAAGTGGAACGAGATATGATGGAAACCGACCTCTGGGATGCTAGTCGAGATGCCTCCTGTGATATGTATGGATGAAATAAAGAAAAACAAAACTCACCAATGTAATATAATATACTTACCAATACCGAACACAATTATCATTTTTTCTCATCAGTAAAAACATGATACTTTAATATAGAGAAAACATTTTTGAAATGGAAAAGGTAATTTTCTTTTATATTTTTCACTTTCTGAGTGTTTATTCAACCCAATGCGAATTTTAATTGGACTAACAACACCTAATACTATATTTATAGCATATGGTAAATCACTTTTTGTAATATTTCTTCACTTTTCCAATTTTTCCCGCCGTATGAACTTTCATTGGGTGAAAATGAACACAACAAAACAGACAGCTTAAACCAAACGACTCGTTCTCGAGCGGGAACACACCTTTATTTTTATTTATGAAAATAGAAATAAATCGTTTCATATATCAAGTCATTTTTAACACAACTGCTACCATATACAATTTTGCACTCTGAGGTCTGATGATCTGGTGGACCACTGCAGGGCACTAAACAAAGCCTTCTATGGTATGACTCTCAAAGATTTACGGCGTCTGGCCAACAACCTCCAGCACGAATTCAACCAAGTTGCAAAACTGGCAGGAAGAGATTGACATTATAGCTTCATGAGGAACCATCGTCTGTCTTTTCGAACCCCACAACAGTACAACGAAGCAACAGCGCTCCTATGCGAAGCGTTGGAATCCTCAGGACCAAAATCCAAAATGAGGAATAAAAATAAACAATTGCTTCAAAATAATTCAAGATGAATTTGAAATGAAAAATGTTTTTATTTTCACCATGCATTCGTGAGTATAGATTACGTACATAAAAATAATTTCTGTGGAAACTTGAGTGTTCGAAATGATTTAAATCAATATTTCAATTGTGGGTGGGACGAAGCTCGCCGGATTTTATCGAAAAAACTAGTACTCCCGATGACTTACGATAAGAATACGAATAAGACAATGGAAAGAAATCACAATGTCATTAAAAAATTAAAAATTAAAAATCAAGCAGCTTTATGATTTCATGTGTATTTTGCATAAAAATATCACGAAATCATTTTTGAAACATTCCTTTGTTTCTTCCTCATAAACTTCATAGTCAATGTGCCAATGACTTTTTATTGACTTTTTTTTTTGTTTACCGATTCACATACATTTCGTCTACCGTTCCACTCTCTTATATGTCTTAAATTCATTGATCATTTTCAGTTAGTCAGTTGAACTTCCGGTTAGAAGCTAATTTTGTTTTTTGTTCGGATCAAGCTGGTCGAAATGTCGCAACATTTTCCAAAGTGATGCCAAAAAGCCTGCATTAACTGTTGCAGAACGTGTTAGGCGGTACAGAAAACGGAAGCTAGGAGAAACGGTTTCATTGACATCTGAAGCTGCAGGCAAATCATTCGTCGTGCCACTCTTGAATGCACTAGTGTAAAGTGACCAGATAGTCAGAGGTCTAACGCGGGATACACAAAAAACAAAACTTTATATATATACGTTATGTGAACATAAACCATAGTTAAGCGAGTCTAAACTGGTCAGTATTATTTCTTTCTGAGTATCGGCACTCAGTTGTGATTTTTCGGTGGTTTAGATTTTGTTTAAGCCCGAAAATCACTCGCTCAATCAGAGCATTTAAGCCTGGCAAGCACGATTCAAATTCTACAATTTTCTTCAAATTACCGAATGGAATGCTCGAACATTCCAATTCATTTTTTATCGATTTCAGTGTTAACGTATGCATTCAAAAAAATGGACTAATTTTGGATGGCGATGAAAGATAATTTATAGGAACAAAATTTCTTTAAATCTTACGCTTATTAAGTCTACAACAAAAATAATTCAAGGCTATTGATTCGCAGCAGCAGCACTGTCAAGCAAAATAATGATTTTTCCATACTGCAAGCTCCACCCACAGCGAAGGAGTTGGACATCCTGAGGCACTCTGTGTCCGCCAGATATAGCCGAGCTGGTATTTACAATATCATCTCTTTGCCGTCCTTAACCCGGAAGATTGAAGCAACCGGCCAAACGGTGGAGAAGAATCTGGCCAAAATGGACATTTTTATGCGGAAACGTAAGACGAGACCGGCCGTAGCTGAGCAGCAGGCAATCCCCCAGAAGGAGTAGCTTGAGGTGCTGGTGAAAAACTTCTTTCCGGCGAAAGAAGTGAAAAACTTCTTTCCGTACTCATAAAGAAAGACTAGACGTACTTGATGCTAGAATTCAACGAATGGCAGGGGACCGGGTACTTTACGCTCCCCAGGTAAGCGATGACGTCGAATATATCATTCACATCAAGTTCTCGAAAAAGGTCCTTCTCTGACAGACGTGAAGGGAATGTCCAAGCCGCTCTTCTTTCGAGTCATATGATGAACGGGGAGATATATAGTACGGAGTGCTTGCCGGAGTTGGGAAGGTGATGTGGTATTCATGCCGAACCTGGGATCAGCCCATTATGCCAAAAGATCACTGGAGGATGGATCGGCTGGAGATACACCTTTTCGCGAAGACCACCAACCTTCCCAATATTCCCCAGCTGCGCCCGATAGAAAACTTTTGGGCGAATGGTCAAAATAGAGAGACAAGACGACTACCAAACCCACGAAAAGGTAAAATAACACGCCGATATACATCTTTTCATCGGCCATGGTTCAGGTTCCGACCAACTTCCGTAAGACCGCCCAGCGCTTCATTTACGATACTTCATCGAACAACTCGGTCTCTTCCTGTCGAGTATACACTAGTTCTTCCGGCTTATTTAAAACGTTAAGCCCTGACCGAGCTAGGGAACCAAAGGTGAACTTTTCGCCTGACTCACGTTGGTCCCTGCGGATAATTAGGGGACGTTTATAAAAATCATTTTCCAATTTTGTTGCTGTCGCTTCCAGTTGACACTCTCTAAACAAAAAGCCCAATGTCGGTGCGATGAAACCAGCTCAACGTATTAATTTTTGGTTGCATTAGAAGCGCTCTTGAACAGTCTGCTAAATAAAAGTTTTTTTTTGAGGTACATTCATTTAAGAAAATCAACATGATCAAATCAACATGAAATATATTGATATCGCGGGACACTTTCGTTTCTTTTGCCAAATGCGGGACGTTTCGCGGGACGGGATCTTACGCGGGACATTTTGTTGAAATGCGTGACTGTCCCGCGTAACGCGGGACGTCTAGTCAGTTTACACTAGTGGGAAATTAGATCATTCTGGACATAGAAGTTGTGAATGATACATCTTACCACTTCAATTGATATAACCAGTTCGAGGGATATCAATAGGGGAAATGCGGTTAAAATGAACAGGGTTGGTAAAATGAACCAGTGCTCAAACTTCGATAATGTAACTAAATACCAATTGATACTTCTTGGTTATCCTAATCTTAAAACATTTGAAGCTATTTAAAACACCCTGTTATGGATGAAATAAAACAGAAGTTTTTCTCACGGTAGCCATTCGGATGTAATTCTGCGCGCATCGTATTTAAGGAATTTCCCGTGTAATTTAAATTATTCGACCTTCGACCTTCGAGAAATCATCAGTTTTGACGGCTGTTCACATAGATGTAAACAGATATTTTGTTGATTTCAGTGAATAGTTCGTATTCGAAATTACTTTGTTGTTTGGGATAATGAGCCACCACTGGATGACAACTTACAATGTTATGTTTTCTAAAGGTGATATACCTTATCACACGTTATCCTTCAAGGCGTTAGATATTTCTTACTACGTTTTGTACGTATGAGAAAATTCTAATTGCTACTCTAGGTGAATAGGCCCAGATTATTTCATACATATACCTACTTTCTCAATAATGATTCAAACCAATGTTATATAATAAATCTAACCCATTTAGCAGAACATGTACAGGTGTTCACTTTACCACCACCAGGATATCATTTTAACCGCACGCTAAAAAATGTTCGATTTTACAACTTTTTTTTCTTTTAATGAAATATGTACTTTTTTTCTTTATTATAGTGATTTTCAACACATTTCGGCTGGTTCGTCACTTTCGGGAGTCGGGAGTGAGAATTGAACTTGTGATCTCTGCATGAGAGGTATGGATGTTACCGCTACGCCAGATCGCCTCCTCATGAAATATGTACTATTTTTTATAATAAAGCCGTTTGATATCTTGAACAACAATTAGTTCAGCTATAATATTCTCCGAAGAACGGAGATCGTAGTGGTATGTGGACGCTGTAAACGAGAATATTCCTTAGGGTGTTCATTTTAACCACTTTACTCCTACATATAACAAATAGCCCTTTTCAGGGCCACCATTTGAAGTTTCAAAAGAATTAAAATAACAAATTTTTGAACAATGTTAAAAAACATTTTAAAAGAACCATTGTTCAGAGCAATCACAGTCCTACGTCAAACTTACGTCCGTGCCTCTAGGCTCAGAACCTTCAACTTTTAAAGTAAACGGACTCTGAAATAAAGTCATTGGGCATAAGACGAAACACTAACCGTGAAAAATTTATTTTAGTCTCATCAACGCCCTAGATTAAAGAAGGAAGAAGAGTGCCAATTATCATCTTCTACTTGCCTAATAATTGTTGAGCTTTTAGAACATTTTATATTATATATTATTATTATGTTTATTTACAATGAAACCGTTACACTTAAAAAGTTTTTCATACGTTTTCTGTATCATTAGTATGTTTCTCTACAATGAACCAAACAACTATTTTTTACATTTTTACAATTGCAAATTCGCGTGAAAAACCCCATAAAGAAGCAGCGGTAAAAAAACGGCGTGAATAACCCTGGGTGTAATTTTTTTTCAGAATATTAAAAAAAAACGTTTTCTAGAAAAATGAATTTTGAATTTTAAAATAATTTTCTCGTTCCTATCATATTGTTTAAAAACTCAAAACGGTGTACTCAGTACACTCAAAACGGTGTACTCAAAAATCATTAATAGAAGTCTGGTAGAAAAAAAGTGTTGCACTGTGTAATTAATGCCCGCGGAACTGACACTAATTAGTTTTTCTTTTTCTTACTTTTTGTTTTCATAACAGCTTTGATTCAAAAATAATTAATTAGAAATGCGATTATTTACATTATTTATCATAGCAATACACCTTCTCTTGAGATAAATTTAATTTCCCGCTAATCGCAACATTCAGCTACAGAAATGCATCAAAAAAATTATTAGCATGGATGAAGCTAAACTTCAATCCATCTCTATAGTTTATCTAATCACTATAGCTACTACAAGCGTAGATAAATGATAATATAATTAAATGTAAAAGTGTATGGGGATTTCGGGAAATATGCCATTGTTGATTAGTATTGCAATAAAAGACTCTCATTTTCACAATCAATTGTTCATATGGTTTATTATTTGAAACAACCCGAAACAACTTCTACCCGAAATGTTATATATTGCAATTCAATCCCACAAATTGGCTGAGAGAACGACTGGACATTTTAATATAGAATGTTGTAGGGACATTAGATTCAAACTAGGATACACTAGGCTTTGCCTGATAAAATTAGTACGTATTTCAATATTAGTGTAGTAGAGTAGTGTTTCTAAAACACTACAAAGAAATAATTTCTAGTACTTATCAAAATCGATTTGGTGAATTTAAATATTTTTTTCATCGAAGCAAAAATTGAGCATTGTATAGATTTATTCACGTTTTCAAAACCTCCTATAGATTGGTTGTTAGATCATTATTTCATTCAATATTTATAATCGAAGGGTAATTTTCATTACAATCAAAGATCAGCAGTGACAGGTCTTACTGGAACATTTTATGAAGCAAATGAAAGCTAATTCATTAGATTCGTTTTTTTTTGTCACGGTCGTGTGTCTGCTCTTAAGCCACCACAGCAAGGAATCATACTTTATTTAACCATATAATAGTCCACACCAGGGTTTCTCAAAGACCACTTGGGGTCGATTTCGGTTTCTCAGGGGTCGACAGAAACGAAAATTGATTTTGCGGGTCGACGGGGCCTGAATTTAGACCCCTATAAAATAACATAAGTTCTTATTTGAAATATTTAAGATGCTCCTTGTGCTTGTGTTACATGAAGTTTTTTTTTCGAAAAAGCTATTCAACGGAAGAACATTGAGACTGATGGTGCACCATCAATGGTTGGTCGTCATCGTGATTTTACAGCTAACTCAAAGTTTCAATTGCGTAAGGCACTGGCCATTCGCTGCGTGATTCACAGATAGCATTTAGTAACAAAAGAATCTGAGCCCTAGATCGCATCAGTCTTTACTACATGTTATGAGTGCTATCAAAAATCTTCGAAGCAATTCTTTGAACACTCGGATATTTGCTCAACTGTATGAGAAAAACGAAAAAATCTTTACTCGGTTACTTCTACACGCTGGAGTTCGCTGACCACCAAGAGTCTCCCAAAAAGCAAGATTATCAGCTTGTTTGAATTTATGTCTCAGCTGCAGGGTGATGATTTCAACTTGATTGAAACAATATCAATAATATCGGCCCTTCTGACAAAACTTTCAAACCAAAATTTAAGCAGAAGAGAATATTCCCAGTTTCCGCATTTGTCAAAATTATCACAAAAGCTTCAAGACCAAGGATTTTACTAAAATGGATAATAAATCAGTACTATAACACATCCATGGAATGAGCCACGGTGATAATGCAAGAAAAGTTGATTATCATCAGCACAGATCAGGCAGGAGTACAACCAAAGTTGCTACTAGAATATATAGTTATAACGAAACATTGAAAAACAGTATCCTCCGATGTGAGACATTGCTAAAAAATATCTTCTCGTTTAACCATCATCATAAATTGTCGAAAAAAGCTTCATTATGGTTACAAACAACGCGAAACCGAAGGAACCGTTTGAAAATCAAAAAAAGCGGAGATTTAAGGCTTTAACTAACCAATATTGAACCGTATTTTGATATTTTGGTAGTTTGCAATTTGAATGTTTCTGTAGTTTGTGAGTAATTTGTATTAATAATTATTTATTATTCTTGATATTTACAAAAAGGTTATCTCTGTTTGTTGAATATGATGAGAAATTTTTTTTTCTGTATTATAGTGACTTTAAACACTTTTGGCTGGTTTGTCACATTACTTCCATTTTTTGGAAGAATGTCGGGAGTGTGAAATGGACTCTTGACCTTTTGCGCGAGACATGCGAATGTTACCACTACGTCAGATCGCGTCCGTGAGAAAATAATGTCAAATTTACTCATTTAACCAACTGCAATGTTTTCAAATTGATAATTATTCAGTAAGAAATAAAAAACTAAAGATAGGATTTTCAAAGAAATTTGGCTATGGGGGTCTAAGGTACGACTTGATTCTGGAAAAGGGGTCTCTTGCCCAAAACAGTTTGAGAACCCCTGGTCTACACTTTCTCTAAATAAATTTCAACGTCTAGTAAACCTGTTTATGAATTAATACGGAGCTTCTATGAATAATTTATAACGGTACTTGGTTTTAACAAAAGATTATTAGCGTGGAAAGCTAAGAGGATTTCGTCCAAGGGAAATTAATTTGGCCAAAAAGGGTTAATATTGTCTTAGCCCACAAATAATTTAAAAATCAGAGAAAACAGATTTTTTTTCTTTTCTGCCATTTTTGTGTAATGGACACAAATGGACAGACACACATCTAAGTGTAAGTAGAAGATCTAAAACTAGAACTTTAAGCTTTAAAATTATGTATGTTTTATCCCTATGCGCTCATGCACAATGTTTCAGTCTTTCTAAATTCATAAAAAAAAAATCGGTACCCACGAAGGTATTATAACACGAATATTCGGCGTGGAATTGCGCTTTAACATTTACATTATCGTTCGTTATCGTTCGCTAACTTGACCGGAAAATCAACCCATCAACACATCGAATTCTACTCGTTAACTGGGATGCAAAACAGCAGAAGCAATACTTCAAATTGAATATGACGCCTATTGATGATTCATTAATGGGTTGCAGCCCAGTTAACCCATGCCTTCTTGAAGATAAATCCAGTTAAAAAATAAAGTAGCGAATTATTTTTTATTATTTATTTCATTCCTTCGTTCAAACATCAATAGCCCCAACGATCAATTTAAAAAAACACCACCACACAAGATATTAATACGAAACCAATTGTATTGGAATAATTATCATCAAGTATGATAGACCATGAACCACAGAAAACAGACCAAACGTTTGCCACAATAACTATAATCCGCGCTGAAACCACCCAACCATTTCGCGAATAGTTCTGCCGATTAACGCACTTCTTGCATGCTCGCCAGAGTCATATTAATTGAAGCAACAAATCCGTACTAAAGGAGATTCATTACCGCAAAGCAGCTATAATTAACGATGGAATTCTCATTCATAGCACTAACCTGGATTCTCGACCAGCTTCACTGGAGTCTCCAGTAGTCTCAGCTTCTCCCGTGGGTCATCCAGCTCGAACATAAAGCTGCCGGCTGTGTGCGGCCCAAACGAGACGATGTGCAGTTTTTCTTCTGCACTGACAACTGAAAAAGATTATATTCTTTTTGATGCCGTTGAATGCCACCTGTTGCTACCTTGTGCCTTATGCTAGCGAATGGAGCATTTTCTAATTTGGCTCTACTGTATAATCACCAACCAACCAGCAATCACTAGCACGACATCGTTTTTCTTTTCCAGACTCGCTCCAACACCCGGCAGATTTTGTTCACGCCTCGCTAGTAGCAGTCATCAGAGGGAATTAGTTCAAAAGAGTCAGGACCCGCCGCCGGAAGTACAATTATCCACTCCACTGGGATGCAGTTATGGTGCGTATCCAACTATTTTGCGATGATTGTGCTCTCTGAATTGGCCGCAGCACGAAATCAACCGTGGAAAGAAGTGGAACGGAGAAACGCTTTATTTCCGACTTCCGGAACTTCACTCCTCTGCCATTGGCACACTCGGTCCACCCATTTCAACTTTGTCTTCTAGTTCACAGTCACAGAGGAAAGAAAGCCAGATCCAAAACTAAAATCAACAGGTTGAGTGCTTGTAAACTTGTGCCACACAAATTCTGATCTTGGTGACTTGACTTGGTCCGCTGGTGAACCACACTTTGCAACGTTCCTTGGAAAACTGGCAACGAATTTCCACGCCGTGTGTCCTTTTATAGCCTGTTGCCGCTGGCGAGATGCAACGGGGCCGAAGTTTTCGATCCTTCAACATCAAATATCTGCGCGCCTGTGTAACGCCTTCCTCTCGCCATCAGCGATGTTGAGGACCACGTGCTCGCCAAAGGGGGAGCGTTTATTTACTACGTGGAGACAGGACGCGATACGTTTCGTTTCAGCTGTGTGAGTGTTAAAAGCAAGAATTTCGATCTCGTAGTACGATGGAAACAATAAGATGATAATCTTTCATAATTTCACCGGCAATGGCTTCATTTCGGATGTATTTATGTGTAGTACTAATTTTATTCGTGATGTGCCCAAGTGAGTGAAGGGATGAAAACCGCGACATGCATTCACAAAATCGCTGAATCGGAATTCCATAACTCATAATCTAAAACTTTTCCCAGAATAAAAATCAATTATATTTCAACTATAGAGAGAAAAACTCTATTTTGTTTTGATTTAGTTTCACACCGCTCTAATCAGTGAAGTCAGTGTTTTTTTTTTTGGTAATCGTTCGTCAAATAATCTAATATTTTTCAGCTGTTTGTGTTTGCGGATAATCGTCTCAATACAGGATCTTTCAGATTGAACGCTAACGCAACAAATTTTAATAACTTCTACAGAAGTGAACCGGTTTTTAGTTTTAAGAAACGAAAATAAAGCTTGTTTTAGGACATTTTCCATGTGGCCACCCCTTTTTTGATAACGCGTTTTGAACGGTGGACAAAATTCTTCATGCACAACTCTAACATTACGACTTCGATGCTGTTGAAAATCCTAGTTATTTCTTCTTTAAGTTTCTCCAAATTTTGTGGCTTATTAACATAGCAACGATCCTTCACGTACCCCCAGATAAAGTAATCGACGACGAGAAATGTTGAAATTCTTACCATAACGGGTGTTAAATAAAAAATGAGAATTTTTTCAATCACATATAAAAAAAAATTATTTTTTTTCATCGATTTCAGTATTTTTTATTAATAACATAATGTATTTTCTTCAAAAAAATGTCAGTGAATGTGGTCTGCTGTTCGACGCAACTTTCTCGCGATGCTCTCACAAGAACGTTGTACGGCACTTACGTCCATTTTCCGGATACAATTCCGGATTCTTGTAGTCAGTTGCTTCGTGTCCTTGGCCCTCCAATTGTTTTTATACACTAGGACACTGAGTGAGCCAAAGAAATCCTCTATTGGGCGGCACTGGGGCAAGTTTGTTGGGTTACGATCTTTCGGCACGAACGGTATCTTTTTCTCCTCAAGATACGCCAGCGTCTTCTTGGCGTAATGGGAAGACGCCTTGTCCGGCCAGAAGACGTACTTCCCATCCGCGTGATGCTCGTTCAGGAACGACAGCAGGATTTTATCGAGGCACTTTTCTCGATAGATTTGTTGGTTGATTGCCAGACCGCTCGGCTTATACCAAGGCTTTAAAATGCCCCGGTCGGAAATGGCGATGTACAACATAACCTTTTTTTCAAACTTATGCTTGAACTTGTATTTCACTTCAGGCGGTGTGGATGACTTGTCGCTGGAGTAGTAATTATCATTTCCTGGAATATGCGTTTTGGACAGTGGAAAATAACTTTCGTCGTCCAGAACGAAAGACGTCCTGCGGTATGTTTTGGTCATCCACCGACTCTGTGATTTAACCGTCTCAATCTGCTCCTCCGTGTACTCCGGCGACCTCGTCTTATTCCGGCAGACGATTCCTTCCATCTTGAGGATCCGATTGATCAATACGTGGGAGCAGCCATATTTCCGACCTGCGTCACGCAGGCTGGTTGCGTCCTTGTTGTCAAACAGATTTTTTAACGATGTATTCCTCTGCTTCGTCATTATCGTCACCGGACGACCACTTCCGACCTTCCGCTCTACGTTCAGGGAACCCAGGATACGATATACCGTACTGACAGGTACATTTTCTTCCTTAAAATGTGCCACCGTGAACTTTTTTCCTTGCTGGAAATGCGTTTCGTAGAACCGTACAATGCGTTCGCGGAGCACGTGCTGTTTCGACTCCATCTTTGCTTTGACTAAATTCAAACTAGCAAAACCAAACACGCCTACTGTTTCTAGGGAGCCCAAAGAGCAATTTTCTTGGAGAAAGAAAATTTTACGCTCTTTATTTGAGTTACTGAAAGGTATTGAAAAAATTCTCATTTTTTTTAACACCCGTTAAAAGGACAAAGTTTCATTAAGGCTTCGGTTGCTCGAGTTATACGATTTCACTAAAAATACACGGTCTTGTAAATTGTACATCTTGACACTAGAAACCATCCGATGAGACAGAACGAGTAGCCGAATATTATCGTCCCGAAGTGGAGAATGCAGTGTTACCATCGACGAAGCGCAAAAAAATATTTATGAAGAGCTATTCGACTTTTTTGCGTGAGCGTTTAATCTGAAAGACCCTGTATAAAGTCTGCTTCATTTAATATTGGAACACAAACAATTGCGTGTAGTTCAGTCATTCATTAACGAATTCATAATTTGTTTTTCATACAAATGTAGCATTTTCTTTACTCTTTCCTAAAAAAAAATTAAAAAAATTATTCATTGCTGTTTCGAAGAAATTCTCGTACTTTTCCCGTAATACGGCACATTAGGCGGCGCACACCCTTTTCGTCCACCGTTTTGGCGATTTGATTCCACCAGTTCTTCATTTGAGTCATGTTCCTAACAAGTTTTCCCTTTGCCTTAAGCCTCCGCTTCGTGATTGCCCAGTATTTCTCTATCGGCCGGAACTGGGGGCAGTTTGGGGGGTTGAGGTCCTTCGGTATTACGCTGACCCCGTTCGTTGCGTACCATTCCATAACCGTTTTGCTGTAATGGCAGCTTGCGAGGTCCGGCCAAAACATTACTGGACGGTCGTGGGCACGAATAAACGGCAGAATCCGTTTCTGTAGGCACTCTTTTTTGTAGACTTCTGATGCCATTGTCTTGTCAGTGAGAAAGACTTTGGTTTTCTGTCCACAACTGCATATCCCCTGCCAAATCATGTACTTGCGGGCGAATTTATCCGCAAACACGAACTTAAATTTTGCAGGTACATCCCCCCGAGCCGTCGCCAAATAAAATTTTTGACCTGGGATTTGCCCAAAGTCCGCCTTCACGTAGGTCTCATCGTCCATCAGAATACATCCGTCGAACTTGGTCAGCACTTGGTCGTACAGCTTTCGAGCACGGATTCTGGCCACATTGTTCTGCTTCAGCGTCCGATTTGGCTGTTTGCTGGCTCGGAATGACCTTATTCCTTCCCGGAGACGAATTCGTCGCACCGTGCTGTGAGCGGCCTGGAACTTATTGGCCAAATCGCGGTCTGAAAGATTGGGATTCCTCTTGACGGCCTTGATGACTTTCCCACGCAGTTTCCGGTCGACAGTTCCACTCCGACCCTTCGAATGCGGCTTCCGAGCCGTCGTCAATGTTTCCTTGTACTGCTTGATAACACGCCATACGGTATTTCTGGGCATTTTAAGCGGTTTAGCTAGCTTAGATGCCGACAACAATGGATTTTCAAGAAAACTGTGCACAATTTTATCTCTCCGTTCGGCTTCCATGGCGGTTGTTTACAAAATGCTATCGTTTGGTGTTATGACATAAATACATGGTGAAAGGTAATGAATTTCCCGACACGTGGGTGAAAAAAGTTTCCGAATCCGTCCACTAGGAGCGCCACAATGAGCAAAAGAATTTGTTCCAATATTAAATGAAGCAGACTTTAATCGAATAATCGGTTAATAATAATAATGCTCTTTCAAGCTAAATGCTATTAATTTCATTTATCGTTATCAAACTTACTGTTTCGCTGCATCAAATTGTTCCTCTACTGTAGGCGAACAGAACTTTACTGAACAATACGCGAAAAGTTCACGATCGAAAAATTTTCATTTTTTGACAATCAAAGTGCTTACATCTACCAAGCAACAATAAGTTACATGACGAATTTACGCCGCAGTATCGGTGCTGATCATAAAATATTTACAATGCTATAATTGATCAGTTTCATAAGGACAAAATTCGTTGCGTGGGAATATACAAGATCTGGAGAAGGAATTCCATACCCTAATGGTGATTTTTACCCGTAAGAAAATAACAGTTTCAGAAAATGAGCATGTGCAGGATTGGTGGACGAAAATTTGATGTCTAAAAGGATTTGACGGTTCGCTCGCATTTTCGGCGTTTCGATGCCTAGAACAAAAATAAGCTTCGAATTCGGCTCAGCAACGATACGATGAACGCTATTTTGAGATCAAAAGATTTGAATAAACATAGTGGTTGTGTATAAGCATCATCAAACACATGAATGATTTGCAAATGTAAATGTAGTATTTGTAGTAAATAAATGAGTATTTTTTAATTCTAATACATATATTTTTTCTACAACGATTTTTTTCGATGGTACATATTTTGGAAGAAAAAGTACAGATGAGAAAGATTTTTTTTACCCTTCTGGTACAGATTAAAATGAAAAATGAAAATGAAAATTTAATTAAAATTTGTATTTATAAATTTTTTGTATTTAAAATTTGTATAGATATTAGGTGTACCGGTACGTTTCTTCGGTTTTACAACAGATGGCGTAACTTGATTATTATTCCAGTGAATTAAGGTTCAAGACATTCGTTAGAAAGCTACTGTCATTGCGCGTCTTTTTCAGTAGAGGAACTGGTACAAATTCGGTACCCCGTGGGAAATTTGGTACCCACCCGGATCTCCGGCGGTAATGTAAAACAACTGAAAAAGAGTTCAAAAGAGTTCAGAGAGCGCACTCTGGTGGTGAATAAAAAAAGTGTTCAAATAATGTAGTAACAAACGTCAGATGCCAAAAACCCAAAATTATCTGTGTTTTTTGAAAAAAAAAACAAGTTTTGTTGTTTTTGAAATCTTAAAAATTTTCTTTCGAAAAATCATTTAAAATCGAATAGTGAGCCGATTTTAAATATTAAAGCTGATGTCCTTCAATGAAATCGAGTAAGTGTTTCGAGATTTTAATCACAAATTTCATAGATTTCATTCCAAAGTGAAAATTCGGTATGCGGGTGTGTTGATGATACACTATGCTTAGTATTGCATGCCCATGCAGCGAAATTAAATTTCGCCCGATTTGGGGATAAAAACTTCTTGAAAAAACCGTTTTTTGTTCCTCTTTGTTTTGTAAAATTGCATGCTTTTTCGTCAGAGTTAATTTTCGTAAGATAGTGTACTTCACTTCTACTTTGTATGAAAATGTCAAAAAATACATTTTTCAGGACGATTCTTTTCAATTGAAAAAATAAAAAAATGAGGTGCCACATTTATACCCAGGCATCTCGGGTACTCGAATTTGAGTTGTTTCACTTCTATGCTCAAAGCTCCGAGCCAAATCAAGATTTTTGAAATCGGTTTGCGGGGAAATGTCCGCAATAGATCCCTTCATAAGCTGACGTAATATGAAGAAATTCCGAGCATTGGCCAAGAGCTAAGTCCAAAAAAAATGGGGTACCCAATTCGTACCAGTTCCTCTATATATCAAAAAGTTGAAGCGTAAGCAACATAGTTTTCTGCCACTTCGAATATGTCGAATTTCGTACCACTGAGTGTTTTTTTCGGGGAGTGTTACTTCATTAATTCAATATGAAGAGAAATGCTGCGGAAAGACATCGCATTTTGGTGGAAGTTTATGGTGACCATGCTCCAACTGAGCGAACGTGTCAGACGTGGTTTGCACGGTTTGAAAGTGGTAATTTCGACTTGGAAGACGAAAAACGTTCCGGACCGTCAAAAACGTTTGAAGATGAAGAATTGGAGGCTTTACTATATCAAGATCCGTCACAAACGCAACAAGAACTTGCAGATACACTTGGAGTAGCTCAGCAAACCATATCCGATCGTTTGAAAGCAATGGAAATGATCCGAAAGATAGGACATTGGATGTCGTATGAATTGAAGTCACGAGAAGTCGAACACTGTTTTTTCGCGTGTGAACAACGGCAAAAAAGAAAGGGTTTTTTTGAATCGAATCGTTACTGGCAATGAAAAGTTACCCCGGCCATGCATCAACATCGACGGCCGCGCGGAATATTCACGGCCAGAAGGTTATGCTGTCTATTTGGTGGGACCAGCTGAGTGTGGTGTACTATGAGCTGCTAAAACCGAATGAAACCATTACGGAGGACTTCTACCGATGACAATTGATGCATTTGAGCCGTGCACTGAAGGAAAAACGGTCACAATACGGGCAAAGACACGATAAAGTTATCTTGCAGCACGACAATGCTCGGCCGCATGCCGCGAAACCAGTCAAAACATACTTGGAAACGCTGGAATGGAAGGTCCTATCCCACCCGCCGTTTTCTCCAGACATTGCTCCATCCGATTACTACCTTTTTCGATTGATGCAACATGGCCTGGTTGACCAGCATTTCTCCAATTTTGATGAAGTCAAAAATTGGATCGATTCGTGGTTAGCCGACAAACCGGCCGATTATTTCCGCAAAGGGATCCGTGAATTGCCAGAAACATGGGAAAAAGTTGTGACTAGCGATGGGCAATACTTTGAATATTAAATTTGTAACCATTTTTGCAGAATAAAGCATTAATTTTGAAGAAAACGGAAAAACTTACCGGTACTTCTATTATTTTGGACTCTGTGAAATTTTATCCTATGTAGGAATTGATGTAATGAAATGATAATCTGATCCACCGTTGAGTTATACTATAGTCTGTAAATCTTGTGCAAGTGATCCTCTGTTTCCATCGCCACTTGTGGGAATCCGTTGGTCGGGAGACAAACTTAATATAAATCTAAAAATTGAAACAATTTTTTTTGCTCTGTCGGATGGCACCCTTTTAGACTTAATATCTTTCGCTGGTTTCGAATCGACCTCATAACTCCAAACAGTATACTAATCTTCTCATCTAAAATATTCCAATGGGAACAAGTTGATAACGTGCATACTGAATTTGAAAGGAGAAAACCAATTTTGGAATTTTCTATATTGTCTATTATTGTATGTTATTACATAGAATACTGATGGGAACCAGGAACACATTAATCACAGACAAGCCTTCTTGCTTCCAGCCAACACATCTTCCACTATTTGTGCGAAATCAGCAATGCTTTCGGTATAAAAATCCGGTACCTTTCCACTGTCTCGCAAAGACTCCAGATCAGCTTTACTGGTACCTCCGGTCAACACAAGCAGTGTCTGGAACCCTGTAATCTTCCCGAAAGCCACATCCTGATCAATCATGTCGCCAACAAACAACACTCGCCGGGCATCCCCCACCGAGTACTGCATCTTCAACTGCTCCCCCAACAGGTGGCTCGGTTTCCCGAGAACTGTGGCCTTTCTCCCGGTGGCTTTCTCCAGAAGTTCCACATAACGTCCCGGTCCGAAAAAGCTGTAACTGGATGACACAGACATTTTGTTGTCGACGGCACCGGCAATGAATAAACACTCAGAGTCTGCTCTAAGGTATTGTTCGGCCTTCATCAGTTTAGGATTGTTACAATTGTAATCGTAGTCTACTATCACTGCTTTCGCCGGTTTTGTATTGGCGATCGCTTGCATAACTTCACGAAACGTCTCCGGCAGAGGTTCCTTAGGCTGGAACAAATCACATTGTAAACGCTATTTTACATACAGCAGATTTTGAATACCCCGGTGAACACTTCATATCCTGCTTCTCGAAGAATTGCCAAGAAGGGTGCTGATACTATTGCATAAATCGGTCCCTGGAAGTTGATTGACTTCAGGTACCTGACAACACTAACGGCCGGATGAATCACATCGTCTACATTTGCTTCTGGAGATAAGTTGCGCAATCGCTCCATGTAATCTGTAGTTTCTCGGACGCTATTGTTCGACACACAAACGATATTTTTTCCATGAGTTTTCAACGCTTTGAATGCATCCCCAATTCCATCGATCGGACCCAGGACTCTCCATATTACACCTGCAATCAACGGAGCTTCAATAAGAATCTTTATGAATTATCACTAATGTCACCATCGCAGTCCGTTAGAACGTAATCAAACGAATCGAGGAAGCGTTTCTTATCTTCTGCACACAAATCGAGCAGTCGCTTAGACATGATGTTACCTCTACTCAGCGCCTCAACCAACTGGACAAATTTCGCGCACCCTTATCGCTGCGATGCCACAATTGCTCAGATAACAATGATTATTATAAAATGAATCTTGTGTACTTAGTATACTCAATTGGTCTTAGTGAATGGTATCGACAGCATTGTTCAGAATATTCATATTCATACTACGACTCTATCCAACTAAGGCAATTCTTAATAATTCTTAATTCTCGCAAGACAAACCCCCAGCCAATGACAAGAAACGCAAGCCTGGGTCCCTTTTCCCTTCACGCTTTATGAAATTTGTGCATGAAGCCTAAGGATTTGATTTGTTATCACTCCTATCATTCGCAGTCTCGCTTGGTCATCGAACTCCACGTAGCGCTTCAATAAACTAGTTAAGCTCACGCACTCTTATCACATCGGTGCCAAAATTACTCACATAACATTGTTTAGTAAACAACATAAAATGTATGTAGCCTAATATATTTAAATTGTTAATTATGTCGACTGTTGCTGTTGATGTTGTTTTTTATTATTGTAATGCGAATTTTCAGCTCAAGTTACAAGAAATATGTGTTTAGGTGGTTTACGTTCATTTGCACAAAAGATACCAATAAGCGAGTTTTTGTTGTAGTTGTAGTAACCCACGATCTAGTACTTCGCTATGCCCAGCAACCCTAGTTACAGGTTTGCTTAGTAGCAACCACTTTGTTTAGCTGTAGTAAACGAGCAATAAAACTTTTCATTAGTTCTCCAGTGCACAACCAGAACACACGCGTTTATTTCCAACTCTCAAGAAGTTATGGGCCCAGAATTGGCCAAAAATTAGAAAATTTTTCGAAGTTTGATAAGTTCGTGCAAGTCCAAAGATTATTCCGAGGGATGATTCGAATTCCAGTTCTCAAGGCGGCGGAAACAACACTGGCAATCCGAGACAGACAGGTGAAGGTGACGGGCCAACTGCAAGCGGCGGTGTGCGGTCAGCAGCTGTTGTTCGGAATTTTGGAAGCGCAGTATCGTTACCGGCCATGGAGAAGCTGAAAGGACGGCAGAATTATGCTTCGTGGGCGTTTTCTATGAAGATGGCACTTATACGCGAAGGTACATGGCGTGCAGTAAAACCGTTGGAGGATGCGGCGGTCGATCCGGATATGAGTGATCGGGCTCTTGCGACTATCTGTTTGAGCATCGAGAAGCACAACTTTAGTTTGGTCAAGAACGCTGAAACCGCTAAACAGGCATGGGACAAACTCCAAAAAGCATTCCAAGACGATGGACTAATCCGGCGATTCGGTCTGCTCGTTAAGTTGACGACGATCAAGCTGGAAGAGAGCGATTCTGTTGAAGATTACGTTGACCAGCTGGTGACGACGGCAGATGATTTGAGGGAGATCGGATTTGAGGTTAACGATCAATGGTTGGCGTCATTGCTGTTGAAAGGATTGCCCGAATACTACAATCCAATGATTATGGGTCTTCAAGCATCGGGCATTAAGCTGACAGCGGATGTAGTGAAAACGAAGATCATACAGGACGTCAAATGGCCATTGAAGAGTTCCGGCAGCGAAGGCGCACTTTACTCCAAGCAGAAAACGAAGCGAAAGAAAGGTGATGCAGAGAATAAGAGTGGAAACTGTTTTAACTGCAACCAACCGGGGCATTTTGCTGTAAATTGTCCCCAGAAGTCGAAAGCAAGTTCGTCGAAGCCTAAAGGTAAAGCTCTGTGCGTTTCGTTGGCTACGGGGACCGGACAACAAGAAGATTGGTATTTTGACTCCGGCGCAACATTGCATATGACGCGGTCGGAAGAAGGTTTCACCAAGCAAATGGACTGGGTTCATTCAATTGACACTGCCAGTAGTCAAAGAATCCAATCTGTAGCGAGAGGAGCAGTGAAGCTTGAACTAGAAGAAGGGTCGATTGAGGTCAAAAACGTTTGGATGGTTCCGGACCTGACGACGAATCTTTTATCTATCAGTAAGATTTGTGCAAATTATATGACCGTACTATTCAAGAAGGATGGATGTGAAGTTCGTGACGAGGATGGAGACATTGTAGTTACCGGCGTTCAAAGCAATGGAATGTACAAGTTAAATACTAAGAAATCGGAAACAGCGTTCCTGGTGGACAATTCAAACTTGTGGCACCGAAGGCTAGGACATTTGAATCAGCAGTATATGAACAAGCTTTCTACGATGGTCGACGGAATACCACTAAAACTTGCAGCCGTAGCAGATTGTGTAGCATGCGCTCAGGGTAAGCACTCTAGAAGTTCCTTCAACTCAAGCTCTTCACGTTCGGACAACCTGTTGGATCTGGTCCATTCCGACGTATGCGAACCGGTTGAAATTTCATCGATGGGTGGAAGTCGATACTTCGTGACTTTTGTCGACGATGCCAGTCACAAGGTCTTTGTGTATTTCATCGAGTCCAAGAGTCAAGTTAAAGAAGTGTTCGAAAAGTTCAAGGCACTTGCTGAACGACAAACTGGACGAAAATTGAAGGTTCTGCGGACGGATAATGGAACAGAGAATATCAATTCCACGATGAAGAAGAGCATCGAACGAGATGGGGTGATTCATCAAACAAGTTGCCCCTACACACCTGAGCAGAATGGGAAAGCAGAGCGGATGAATAGGACGCTTGTGGAAAAGGCGAGGACAATGTTGAACGACGTCGGGCTACCAAAGAAGTTTTGGGCGGAAGCTGTATAAACTGCAGCGTATTTGGTGAACAGATCTCCGACTCATGTACTGGAAACAACCCCAGAAGAAGCGTGGAATAAGAAGAAACCAGACATGAAACATTTACGGGTTTTTGGATCTCGAGTAATGGTGCACTGTGCGAAGCAGAAGCGACAAAAGTTCGATCCAAAGTCTGTCGAAGGTATTTTCGTTGGTTATGCAGAGAATTCCAAAGGTTTCCGAGTATACGTTCAAGAGAAGGACGAGGTCATCATTAGTCGAGATGTAGCGTTCATCAATGAGGATCAAGCCGTACATTCGAGGGATGCAAGTGGACTGCAACAACCTGTGGAGTTCGTCGAGTTACTTGTGTGGCCAGAAGCGAATGATCAGCAATTGATTGAAGCTACTACTGTTCAACGTCCTGTACAGCCCATTCAAGAAGATAATCCTATCATGGAAAATCCTATGGAGGAAATTGTCGAGCCAGAAAATGCGCTTCCACCGCAATCTGATAGATCCGCTAACGAGCAACATGGATTTAGGCGCAGCGGTCGGGAGCGCCATCCCCCAGGTACTCCGATTACATGTGTTTTAGTTCAGTCACTGGTCCAGATAATTCCACAGAACCAGCCCCAATGACTTCCATGATGACAGATGATCCCAGCAGCTACTCCGATGCTATCAAACGATCCAATCGAGCACAGTGGATAACTGCTATGGAGGAGGAGATTCGAGCGTTTGCTAAAAATGAAACCTGGGAGCTGACTGATCTGCCAGAGGGACGAAAGGCAATAAAGAACAAATGGATCTACAAAACCAAGAGAGGACCTGATGGAAAGATGGAGCGATTCAAGGCAAGACTGGTCGTGAAAGGCTGTTCCCAACGTTACGGAGTCGATTTTTATGAAGTTTACTCCCCCGTCGTACGCTATTCGACTATTCGTTTTCTGGTTTCACTGGCGGCCCAACACGACCTGGATATTGACCAAATGGATGATGTTACCGCTTTCCTTCAAGGGAAGCTAGCTGATGAAATTATCTTCATGGAGCAGCCTGAAGCTTTTGACCAAGATCCAACGAAAGTATGCCGTTTGAAGAAAGCGTTATACGGTTTGAAGCAGTCCAGCCGTGTATGGAATCATTAACTGGATGAGGTGCTACGTGAATTCGGACTGCAGCGTTCTTCATTGGATACCTGCCTGTATTTCAAGATTGATGATGACAAGATGATTTTCGTGACAATTTACGTCGACGATTTTCTAATATTTACAACCGACCCTAATCTGAAGAAGAAGCTGAAATCTTTTCTGCAGAGCCGCTTCAAAATGAAAGATATGGGAGAGGCAAAATTTTGTCTTGGACTGAAGATTACACGTGACCGGCAGAATGGGAAGATTTGGCTCGATCAACAGCAGTACGTGCAAGATGACCTCAAACGGTTCAACTTGGCGAACTGCAACCCTGTTTCTACTCCGGTTGATCCAGGTGTGAAGCGCGACAAATCAATGTGTCCATCCGATCAAGAAGAGGTGCAAAGTATGCAGTCCATCCCTTACAAAGCAGCGGTGGGTTCGTTAACGTACATCACTCAAGGAACCAGACCCGACATATCGTTTACTGTGAATATGGTGAGCAAGTTCAGCAGCAACCCTGGACGACGTCATTGGGAGGCAGTTAAAAGAATCATGCGTTACCTCAAGGGCACTTCAAGCAATCGTCTCGAGTATTCTGCAGCTGGCAATCCTCAGTTCATTGGCTATACGGATGTGGATTGGGGTGAGATTAAGAAAACCGGAAGTCCACTACTGGTTATATCTTCAAGAAGATGGGAGGAGCCATATCGTGGAACTGCAAACGCCAGGATATTGTAGCACTTTCCACCTGTGAAGCAGAATACGTCGCCTTATCAAGGACAACGCAAGAAGCGCTCTGGTGGCAGCAGATGCTGGGAGAAATCAACGGAAATCAACCAGTACCAATTTTGTGCGACAACCAGTCAGCAATATGCCTAGCGAAGAATCAAGGTTACAATCCACGTACGAAGCATATCTCTATCCGGTATCATTTCGTTCGTGATGCACTGAACCGTGGTGACATTACCCTGGATTATGTTTCCACCAAGCAACAGCCAGCGGACGGTTTTACCAAACCACTGACGAAGCAGATTCATGATGAATTCAAGAAGCTACTTGGCATCGTAGGTTAAGGAGGAGTGTTGTAGTTGTAGTAACCCACGATCTAGTACATCGCTATGCCCAGCAACCCTAGTTACAGGTTTGCTTAGTAGCAACCACTTTGTTTAGCTGTAGTCAACGAGCAATAAAACTTTTCATTAGTTCTCCAGTGCACAACCAGGACACACGCGTTTATTTCCAACTCTCAAGAGTTTTCTATACGGCAACCAAGAAAACCTGGGATCAGTCCCTGACCCAGATGTCGTAGAGACTTAAATGAGTTCTAAGTAAAATATTTACTACTCACAGTGTTTGTAAGGAGCCATCCAACATATACGTTAACTGAGATCATTCTGACTTCATATCGATATGTGTTCATTATTCAACAACGAGAAACAACTTCTTCACCTTCGCGAAATTGTTGGGTATGATCCTCAATATTTCCAAGACTAGTGCAATATATGCAGCATATGTGTAATAATGCAGCATATGTTTCGAAATAACACCGCCTTAAACCTTTTTGACCGGCCTCAAACGTTTCTCAAACTTCCATCGGCATTTCATCTAAAATTCGAAGGATCACTGAACTGGGTCGAATAAGACACCTCTTGCTCCTTTATCTTCGACTACATGTATGACGAAGTATATCAAGTAATCCATGAGATTTAGATCTGGGCCATTCATCTTTGGTCAAGTATTCGGTTATTTGCTTGATAGTTCTCGAGCTATGCAGAAATGTGTCTCATTTGTATGACAGCCACCCCCTTAGAGAGGGGGTGATGAGTGTCGAACCATCATAGAAATATTTCTTGCCCCCTAAAACTCGAGAAAGGAATAGTCCGATATGAGCTGTCTTTCATTTTATTGTATTTTCTGTGTCAAATATGTATTCCAAATAACGGAAAACATGTGAGGGGTTTAGAATGAAAGGGGTGTAAGTGGTTTGAACGATTTCTCTACATCGACTTTCTCTTTTGGTCATAACTTAGCAGCAAATACATTCCCAGCTGTATTTGACAATGCGGAAGATAGGTCAGAACCTCATCTATTGGATTTTATAGCAAACTCAACTTGGAACGTTTTTGCAGTTGAGTTATTAACTGAAGAAAAAGTTGATGAAGAGAAATCGATCATGTGCTAAAACTATTCGATGCATGATCGGTCATTGATATGGAATTTCACGAAGTAACCAACATAAAAGTTCCAAATTTGAGGTTTATTTGTTAGAATTAATCACTCAGTTTATTTCCAATAAAATAATGCTACCGACTATATGCAAGTCTATATGCAATGCCGATTTTCCCAAGCTCCTTGATTTTGAGGTCTGTATTAGGGAACACATTTCGGTGGCGACAAAAGTTCCCCCAACTTGCATGTACTGTAATTTACATTTAATGCGACATGCCGAAGCACCACTCAGTGTCACATTGGAGTCGATTTTGACCAGTAATTGGACATTGGCGATGAGAGTGGTACAGTGTCGACTTTCCATGTGGGGCCATAATTTGGGCCCCGAACTCTATGTTTACAAAAATGTCCAACTAGAGATTTTTTTTTGTCCCATTTATTTATTTCAGGCTCATTGACATTTTAGCTGTAACAGAGCCGAATTTTAATCGTGTACATGTCACATATTTATCATATCTATAATTAGCACATTACACAGTTGCCATTTTTCGGCGTTAGAGTATTCCCTTCTATACCATTCCATATGGTACACACATTTACACAGTAGCAGCCATTTAGGCGTAAGAGTTTTCTATCTGTTCTTCCATTATCCAGTTAGACCGGACAGCGGAGACAGTTGATTGATCATTGTTGAGTTATTTATAGAACAGCAGCCCGATGTGTCTTGCAGAGCAGAGCAGTTGTATGGATGAATCGATCATATTTCGACCGTGGATCGATCTCCATCGCTGATGATTGTTGCGTGGACGTAGTTATTCTGTAACAACACAAAGATGGTCAATGAGGGCCCTGAGTTTCTAACTCACGATCGATCGCTTACTAAGCGAACGCGCAACCAATGTGGCTACGGAGACCCCCATCCAACTAGAGATAAAAATGTTCAATTAAACGTGTCGCATTTCAAGTCTGTCCATTTAGCAAAATGTCGTATTAAATGTAAATTACTGTATTATCTGAATAACCATAACGCCATAGCAACAATCTAAATAACTTCAGTCCCAGGGATGGCGGTGAGTGCCTCATGTAACTCAAGTGAGAACCAACAACACGGCCCAAGAAGCTGTCTTTATGTCATTTCTCTCCGTCCAGTTTCGCTACAGGCCGATGAAAACGAAGGAGTTCAGAATTGTGTTTCGCCAATCATCTCAGTATCTACGCGCGACGCTTTCTGCAGTCATTCCTTTGTGCAAACGGAAATAAGATCATCCCGGTAAGCAATGGTGTAGAGGGAACTAGGCTGCAAGCTGGGAAACCCCCAGATTTTTTTACGTTTTTATTTACGTCTGAAATCTTTTATTGACTGTCGCTGTTCTCATTTGCCTTTCAATGTTGCGTATGTATCAGTGTTTTTTATGTCGCAGAATATTTTGCCACATTTACAAAAATCATAAAGAAAACTTTCTCATGGCCAGTGTTTTCTTTTTCATGGGCCGACTAGGAGTAAATATTTTGATAGCGCGACGGTCCGCCAGAAGGTCGACATTCATTCAACAATATTTCCCAGTTCTCGCGTATTACGGTACATTTGCTCTTTCTCTACGTATCAGATGATATAGTGGAGGGTGACATAATCTCCAGCAGGACGACGAGTCTGCATTAGTTTACAGTGCCTGATAATTGCGTTTTTCGCAACAAAAAAAAGTACACAGCTGTTAACAAACATTGATGCGGGGGTGGCTACACGTTATCATTACATGCATCTGTGCTATGTTATCTTGCAAAACTAGAGTGCCTATTTGTGTGTGAGATGTGTGTTTGTGGCAACCAAAATAGCGAATGCTGGAAGAACACGTATTTATTTACAGTGCACAATTTTACGCTATAATTGCTTTCGATCTGAGTTATTACCCATTCGATAACCGGGCTGTCACTGCACTTGAGCTAATCGTTTCTCGTTTGAAGCTAAACTCTCATTAATTTCAAAATTTTACATCCTTCCTTTCTTCCATTTGAGGTAGTCACATCTTTTGGCATCTCCGAAAAACACCCAAAAAAGTGTAGCTTCATAGAGTTATTTTTTGTGTCTTGTTTTCAGATAAACAACAGAATAAACAATTTCTGCTAATTGTTGTTCTTTTTGCAGATATCTTAAACTAATTGCGACTGCCTTTTTCGAGACCCTTGTCAATCCTTAGCTTACGAAAATGGGCGATGAATTCGATGGATGCGAGTGCATTTGGAGCCACGAAATTGCGATGCGGCGGCTACTTTCGCTGGTAAAAAAGTTGTTAAGCAAATAATTACAAAAAATAATAACTTATCGCAATTACAGCTTCGCAATGGTCAATCATATTGCACAGACAATGAGTGTATCGATTGTAAGTATTTGATACAATTACTTTCTCCTCAAAAGTTGGCACCGATCCCTATTATATTCCAGTACCCAACATGCCAAATCAGGGGGTTGGGGACAACTTCTTCATGATGATGCTATTTATGATATTTGCTGTGATATTGTATGTAATGCGGCCGGCTTCGCTTCGCCGGAGGAACGATCTGGATAAGGCACTGCCACCATCTAACGACGTAATAATGCCACATTACGAACCCGGAACAACCCGCAATAACAATTCCTCTCATATTTAAGGGTCCTAACAACGATGGCGCTCCACCTGCTGTCAATTGATGAAGACGACGTCGAATATCCGTCGTTTTTTGATCCGTTTCAAACGCAAAACTATTTCTTTCCCGGATAGAATTAACGACAACTGCAAAATTCACTTGAAATCCTGTGAATTTAACCGAAACGAACGTAACATTTCGGATTGGCATTCCAATGGGGCAGAATTCCTAGCGATGGTGCCGTCATTGGTTTTTCGATGGTTTAAATCTTCGTCTTTCATTCCAGAATCGTGGAATTTCAAAACGCGAACAACACAACTACTAGAAGCAAAATATTCTGATCGAATTTTGTATGAAAATTGTTTATTTATATTTTTTAAATTTGTTTTCTAAAATCGTTTCTACAAATATCAATACTAACTAAATGTGTTGCGGGTTTTACACATATTTGCACTCGAATGGTGAAAGTATACATTATTTTAATTAATACACATGAAATCACGAATCTAATTCGTTACAAAAAAAACCAATTACTATGATTTACCCACACTAGTTTAATTCTATTATTTCACAGCAGTAGTGCTACACAAACAATATACACATCATAGTAAGAAAAAAGATTATAAACAAGTTAATTCGAGCGACAAAAGTATGTAAGTAATAAAGAAAAAAATAAATGATATGCGAATAACAATGTTCTACAAATCATTCCATTGGCGTTTGTTCTATTTTGAGGTTATTGTAAATCATGTAAAGCCTTATTTGTTCAAAAAAGGCAGTTTTACACACTTATATGTCGGTAAGTATCTTCTTCAATAATAACACATTTTAGAGCAGTGGTACTTAACCTTTTTTGTCAGAGGGGCCACAAACCCTTGCTAAAAGGGTGGTGTCCATTACACGACCGCATTGTTAACGTAGAACTACGAAATTATAAACGGCGAGAAACAAACACTATATAAATTCAGGAATGAAACTTTTCATTACAATCATTTGGTAGCAATAGCAAGAGTCGATGAATGTATGCATTCACAGAGTTAATACGAGAACGTTTCTTGAAGCAAACGATAATTTGAGCAAACTCTCAAATTAACACAAATTAACAATTTGGACCTCCTAAGCAAATCGCCTAATATTTCCGAACCAACACGGTCTAAATATAAAAATGTCACATTAAACACTGAGCTACACTTGTTTTCTCTCGACCAATAATGTTTAATCATTATATCAAGCTTCAAACTACCAAACATATAATAAAAAAAAGAGAGGATTTTTGGATATTAAAATTTGATGCGGGGTGATTTGGTCATGTGTGTTTCATCGTTCTGGGATCAACACCAGGTGTCTTGGCCAGATTCCATTTAAAATTCCGCATGGATCTTTTCACTGTTTTTCGATCATTTTCAAACACTCCCCCTTATTCCTCGCGGCGAGTGACGTGAGACAGCAGAGTTTCTCGCTCCATTGTGAAAGCTACCTTACTTTTCAACATCTTTTTGATACTCGACACGACTTCAAATCTCACCTAGTGACAAATTATAGTCACGCCATTCGCCTACGGGAATGCAATGACTTGAGCTATCTCACCTCACTCGCCGCGCGGAATAAAGGGGACTTTCGTTGCTTTTCACAAAGAAAATACATCCTTGATGGACTGTGTTGTTCTTTCGAGCTCTTCCTCCAACGTTGTCTGCCGATCCTTTTTTTGTTTTTTCGCGGCATCTGAAATCAATTAGAGCGAGAAAAAGGCTTCAAACCTGTATGACCAATTCACCCCACAGGAACGTGTCCATATTACCCCACACAACATCCAAAAATTAAAATACAATAAATTCAAACTTACATTTTCGCTACATCAAATTGTTCCTCTTCTGTAGGCGAACAGAACTTTAATGCAGAATGCACAAAAGGTTTGTTTAACCAGCGAAAAAAAACCTAAAACCACGACCGTAAAACTTACATTTTCTGACAATCAAAGTGCTTGTTTCGTTTATGCTACCTTTTTCTTCTCCTTTTCTACGTTAGGTACATACGACATTGTAAAAAATCCTAGTTGAGTGGTACTTTTCCAAATCGCTCCGTATGTCCAAATCACCCCAACTTATCCTACTGTTGTTTGCTCGCTGCCTAGAGTTACACAGAAACACTGAGCTTACTGAATATCCAAGTAGTTTTTCATTATTTCTTAGCTGAATTTCATTTCCAACGCTCCAAACAGAACGGCAACAGAAAATCTGAACCGATTCGGGTGTGTGACCAATCTTAACTTCGATGGATTTTTTTCTTTTATTCTTTAATAGAGAGGTGTTCAGCCTCCTGGGCTGGTTTGCCCCTTTATCGACGGCATTGCCGCAAGATTTCGTTGAGAACAGATTGCACATAAAATTATCACATAAAAATTGGACATAAAAATTAAACACATATAAATCCTTTTACGAAACAAAACTTAACGAAACTCTTGCTGTTTGATTGTGGATCAGATGGCAAGGATGTCCTCGGACCATGGCTCCAGACGAGTGGAGAGTAAGCCGTGCCGCTAAAGATGCCGAAGTTATTTTTCCCCTTCATCGCGGAACAAGGATCTTCTTGACTGATCCATTGTTCAGACGCTAGATCTTGAAATAAATTGAAATAGTTCGGCATCTTTTAGGTAGCAGAAAAGCACTGCTACTCTTGCTGAATCGTCCCTCAAGATGTATCTTACACTCCCGCTAATTCCATGAAGATTTCGCAGATCATCAAGTTTCGGGTAACCACACAAGAAGTGCTCGACGGAGTTGTGGATTTGGCAGTGGTCGCAGAGTAGATGGAAAGGTCCTCTATTGAATCCGTGTGAGACCGAGCAGTGACCGGTCCTCAGTCTGGACAGGATTTGTTGTTCTCTCATTCTTTTTACATCGTCAAACCTGACAATCGAGCGCTTGATTTTTCTGAAAAACTGCCCTCTCTCTGCGAACCACCCTTCGGTCCAAAAGGTGCGGAAAGAGTTGGTGATCCACAACTTCACGTCGTCAGGTGGCACATCTCTAGCGAAAAACGGTTCAGTGTGACCGATTCCGGCAAACCGGTCGGCCGCTTCATTCCCTGCGATGCCGTTGTACCCAGGGACCCACATGAGCACAGTGTCGGGCAACATGTACTTCCTGATGGTCTGTACCCATGGACGTTTGGACCTGCTCGCACTGATAGAATCAATGGCGTTTGCCGAATCGGAGACGACCAACAAAGGCTTGGAAGATGAAGTTGTAGTTGCCTCGAAGATGCCGACCACTTCGGGGGAAAAGACCTGGCAGATTTCCGCGAGTTTCTTGCTGGAAGTCAGACTATTATTACTATCGCTTACCTCAAATCTAACTACTGATGGTCCTTTTGAGCCGTCAGAGTATCTGATCTTGCGGAGAATGTATTTTGCTGTTATAATGACCTTGAAATGTTCTAGCAGACCGGTCGAGCTCTCCCCGGCTCCGAAGTTGTTTAATACCGTTCTCGACTAGAACAGTTGGGAACCTTCAGTCATTCGCACCAAACCAGGATTGTTTTGCCACCGGAGGAGGTTGTAATGCGCCACCCGCTGCAGGGTCGTGTTGCTAAGGGCGGTCAGGAGTGTCCCCCCTCTACCGCTGGTTTTCGACAAGAAACTGGCAGTCCTGGCTACGATCGCCGAGTCTATGATTAGATCGAAAGGAGGTTCTCCCATTTCAGTGCAGACAGAGGCAGCTGGTGTTGATGGCAGTAGACCGGAGACAGTCCGTAGTGCTTTGTTGTAGATCGGTGCCAGCGTTTTTGGGAGCTTGTCTCCAGCCAAACACGTCAGTTCGAGGCCATAGGTAAGGCGGCTGCTGTTGATAGCTTTGGCCACTCGTAGCAGGATATTTCTGTTGTTGCTCTGGTGAGGTTTGGAAATGGTTTTCAACAGATTCAACCTGGTGACACAGTTCTTAACTTTCTCCAAATGACGGAGGAAGCTAAGTTTGTGGTCAACCAACACTTCGAGGATCTTCAGCGTTTTTCGGCGAGGGATGTTGTTTTTGTATAGCTGGACCCTGGAGTTGCATCCTATGGGTGTCACTTCGATGAACTTTCAAGCAAATTAATTGATTTTCGTGATTTTATTTAGTTATTTATTTATTTTGGCTAAGCGTCTTTACAACATGGCCTGATTCACAATTTGTCTTGTGTATCGTTCGTTGCTTGGTGTTTTAGTGGTGCGGCTTGCAAGGCCTGCGACCAACCTCACTATCTCGCAGGAGGACCATTCGCTTAGAGGAGCTGTTTCCGGGTTTTTGCGGCTTTTCTTGGGGACTGGCAATGCCCAATGCTCATCCCACCACACCCTAGACAGTTCCCCTTTACCAGTGCAAGCCAGAAAAACGATCTATGACGATAGAATTTCTGACCCGAACGGAAATCGAACCCGAAGCCCCCATCTTGGCAAGCGCAACGCTTACCACTAGGCCATGGGGAACACTTTTTCGTGATTTTAATAGTTTGCTTTCAAAGCAATGTTTTGAGCTATGGGAAAGTTGGATTAATAAATAATATCCTTGCACTCCGGCATGAAAAACGACACGGTACCCCGACACCGTACAAAATTACATATCTATTAACGTGCCAATGAAAATGGTCATCTCCAATTTCAAAAAGTTACCCCATAAAAAATGTTCACCATCTCGAAATGCTCCTCGATGCGAAATGTAAGCTCAATCGGACATGAGGGAGAGTGGCGCATTGGTCAAAGTTTGAGTTTTTTTTTTAATTCGACCAAGGGTGGAGAGTAAAGGAAATTGTGGTTTTCAAAAAAAAAAATGCCAAAATGCCAAAAAATGATGCCAAATGTCATAAAAAAAATTTTCACTGTTTTTCCGTCTGAAAAGTTGATTTTTGACATCTTTGAGATAACTGTAAACCTCGACGTGTCATGCAATTTTAAGACATTTTGCATCAATTTTTTTTTTAAATCCCGATTTCCGGCGATTTTTCTGCTTTCAAAAAACTTAAATTTTAACGTCTGCGACACTAGTAAATGATGTCCGATTGAGCTAATATTATGCATTGAGTGTTTTTTCGAGGTGGTGAACATGTTTTATGGGGTAACTTTTTGAAATTTTAGAGTAAAATTTTCCCATACATTTATTGGTACCATGAGTTATATGAGAGCAATAAAAACATTTCTGGACAATCTTTTCATTGTGCACCACTTACTCAAACTGTCAAACATAAATTAAATACAAAGTCGTTCGAGAAGTAGTCGGCCGACAGTTGACTAGTGTGCGTACTCTTGACCAACCCTTTGGTTGGCTCGGTGTGCGCACTAGCTACCCAACCCGACCAAACAATCGACCGAAAAGAAGTCTGCAGTGAGCGGGGGCTCTTACGCATTGAAAGTTTGTAATTTGCGTTGATTACATGGCTTGTTCTCGCGACCCGTTAAAGGGTTAAACCTGTTCCCATCCCAAAGCACAGCCTTGTCTGCGCTAAGATCTTCATTAATAAAATGCATCGACTTTTGCTTTCGCTTTATTATATATTAAACAAGATCCTCCAAACGTCGCAGACGATGGGGACTTGCGTTTCCTAAACCAACAAATTCAAATCATTTCAGGATGTTTCTAGATGTTCTTGCTTACACAAGACAATGTGAGATATTTTTTCTTCTGGAATAACGGCGTGTGTTTCTCGCTAACTACTTTTCCCTTCCGACGCACACGCTCGCTTCCCGTTACTGCGTTTACAAATGTTTACAATCTTCTTATTATGTTTTTTGAGTTAAATACTAGGCCATAATGACAGGAGCAAAAAAGAAGCGCTTTCTTATTCGAAATTATTTTGAAGAGCCAAATCCTTTGGGCGGATCGCTTTTCAGCGGGAAGTGCGCGCTTACTCCTCGGTTAAAGTGACTCTGTCCTGTAAGGTTTACCTCTACACTAGAAATCGAATAAAATCAACTTCTTTTCTGGTATTTTGTTTACAAATTCAAAAGCAATTTCAAGAGCATTTTCGATCTAAACCTAAAGCTCTAGCAAATTGTAAATAAAATTTGAAAAAAAAGCTGGGATTACAATTATGTAATTTTAAAGGTAAAATAAACATTTTAAAATATGATTAGTTATCAACTAATATCACCCCCTAATTTTTAGCATCACCCGAACTATTCTAAAAAATAAAGGACGAATCTGAAGTGAAACTATCATCGATCCTGCCCTTCTTCCACACCATTTCTCTCTCTCTCTCTCTATCTGCCTCTCTTCGGCAACCCTTTAAATCACTCCCGACATCTGCACAAATTCAAGTTAATTCTTGCTATCTTCATTGCTTTTTTCGCTTGTTTTTACTGTTTAATGCTTGTTGTGGTTATTCACTGTGAAAGGAAGTATGTACTTATCGACACCTATGTCGGATTTAAGCAGCGGATCCCCTCTCATCCAATTGGTGATGTAGTTGAAGAAAATGATTACCCAGAAAATGTCGCTTAGGCACTTGCCTGTATAACTTGCGGTTGCGCAAAGTTAGCAACATTGGATCTGTCCTGGTTATTCCGACGACGCCTGGGTTGACGCTGGCGGAACTTTTTGTCGCCATTTGGCGAAATCGGTTGATTCATGTTGCTGCCTTTGTGGTTATTGTTGTTCATATCATTTTTGTTCATGTTGTTAGTGTTGTTGGCGTTATTTCGTCCACCGATGGGCTTCCGGTTTTCTTTGTTGATCGCGTTTCCTCCCTTATTGAAATGGGGATTATTTTCATCCATGGAGGTGTTATTGTTGTTTCTGTTAGCGAAGAACGGACGACCTGTGGAGGGATGGATAATACAAATATAAACTGTATACCGATTGTATATTGAGGGGAAAGGACAACCTCTTGAGGTACGACGACGAGCACGCTTCACAATTGGCTTGAGCTGCTGCTTTTCCGGATCGAAGTGGCAATCGAGTAGTTCCAGTAATTCGTTGCGTTCCTCCTCCTTGAGATCGGTAATATTGGTAATAATTTTCTCCAAACCCTCACGCTTATGTTCGGTCCAGACTTGATGCAACGATTGGAAGTCGTGTCCGTACTCGGCTAATACTCGTCTGTACGTTACAGCCTTAACTCTGGAATAGGAGTATCCGTATCAAACAACCTCATTTAAACAACAACTCTTGGATGATACTAACCTATGGTAGATCGTCGTCTTGAAGTACTGCAAAAACACCGGACGGAGTGAATTCTGACGCAAGAGAATTGTTTCCTGCTCGTCTAGTTCCGAAATCTCGCACGTGATGGGAGAAGCCAAATCGCAAAGGACGGTGCACATCTTCTCTCGCTCGGCTTCGGTTGTTGGCCGCGAGCGTGGCTGCGGTTCTGGAACTGTCGTCAGATGACCAGTGACGGCATCCACATCGGTCGCATGTAGTTGCTGATCGTCGTCGGTAAACGTTTCACCGTTCTCGTCAACACTATTAGCAGGACCACGCTGCGGCTTGGGATGCTCAGTGTTATCCTCTGTCCCAGCGACGTCGTCCGGTTTCTGTTCGTCACCGCTCTCAAGCTGGCAGAAATCGCTGCTCGATAGGTTGTGGCCTTCTAGTGAAATGTGTAATTATACACGAAGACAAATGAAAAATAAAATATATTAATGGCTTTTTTCTGATTTCTTTGAACTAGGATTAACATTTAACTATTGTTTGATATACAATGCATAAAATGGCCGCACCATAACAAAGAGGAAACAATAGCACTTCAAAACAAAGAAACAAAATGGCTCCACTCACCATTGGCCAGCCGCCGCGTGATCTGATAGGCAAGCCGCGCCCGATAGGCCGCATTGCCCTCGAAGCCATCCTTGGCCTCGCTTTCATCCAGCACCAATTTAGCCAGCTGGCGGATGGAGAAGAACTTGATAGTCTTGCTGCATTTCATCTCAGCCAGTTTGAACCCGTTAGCGAAGGATTTGACCGTTTCGGCAAAACGATTCAGCAGGTTATACTTCTTGAGCGCTTCGATCACCATGTAGGGTACGAATTTCCGCTGCTCGTGGTAGATCAGAACAACACCATCGGAACCCTCGTCCTCGCGACGGCGCTCCTCGATCCAGTCGATGAACTCGTTCAGAGCCGAAACTTCCGTTTTGGACTTTACAACGCGATATGTTTGCATGCTTTTCAGCATGCGGAAGAAGCCGACCGTGATGACACGGACCTGGTGGCGCTGACGCGCTGCCGGGTTCAAGTTCATCAACGGCATGATGTATTGCGAGTACTGGTGGTCCGGAGTGTAAGCGGAGATCTGGACAATCTCGTCGATCAGTCTACGGCCGGTCGTATCGATGTCGATACCAATCAACGTATACTTGCCGCTTGGGAGCGGATGTGTATTGATTGATGTATCCGTCTTATCGAACTTAGACGAGAGAGTACCGGCGGGACACCCATCGCAGTCATCAAGACCACTTTCATCCAACTGGTGGACATACTCCACTTTACTTTCGTCGATTCCTGTGACCACCATTTTGTTGAGCTATTCAAAGGAGAACGAAGAAAATTATAAAAAAATGGCCACTTAACTTAATTTTCTTTTAATTTGTACTTACCAATTAGAGAATTTAGTTCGAAGAAATTCACAATTTTTCTTTGCTGTTCACTGCGCACTGCACGTGACTTTTAATAACTTTTTTTTCCACTTCTAACGGTTGACGATAAATCGTTGAAAAACACGCGGCTTCCAGAGCTGGTGAAAACGATGTTCTTTATTCGCTTGATGAGTTGAAAGTGAAAACCTTTGTTCTGAGGGGTCATCGGCAAGCCTTCCGAGAAAGCGGAATTGTACTAGAATGAGTGACAAACAAAAGTTAACGGTAGCTTGGTTGCGAAATCCCCAAGTGTATGGCACGATTATAGCTATCTCACTCTACCTACGGTCACAAACTATCTCACAATCCATCTGCTGTTGTAAAAGTTCATCATCGACATCACGATCAAGGCGCCTAGAAGTATATCCTAAGGTGGGCCAACTTGCTAAAACCACTCTTCAGCCATCTTGGAAGTCTACTGTGTTTTGTTTGTAAACAAAACACAATACGCTAGTGCCGAAGCTCGCTCGTGATCAGTCTGTCTCTTTCTCGCTACAAGCAAATAATTCCCCTTCTGCTTTCTTCCGTACTGTTTTCATATACCGCTCTCATAACTAACTTAGTGACGAAACGGCCTCACCTAGTACCATAGACTAGAGGTGTGCAAATCAGCTCATCATGATGAACAGCTCTGATCATATCAGCTCATCTAAATGAGCTGTTCTTTATGAACAACTCTTCAGCTCAGTTGTCAGAGCCGACTTTCAATTTGGGTCCCAAACTCGATAGCCACGAAGCCAGTTTGAAAATGTTAAAATTCAAATGAAAATTTTCACACCATATTATTAATTACTTGAAACACGTATTCCAGACTATTATTTACAACAGACTCGGCGAGTACAACATTTCCGACATTTTTACTGAGGCTTTACATTACAATAGAAAGTTTTCTTCAAAAAAAAAAATCTTATGAGATTTTTGCACCGCCTGCAAACAAAGTGTTTTTCATTGAAATAGAATACTCATTTGATACACAGAAGTTAATTTTCATTAATAATTTGAATTTTAAAAACGTGTTCATTCTGCCTGAGAGCCAATTATTATTTTTGGCGCCCCCTAAACTGGTAAACAAAGCTCAATGCCGTCAACGCGAATATAACAGTTGAAAAGACGAGGGACAAATGAAACTAAACTGATGTCTTAACACGAAGAGCGAGAGACGGTCAGTTCATTTGAATCTTACAGCTCACACACTCTCTTCAATTCTACAGCTCTTTTCTCTCCTTCATCATCATCAAAGTGAGCTGAAGAGCTGTTTGATTTTTTTTTGCGAGCTGTTCCGCGTCAACTCACTTCAAAGAGTCGATTCTTCGGAACAGCTCATGAGCGGATGGCACATCTCTACCATAGACCCGTCTTGATTACCACGGCTTATACTTATGACAGACATACAGCTGTACTTGCGTTGTACTTCGAAAATTGTATGTCTGTCACCATGTACAGCGCTAGAACCATGCAAGCAACTCGGTACAATCGCTGTACCTGTACCGACCTGTTTTACCGCTGTACATGGCTACAGTTGTACTGTGCACAGCGTCATAGACGGTTAGTGGTGGGTAGCATGAACAAGCAGAATCAAATCACTTGATAAACGTTCTTTTCATTGACTTTCTCTTAAGTTAATAACTCAGATTGGAAACTTGTTTGTTGTGTTTGATAGTTTAGACACTAAATAAAAACCTTTTTCATTGAAATATGTGGTGGAAATTGGAAAAATATCTGATTGTCAGTTTGACATACGGTACAATGTACAACCAAAGTATGTCTGTCATGGTACGATGGTACCTGTACAACGCTGTACACGTACAACGCAAGTACAGCTGTATGTCTGTCCCTGGTATTACAGAGACAAGGCTAGTTCTTTAGCGAGTAAACATTTTTTTTTTATGACATCATCCGAATTGTCAGTGTAAACAGTCGCCAGTTGTATTTTGTTTTCCGACTTACGCGTAAATGTTCCTGTAATGAAAAATCGAAAATGGTTCAATGCGCTGTGAGCGGGTGTATAAATTATGGAAATGACATTATCGGACCAAAAAAGAGATCCTTTCGCTTTCCGAAAAACCGTGAATTATGTTCTTTGTAGATAAATGTTTTATCAAATTATTCATGGTGTTTAATATAATCAACTATATTATCAACGCACAAACTTACAAAGCACGAAAAATAAAAAATAAGAACACATTGTTTACTTCAACGACTCAGATGACGTCACTAAAAAATGACTGATCCGGAGTAGCTAGCCTTGTCTCTGTAAGCCGTGTTGATCACGATATGTCAGGTGGTGGTAAATTGGCAAGGTACGTAGAACAAGAAGGTATTCTCCTCCCTGCTTTGTTCAAGTAGTGGTAGGCAAAGAAAAAAAAGCAAAAAATAATAATAAACCATCGATCGAATCCATATAAATTCGAACATTTTTTAATTTTTTTTAAATTGTAACACAAGAACTGTCTCAAAATATGCTTTGAATTATCGTACCTGTATTATAAAAATTATGCAAAAACCGATGAACAATTGTGTGGAGAGGTTACATCGAAGCAGTGTTGTTCCCGCAAATTGGTAATATGATGGAAGATTAAGTCCCACACTGCTGATTTTTCCTCTCTTAATAAATCATCCATCAAAAGTCATCGCGACGCTTACATTGGTTTTGGTTTGGAGTGTTCAGCCGTAGTGAGGCCACTTTGAGGGACCAAATTGGTGTTTTTGGAAAACGAGGAAAACTTTTCCTCCATCCCGGTTATCTTCCGAAGTGATTGCAAATTATTATTTTGCACTTCCGCAAGAAGAAGTGAGGTAAAGTGAAAATATAAAATGGGATTTGCGTGTGAAACCATTGGAATTATTCTGCTCCGGCATTGTGGGACGCGGCACTTCGACATTTTGCTGAAGTAAACAAAAATTGTTCAGTATGAAATCGATAAAATATCACAAAAAACATTACCTTCAGTGAAAATGCGGTACACTATCGTGTTCATCGTTGGCTCGACTTGCGATTTTGTTGTTTTTTATGGTTTTTGAGAACTATTAAAATCAAGAAATATTGAAAAACTTCAGAACATCCAACAAATTGAGGATTTTTTATAACTAACTTCTTTGGGTGTGTAACACATGCGCTTTCCCTGAGCATACATAGGAAATCTCCCTTACCTTATATTCTACGTACTTTGGTAAATTGGTAATTCACGATCAAAGTACGTAGAATAAGAAGGTAGCCTCCTCCCTACTTTGTTCAAGTGATAATAGGCAAAGAAAAAAAGCAAAAAATTGTAATAAACCATCGATCAAATCTATATATTTTGACGTGGGATTACGTCTTTCGGGAACATATTGGGGTACAAATTGAAAATCGAAAATCGAGCACATCGTGAAAATTGTCCAATTTCAAACGCTTATTGCTCAGTCATTCCATGATGGATTGATGAAATTGTTGCGTCAATCGATTTCGGTACTCCATAACAATTTTTAATACTGAAGAAAATAATATATGTCATGAAACTAACTATCGAACAATTGAAAAATCTCAACCCCTATCGTAACGGAAATACCCACTTCTGGTTGGTCGAAATTGACGACACATGCGGCGGGTCCCTTACAGAGACATCAAAACCAAGATAACTCGGAGGATTCGGCATTTCCAATACATCAAAGTAGGGGGAGCTTTTGCTGCCACTGAAATGTGTTCCATAACAGAGACATAAAAACCAAGCTGCCTGGGTAAATCGACATTGCAAATACATGAAAGTAGGGGGAACTTTTGTTCCTACCGAAATGTGTTCAGAGACATCAACACCGAGAGACATCAAAACCAAGCTGCCTGGGGGGAATCGGCATTGCAAATAAATAAAATTAGGGGGAGCTTTTGTTCTTACCGAAATGCATTCCCTATCAAAACCAAGGTGCCCGGAGGAAATCGGCATTGCAAATATCTGCAAGACGGGGTATTTTTATACTGCAGGTAAGGTAAGTGATTCGATTAATTCTAGCAAATAAAATTTAAATTTGGAACTTTAATGTTGGTTGCTTCGTGAAATTTCTTATCAATGACCGATCGTGTGTTGTGAAAAATTTAGTACAAGTGTAAATGTAAAATTGTATATGGTAGCAGTTGTGTTAAAAAGAACTTGATATATGAAATGATTCATTTGAATTTCCATAAATAAAAACCAAGGTGTGTTCCCGCTCGAGAACGGGTCGTTTGGTTTAAGCTGTTTGTTTCGTTGTGTTCATTTTCACCCAAAGAATGTTTCTACGGCGAGAAAAATTGGAAAAGTGAAGAAATATTAGGCAAAGTGATTTCCCATATGCTCTACATATAGTATTAGTTGTTGTTAGTCCAATTAAAATTTTCATTGGGTTGAATGAACTCTCAGAAAGTAAAGATTATAAATGAAAATTACCATTTCATTTCAAATATGTTTTCTCTATATTAAAGTAACATGTTTTACTGATGAGGAAAAATGATAATTGTGTTCGCCATTGGTAATTTTCTTATATTAAATTGGTGAGTTTTTTTTTAATTCATCCATACATAACATAGGAGGCATCTCGTCTAGTATCACAGAGGGCGGTTTTCATCATATCTCGTTCCACTTCGGTATCTTCTACCTGATACGCACCATCCAACGACTGTTTACCATCCTTCTGTCATCATCACTTGGTAAACACTGTTGGTATTAATAAACAATACCCAACAACCAAACAAAACGGCCCTTTTCAGAGCCACCAAATCATTATCAAAGAGTTTAACGAAGTGATTCTTCAAACATATCCAAAATCAACAGATAGCCTAACGGAATCCTACGTCAACTATGCGGTCGTGTCCTGGGCACAACCCTCCTGTGACTTTTTTTTTAACTGTACCACAAGAACTGTCTCAAAATATGTTTTGAAATGATGAAATAGCAGTCTACTTAATCATTTTAAAATTTAAAACAATAAATTATCGCACCTGTATTATAAAAATAATGCAAACACCGATGCACAAATGTGAGGAGAGGTTATTGGCGATCTAACGTACAAATCTACACCTAGGCGGCACTGCGGTGAAAGTGATGATGGTTTTAAGTTTTGCCATGTGAGTTTATGGAAGGTTTGTAGTTCTTTCCATAAATTACAATGTTATAATCATAAAAGATTATTTGATTGCGATGAGTTTTTAAGAAATTTATATCTGCGCATTTTTATATATATAACATGTAATTTTCTTATCTCTTTCAGTAGTGATTTCTTGATTTTTCAGTAGAAATATTGACAATGGTTGAATCAAAGACGGAAATTCGAGAGCACCATCAAAAAAAAGTAGAAAAATGCATGGTTCTTGCATGTGAGAACTACCTTGGAAAATCCGGAAGTAAAACATACGTGATTTGTTTTTCAATTTTAAGTTACCTTATCATCATTTTCTTAGTTCAAAAACAGAATCCAGATGTCTCACAGATCGTTTACGTTTTGCGTTAGATCGCCAATATCGAAGCAGTGTCGTTCCCGCAAATTGGTAATATGATGAAAGATTAAGTCTCACACTGCTGTTTTTTTCTCTTTTAGGCGGCGGTGACACTGAATTCAGAAAAGGGGTCGTACAAATTGTATGCAATAGTGAGAGAAAACAACCACATTGAATTGTAATGGTGTGGTTACATTGCTTCGTTGGAACTCGTCAGCTTCTATCGAACAAAATTGTTTGTTTCTCTCCGTACAATCAAATTTTCGTGCGTACTCCGAGCCAGTGTCATCTTACCCTTATTAAAGCATCGTTCGAATATTCATGCGAAAATTGCCAATACGAAACATTGGAATGGTTTCCGGTAGCAGCTTCAGCAGATTCTCTGGTAATGTTCGATACGCTACTAATGGTAGCGGGAAGGCGCCTAGAAGTATATCCTAAGGTGTGCCAACTTGCTAAAATTACTCTTCAGCCATCTTGGAAGTTTACTGTGTTTTGTTTGTAAACAAAACACAATACGCTAGTGCCGAAGCTCGCTCGTGATCAGTCTGTCTCTTTCTCGCTACAGGCAAATAATTCCCCTTCTGCTTTCTTCCGTACTGTTTTCATGTACCGCTCCCCTAACCAAGTTAGCGACGAAACGGCCTCACTTTAGGATATACTTCTAGGCGCCTTGTCGTCAATAAGTGCGCCAGTGGAAACGGTATGAATATACAGAGGACTGTGGAAAGGGATTTGACTGCAAATAGAGATGTCTAAATGTTTTGTTTATTCGATTGTGGATTAATCATGGGGTCATTTTTGAAAATTCGATTCATTCGGATAATTGTTTTTCAGTATTGGATTAATCGAGCGAATATTCATTTCGTGTGATCAAAACGAACAGACATTTATAATAAAAAAAAAATGTCATAATTTTAAAAGTTAGATGAAATATAATTTTGAAATAAACATGGTGCAGAATAATGATTTTTGAATGAAATGGTATTTCGGTATATTGATAAATTTACCATTTCATGATTTTTCGAGGACGATTGAAAAAAGAGCACACCATGAAAATGATGCACAATATTTTTATTTCACCAACATAAATTTTTTTCTGTTCAAAATTACCTGTTTTTCGAATGTTGTTGAAATAGCTGATTTGTTTGAATTTTTCTGCTTGGTCCCTATAAGTACTAGTTCAAAAGAAGTATATTTATAGAATCATTGACCACTAGTATGGTAGGTTTTCCTTTTCCTATGAATTTGAATACTAATATTAGAATTAGAAGAATATTAGAACGGGAGCTGAGACCACCTTCTTCAAGTTCGCATTTTACTTCTGCAGACCTTGAATTCTTCTTCCCAGTCTCCTCCACCACCAGGGAATCATTTTTATGCTTCAACTGTAAATGGTTTAGCATATTCGATGTATTTCGACGAAACACCATGACGGTTAAACAAATTTTGCACTGTATTTTTCGAAAAAATGGTTCCCTTTTTCATTAATCGCGATTACCTTGATAATTATTCGATGTATTCATGTTTTGATTTTTCATTATTCGATACAAAATTACTCGATTGAAATTGCAGATATTCGATTATTTGAATAAATCGAACGATTAACCGACGTCTCTAACTGCAAAACGCGGGAAAAATATTTCCATCACCAATCGACACCGAGAGTTGATTTCTCGCTTAACTTTTGAAAAGGTCCTATGTAACAAAAGTAAACAAATCGAGTTAATGGATGCACGCTCTTAGTTTTCAATCATTGAATGCATTACAAAAACAATTGTTCATGTATCTATCTTCTTCATCTTTTTATCGTCGATACAAAAAATATCCAATGTGCAGATTCGTATTTTAAGCACTCGGCTGTTACTTCGGACGCCACTTTCCTCCGACGCTCGGAACGTCCGAAGTAACAAAGCAGTCAAAACAACACAAAGTCGTACTTCGGTCGTTTTGGGTTTTTGTTTCTTACAGCCGTTGTTAGCGATTTCAGTGCAATTCAACGAATGATAACAACAATAATACGTCTTTGAAACGAAATGCTGATATTTGAATTGCTGTTTAGTAGTTAGTTTCAGATTCGCATCGTGCAACGTAATATGTCCAATGTGCAAACGCGGCAGTCAAAACGTCCAATGAAACATTTTTCGTTCCTAGGCTTCAAATTTAACAAATTTTTACGATTGGTTTTACAGAGTTATTCTTGACTGTTAGTGGTGAAAGTAGCGATAGACATCGATACTTTTCAATACAATTCGCAGATTAATGTTCGGGTCTTCAACTTCGTTTTTCTCGAGTTGACGAAAATGTTACATTGGACCTTTTCAAAAGTTATGCGAGATTTGTTCTCTTGAGCTCAAACATAAAATAAGTATATTACAAACCTAGCCTTAACCGTAAAAGACTTACCTTTCAACTTTTCAATGCTCTTATTGCCACCAAAACAATTCCACACACAAAAACAAAAAAAAAAATATTGCAAAAGCTTTCCATTAAAATATATAATATACTAGCTGACTCGGCAAACTTCGTCCCGCCCAAAATTTGATTTTTGTTATCAATAGCAATAAAAAAAAATCAATACCTTCAAACATTCACGTTTTCTTACTAAATGCAAATTCATGAGTCCAATCCCAGAACTGTTCATTGATTGATTTTCTAATCGACCCCGTTGAATTTACCTTTTACTAAAAAATTCCTAATACTTCTACCAAAACTCATCATTATAATATCAGATTATTTTCAGACACAATTCTCGTTCAATATTTTTCAAACACTTGCAAATAACATGTTTCTCCGTTACATAGAATAAAAGTTTGATACAGAAAATATGATAGAAAAAAGAAAATATGATAGAAAAAAGACAAACCCCTCCCCTCTTCTCCCCTTAGAGAGAGAGGAGGAGTGTCTAACCACCATAGAAACATTTTATGCCCCCTAAAACCTCCACATGCCAAATTTGGTTTCATTTACTTGATTCATTCTCGAGTTATGCAGAAATTTGTGTTTTATTTGTATGGCAGAGCCCCCCCCCCCCCCCTTATAGAGAGGGGGTGGAGTGTCTAACCACCATAGAAACATTTATTACACCCTAAAATTTCCACATGCCAAATGTTATTCCATTTGCTAGATTAATTCTCGAGTTATGCAAAAATTTGTGTTTCATTTGTATGGCAGCCCCCCCTTAAAGAGGGGGGTGGAGTGTCTAACCAACGTAAAAATATTTATTACATCCTAAAATTTCCGCATGCCAAATGTTATTCCATTTGCTTGATTAATTCTCGAGTTATGCAAAAAATTGTGTTTCATTTGTATGGCAGACTGCCCTTAAACAGGGGGGGGGGGGGGGGTGGTGGAGTGTCTACCCAATGTAAAAATATTTATTACACCCTAAAACGTCCACATGCCAAATTTGATTTAGTTTGCTTGATTAATTCTCGAGTTATGCAGAAATTTGTGTTTCATTTGTATGGCAGCTCCCCCTTAAAGAGGAAGGTGAAGTGTCTTACCACCGTAAAAATATTTATTACACCCTAAAACCTCCACATGCCAAATTTGGTTTCGTTTGCTTGTTTAACTCTCGAGTAATGAAGAAATTTTTGTTTCATTTGTATGACAGCCCCCCTTAGAGAGGGGGGAGGGGTCTGGAAATATCATGAGAACCTTCCCGACCCCAAAAATCCCTACATACCAATTTTCATGTCGATCGGTTCAGTAGATTCCGAGTCCATAAAAATCAGACAGACAGACAAACAGAAATCCACACACACAATTTTTGTATGATATTTTTTCAATACTTTCAAAAGTGACTTTTATTTAATTTGATTTGGGAAAAACAATTTTCATTCATAATTTTTATTTTAAAAGAGTGTTCATTTCTTCTGCAAACCCATATTGTCATGCCTACTCCCCCATTCCGTAATACAAAGCTCAATGCCGTCAACGCGAATTACATTCGAATGTCCCTCATAGCAAATTTGAAGAATATGGCATCGATTGTTTACGAAATTCTCCTTTTTAACTAGACCAAAGTCCAGTTAAACCTGGTTCAATTATCGAATATTTACTGTACCTTATGCCATACTGTTTTGTTTTCCTCCGCTAGATTAAGAATCATCACATGAAACCTGAAAAATATAATAATGAATTCAACTTAATTCCCTGAAACGATTCAACAGTTAATAAATGATAAATGACCCGAGAGTAAGTTAATCCGACAATATGCTCGCTTATATCGTCAAGCTTAACCTCACATTTGTGGAATTCATTTTCTTATGGTTACATTTCAGGAAGGTTATCATTTGTCACAAAGAAAGTTTATTTGGAAATTTAAATATACTGATATTTCTAAACTGAATAATTCCATTTAACAATTTATAATAACCATAGGTATGACTACCAGCAATCAACCTTAATACCATACAAAACCCTTTCCCCAGTCTGTCATAAGATTCCTATCAGTCTTCTCACTCCTCGTCTTTGATACAAGTCTCCACCAATTGCCTCAGATTGGGGTTTTCCATCGCGGCTGCTATTCGTTCTTTATCATTAATCTGCTTGTTAACTGTCGATGAAGTAAGTAAGCATTATTGTAAAGATGAGTGATTACCTTTCTTTTATCTTACTTTCGTCCTCTGTTGAGTGTGCTCCTTTCTTAATGTAGATGTCCAGTTTGAGATTGTGGTTGATATTGCGCTGTACCTTGACGCGGATGCACAATCCGATGAGTGTTGCCAGCGAACAGTGGGGCACCGTTGGATTGAACTCTATCCGCACGATGTACACGTTCCCTTCGGTTGGCTTTTGCACGAATATTCCATCCTCGTATACAACTTTTAAATCTTCCAACGTGTTTGGTTTCTCCGGATCTCTAATTGTGCGTAAGAAGTCTATAACCGAATTGTAAGTATTTCGTTGGTCATAGTTCGTGGCAGAGGAAAAACTACTAACCGTAGATGGTTTCCTTCAGGTCATTTTCGTTACGGTAACCGAGCTGAGATAAGGATGGCGATGGCAAAACCTCGATACCAACTTCCATCCCGCTCGACGAAACTCCAAGGTCTTCCGATGTTTTTCTGCGGAAGAATGATAGCATTTTATGCAAGCAGTACTAATTGTCGTGTATAAAAACGGAAGCGAAAATCAGTTTCGTTTTATCACAGATGTTGTTTTGATCTTGCACAACACCAATTTCTCCTTTCTTTCTGAATTGTTTTGACATTGACACTATCTAGCCGCTGCTCGATTCTGAAAACAGGGGTGACATTGCGCATTTCGAAACGAGTAAGGGTGCTCATACACTGTTTGACCGATGACAAACATTTCTAGAGCAACATGTCAGCAGGACCTAACTCGAATGTGACAGTTTCGAGAAAAATGACTTTGAAAGTTTAATTCTCTTTTTCAAATCCGATTTTAAACAGTAACGTAATTATAATCATAATGACACATCGACAAAATATATACTTCAATTATTGATACGGCATCGTACGAAGAATCACCACTAACATCACCAATTTTTGGAATGAACGAAAACATAAATATGTAGTCCCTTTATACGTGTTGTTTTGATATAGATCCTTTTAGACACCTGGGTGACGTCTTTAGAGAACCTTTATTGAACTGAGAAAAGCAGGGATGCCAGGTTTGAAGACATGTCTTCATTATGAAGACATTTGACTTACTGTGAAGACATTTTGAAGGCATTATGAAATATGTGAAGACATTTCAGTATGATAGCGCACGTAAATTTTTGAGAGATATTATTTTCATAAATTTCTAACTATTGAGCGGAAATATCGTCAAAAGAAGTAAGGCTTTTGTATCAGTGTCATTCGATCGCATTTTTATCAGTGTCACTTGTTTACTTTTGTTCTTAATTATCAACAGAGACTTTTGCCTCGGATTTTTTAGTGTTCAACTAGCAACAATCACATCTTGGATAAACCTCAATGGTTTTGATATCGCCACTGCGCAAAGCTAGTCTAGTTTCAATCTTTCCCAAGCAGAAACTCCACAAGTATATATAATGAATTCAACAACGAGGGACTTTTAATGTCCTTAGAAGATATTGCACTAGAAAATTTGAATGATTTTAACATTGTATTTTTTATTAATTTGGACCTATATTATACAATAAACTAACCTAGATCTTTCAAACGACCGCTTCACAAAAGGAAGGTTTTCCGGTTACATACCGTTTCAATAATCAGTTTTATGGATATGGTTTGAGCTACAACCAAAACTTCAAAGCTGAAATAAACAAATTGAGTTATCACAGTTCCGTTTTTGTGGAAACCGGGGCGATATTCACTCAATCAAAGGTATATCAGGCTTCTGAACTCATGAAATTTAGTTCGCAGTTGTGAAATATATTCTTTGTTTACATTTATTGAAATAAACTTCAAAACCTCAAGGCAAGTTAAGTGAAATGCGCTATATAACAATGCCAATTAATATAAACATTGAATAAGTTATCAAACTTTGTCCAAATGTAAGCTATGAATTTTAGTTTTTTCGATATGACTGTGAAGACATTTGAAGACATTTTTTCGTACCATGTGAAGACATTCGAAGACATTTTCACGTACCATGTGAAGACATTTGAAAAAATCACCTGGCATCCCTGGACAGGAGCCAACATATCTAGTATCCCACGGACATTTTCCCTTTGTTTCCACATAAATTGGGTATCCCACTGACAGTTCTGCTTGAGATTTTGCTAATGATCCTGGCACCAATCATAGCACCTTTTATAATTTGACATTTTAATTAGATTCTTTTCGAGTTGTTGCTAATTGATCACTTTGATTGTTTTCAACCAATCCTACAACCAACTTGAGACAGATGGGAAGAAACTTCGCTCCAAAATTAGCAGCCTAGAGCAGAGCGAAAACGAGACGCATCAACGGTACGAATCTAGGAACAATAACATGAAGACGTGTTTGCAAGCAACACGAAAAGAGTGCGATGAACTGCAGAATTGATACCAAAATTTGGCCAGAAAGCGCCAGCAGGAATGCCAGAATATCCAGGCGGTACAGCGACGATTTGGCGAAGGATGACACCACCGATAGTCGCTGGAATCTCAACTGCAGAATTTACGCAAACATCGAAAGTAGACGGAGGAGAAAACTGCTCGTGCTGAGTGTGGTGAGTAGTGCGATCTCATGCGCCAGCAATTGGAGATGGAGATTCAGAAACTAATATGTGATCCGATCAACTCGGAGGACGCGAAGCACAATGCTTAAAAGCAGAATAGTAACATATATTCAAAACGTTTAGATGTGTAACAAAAGGTACGCGATTGATCGCGATCGCAAGGGCGAGTTCTGAATAGTATGTCGAAATCACTTTATCGACTGAACATTGGATGCATTCGCATGTTATCAATAGAACTGTTACGATGGTACGAATCTGTGGGTTTGTTATGATGGCACACTTGTCTTTATATGGACTGGATTTCAGTGAAGAATAGTGTACTGTTGGGTTCTCAAATCGGAAGCTTGCCCGATAGGTACCAGCATTCATATCCAACCATTTGAGAAATCTGAAATCTATGAGCATGTTGAATGTTATTGACAAGTAGATGGAATTCAGACAATCTAGGTATACTTATATTTACAGGAGCTAAATTTAGTGGTGCATACGAGGGTACACTGATATTTGATATAGCTCATCTCGTCAATCTTGCGCTATAAATCAAATGGCGAATCCTCTATGAAGGACAACCCAGCAAACATTAAATCGCATAACAAGCGTATATATAACATCATATGCCCTAAAATTTGGTTGGCATATAATGCGCCTAACTGGCATACGCATGCAAAAGTGGAAGCCATATACATACATGGCAAATGCTTACCGAATTTGTTTGGATGAATATGCAACTTTGACCGGCTATAATAGCGATTATGTTGGAATTGAATTGCGATCTAATATGAATATATTCATGAATTGTCAAAGTACCAAATACGACTTTCGCCATACTCCTATACGAATTATCACAGACATAGAAAAAAACAAATGGCGCAAAATATTTTCGTGAAATGTTTATTACAACCTCACGGATCGCCATTTTTATATATGAGTATTTATGTTCGTAGATATAATAATTGTTTAATTGACTTGTGTTGGGAGTGGAATATGAATGTTTAAAATGCCACAGATTGATGTTTGGTGAAAACTGCTCCGATGTGGGTTCGAACTCCGGTCGTCTGGAATATCATCCACCAGCTATCTCGCGCGGCTATCTGAAATTTAATTCAACAGCGGTTAAAACTTTCAAGTGCATCAGCATTTCATTGACATTTCAATATGATGTAATGTGTTCTTTATTAGGATCTAATATGATTACTGTTCCATGATTTTCTTCAGCATGCAACACGATTTACTACAGTACTGAATCGATTAAAATTATACGCTTATACGACACATAAACTACATCAGCGTAATATACGCATATGATGCGGATTAAATTTATTTTACGACAATATACATCATAAAATTGATGTTTATTATACTGAATTGCGACTTAATTTGATAATGGTATATAAAATCGAGTTTTTACATTTTATGCGATTTCAAATATACACGATACATACTTTGATTGATATTATATGCCATTCTGATTTATTCGGATTTCTTGTAAGACTTGGCACGTGCAAAATTATGCGATTTAATGTTTGCTGGGTAACGCGACACACCGAGTCTCCACTCAGTGTCGCATTGGAGGAGATTTTGACCTGTAATCGGACATTTTCGATAAGAGTGGTACAGTGTCGACGCCTGTTGGCGACTTCCAATAGGTCGTATGAATAAAAAAAAAAGTATTTACTTATTCTGCCCGTTTCCAAGTAAAGTAAACTTACCTAGTATTTACTTGAATCCGTATGAATAAATATTTACTTTACTAATTTCATTTTCGAATTCGAACATAGTTTTTACTTTGTCAAACATCTGTCAACTGATTGTTTAGGTTTCGTTTCAAAACATTTTTTGGACAAAGCGTGAATTCACGATGAAAAAGAAATAGTGTCGACGTCTGGTGGCGACTTTCAATTAGGGACAATAGTTTGGGTCCCTATCTCGTTAGTGTAATACCTATCATATTAGAAGACACGAAGCCAGTTTTCAAATGTTAAAATTTTAATGAAAATGTTCCCTTCATGTTATTTAGTCACTTAAAACACTTTTTTCCGACTTTTATTTAACACTTCACACACTGTCTACATTTCCAACATTATTACTGAAACTTTTCATTATAATATAAAGTTGTCTTGAAAAACATTTATCGTACAAGATTTTTTCACCACCTGCAAACAAAAGTGTTTTTCATTTAAACAGAATGCCAAATTGGTACGGAAAGGTTATTTTTCATTCATAATTTAAATTTTAAAAACGTGTTCATTCCGTCTGAAAATCAATCAATTTTTTTACGCTCCCCTAAACTAGTAATCGAAGCTCAATGCCATCAATGCGGATCGTTAACTTGTTGAACTTCAAGCGCAAGATAGCAGCATTAAACATAAATAGGATATGAAATCAAAACGAATGAAAGTGTTTTCAGATCCAAAGTATGCTCATGAGCATACTTGATAATTACAAAGTAAATACTTGATGAATGCTGTTTTATTCATACGAAATCAGCTAAACATCCATTTTTGAAAAGTAAATACTTTGTTGTTTCTTTTAATCATACCAAACGTAGTAAAAACTTAATCTCACTGCTCGAATGAAGTAAAGTTAAGGTGAATTTTGTTTTTATTCATACGACCTAGTGTCGCATTGGAGGAGATTTTGACCTGTAATTGGACATTTTGGTACAGTGGTACAGTGTCGACGCCTGTTGGCGACTTCCAATGTGGGGCCATAATTTGGGCCCGAACTCGATGTTCACAAAAATGTCCAATTAAACGTGTCGCATTACAGGTCTGTCCAATCAGCTAAATATCGCATTAAATGTAAATTACTGTAAATATAATTACTCGAATAAAATGTTTTGCTCAAACCGTATTGCACTAAACCACTGGGTCTCGGAAGATGACATCAAAACAAACACGCCAAACGTCATCATCGGGTTTGTTATTATTATCATGCTCATCATAACGTGGATTTGCATCCTCCTTTTTCCTCGCGAATTGCTGTACCCAGCGCTCGAAGTTGATCCTCTGCTACCATTGATGGGAGGGGGCTGGTGATCTTCTGCATTGTGTGTGGGTGTTTCATCTAGTAGAACGACGTCGTATTTTCTGCTCAATCGTTCAAGCCTGACCGGACCGGGCCGAATCGCTAGAGAGAGTCGAGTCGTGTTAGTGAACAAACAATCACCATACATGACATCAAAAACCCGAATCGGCACGGGCACAGCATTTTCGCACTTTTCACCGAGTGGGTTGGAAGAAAGAACATTTTCATCACGCGCATAGTGAAAATTCGACGTAAGTCGGTTCGAGTCGCAAAATTGGAAAGCTCGTCGTGGCGCGTCCGTGTCGCGGTTTATACAGACAAGTGAGGGAAACAGTGGATTTCTATTTCATTACATTGGCAGTGAAAAAGGACGACGAATCCAGCGGAATTGGGATTTGTGAAAGCCAGCTAACATGACGAAGGATATGCCGGATAAGGGTCATGAGTTGAACACACTCTCGTTGGTACACCGTGTGTATTACGCCTGTAAGGATGGGTTCGCGAAGCTGCTTTTGGCCACGCTGAAGGATATCGAAAGTGCAAACGATCGGAAGGCTATCGTGGATCAGGTAAATGAGTTATGGGGTAGGGTATTTGATCCGAGGTGAAAATCGCAGGTTTTTGTTTTTGTTTCTCTGTCGGTCCCTCTGCAGAGGATTCGCTTTCTTTTTGGCAAACAGCTTGAATAAAGCTGTTGGTGTTTTCCCATCGTTAGCTTTGTGTGAGGAAAAAGTGTTTCCAACTGAACCGTTTTAAACAGTTTTACTATGTATATTAACGATGCTTGTTTTGTGGAACAGAATATCATAATGATCATTTTCCCCAGATCGATTCTATACTTGGGATAACAAGATTTCTTTGTGCGGAATCGCAAGCAACACTGGACATCATTTCGTTTACATACGTACTCCGTTTCGCTATGACGGTGTGCTCCGCGAAATCACGCCGTTAATGAACTATAAAATATCCTCGCCGTTCTCGCGGCTCGCGTTCGTACACATACAGCGTTTAATTTTAACAATTTCGTCACCAGGAAAACCTCAATTCGTGGCGTAAGGTGTACATTTTCAGTCTCTTGGGAAAATGGAATCGCATCTCGCTTCCGTTTATTTGTGCGGAAAACAAACACGCAGTTTCGCTGTAAGCGGTCAGTGACCAACGAACGAGTCTTTGAAGGTGTGTAATACTTGCTCCGCAAAATATGTTGGTGTTCGATGTTCCTTTGAGTCAGCTCAGAAAACACGACAATTCTTCGGAACGCAAAAGATAAACGTTTCAAAGGATGGAAACTGCGTTCTCATTCGAGGTCTTCCGGAAGATTTGCGCATCGCCAACAGACAAATCTACAATTGTATTGGACAGATCCTACGCTGATATGTGTTCAAAATGGAAAAAGAAACATTGGAGACGTTTGTATGAGTTCATACTTCTGGGTCATGGCAGTATCAGTAGCTCGCATGGTTTATTTCATTCGTTGGCGATTATTGACGAGTCGAAACAAACAGCTGATTCTTTTTGCGATGTTTGGTATTTTTGGAATTTGTCAGCGGTCCGCCTTTGAAAAGGTACATGCGGCGCGTGCCGATAAATAACATTTCTTTTCGGTTATGTTCGATGTATCGATTACTCATAAACCCTTTTGTTCAAAAAATGATCATAATGAGATATTAATGAATTGTGGAATTTTTGATTGCGAGTTTCCATGGACATTTTCATCCCCTAGGTACCTGGAGTTTCCTTTAGAATATGATTCGGGAGCTCGTTTGTGTGGATTAGAGAATGGATGCAGCCGGAATCCCCATGTTAATTCACGGTCAATAAAGATGAAGATATTGGCACCGATTGGAAAGGAACTGGCAGGGTAAGGACATTTGAAAAGTGCCCCAAACCAAATCACCAGTTCTATGGAAAACATTGTATAAGAAATTTTGGATATTTTTTTAACCCATAAGTGGTTCAAAAAATATCCTTTGGATCTATGGTGAAAAAAGCACTTTCCATTTTTTTGCAGGCCATTCTAAATACCTTCGGACAGTGTTTGCCAAATGATCCACTCATTGAAAAAATCGCTTTCGTTCGTTCAAATATGATCTTTCAGGAAACATTTCCCCCAGCGGTATTCTATTGTTATGTGCTGCAAATCACGACACAAAAGAGAACGAGACAACTCTGCATCGGATAGAGGCGAATGAACTGCAAAGTTTAAAGCCTCTTAAAAACAAAGAAACAAACAATCTGCATCGGCTCGCACTTCATTGCACACCAGCATGCAAGCAAAGCTATCATATACGCTTTCGGTGCAGAAAGCTTATTTTCTTCTTTGCATCTACCATATGCATACCGACCTCTCCATGCATCATGAAACAGCAGGATCGTACGGAAAACGCAAAGCGAAAGATTCATATTCAGCTAATGTAGCAGATCCTGATTTTTAAGTCTCAGAGAGTGCAAACTATATGATTATTTAGCTCGATAGAGGCTAAGGGAAGGGTAGTCAGATTAGATTTTCCATTTTTAACGCCTCTATTCCTTGAAATGTGAATATTCATATAGACCGCACAGTTTTACTAGCAACACCGCTCTCTTTCCCCATTTGTTGCTCTCCGCAAATGGTGACCGAATGATGACGTAATTTTTCTTGTATCATTTATTGCTTTGCACTTTCCTGTGCAGTGGGTTTCGCTATAGTAAAATGGGTCGATATAAGTGCGATTCACATACAACATACACGTCACGTTCACGTCCCGTCACGTCACCATACGTCAATGATTCTACCATGCAATTCTCATGAAAATATTCACATACACCAGCAACGTAACGACCCGTCAGCATACGTTCAACGAAAACGACCGGCAGGGTTTGTAGAAAAGAATAATTGACGGAGACGGACGGCTCGTTTGGTTTTTGTCTGGGCTTTGTGTCTCGGCTTTTGTTTTGATTTGGTTGTACAGTAATTTACATCTACATCGACATTAGGCTAATTGAACAGATCTGTGATGCAACACGTTTAATTAGACATTTTTACCTCTAGTTGGACATTTTTGTAAACATTGAGTTCGAGACCCAAATTATGGCCCCACATTGAAAGTCGCCACCAGTCGCAAATGTCCAATTACTGGTCAAAACCGACTCCAATGCGACACTGAGTGGTGCCTCAGCATATCGCTTTATAAGCAACTTACTGTACTTTTCATGCCAACATATCTCTTAAGCCGGGTTCAGACGGTGCGAGCAAGCATACGAGTCGGTCTAGTCAGTTACTGCAGTGCAGCTACTCACACCGTGTGAACACATCATGCCAGTTATTGTCATGTGTGATCCGGCGTGCGAGCTACTTCAAAGTTTTTTGAATTTACTCGCACTCGCATGCTTCAAAACGTCAAAAACAGAATTTAGCGTTCGAATCAGGGATGCCAAATGTAAAGAAATGTCTCTATTTTTAAGATATTTGAAAATATGCGAAGATATTTATAGACTTGAAAATTATTGGAAAAACAAATAAAACCCTCATAGTTTCTTAACGAAATCATTGTTATTCTGTTTTGCACGCTGGCGGGGCACGCTTTCTTTTTGAGATAGTTTTCTGGAGAATGTCTAATATAGAATCATTATCAGGCACAATTTTCATTCAAAATTCACTCACAACTTGCGAAAAAAAGTAAGGTTCTAAGAAACAGAATACATATTCGATTTAAAAAAGTACATTTTCATTCATTATTTTAATTTTTGACGCGTGTGAATAAAATTTTAAAAAGTCTTCTAGACTATCATTTAAAGCATCACATACTTCCGGAATTATCTTAGCTATGGATGCTTTCGAGATTCTAAAAAATATCGACAACAATCTGAACAATATTCCAGAAGAAAGGCATATCAATGTCATTTATATTATCACTCTTGCAGGTACAGCATCCTTCATGAGTGTATCTTGGCGTTGTATTTGTGGAGCAATTAAATTCAACAGTTTTTCCACTTGTTCAGGTTTTATTCTCAACACTGCTCTGTAATCTCTATAAAATTGTGTAATGATACATTCAACTGAAAACCTAAGATGAAAACTACCAATAAAGAAGTCGATTTCGGACCAATCATTTGACAAATTCGGACCTGATTGCTGTTTCTGACTATTTGATGGACATTTGAAAAATCGCCTGGCATCCCAGGTAAACCCGTGCCGTAGTATCTAGTTTCTCGCCAGCAGCTCACACTATGTGAACGGACAAGGCGAGTCAACCAATTGTCAAGCGAGTCCACCGGGTCAGTAGCTGCTCATTGTCAAGTCAGCTACTAGCAACGTATAAATGGGCCTTTAGCTCCAAATTTCGGAGTGAAAATCATTTGCGACTAGTTGAAAGAATTATTCTATTTATTATTATTGTTGCGTGAGGGTCGGACTACGGGGTTTAAGCATTTAAATAATTGAATTCAATGATTCTCATTGAATTTTTCAAAATTTAGAACTGATTCTAGGCATGCTGATTTGAAAGAGGACATTGCAATTTAAAATTGTTGTAGGTGGCGACACCATGAATAAAATTAAATAAATCATTCGTTTGGCATTTGACGGGACGGTGCTGGTGGAAGCATTGACTGCATGTGTGAATTGGTGGAGACGTTGACGGAACGTAGACGTTCTTCTCCGTAACGTGCTATATGAATCGCACAATATGCGGTTCAAACTTGTATGCAGGCTTCGAAAATGGTATGCGATGTTTGATACAGATCGGATATGCAATCAACAGTCTTCTATCCTCTCTCAGTCTAATCACTAAATATTACACAAGTGATTACTGACATTCATACAAGTATCTGAATGATCCTCTCATATTTGGTTATATGTTCGTGAGAGTTTACTTGCATGACACATTGTGTATCATTCGATTTTGATCGAAATCCAAACACTGCCTTCGGAATTAAAATTAGAAAACAAAATGCATCTCTATGCATCTTACTCTGGTTTATTGAAAAATATTATAAAAAAAAATCATAAATTAGTACCAATTTTTTTTTTGGGATTTAGAGATTCGTAACTGCTCTAATGCGTATTTAAATGTGTCCCTACGCCTTTTCTAGGCATGTGTGTTTTTTTTTCAGAATTATAAAAGTGTTGCGGGGTACAAAATATTTTTTTTAGATTTCTAAATTCTGATTTTTGTTTTAGAATTTTGAGATCCAGTACTGGTCTAATTTATATTCAAATGCGTTAGTATGTCTTTTTTGATATGTGTGATTTTTTTTTCAAAAACTTTGAAGTATTGCGCGGTATGAAAATATCCTTCCATTGTTCCATTGTCTGCATTTTTCCTTTTTTCTCAATTCTCTGATTTCCTTGTATCCATTCGTGAAGATTGCCCCCAAACCCCATCACCAGCGTCATGAAAAACATTTTTCTCAATAGCTTGGAAGTGGAAAATAAAAAAAAAATACTCAAAGTGCATCTTACCATGATGTACCACGATGATATGTCGGCAATATGTAATATTTATCATATTCAAATTTCTCTTTATCACTTTCTTTCTCTTTGTCTCTCTCTATCACTCTCTGTCTCTTTCTCTTTATCTCTATCACTTTCTTTTTCTTTGTCTCTCTCTGTCACTCTCTTTCTTTTTCTTTCTCTATTCCTCTCTTTCTCTCTCTCTTTCTTTCTTTCTCTCTTTCTCTCTTTCTTTCTCTTTTATTCTCTCTCTCTCTCTCTCTCTCTCTCTCTCTTTTCTCTCTCTCTCTCTCTCTCTCTTTTTTTTCTCTCTCTCTTTCTTTCTCTCTCTCTTTCTTTCTCTCTCACTCTTTCTTTCTCTCTTTCTTTCTCTCTCTCTCTCTCTCTCTCTCTCTTTTTTTTTCTCTCTCGCGCGCTCTCTCTCTCTCTCTCTTTTTCTCTTCTCTCTCTCTCTTTTTTCTCTATCGCTCTTTCTCTCTCTCTTTCTCTCTCTCTCTCTTTCTCTTTCTCTCTCTCTTTGTCTTGTCGCCCATCGCTTTTGCAGTTTCGCAAGTTTCGCATGCTGTGCGTGTATTCGTAGTAGACACTAATTAAACTCGTATTCACGTAAATTAAGTACAGTAAAACCTGTTTTTGTGCGGTTTTTTTTGTGCGATTTTCTCTTGTGCGGTTTTTGTTGTGCGATTTTTTTTTGTGCGGTGTATGAAAAGAAGCATATTTGACGAAATTATCGTCCATTTAGTCCATTTTTCGATGGTTTATATGCATTTCAGTGCGAAAAAAGCATATTTGCGTCTCAATTATCCACTTCTGAAATCATTCCCCTCCTCTCATCAAATGCTCTAAGTTTTTCTAAGTTTTTGCATGACATGATTCCTAACACGTTTCGACATGCAACAAAAGCACAAAAAAACCACGCGCAACCGAAAAGGCAAAGTGTCCCATCGCAAAGCAGGGAAACAAAAGGAAATCGAACGGTGAATGGCGTGGATTTGAGTTATTTTCTTGGGGGAAACTTTTTTTTATACGGTCCCTATCTACCGCACAAAAAAGTTTTCTTAAAAATGTGCCCCCGCACAAAAAAAAAAAAGGTTTGCCTGTACATATATTGAAAAAAAAACGTTTCCTTACACATTCTTACACATCCTTACACATTTGCAAAGAGCGTCGTAATTCAAAGATCAAAACTGTCAACCTACAAAATACAAAATTCTACAGATAGTTTAGATGGTTAGTCTTATAAATTAATTTCCACTAACACAGATAAATTATCGATTTCGTGAAAATGAGAAAAAAGTAGACGGTGAAAACACATTTCAAAACAGTACTGGGCTCAAAACTTTATTTAAAAATTCCAGAATTCCGAATTTCCAAAAATTGAACCCCTTCTGAATAAAAAAACGAATCAAAATACGTACATTTGAATGAAAATTATGTTTTAATTAATATAAGAATAAAAAATATCCGAACAAAAATTTCGAAATGAAAAAAAAAATTGTTGAATTTTCGATATAATTTTTCATGTCGCAGTACATCATGCTAGATGCACTTAGAGTATTTTCTCATTTTTGACGTAGAACTACGTCTTTCAGGAAGGGTGCCAAATCAGAAAACAGGTCACGTTTTTGTGAAATAAAGTTAACGTTAACAACTATTTTCACAGCGAACAAATTCTGATACTTTGCACACCAATGGAATCGGAAATTCTCCCAGATTCGTTTGATATACTATACAGTACAATCCACTAATGCCCAAACAGTTTAAATTGATGAAAACTGGAAGCATTCTCATTTTCCCATACATTTGTTCTGACGATTTGTGTGCATTCCCGAACAGAGCTGTCAATAACGAGCAACTGATACATTCGTTTCTGCCCGTTTCCAACTATTTGGTTTAAATAAGCCAGCTGCGATTTGAAGCCACACCACTTCTTGTTTGGTGGTCATCGAAGAAACATGGTTGCCGCAGAACATCAGGCGGGAGAGGATTGTTTTCTTGTCGGGTGAAGGAGGAGTATGGAATAGAGTTTCTTTCCACAAGGGTGCTTCTCGGAGCTAGTGGTGGAAACCAAAAATAGAATAGAATAAAAACACAGATGTGAGTGAGCTAGCATAACACAACGAGCGGATATCATTCATGCCTAATGCTGATTTCACACACATACACACACAGCTCGATACAAGGAGAGGAAGCGCTCTGTATCGAGGTGTGCTACGATATAGAAGAGCAGCATACGATAATTTTTGGGTGCTAGTGCGGATATGGAAGAGTATCCAGAATTTTGGAATATAGATATACACTGAACTTCATGAAAGTATGATTTCACATTCCAGCAGGGTAACATTAATGTTGCATGTTTTGGGGTTCGATCACATCTCGAGCGAAGTATAGGAGCAAAAGGGTTCATAGTTTGTGATCGATATCTGAGTGGGAAGGAGAAAGTCTGATGCGAGTTGAACCAAATAAACGAGAAGTGCTGAGTCTTTCGATTCTACTGAAGCAATAAAAAAATAAATAGCTAAAAAAAGATATTACCAAAATTTTGATGCATTCTAAAATAATATCCGAAGTGATGAACAAGTGGATTGAATAATATATTTCCGTAGTTCTAAGTCAAAAACTGCGGCCATGTCCTAGATACAACCCATTACAATATTTTAATTTTTTTTTACAAAAAAAGAAAAATACGTTTTTCATCATAGCCTTATAGTTGAGTATATAGGGATTCAGAAAAATTTCCTAATTTTCTATATAGTATATTTCATAAGTGATAAGGTTTGGATACACAGTTTACGAATATACGAATACAAGCAAATCATAGTTATTCATACGTAGGGGAACCGCGAATAAGACGGATAGTGGAGGTATAATGGACAGGTGGTTGATTTGTATAGTTGCAATATGAATTTCATATTTCTGTTGATGGGAACCCCTTCTACATGCTATTCTATAATATTTGAACCATCCTATGACAATGGATACAAAGGTGGAATACGGAAACAAAAACCGAAAATCAAACATGATTCCGCGTGTGGATGTAACTTTTATGGCTTCGATATTAAGCATTTTGAGTGGTGTAATTGCAAAATTGAATTCGCTGATGGTTATATTTCGGTTTGTAGGTTGACAGAGAAGCGATATTAGGTATGTACGAAAATAAATTCTTTCGTAAATGATAAATTTAAATTATTGAAATAATCGCACTGGTGGGGTTGAAATGGACACTCACATTCATAATCACATCCAATGCATGATGGAAAGTGAAGGGAAAATTATTCAACTCTTTTTTATATTGCTTTATCTTTTTGTTTTCAGTTACTGGACACACAACCACTGAGAGAGAGCGAAATTATTCTTCTCGCGAGTGATAAATTTCGACGCTTCATATATTATTAACCTGTATATATTTCCCCCACTACATGTCCATTATACCCGCATCGATAAAAATGAAATGTTCTACTTTTCGGCTTGTTTTAATTTCAGTAAAAACATGAAAAAACACATTTTCATAACACATTTGGCCAATTATTTTGAAAACCAGTATATTGAACTGTAAGAAACTGCTTTTATGTTTTGGAAAATATGAATTTCCAAAATACAATTGAAGTTCTTCTTAACATGTCCGTCTAACACTCATTTTCCCTTTCCCTTTCGTTATTTCTATCCTCGCGGTTGTATAAGTTAGGTAGGCACACAAATCGACAGAACAAATGTAAGGGAAAATGGGATTGCTTCCAATTTTCATCAATTTAAACCATTTACAGAGTATGGGATTGTTATATATAGCATATCAAACAAATCTTAAAGATTTGTCGATTTGATTGGTATGCAAATCGTCAAATTACGTTCGCAGCAAAAGTGGTTATTACCGTTAACTTTATTTCATAAAAACGTGACCTTTTTTTTTGATTTACCCTCTTAATTGAAGACATAGTTCTAGGTAAAAAATGGCAACACATTCAAAATTCTGAAAAAAACACATATTTCTACACCCAAAGATAATTTTTAGCACATGCTATGACATCCCGTTTTATTACATTAAATGAGCCGTGTATAATACGTGTATATCATTTGTATAATATACTAGCTGACCCGGCAAACTTCGTCCCGCCCAAATTTTGTTTTTTGTTATTTTGTTATCATGTTTTCTTACTATGAGCAAGTTCATGGGTCCAATCGCAGAACTGTTCATTGATTGATCTTCTAATCGACCCCATTACGACCCCTTTTACTATAGAATTCCTAGTATTTCTAACAAAACTCATTATAATATAAACTTATTTTCAGAAACAATTCTCGTTCAAGATTTTTCAACCACTTGCAAATAACCCCCCTCTCAATTCCAGAGGAGGGAGGGGTGTCATACCATCATAGAAACATTTCTAATACCCAAAAATCCTCACATCCCAAATTGTGCTTGATTAGTTCTCGAGTTTTGCAGAAGTTTGTGTTTGTGTACCCCCTGTAATTTGTGTTTCATTTGTATGGCAGAGCGCATTTGTATATCTGTTCTCATTCATGCTTTTCTTTTTCCTCTTAGAAAACATTTTCCAACTTCATTTTATGATGAGGTGTAATATTATCATGTATTTCTATAACCGCACCAATATCTATATGGATAGCGTGGTCGTATGAGACAGCTTTGCATTCCAGCCGGCCTTGGTTCGATTCCCATTGACGTCGCATGGCCTGTTTTTTAAAATAAGAATTTTTTTGATATTTTTTTAAATTAAGAAAGAAGTAAGAAAGAGATGTCTGCTCCCATACATACAAACCTGCAAACCAAAGCTATTAAAACAGCTCAATATTTGCGCATTTGACCCTCCAGCACAAGAAATGGCCAAAGATGAAATGTTTTCCAACACTAGGTGTGTGGGTGTAGGAGTAAGAAAGCATTTAAATACGCATAAGAGCAATACTAAATCTCCAAATAAAAAAAAAATCAAAATTTCTAAATATTTTTCGATAATATTTCTCGATACACCCATAGTAGGATGCACTTTGATTATTTTTTATCTCTGAGCTATTGAGAATGCCGAGCAAAAAAAGTACGTTTTTCACGTTTTGTTATGGTGAACATCATGAGGGTTCAAAAAATATACTAAATTTCTTACTTAGTGCCCTAAACAATATTTTCCATAGAGCTGGTGGTTTGGTTTGGGTGCACTTTATTCTTCTTTATCCATCCAGGCCCTTTTCTTGACTTTTCTTCTATTTTGTTCACTGTTTCTGCTAGATGTTACGAAGGAGAAATGTCTTAAGGAAAACTTATTCTGCTTAAACCTTTGTAGGGGAATGAGATGGGATCATCGTCATTCATCAGATTTATATTGTTTCAATCTATTTTAACTTTTCATTATGTTAAGAATGTGAATTAAAAACCAATAGAATGAGATATTGAATAATCATTCTTACTAAACATGCATGAAATTAATTGAGGGGCTTAGAATGCAAGGGGTGTAAGTGACTTGATCGATTTATTTTCATCAACTTTTTATTCAGTTAATCAACTGCAAAAACGTTCCAATTTAAGATAGCTATACAGTGGGGGAAAATCCTAAAAGCGCACCTGGGTTTTCTGAAAATTCTAGATATATAGTAGATAAAACCATTCCTTTTTTACGTAGTGATTTCCTAATGACTAAATGAGTACTAACTTTGTTGTTTAAGTCATCATTGGTGCAAACATATTTTTTTACTAAAACATTTTTAAAATTATGGTGCGAAATTCTCTTAAGCGCAACTGGCATTTTAAATATTGTCCCACCAATATGTAAACATCTTGGCCATTTTTCAACACATCCTGGTAAGGTTGTAACGTGAGAACGAGTTAACTACAATCAGCTAAGCAGTGAAGTAGCGCAATTGAATTTGAAGCACGATGCCGAAAGGAAAGTTCTTGGACGAAACTGAGCGGAGACTAATATCCGAATTGAAGGATATTGGTTTAAGCAACCGGGAGATAGCAAAGAGGATCGATAGAGGAGAAACAGTGGTCCGGAATTTTTTCAAGAAGGGCCCAAAATATGGCATCAGAAGGAAGAATAAAGGTAACTGCAAAATTTCAAACCGCGACCGGAACCGCATCATTCAGCTTGGGGAGACTGGAAAATTTAATGCTTCGGAAATAAAGCAAGAACTGGACCTTCCCATATCCAAACGACGTGTTTCCCAAATTTTGCGAGGATCTGGACATCTGGTTTACACGAAGAAGGCAAAGAAACCAAACCTCACCTCAAGGCACATTAAAGCAAGAATGGATTTCGCTAAACAGCACATGGATTGGAAGGCAGAGTTGGATGAAGTGATCTTTTCCGACGAGAAAAAGTTCAATCTTGTTGGTCCCGACTGCTGCGCGTATTATTGGCATGATCTACGAAAAAATCCCGAAGTGAAGTTGAGCAGGAATTTTGGTGGTGGAAGTCTCATGGTGTGGGCTGCGTTTTCAAGAAAAGGGAAAACTCCTATCGCCACTATTTCGACAAGGATGAACTCCGACAACTATGTAGAGCTACTGGACAGTGTTTTGGTGCCATTTACAGAAGACATTATGGACGAAAACTTCATCTTCCAGCAGGATAATGCTGGCATTCACGTAAGCAAGAAATTATTGTCATGGTTTTCCGAAAGAAACATTCAAGTTATGGACTGGCCAGCTCGTAGCCCGGATCTCAATCCCATCGAGAATCTCTGGGGAATCCTGGCAAGGCGAGTCTACAGTGGTGGACGGCAATTTGCAACAGTTCGTGAGTTGGAGAGATGTGTAAGGGACGAGTGGAATAAAATTCCACATGAAATGTTGGATAATCTGATTGAGTCAATGCCAAACCGTGTCTATGAAACTATTCTGAAAAATGGTAAACCAACCAAATATTGAATGCTGTCATTTTCATGTATAAATCGTTCTTTGAGAATAAAGTCTGATGTGCGCTCATAAGAATTTCTACCTTGAAAACACGTTTTTCTCATTCTGAATAACTGTTGAGAATAGGATTGGGACTTCTCTTGGCAAGATAAACTTGATGTTCGAAGGTCATTTAATTCCCATGAAAATATTTTGGATGTATATATCAAGTTAATCTTACAGCCAAAATATACATGTGCGTTTATAGGAATTTCTCGCACTGTAGAATCCGAAAGATGAGGTTCTGACCTATCTTCCACATTGTTAAATATAGCTGGGAATGCTTTTGCAGCTAAGTTATGACCAAAAGAGAGAGTCGATGTGGAGAAATCGATCAAATCATTCACACCCCTTTCATTCTAAGCCCCTCAAATAGTGAAGCGCTTTCCCACACATTCTACTCATGCCGTAGTTCCGCATACCAGCGGAAAATGTATGCTTCTACTTATAACCTGTTACAGTTACAACATGTCCATCTTCCCATCTCCTTTCCCGAGCACGCTAAGATAATAAATTTTCGCCTCTGTTTGGTGATGGTGCCGCGAAACGACGCCTGCATGATCGTGTGGGTCGTGATCCGCAACGAACTTAACCAAGGTTGGCAAAGGGAGTTTTTCTCAACCGATGTCTGGGGAGAAGTTTCGACGTTCTCAGCTATTTCAGCGCTGGAGAAGCTAAAAATAGACCATAAGAGAGAGATTTGAAGCAGAAAATGCAAATGCACCCATAAAAATACCGTTCAGCATCAGCTGATTGAGCTGTAAAAATTAGCGAAAACACAAGTTTGACACGCGGAGGGGGTTGTTTGGCTTCAGCGACAAAATGTTCGGTTTTGAACACATGGAACCATGTTTGGGAAAGAAACATGAGTTGTTTTCCTGGGGAACGAATGTCGAACACGCGCGCGGTGGAACCTATGTCGAAGTCCATTTCATATGTTTTTCTTTCTCTCAGAAATGAGATAAATGGAAGCAGACAATGAAGTGACAAAAATAAAACAAAAATAGGTCTTCTTTGTACTTGTTAACCATAATTCAACGGTTTGATAGTCGATCCGTTTCCGTTTGTAGGAAAGCCATTTCGCGAGTAGAAGTGTTTTGTGGCGTAGTGAAATCAAAATGTGAGAAAAAACAACAGAAAAACCGTAAGATTGTCGTCTAACGCGGCAAAGCGTTTCTTTTGCGTGTTTGCAAACAAAGCGGTCAAAGTCTCTGATTTGTGGTTTTTGTGGGTGTTCCTCTTCGCTGGTTTCTTGTAAAGTAGTGTGGGGCAAACGTGCGCACCTAGCTGTTGTCGTCCAATAACTCTTGAAATAAAAGCAAATAAAATTCAATTTGCTTACCGAATTGTAACTATATATATTACCTTCGAAACGTAGTACAAGAATTTCTCGAGTTTTGTTTGTAGTTAAACAAAAATCTATTTAAATACAAAAAGGCAAATGCGTACTTTTGCCCCATAGTGGCGCACTTTATTGAACTGTACTTCAAAAATAAATGGTTTATCGTTACCAGCGGAAGAAGCATCATTACCAGAGTGTGTAGACACCACCCAGTGGAGAGGAGGGGGGGGGGGTGCTGTTTGATGTTTTATGGGTGGAGATGAGTGGGTGTTAGGGTCGAACATACCACGTGGATATTTTTGGGAGGGAGGAGTCTGACAATATAAGAAATCTGAAAATGTCCAAGATTTGAAACAGAATTCTTTTTAGCTGACCCGACGAACTTCGTCCCTCCCACAATTGATATATTGATATAAATCATAATGAACACTCAAGTTCCCACAGAAATTATTTCTATAACAATAATACATAATCTATATTCGCGGTATATAATTTCTTTTTTGACATATAAACCTAATGCAGACTAAGACGCATCAATCCTGATGTTGACTGTTTAATCCCTTGCTCCGTTCTTGAGTTAAATCGGGAGGAACGGACACCAAATCATTTTTATTAATATAGATCAAGTTTATAGATACATAGTAGCCTTCACTTGATTTATTTGAAACTCATTGTTGAAAAAAAAACAATATTTATGAATGAACTTCAATCATTGTGAAAACATAAACGAAACATAATCGTTGTTGAATTGAATGCATTTTTTCATTTGAAATTCATTTAGAATTATTTTTAAGCAATTGTTTATTTTTCTTCCTCATCTTGGATTCGGTTCTGAGGATTCCGGCGCTTTGCATTGGAGCGCTTTTGCTTCGTTGCGCTGTTGTGGGGTTCGAAGAGATAGACGATGGTTCTTCAAGAAGCTGGAATCCCAATGCAGTGGTCCACCAGATCCTCAGACTGCTCACTCGTGAATATTTGTCTGAACCGCCCTAGGTGCTCGCTGGCACATCCCAGCAGAAGTAGAAATGTCAATCAAAGAAGATTCAAATCATAAATCACTCACTGATATGGGCCTCTTCCTCAGAGCTGATTCTGAAATATCAAGGTCTGCCGCAATCCGACGCTTCGAGACTCCCTTCCGAAGCCTCTGTCGGGTCATTTGATCATTTCTGGAGTGCATTTCTTCAAATGAGTTTTCTTCTTGTGGGTCCCGTTAAAAATATGGTTGAAAACATGTTATATTTTTTTAGAGCAAAACTCTGGTGCGAACTTTTGCCCCACAGCCAGTGCGTATCTTTGATCCACAAGCAATTTTTGAACTAATCGAAATTTTAAAAAAAGCTTATGAACTTTTTCACTAAAACGAATACGCACAATCATCTACTATAGAATGGAGGTTTCCTTGACAGTATACTTTCGAACTTTCCAGTTATTTTAGGTAAGTTAATTATCATCTCCAAAACAGAAAAAAATGGAAAAAATCGCAAAACTCTTTTACCCCATAACTTTTTGCCACTTTCATGAAATGTAAAATTTGCCACTTGTATGTAAATGTATGTGTGAGCTACTGGTGTAATAATGTATCAAACGAATACACTGTTGTCGAAATTATATGCTCGTATGCTTCAAAGGGCCAATGCACACTTTTGCCCCGCACTACTCTATTTGTTCAAACAAAATATGTCCCACATTTATGTGTGAAAATTGAAAATCTGGGTTAAAAACGTTATAGCACCAGTTTCACAATGTTCAATATGTTTGAAATAACCCAAAATATTTTTATTCAACTTGGAAACCTTAATCATCTGAATAAGACGAAAGGACGAAGCGATACGATTTTATATTGTTTATCAACCGCCTGGAGGTGGATTTCGGATGTTTGTTGAAGCCATTGGTGAGGGTGTTCTTTGTGGCGGCGGCGGTGGACTTGATAACAGCTGCTGTTGGCGGCTATTTCTTGCCCTGAATATCCGTCATTGGATATCCACGATTGGATGACAACACGCATTTCTGTACTTAGCTGATTTGCCGTTTTGCACTCGCGTTAACGTGAAATGGCAGAGTCCATCGAAGGTGAGTGCTCACAATTCTAATGAACGACTGAGGTACTACTTCCGAAAGAGACTGTTCACCATTGTTTCAGTGCCCAGCTGAAGGGCAAGTTTCATGTCGACGGTTCTAGGGATGTGAAAAAACCAAACCAATTCCTCTTTTGCCTGCGTTTTTATATCGGTAAAAAATCGTGGTGTTTAAAATCGGTAAATTGAGTGTTTCTCAGGATATCAGGAAACGTGCCATAAAGTCTGGGATATCAGGAAGGTTGGCATCTCTGGTCATAGGGAAAAAACTACGATATATGGTCAGCTTGTGTATTGTTCTCGCGAGGGCTACAATTAATCATCAATCACCCATCTTCAACTGCTTCTACAAAAAACCACGCAAACCATCAGCCCTTTTCGGTGTCTCCAATCCTTCCTACTAAACGTTTATTACAAAATTTCGATGCATTTCAAAATAATATACGAAGTGATAAATAATTGATAAAGTGTTCGGAATGTAACGCGGTTCAACTTTTGTTTTGCACTCAGTTGAACTCTCACTCCTTGTACACACATGCGCTCGGGCAAATCAACGTATACTGAAACATAGTTGAAATGTTTTATTGTCAACACCGTTTGCTTTATGATTCGAACTACAGATGGACGAGCTCACGAGCCGCTCATTTGAGCTGGTTCGTCAGAAGGAGCGTACGATTCACGGTTCTTTACAAATGAACCGCGGTACGAAAAAGAGCCGCTTTCGGTAAGAGTCTCGGCTCAAAAAAGAGTCGCGGTTCAAAAGAAAACCGCTTTCCAAAAGAGTCTCGGCTAAAAAAAGAGTCGCTTTTGGAATAAGTTTCGGCTCAAAAAGAGTCGCGTTTAAAAAAGCCGCTCAAATGAGTCGGATTGTTTCAATGAACGAGCGGCTCTGAGCCGCTCACCTGAATGAACAGTTTTGCCCACAAATTTTTGGAAAAAAATTTCGCCGACAAAAAAGTTATTATTAAAATTAAAATTCATTTTTTTCAAAAACGTATTTTTTTCAAATTCCCAAAAATATATATATATATATGAATAGCCCTTACAATTTCCAACAAGTCGTCCATACATCGGAAGATGGGCACTTTTACAGGGAAGTTTTTCTAACAACAACTTTATCATGTTTTCTTTGAAAAAAAATACAACTTATCCACAACATCCTTACTGCACCGTTTCCTCACACCGGTTTATATATCCAGTTTTAAACCGCGGTCGAATCTGGTTTGTCTGCTCTGCTTTCTCTGTTGAGTTATTTTTCATCACACAAGTGTATACGGTTGGTATTAAAGCGCGCTGTTGTTTTTGTGCTTTGTTTAGAATAAGCGAAGACAAAAGGGGCGCTAGAATTTGATGTGTATGTGTGTGTGTGTAAAATGAGGCGGGTATTACACAAGGAAGAAGCGATGTTTAGTATCTGAATGCTGTGCTCACTTGTTTCAGAGTTTAGTGCACTTCGTACCGAGAGAGAATACGTGTTTGATACTAACGCGCGCTGATGATAATTAGACTCGAGTGCAGCGCTGCGTATATTTTCTGAAGACTGGTGATAACAAACGTATTGAGTAAAATAATTTTTCACGCCAACAATGTAGTTTTGTCTTGTACAGAATACCCTATTATTTTTAGTTGCAAAGTTCCCAGCAGTTTTGAAGCAATTTTAAATCACTTCTCTCTGTAGCAAAATAATGTTCACCAGTTGTGTCGAAACACGTGTTTGGAGAGTGATTTGAATTTCATAGTTATTAATAATTATGGAGTTGTTTGACGAAGATACCTCGTGAAATCTCATGACAGGTCCTTGTTGCCTTCCTGTAACAAGGTCCTGCCTTGCCTTCCGGAAGGAATTAACATTGAGCCGAAAGTTGAATAAAATAATAAAAAAACACTCCAGCCTTTTGTAAATTTTTAACAACGGCAACTGTTGTATCACTTTTATACTTATGATTTTGACATACAGTAATTTTTGAGTGCATTCTGTTTCATTCATAACGATTGTAAAAATGTATATTTCATATTTCAAATGTGCTACATGACGAATTTCATGCCAACTCGACTGGCCGTTTGCAGCACCATCTCAGATAGCAGTGAAACGTTGTGGGTGTAAAGACACGGGTCATTTAAGCAACTTTGCATACTTGAAATATTCGAAAATCAATTAGACTACTTTTTGGAAACAGCCAATTTTTTTACAAAAAAATATAATTAAAAAACTATGATACCTACAAAATTCATGTCAAATGATAAAATGTAGGGAATTGTTTAAATTTTTACAAAAAATACAAACAAATTTCGCTGAAAAAAAAGCACACAAAAATGTTACGAGCAAAACATTATTTTTTCAGGAGTCTTCATACAAAAATGATTTATATTCCAAAAACTATAAAAGATCGAAAGTTTATGTCTTCGACAGAAGTTTATATTTCAACAAGGTCTAAAACTTTGTCGAATACACAATATCGCTATCTGGACTTTAAACAATATTAGGATAAGTTGTATTTTTTTTCAAAGAAAACATGATAAAGTTGTTGTTAGAAAAACTTCCCTGTAAAAGTGCCCATCTTCCGATGTATGGACGACTTGTTGGAAATTGTAAGGGCTATTCATATATATATATATTTTTGGGAATTTGAAAAAAATACGTTTTTGAAAAAAATGAATTTTAATTTTAATAATAACTTTTTTGTCGGCGAAATTTTTTTCCAATAATTTTTGGGTATTTTTTTTGAGAAAATTTAAACAATTTCCTACATTTCATCCTTTGACAAAAATTTTGTAGGTATCAGACGAGTTGGCGTGAAATTCGTCACATACATTTGACACAAATGTTGATTACTCAATTGTCAGATATCAATCATCATTTCAATCAAAAGTGAATAACAATTGCTCTGATTTCTTATTTTTTTTATAATATCTCTAGCGTGGGATTTTAAAATTAAAATTTTCTTGAGCTTTTGGGGTTGAGGTTTTGTTGGAAACAAATTCATCCACATAAAAATATTGCATCAGCTAATCTCATACTGTACGCGAGGATGAAAATGATTCTTGTTTTCGATCAAATCACTGCGTAAACGTAGTGTAATGTTCTAGAAATAACTTAATCTACTTGATTTAGTTTAGATCAAGATTAAGCTTAGAACAAAGAATGTTCCAATGTATGATATAAATGCATCGTTTTCATAAATGAAAGAGCATCTTATTTCAATTCAGATTTCACATTATTTGTCATACGGGAAAAAAAACTAACCAAATTTAACACATTCAGTTAAACATCAACGAAGAATTTCAAGTGTAGACAATCTTGCGTTTACGAGTATTATTCACCTTCCTTCTGAACTTAGTCATTTATTATATTTCCAGGTTTCCTCATGCCACGCATTTTTACACATATTATTCACTCCTCAATGTTTTCATTCTATTTCCCACCCATTTTTGCCGCCATCGATTACTCTCAGTCGTGCACCTCGCGCCGACGTATTTATTTCAACCCGCGTGACTAATGTCGCTTCTCTCTATCTGCTCTGTTTTTCCCCTTTTCCCTTCTAGGAATTCTGCGAAGATGATCGCCAAGTGTACACCCCGCTGATCGTGGCAGCGATGAACGGTCACTACGATGTAGTTCGCATACTGCTAACTCAGGTGCGACCGGACCTCGAGAGGGAAGGCTGCGTCAAATTCGATGGCCATCTGATTGAGGGTGCCTCCGCGCTGTGGGTGGCAGCTGGGGCGGGTCACTTGAACATTATTAAACTTCTGGTAGAGCATGGGTCGGACGTGAATCATCACACGAAAAATCTGTCCACCCCGGTGAGGGCTGCCTGTTTCGATGGAAGGCTGGACATTATCCGGTACCTGATAGATCACGGTGCGAATATCAACTTTGCCAATGCGTATAACAACACCTGCTTGATGATCGCCGCATACAAGGGGCATGCGGATGTGGTGGAGTATCTTTTGGAGAATGGAGCGCTGCCAAACGAACAAGCCAATTGTGGAGCCACCGCATTGCATTATGCGGCTGAATGTGGTCACACTGATGTTTGTACGGCGCTGTTGAATTTTGACGCTGTGTTGAAACGGAACGAATATGGAATGACTCCGGTGATTTGCGCTGGGGAGCGATCCAGGGAATCGGTGGTGCTATTGTTTGTGAACAGACCAAACTTTTTGACACGTGAGGAACGAATTGACGCCCTTGAACTGCTGGGAGCTTCATTCGCTAATGATAAAGATAACTACAGTTTGCCGAAGGCGTTTCACTATCTGGTCTCGGCGATGGAGTTGAGGTTGGTTCAAATGATTTGTCTAACAAAAAAAAAAAAACTTTACTTGTATTGTTTTGAAACTTCCAGGTACGAAGACAGCGACAACGTTATCCGAAAACCATTACTTCCGCCCATAGCCGCGTACGAGCATTGGATCGAGTGTCAAACGATGCAGGATTTACAGGCCATCCGTTACAATCACAACTCCCTGCACATGGAATCACTCACAATTAGGGAACGCATTCTGGGCCGCCATTGTCCGGAAGTTGCTCTGGCGATTGTGTTCCGTGGAGCTGTTTGTGCCGATAATGGGCGCTTCGATCGTTGCGAGAGTTTGTGGCTTCATGCAATGCATCTCAAGCAGCAGAACTCTCTCTCCATCCAACGGGATTTGCTCCGATTCGCCCAGCTTTTCTCGCAGATGATCTTCATTAACGTCCCGTTGAGGTTCGCCAACGTGATCGATGTGATGACCGCTTGTATAGATGAGTTGGCTCGGAATCAGGTGAAGCTGGCACACCCGGACCCGAAGGATGTCCTGGAAGTGATAGCGGAAGAATACGAGCTCAACATTGTGACGGTTTTGTACTTAATCACCATCATCACGAAACTGGTTCGGCTGGATAACATTGAAATTACGGAGGATAATCTCAGAGAAGTATACCGGCTGGTGTATAAACTTAACCGAATGTCTGTTCGATTGAGAGATGACCAGACTCTGTTGCACTTATCGGTGAATGGTGTCACGCCGGTCGATGATTTTCACACGGATGATATATGCAGGTAAGCTTTGGAGCAATTCCAAATGAAATCGACAAATGAAAACATGAGTATTTTTGATTCGAACAAAAGTTTGTATTCCGTTTGGGTTCGAAGAAATATGAGTTTCTCATAGCATTTGGGAATTTTTTGGCTCAAGTGTAACTTTTGAAAAGGGGCGTATCGATTTTACTAAGAGAAATCGTTGATAATTTATATCTCAAAAACTATGAGTCGTACCGAAATAGTGTCTTAGAAAGAGTTATAGAGTATTGATGTCAAAACGTGAAAAAATATACACTGAGAAAAAATTAGTACTCGTTTTTCATTCACAAAAAAACTTTATTTTGCAATATCTAAAATACACATTTTTGACGTAGAACTACGTCTTCCAGGAAGGGTGCCAAATCAGAAAACAGGTCACGTTTTTATGAAATAAAGTTAACGTAAATAACTATTTTCACTGTGAACGAATTCTCAAGATTCGCATACCAATCGAATCGGAAATACTCTAAGATTTGTTTGATATATACATTACAATTCGCTAATCTCTAAACGGTTTAAATTCATGAAAACTGGAAGAACTTCCTTTTTTTCCCATACATTTGTTCTGCCGATTTGTTTACTAACCATATCTGTATTTCGAATGCTTATAACGCGAACATTTCTTAACAGATCGGAAAGATGTTTGCATCAATTGATAGGAAATATTTCTACGCGTCTATCACAATTCATCAAATGTTATTTTTCATGAGATGAACAATTTAATAACTGTAAATTGTCTGCCAAGTTTTGATTGACCGTAAATCGGGTTTCCCCAACACAGACTTCAAAATCGATGTATCTGTGGAAATCCGCTCTGTAAATATACAATGGAGGTCGGGGGTATTTTTGTTCCCACCGAGCTGCGTTTCCCTATCACGGACTTTAAAATCAATGTGCTTGGGGGAATTCGCTTTGTCAAAACATGCAAGTAGGGGGTAATTTTTTTCCCACTGAGCTGTGTTTCCCTAACACGGGCTTCAAAATTAATGTGCCTGGGAGAATCCGCTTGCAAATACATGCAAGTCGGGGGTATTTTTGGTGTTGAGTACTTTTGTACTCGCTCGTCGTTGTGCGTCCGAATATGTTTCCTTAAAAATTCCTAAAGGGATGAGCGAGAGTAGTGAGTAACCTGGCTACCGTAGTGGTTTATGTGAAGTTTCTACGTAATTTTCGCCTCGACGTGGACTTATTCTGCAACACGATTCTTCTAGAATCATCACCGGATGCAAAGCATATGAAGTGCCACGCTCTGGATTAGCTACAATCTCGTCTTCAAACTAACTCTGTTGTGCAAATCCAACATATTCTACATCTATAGCCATTGTTTCATTGGTAACTCATTTCACGATTGATCCGTCATAATAATCGGCTACGCTCAGAACGGGTTCATCCGCTACCATCAGAAGCAAAACAAAGTGCTTTTACGATGGTGAGAGGCAAAACAAACAATAACACCTTGGGATTGAGCTGCGACGGGAATGCAAATAAACGTTCGCGCGAGGAACTGGATAAAATTGATGATAAAGTCGAAAGCCTATCGGAGCTTCTAGTGCGTATGCAGGACATGTTTAAGAACACAAACGCTAGGATTGATTCCTGTAAGCAAGATCTGCAGATGGAAATTTCGACGCTACGGAATGATGTTCAGCTTTTCAAATCGGAGTGCAGCAGAGAAATCAACTGTCTATCTTCATCTGTAAACAAGATTCGTACTGATGTCAACCAGAACTATAATCGAGTACGTGCAATGGAGAAGAGTTCTGACTTGCTGTTGGCTGGTGTTCCATATACTACAAATGAGGACCTAAATGAAATATCTCGGAATGTTGCGGTCGCCCTTGGTTACAATGAACAATGTAAGCCATTGATCTATGCCAAACGTTTGGCTAGGGGAAACATCTCGGTTGGCGCCACTCCACCAATTGCACTGCAATTTGCGTTCAAACTGGCTCGCGAAGACTTCTTTCGTCGTTACTTCTCATTGAGAAATTTGTCATTGATTCACCTTGGATTCAATGTTGACAAGAGAATCTATATCAATGAAAATCTAACGGAAGAAGATAGGAGGATCAAAGGTAAAGCTATCAGCCTGAGACGATCGAGAAAATTATACACCGTGTTTACTAAGGACGGATATGTGTTTGTCAAAGCTACGGTTGACGCAGAAGCAGTTTTGGTACGTACGCTGGAGGATTTGTCGCAGTTTAATGATCGCTCCTGATGAAGTCGAAAACCTTTCCTTCGAAGCTTTTGTTTATTCCTTCTCAATTATGTCCATGAATCCTTTCCATATTACATCCTTCTCTCCATCCTTCCTAAAAGTAAGGGGGGACGGGTATACAGATGAGCTGAGGCGGCTGCTGTTCCTGTGTATGCTGTTGTTACTGCTGTTGCTGTTGTTGCTGCTGTTGCTGTTGTTCCTGCTTTTGCTGCTGTTACGACCACGTTATGATAGATACATTCTTCACTTGAACCACTTCACAAATGTTAATTGAAATAATCGAAATACCAATGAATTGTTATACGAAAGATTACTCATTGCTCTATTCAATTGTTGATTCTAACGGGTTGGGCTATATGACGCATTTTTTGTGGTTTCCACTTCTTTTGTTTTGTTTCGATGTTAGTTGATGGTGCCTACAATGCTCCTGCGAATGTTTGTATCCCTCGTATTGTGATGAATTGTGCACTAAAGACAGATAACATAAATATCTGTCATGTAAATATTCAAAGTCTTTGTGCGCGCCAATTAAGTAAATTAGATGAATTCAAAATGTGCTTTCATGACAGTAAAATCGATATAATTTGTTTGAGCGAAACTTGGCTGACTGCTGATGTCCCAGATTCTCTTATAGGAATTGATGGTTACAACATCGTTAGAAATGATCGCAACTACAGCCGTGGTGGGGGCGTTTGTGTTTATTACAGAAGCTTCTTGAAGTGCAAAGTACTTTCCGCATCAGATATACTTGTCGGGGTTGGTAGCATGTCTCGCACTGAATATATGCTTCTAGAAATAATGCATAATTCGGAGTAGTTTCTTTTGGGGGTTTGTTACAACCCTCCTAGAACAGATTGTTCTGAACTTCTTTTTGACAAACTGCGTGATATATCTGTAAATTTTCAAAATGTTATACTTTTGGGTGACTTTAATACCAACTTCAATAGAACTGATAGTGGATCAGAAAGATTGAAAAGTTGTCTTGATTTTTATGGTTTGAAATGCATAAATTCTACGAACACTCATTTTTTCTCAAGTGGTAGTTCGTTAATTGATTTATTTTTAACAAATAATGCAGACTTTGTTTTAAATTTAAACCAAGTTTCTGCACCAGCATTCTCAAGACATGATGTTTTATTTTCATCCATTAAAATAAGTCGATCTCATGTCGATTCTATCCATACCTTCCGTGATTATCGGAATTTGAATTTGTCGTCTCTTATGGATGCTTTTGAGAGAATTAATTGGGCATATCTCTATAGCATAACTGATGTCGATTTGGCTTTGAGCTTTTTCAATGTAAACCTATTAAACCTGTTCAATTCTTTTGTTCCATTAAGGACAGCACGTGCTAAAAAGAATCCATGGTTTACTAATGAAATCGCGCAAGCTATTCTGGAAAGAAATATTGCGTATCGTTTATGGATCTCGGATAGATCTGTTTATAACCAAAATCAATTCAAGCGTCTTCGAAACAGAGTCACTCACATAGTAAACACTGCAAAAATTAATTATACATCCAATCAGCGAATTTCGACACATTCGAGCAAGGACTTGTGGAAAAAACTGAAAAGTATTAATGTGTGTCAAAATTCACAACATGTTGAACTGTTTGATAATAATAACGACGAAATTAACGAATATTTTAACTCCAATTTCTCTACGGACACTGAATTATTCCCTATTCCTCCAGTAAATACGAATGGTTTTGCATTTTCAGAAATTTCTGATAACGATATTATTATATCAATAAACTCAATTAAATCTGATGCAGTGGGTTTTGATGAAATTCCTTTGAAATTCATCAAACTTTTATTTCCTTCGGTTTGAGATTGTATTGAGATTTATATTCAATCTTATTATAGTTTCTTCTAAATTTCCGCAAGCTTGGAAATTTTCTAAAATAATTCCTATTCAAAAAAAAAAGGGAAAAGCGTTAATTTGGCTAATTTAAGACCGATAAGCATTCTGTGCGCCCTGTCAAAAGTCTTTGAACGATTGATAAAAATCAAATTCAAAACCATATTAATAGTTATAATCTAATGCACCATCTTCAATCAGGTTTTCGCCGTGGACATAGCACAACTTCTGCCTTTTTGAAAGTGCACGATGATATTCACTCGGTTATTGATAGGAAAGGTGTTGCTGTTTTAATATTGATCGATTTTTCTAAAGCCTTCGATAAAGTATCGCATACTAAACTTTTGAAAAAATTATCCTCTGAGTTTTCGTTCAGCCGTTCAGCTGTTAGCTTGATTCACTCGTATCTATCGAAACGAACGCAAGCTGTTTTGGAAAAAATGGAAATGGAAAATATTCCAAACACATTCCAATTATGTCTGGTGTCCCTCAGGGTTCAATTTTGGGCCTCTTGTTATTTTCATGCTTTATCAACGATCTACCATCTGTTCTGAAGCACTGCAAGATTCACATGTTCGCGGATGATGTGCAACTTTACTTAGCCGTAGAAGGTTTACGCGGTTCTAGAACTACGTAAACATGAGATGTGCAATAATTTCAGAGGGAAATGTGAAATACAATGATCGTTTGACAATTCTTCCGTTTACATATTTTAGTAGTCCTAGGCATCATATCAAACGTAAAAGGACGTTTATCAAATTTGTTTGTAACGAGGAACATAATCTATTACGAAAATATGCGGTCGTACCATCAGATAAACATTTCTCGCACAAAAAACCCTCACATTCCAAATTTGGTTCCATTTGTTTGATTATTTCTCGAGTTATGCAGAAATTTGTGTTTCATTTACATGGGAGCCTACATGCCCTTAGAGAGGAGGGAGGAGTGTCGAACCTCTATATGATAAGTTTGATTCCATTTGTTTGATTAGTTCTCGATTTGTTCAGCACCCTCCCTCCCCCTTTTTAGAGAGGAGAAAGGAGTGTCAAACCACCATAAAAACATTTATTGTTCCCTGAAACCTACACCTCCATCATTTGTATGGCAGCTCCACCTTAGAGAGGAGGGTATAATGTCTAATCATCGTAAAAACATTTATTACACCCTAGAACCTCCACATGCCAAATTTGGTTTCATTTGCTTGACTAATTCTCGAGTAATGCAGAAATTTGTGTTTCATTTGTATGGCAGACATTTTTTAAATTTTTTACATGACTTCTATTTTATATGAAAAAATTGTAAAAATATTAAAAAAATATGTATTTTAGATATTGCACATTAAAGTTTTTTTGTATATTAAAAAAGAGGACTAATTTTTTTTGTCAGTGTATATTTTTTCGCACGTTTAACGTCAATACTCTATAACTCTTTCCAAGACAATATTTCGTTACGACTCATAGTTTTTGAGATATAAATTATCAAAGATTTTTCCTAGTTAAAATCGATACGCCCTTCTCAAAAGTTACAATTGAGCCAAAAAATTCCCAGATGCTATAGAAAACTCATATTTCCTCCAACCCAAACGGAATACAAACTTTTGTTCCAATAAAAAATATACGTTTTTAAAATCTGCATTTTTAGTTCGATTCCTTTTGGAATTGCACTTTGAACGAATGAAAAACTGAACTGAAGCTGATCACTTAAACAATTTCCCTCGTCTAGATTTCCGTGCTTGGAAACGGTGAAAATACTTCTGAACTGTGGTGCCTCGGTAGATGTTGTAGATGCCGACCGGAATTCTCCCCTCCACACACTCTGTTCCACTGTAAGTAAAAGTGCAAGTATGAAAAAGCAATGAAACACGTTAACACGACATTTTTTTTTCAGCTACAAACTGCCGTCATTCGGATGTCGGATAGCGACGTGAGAGGAGTGGTGAAGAATCTAGTCGAAATTTTCATCGATGCCGGTATTCATCTCGATGCGGTCAATAGCGACGGTCTGAAGGCTTCCCAAGTTTGTGTGCAAAGTTAGTGAACGGGATAAGTTTCATTTTCTGCCGGTCATCATTACATAAATGTTTGCTTTCTTTCCTCCAGACTCGATGGGAACGTTCATCAAAGCCTACGAAACACGTGAGATCAATCTGAAATGTTTAGCCGCTCGCTGTATAGCGCTGCATCGTGTGCCTTACAAGGATCTGATTCCGCGACAGTTGGAGGGCTTTGTGCAGCTGCACTGCGCTGAGAAGTTCTGAGACGCCATTGTCCCGACGAGAAAACGTTGTAAGTCTTCCATTGGGAAACCAGGCAATCGAGTGTTGAGAAGATGGTTTGAGATTCGTATAAAAATGCTCAAAGGGTGCTGTCCTAGACGAAGAAAGTATGGATTGAGTGAAGATATCGAATGAAATGTGAGGAAGGAAATCAATATTTATATAAATTTTACAACGTGACTAGAATTGTGATTTTATTTTTTATTATTTTCGAGTCCGTCAAGCAAACTTGTCGGAACCTCGCATGATAGTTGTTTTTTACTTCTCATTTCGATTGATCGCATATAAGTGTCATCGAACGTGATAAAACTGAGCCATAAGATTATTTTCTTGCAATTTTGCTGTAGTAAAATTAAAATAGAAAGCGAAACTAGAACATTTGCTTTGTATTCGTTTTTCCGAAAGTCCAACTCGTTGTCAATAATTTTCAATGTCAGAACTGTATGCAAATCTTTCCAACAATATCACATTTTTGACGTAGGACTACGTCTAACCGGAAGATATAGGGGGTGAAATGGAAATCTAGGCACTGAACAAGTAGGAAAAAATGCAAGATTTGAAACGCTTATAACTTGAGCATTTCTCAATAGATCGCAAAGGTTTTTGCATCAATTGATAGGAAATATATCTACGCATCTATCATAACGAATAACATTTCATTTTTCTTGAGATAAATAATTGAATAATTGTGAAATATCAAGCATTGTCAAAATGCACTATGTGCCCATTTTTGATTGGTCCATTTTGTGCTACTCAAATCGTACCGACCAAAACGGGCAACCAGAGCAGCAGCGAAATAGAATGAAGCACGATTGGAAAGGAAAAAGGAAAAAAAGAAAGAAACATTGGTCGCAGTCTCACACATGCGTAATTCTCGAGCCAGCCAGTCAGCTTAAAAATCCCCGCACCGCTGCCGTAACGATCATTCTCATTCGAACCGTACACCACATCGGTTCGCATCACAACACATCAACAAACCAACCCAAGCAGCCATGTCTGGTCATGGTAAAGGAGGAAAAGTGAAGGGAAAGGCAAAATCCCGCTCGAACCGTGTTGATCTGGAGTTCCCCGCAAGGGTAGCTAGGCCGAGCGCGTTAGTATCAGTGCATCAGTCCACCTAGCCGGCGTTATATAGTTTCGGCCGCCGAAGTGGAAAAGCTGCTCGCGACGATAAGAAAACTCGCATTCAGAACAGACCACATTCGGTTCGGTGGACATCAAGACAACAACAGGCAGTTGCAGCGAGTGGCAAACGCAATCGCAAAACGACAGCAGGTAGCGGAAGAAAAAAGTTTGTTCTTTATACAATCTGCTTTGGTGGCAAAACCAGAACAAGGCGGCATCGAGGGCGTTCGAAATGGTTTTTCTTAAAACCACGAGTACTAAGTTTTCTAAATTGGAACCATTCCATAAAACACGGCGCTTTTCAGGGCCAATAAACCTTCCAAAAAAGAGTTTAGGAAATACAGTTCAATGCTTTCTAAAACATTATCCAAAATAATAATAAAACACAAATTGATTTTTTCATAATTTGTTTGCCAGAATCTGATGAGTATGTAAATTTGGCAGTTGTTCTGAGCTTATTGATTTTCACCAATTCTTAAATTGTTTCTAGATTGAAAGTACAGTAATTTACACTTATCTCGACATTTAGCTAATTGGACGGACCTGTAATGCGACATATTTAGTTGGACATTTTTGTAAACATAGAGTTCGGGGTCCATATTATGACCCCACGTTGAAAGTCGACACTGTATCACTGTCATCGCAAATGATCAATTACAGGTTAAAATTACCTCCAATCCGATACTGAGTGGTGGTAATGCGACGTGCCATTGAATTTTCACGTTTCTTTGTTTTTAAGAGGCTTTAAACTTTGCAGTTCATTCGCCTCCAGCCCAGTGAAGAGCCACAATAAAACCAGTCCAGAGGGGACTGGCGAAAGGGAAACCAACAAAATCACTCATCAGACCTGTCCGCTCGACTCTCGGTTAAAGAAGAAGGTAGGAAGGGATCCTATGCTTCATAAGATATTTAATATATGCTGTAAAGAAAAGTAAAAATTTACTGATCCGAGGACCAAAGCAGTAACGAAGCACAAGTGACCTAGCGAAAGGCGTGTTCCAAAGCCAAAAAACAAAACGGCCCCTCTCAGGAGGATAGGAAGGAGAGGAGTGGAAAGGATTTGGGTGGGATTAGTGGATTGGGAGGGGGTGGGAGTGGTATGGGAAGGAAAGAGGGGAGGAGTAGGTGTGGGGTGGGGTGAAATGAAATGAAATACAGTTTGAATAGATAATAAAATATAGTGGTTTTGAATTTAATGGTATATAGTATAGCTGAAAAATGGAGAGGTTTATTTAATGAATTTATTCTCCTTGGTGAGTGTGGCTGTAGGAATAGGAAGTTGATTAAAGTATAATGTAATGGATAGAAGATAGATGTGGGTATGAAAGTATATATTATATTATTTGTTATTTAATATTATTGAATGCGTGTATATACATGTATGAATACCTTCCTTCCGACCCGTACATACATGTGTATACACACATAAACACGCATACATGACTGTGAAGTGGCGAACTTTAATAAGCACTTTCCAAGGTATTTAGTATTTCGGTTTAGATTTTACCAAAGAAGTCGGTTTCTTTCAGAAACGCAATTAAATTGGTTTCTTGGGTCTCGTCTCTACTGAGGATATCTCGGAGACTCTGACCTATGTTGTGTCGGACTCGAGCATCTTTGGTATGTTGACATTCAAGTAAAAGATGGCTAACGGAAACCGGAGCTTCGTTGCAAGCACATTGGGGTTTTTCGGCTCTGCAGAACAAGTGTGAGTGGGTGAAGTTAGTGTGCCCAATTCGAAGACGGGTAAGGACTTGCCTTTCCCTACTATTGAGGCGGTCATCCCAAGGGAGAGTGGAATTTTTAATTTTATGAAGATGAGTGGGACGGCTGTTTATCCAGCCTATGTCCCAGCTTTCACGGACTTGCTGTTTTACCCAGCGGACAATGTCAGATGGAGGACAGGGCATGTCTGGGGGATCTATTTTGCTGCCCTTGCCGGCCAGTATGTCGGCGGCTGTGTTTCCACGGATTCCTGAGTGACCAGGAACCCAGCAGAAGGAGATGTTTTTATTTGAAGCAGCCTCTTCTGTTTGCTTAATCCATGGGTGTTTGCTGTTTCCACTCAGAAGATCGTGGAGACAGCTAGCTGAGTCTGAGAATATTGTGGTAGGAAGAAACTCATGGGTGCATTCTTGGGTAGCTATTAAAAGGGCGAAAGCTTCCGCACTGAAGATGGAGCATTGCGGTGGAAGAGAAAAGCTACCAGTGTATCTACTCTCAAAGACTCCACATCCAACTCCATCGGCACTGACTGAACCATCTGTGTATACCTGGTGGTTGATTTGAAAATTGGATGCAACGAGGTTATTGAAGCAGGCTTTGACTTTTGGAGAAGGGTCTCCCGCTCGAACTGTCTTGAGAAGTTCAAGGTTAATGTTCGGCGGTTTGACGTTCCAATTTCTTCCCGTCGCAGATGAACGTTCACATATATCGGGAAGATCTTTGTTCGTGAGATTTTTGAACCATGTTTTAGCTCTATGTATTAATGGGACATTGTGGTCGCTTTCGGGGAGTGACAAGTGACGGATGGCTTTATTCGTGATGGCTTTTGTTACCAGGTGGGTGAAGGGAAGTTGCCCACTTTCTGCCATTACAGCAAGAGTAGGACTGGTGGGAAAAGCGCCAATTGCGAGCCGAATTGCTTTATTGTAAATTGGTTGAATGGTGTTTAACACCCTGTCCCCTCCACGGCTGAAGGTGCCTATTCCGTAAAGGATTTGTGGGACCAACCAAACATTTACAACATTTAGCAACGTCTTTCTATGACCAGAGGCTAGGTTGCCTGCGATAGACTTGATGATGTTCAATTTCTTTCTGGTGGCTATTTTGGTCTTTTGGGAATGTGATAGGAAGTTGAGTTTCTTGTCGAAAGTAACCCCTAGTATTTTCAATGTCCTCATTGTAGGGATCGGGATTTTGTTGAGCTGAAGATAGGTTCTCCTTCTGAGAGCTTTTCCGATATGTATGTGTTTGGATTTCTCCGGGGAAATTTTAAAACCTGTTTTTAGAGCCCAGTTTTGGATGGAGTCTAAGGTTTTTTGAAGCCTCTTTCTCTGAATTAAGCCGAAGCAGCTCGTAGAGATAAGAGTGATGTCATCTGCATAGACTATGACCTTTATATGGTCCGGGATAATCTCGAATAGAGATTGCATGGCAATGTTGAAGAGGGTTGGTGAAAGTGCTGAGCCTTGTGGGAAGCCGTTTTCTGGGATTTTTAGAGAAGATTGGTGGTTGTTAATAACGGTTTTGAAAGACCGGTTTTCTAGAAAACTTTTAACGAAGAGACCTAATCTCCCACGAATCCCCCAGTCGAAAAGGCTTTTCAGCACTGGGTACCTCCATGCCCGATCGAAGGCCTTGGATAAATCCAGGGAAACAATATCAATGTGGTGTAATTTTTCAGTTGCGTCGTCTAGGATTTTTTCGATTGCTACAAGGCAATCTTCTGTACCTTTTCCCGCACGGAAGGCGAATTGTCTGGGATCAATCAGCTTATTTGACTCTAGAAAAGTCGTTAAGCGTCGATTGACCATTTTTTCCAAGACTTTCCCAACACAACTTAGGAGAGTGATGGGGCGGAAATTGTCAAGAAGATGGTTGTTCATGTCTGGTTTCGGGATACAGATCATTAAACCCTCTTTCCAGCAACTGGGGAGGGTTCCACTGTCCCAGACTTTGTTGAGGAGCTTCAGAAGTGCTTTTTTCCCGAGATGGGGTAGATTCTTAAGCATAGGGTAGCTAATGTCATCAGGTCCTGTGGATCCTTGTTTGACTTTGTTCAGTACCCAATCGAGCTCTTTGAGGGAGAGGTTTTTGTTGAAGTCAAATTCCACATCGGTATGAAAATCGATGGGAATTCTTTCGCATTCCGTTTTGTGGGTTAGAAAGGTTTGGTCGTAGTTTTGATTGGAGGAGGCGGAAGCAAAGAAATCTCCAAACGCCTCGGCGATGATTTTCCGGTCATTGGTGTATTGACCGTTAATTAGAAGATTATATTCTTTGCTTCTTTTCTTTCCATGAAGCCTGCCAATCTTACTCCATAAATCCTTTGTTGACGCGTTGGGATTAATTTCGCTGACGAATTTAACCCAACTGTTGTGCTTGGCTGTGTTGATAGCAGTCTTAGCTTCTTTGCGAGCCCTTTGGAACTCTGCAAGCAGAGTGGGTCTCAGTGGGCTGTCCGGATGGGCCTTTCTTAATTTGCGTAGGGCCTTACGTCGACCTTTGATCGCTGCCTTCAGCTCAGGCGACCACCATGGGACACATTTCCTGCCAGGGATGCCACTGGTTCTGGGGATGTGCACCATTGCAACTTCTAGGACAACTTTGGAGAATTCCTTGGCTGTCCAATCTCGTTTAGCGGAGAGGCGGTTTTCAATGTCAAACTGATAGCCAGCCCAGTCAGCGTATTCAAATTTCCATCTTGGCCTTGTTGAAAACTCTGGAGAAGTTTGGCCGAAGGAAGTGAAGATTGGAAAATGATCGCTTCCGCAAGTATCATCGTGGATGTTCCAAGAAAGTTTTGAAGATAGTTTGTCTGATACTATAGTGAGATCGATGGCTGAAGTAGTACCAGAATAATGGATTCTGGTGTGTTGGCCGTTGTTAAGAAGGAGAAGAGAATGGTCGGATATGAAATCCTCAATGATGGATCCTTTTCGATCGAGGTATGCACCTCCCCAGGCGTATGAGTGGGCGTTGAAATCACCCATAAGCATGATTGGGGCGGGAAGTTGGGCGAACAGATGGTCCAGTTGGCCGCGTAGAGTGTTCGGATCGGAATCATTAGTGATGTAGATGCTAACGACGGTGATTGGAAAGGGGTGTTTAATGCGCACTACCACTGCCTGAAGATCAGTGGTAATGGGAAGAAGATCATGTGGAGTGCCATCTTTGATTGCGATTGCAACTCCGTTTTTTGAGGGGTTGGGACCCTCTTTGAAGTATGTGATATATTTTGAGATGAAGTGTTTATCGAAGTTGTTTGGAGTCATAGTTTCTTGAAGGGCTATGACTGTGGGATTAGAGTTTGAAATAAGCATTTTCAGTTCTAGAATATTTCGTCGGATACTTCTGATGTTCCATTGTATCCCGAATTTCTGTGTTGGAGTGAATGTGTTGGTGTTTTTAACTCTAATTCCTAAGTCTTAATTGTGTGTATGTTTGAACTATTCAAAGAGAATTAGTTCGATGGTCCTTTACCCTTGGAAAGAGAAGCTTTCTTTGAGGTATTGGTGTTGTTTTTGTTTGGTGTAGAAGTCTTTGGAGTGTTTGTTGTGTTTGTGTTGTTTTTTGTTGAGTGTGCGTTGCTGTTGTTGTTATTGTTGTTTTTTGTTTGATGTGTGTTGTTGTTGTTTTTTGTTGGTGTTGTGTTGTTATTTGTTGGTGGTGTAGTTCTTTGTTCGTTTTTTGTTCTTTTCTTGTCCTTGTTATTTTGGATTTCATCTTCAGATTTTTGATCTGAATCAGAAGATGATCCTTTCGCCATTTTCCGTTTATTTTTATTTTTGTTTGGAACATCAGAAGTGTCCATTGAAATGACTGATTCGTTTTCGGATTCAGTTGTTGAGCTATCAGTTGTCGACTCTGTCATTGAGGTATCGATTGTAGTGTCAATTGGGGGTGTGCTTTCGCGGCTAGAAGAGGCCGAAGCGGCCGAGGCGCAGTTACATTTGCAATTGCAGCTGGGTGTTGGCTTTTGCAAGTTGGAGAGTCTGTCTTGCAGAACACTTGCAACAGTTGGTCCATTATTTTGACCGTTGTATCTTTCTTTCGCCTCTTTGTAGGAGATACCATAGTCGATTCTTATTTTTGTGATGTTGTTCTCAGTTTGCCATACGGGGCATTTCCTATTCGAAGAGGAATGGTCCCCTTGGCAATTCAAGCAAAATGCTGAAGCATTGCAGGTTTTAATTCCATCCTTTTGTTCTGGATGTTCCTGTCCACAATTTCGGCAAAGCGGGTTCTCGCGTTTGCATCGCTTGCTCGTATGTCCAAATTTATAGCATTTGAAACATTGCATTGGGTTGGGATAGAAATTTCTAGTCCCAGCCCGAATAAATCCGAAGTTAATAAAATCGGGAACAACAGTTCCACGAATTGTCAAAATGAGAGTAGCGGTTGGGATAACAATGTTATTCTCCTTCCTGGTGATTCGCTTGACATCGATCACACCTTGATCGGAAAGCTCTGTCACCAGTTCGGATTCCTTGATGTCAATTACATCACGGCAAGTAACAACGCATTTACGTTGATTTAGAGTAGGGTGGTAAATTACTTCGATAGGGGTTTCATCGATCAATTTGTTGATTAAAAGGAGCTTACCGATTATATCCTCGTCCTTGGCCGTAAGGATATACTGCGTCCTCTTTTTGTCGTCCCGTTGCGGTCGCGCTGTGTAGTATTTCGTTCCTACAGCGTTGGCGATCGTCTTACTCACGACGAACGGGTTAGTCGGGATCGCGTTCTCTCCTGTGGCACGAAGTAACAGGATCTGAAGGTTGCCGTTCAGTGGGTCGGCCCACCTTGGAGCAGTACGTTGGGTAGGTTTACCCTCGTACAAATTTGTAGCCCGGCCTCCCGGAGGCCCGGAGCTACTGGAAGCCATGCTGTTGTCGGCTACCCCCTAGGTATAGCCGACAGATCGATTTATTATTTAAAGGAGAGAACACTTATGAGGGCTTTTCACTTTGGGATATTATCTAGAAAAACACTGTCACTTTTTTTATAGAGCTCTTACAAAAACCACCAATAATCGCGAACAATTTAGGGGAATAAACTTTTGAATTTGTTTTCCTTCAGTCACTTCACCGTCCGTAATGCGTGTTTTCTTTTTGGTTTTTTGTTTATGTTAAAAATCACTACGATACTAGAAGAGAAACTGGCACCACTGCCCAAAGGAAAAAGGGGGCGTGGCGTCGGTGACGCCGCAAAAGCGCGCGCTTTTCCGGTTTGCCGGCAAGCGCCCGCTCCCAACGGTCGAAACTAGCCGTTGCTATCTGCTTCTCCTTCTGCTGCCACTTAAAAATAATTAAGATTAACTCCTTCGGAATCGCCAGGGGGAGACGTCCTAGTCCGCTGTCCAAAACGCCAAACTGCCGAGCTGAAAAAAACGTGACCTACTCGGTCGGAGGTTAAAATCAGTATGGCCATTGAATGTAATTTACTGTAAATATGTCACAAGCTGGATGGGAAGAAATTTTCCAACTGTGAAAGCTGTGGTGAGTGGCAAATGCAATCACTAAACAGAAAGGTTTAGCCGAACAAGATGGGGATATCGAGTAATAACAAAACAATAAACTCTTTAGATTGAAGATAATTTTGTGATCCGGAAAAGGACCCTTTTTAGCCTGCATGTGAATCCAACGAGCGAACATATCGTAATGAATGTATTTTTTTGCCATCGCTCCCTTTTAACGCTCATTCGTTCGTCTCGTTGGACTCGCCCCTCTGGCTGAGTCTGCCGATTTGTCTCTATCCTGTGAGTGTGTACCGCTAGAGTATAAAACACGCGGACCCCAACAAAATATCTTATTTTCTTTCAAACCATATACTCGTGTGGTTGTACGGCATCGGCATCGTGGACGTAACAAAGGAGGACAAGTTAAGGGAAAGGCAAAGTCTCACTCGAACCGTGCAGGTCTCCAGTTCCCTGTTGGTCGCATTCACTGATTGCTCCGCAAGGGTAACTAGGCCGAACGGATTGGTGCCGGAGCACCAGTATACCTAACAGCGATTATAGAGTTTCGGCTGTCGGAGTGCTCGAGTTAGCTTGCAAAGCTGCTCACGACAATCAGAAAACCCGCTTCAAGAACAGAGCAGCTTCGGTTCGGCGCTCATCAAGGCAACAATTAGTTTCAGTGAGTGGCAAAGTGTTTCTCCGGCACGTCGCATTAAATGTAATTTACTAAACAACATGTCACAAGCTGGATGGGAAGAAATTTTCCAACTGTGAAAGCTGTGGCGAGTGGCAAACGCAATAGCTAAACAGGAAGGTTTAACCGAACAAGATGGGAATATCGAGTGATAACAAAAACACAACACCAAAGGTTCTTTTAAGAACCATCAACATATTCATAAAGAGTAAAAAGTAAACTAATCCATTTTTCAGGTAGATAGGTAGGTATTCACGTAGGAGAAGAAAATAAAACAATATATTTAAAATATATATTTAACAAAAGCTGTCCCCTTTGTATAGTCCTACGTCACTCCGGTTATGTCCCCGACATTACCCACCCGTCTTTTTTCATTTGAGGGGCTTAGAATGCAAGGAGTGTAAGTGACTTGATCGATTTCTCTTCATCAACTTTTTCTTTAGTTAATAACTCAATTGCAAAAACGTTCCAATTTAAGTTTGCTATAGAATCTGATAGGTGAGGTTCTGTCCTATCTTCCACATTGTCAAATACAGCTGGGAATGTATTTGAGGCTAAGCTATGACCAAAAGAGAGAGTCGATGTAGAGAAATCGATCAAATCACTTACACCCCTTTCATTCTAAGCCCCTCATTTCGTTTGATACTCATTGGAAGCCGTGGCGTAATGTGACCGGGTGACACCCGGACGGGTTACTAGGGTGTACCATCTCTATAATACTTAGTTTTAGTTTTCGAATGAAAATCAAAGTTATTTAAACAAGAAACGTAAACAATAACGTAATAGTAAACAGGAAACGTAATAATATTAGATAGGACGAACAAGAAATCACCAAGTATTCACGTCTTGGTCACTGGAACAGACAGTTACAAAATAAGAAAATAAAAAAAAATGGGTGGGTTATATCTATAATATAACCGCAAGGTTGACGTGGGACTACCTAAGCTTAGCAATAATTTCAGTGAGCAGAAGATATGATGGCATTTCCTTCAATGCAATCTTGAATAACCGAGCCAAAGCGTTATGTTCGTACCCATTATTGTAATCCGTGTTAGGAAAACACTTTTCGGAGTGCAAAAAAAAACATGCGGGTGCAGAAGTACCACCGGCTTGCATGAATCAACAACTTCAACTTCTACAAAAGTACTCGCAGTTTGCATTTATTTGTAAAGCCCATTAACCAAGACATCTTGGTTGGAAGTCTGTGTTAGGGAAACTCGTTTCATTCGGAACAAAAATGCCCCTAACTCGTATGAACTTGCAATGCCAATTTCCTCAGACACCTTGGTTCCGATGTCTGTGTTGGGGAAACACATTTCAGTCGAAACAAAAATACCCCCGACCTGCATGAATTTGCAATGTCAATTTCCCTACGCTCCATGGATGTGTATTCAGTGTTAGGGAAATACATATTAACCGGAACAAAAATACCCCCGACGTTCATGTATTTGCAATGTCGATTTCTCCAAGGCTGCTTGGTTTTGAAGTCTGTGTTGGGGAAACCGTAAAGCGGGCCAATCAAAACGAGACAGTTAGGGCGTTTAGATAACGCTTAACACTTCACAGTTATTTAATTATTTATATAATGAAAAACCACATTTTATGTATTGCGATAGATGCGTAGAAATATTCCCTATCAATTGATGCAAACATCTTTCCGATCCAGTAGAAAATGTTCGAGTTATAAGCATTCGAAATCTTGCATTTTTTCCTGCATGTTCAGTAATTATGTTTTCATTTTACCCCCCATATATTCCGGTTAGACGTAGTCCCACGTCAATAAAATATGGTTTATTTGTGGACGTCGAAATGTGACTCAAATAATTCAAATAAAAAAATAGAAGACCGACATACTTCCCGTGCGCTTTCGCTCACTTGTCTCAATCTCTCAATGTCTCAATGGAATGCACAGCTTAATACGGCGTTTTTTTCTCTGTTGGGTGTGAACCACTGCGTTCATTATTTTGAACTATTGTGGTATACCGCTTTTTATACTACACTTCAAGCTTATCTTCTACTTATTGATGAAGGAGTAGACTGAAAGCTATAGCGAGATAGGTGCCAATCAGGAATAATCTGTTTGATAAAATTTATAGGGCCCTATTCCAGAAAACGAGACGAGGAGACGAGCGCTCGTCTCGTTTGTTTTCATATTCCAGAAGCCGAACTCGACTAAAAACAGACGAGTAGCTCGTCTGGTTCGACGACCGTTTGGCCGCGCTCGTCAATGAATCAGTCGAATCGTCTAGTTTTTTTGATGTGTTCGTTCACCTTGTTGATTGAAAGCATCGGTATTCTTCTGCTCCGCCTTTATCTTCAAAAATTGTTTCACGGCTAAACTAGTATTGCATAAGCAATGTATGTTTTCAACTGCAACCATCAAATTCAATTCAGTAATTGCAAGATTTTACAGGGCCCCTTCCAAACAACACAACCAAATGTAAACATTGAACTCATATCCAGGGATGCTAGATAACTGTTTTGAATATATTAACACGGCACGAAAAGGGTCTTCACATATTGAACGAAAATGAGTAATTCAAAACAACTACTTTATTGGAAATGCATATATGAGGCTGTCAAAAAAGTCCTGCGGTATTTCCGTGAGGTGTCGTTGTAAGCGCGTAGTTCTAGTTGTATTCTTTGTATCGAGTCATACTATAGCTTGTTGGAAAGGTATTTTTGCGCGCTATATACAGTAATCGTTCGCTAACTGGTCCTGGTTTAACTGGTCTGCTATTTAACTGGGCGAACGTTAACTGGTCCTTGGACCAGTTAAAAAGCACAATTTCGTAAACAATCGACACCATATTCAAATGGAAGATTTGCTGTGAGGGGCATTCGAATGTAATTTTAAATGTTATGAAAGTTGACATTATTTTCGCACGACAAAAACATTGATTAAACTACAGAAAAACAATTTTCTCAAATCATATGTCATACCTGTTGTCGCACTCAATGCGAAACTTCCATTGGAATCCTTTTATTTATCCAATTACAGGAACTAAGCGAATCAAACAATTCATTGAAGTTTCCCTCGATTTTATTTGACGTTTAACATGCCGGACCAGTTAAAACGCGAATGTCGATAAGTGGTCTTCTCTTTTCGCCCAGTTAGTGAATGTTTACTGTAATAGTCCTTGACAGTGTTTTGTTTGGTTAAGTCGTTCGTGAGTTATAGTGTCGCAAATATGAAGCAAAATAAAGAGAAAATCCGACATATTTTACAGTACTACTATGACAAAGGCAAAAATGCATCTCAAGCTGCCAATAAAATTAGTGCAGTTTATGGATCCGATACAGTTTCCATTTCCACCGCACAACGATGGTTTCAACGTTTTCGTTCTGGTGTAGAGGTCGTCAAAGATGCGCCACGCTCCGGAAGGCCTGTCGTCGAAAATTGCGACAAAATCGCTGAATTAGCCGAGAAAGACCGGCATAGTAGCAGCCGTAGCATCGGCCAAGAGCTGGGGATAAGTCATCAAACCGTTATTAACCATTTGAAGAAGCTTGGATTCACAAAGAAGCTCGATGTATGGGTGCCACACACGTTGACGTAAAAAAACATCTTTGACCGTATCGACGCATGTGAATCGCTGCTGAATCGCAACAAAATCGAACCGTTTCTGAAGCGGATGGTGACTGGCGATGAAAAGTGGGTCACTTACGACAACGTGAAGCGCAAACGGTCGTGGTCGAAGCCCACTGAAGCGGCTCAGACGGTGGCCAAGCCCTCATTAACGGCCAGGAAGGTTCTGCTGTGTGTTTGGTGGGATTGTCAAGGAATAATCTATTATGAGCTGCTTCCCTATGGCCAAACGCTCAATTCGGACCTGTACTGCCAACAACTGGACCGCTTGAAGGTAGCACTCATGAAGAAGAGGCCATCTTTGATAAACAGAGGCCGCATTGTCTTCCATCAGGACAACGCTAGGCCACACACTTCTTTGGTGACGCGCCAGAAGCTCCGGGAGCTCGGATGGGAGGTTCTTTTGCATCCGCCGTATAGTCCGGACCTTGCACCAAGTGACTACCACCTGTTTTTGTCCATGGCGAACGAGCTAGGTAGTCAGAAGTTAGCCACAAAAGAGGCCTGTGAAAATTGGCTATCCGAGTTTTTTGCCAATAAGAAGCGAGCTTCTATAACAGGGGTATTATGAAGTTGGCATCTCGTTGGGAACAAGTCATCGAACAAAACGGCGCATATTTGACTTAAAACAGATGATTGTAACTAATTTTATGAACAAATGAAAATTCAAAAAAAAAAAATACCGCAGCACTTTTTTGACAGCCTAATATATAGATTTAAAATTTTTCTTGATAAATCGTTGATTAGATGAACAAACATTGCCCCCAATAAATCCATAATAACAAAACGTCTGAGTGTTGAAACCATATGCTCGAGGAAAAATATCAATGAAACCAAAAGATATATGAAACTTATTATTTTTTGTTATGTTTTTTAAATATTTTGGCACTGAGAAAAGAGTATCGATTGAACAATTTTAAAACTGTTGTTTTTCTCAAAACAAAAACATGTTTTCTCATCTGACATCACTGATCATACCGAAAAAAACTGGCTGAAGTCTCTCCTGTCTACCAAATAAAACATTTCAATGAAACTCGTGTACTGGAATGGGATATTTTGCTCGTCTCGACAGCGACTGAAGCCGAGACGAGACGAGATGAATTGCTCGTCTCGTTTTCTGGAATAGGGCCCATAATCCTGATCGGCGACGTAGACCAAATTTCCTTGGGCTCCAGAATAGCTTTATCAAGGTGTTGAAGTCTGCGTCTATTTAGAGCTCCGCAAATGTTCCGAAGTTTCGCTTTCGGCATTACAAAAGCGACAAATATCGGGCCCTATTCCAGAAAACGAGACGAGCAGACGAGCGCTCGTCTCGTTTGTTTTCATATTCCAGAAGCCGAGCTCAACTAAAAACAGACGAGTAGCTCGTCTGGTTCGACGACCGTTTGGCCGCGCTCGTCAATGAATCAGTCGAATCGTCTAGTTTGTTTGATGTGTTCGTTCACCTTGTTGATTGAAAGCATCGGTATTCTTCTGCTCCGCCTTTATCTTCAAAAATTGTTTCACGGCTAAACTAGTATTGCATAAGCAATGTATGTTTTCAACTGCAACCATCAAATTCAATTCAGTAATTGCAAGATTTTATAGATTTCAAATGGACCTCTCCCAAACAACACAACCAAATGTAAACATTGATCTCATATCCAGGGATGCTAGATGATTGTTTTGAATATATTAACACGACACGAAAAGGGTCTTCACATATTGAACGAAAATGAGTAATTCAAAACAACTACTTTATTGGAAATACGTATATATAGATTTAAAACTTTTCTTGATAAATCGTTGATTAGGTGAACAAACATTGCCCCCAATAAATCCATAATAACAAAACGTCTGATGATAAAACCATATGCTCGAGGAAAAATATCAATGCAACCAAAAGACATATGAAACTTATTCCTTTTTGTTGTTGTTTTTTTTTAATATTTTGGCACTGAGAAAAGAGTATCGATTGATCAATTTTAAAACTGTTTGTTGTTTTTCTCAAAACAAAAACATGTTTTCTCATCTGACATCACTGATAATACCGAAAAAAACTGGCTGAAGTCTCTCCAGTCTACCAAATAAAACATTTCAATGAAACTCGTGTACTGGAATGGGATATTTTGCTCGTCTCGACAGTGACTGAAGCCGAGACGAAACGAGACGAATTGCTCGTCTCGTTTTCTGGAATAGGGCCCATCATCTTGTGAAAATGTATATATACTAGTAACAATACAGTAAGGAGCTCGGCTCCTTTAAACTTCTGTAACTGAGCCTGTAAAAATAAACGATTTAAATAAAAAAAAAAATCATCTTGTGCTAAACCTATGTTTTTAAGATGGTATTTACTCGGGCAGTATCTGTTACTAGACCAGTGAATGTGCTGAGGTCTTTCTTACTAAGGCTTAGCAGCTGTCAAGTAATTTTAATACTCGGCGTAATACCTGTTTTTGGCTGTTTAAGTTTTGTAGCCATCCAATTGGCTGTCACTTCCCGGTCTTCCCATTTATTCAGCTCACTTTTCAACACACAGTCAGAAAGTCCACATAATGGTTCTGGACCAGTGAATGGTGAGTTTGAGCCGTTCCTGGCAAGTTCATCTGCTCGCTCGTTGCCCTCTATACCGCAATGGCCAGGAATCTAGTACAATTGTACCGAACTTATCTGACTTAATTGCCGTAAAAGGGAAATGCATTCCCAGACAATTTTTGAAGAGCATTCAAAAGCATTTAGAGCTTTAAGTGCCGCTTGACTGTCTGCGAATATGCAGATGTTAGCATGTCTGTATTTTGTTTTGAGGCAGACATTTAAACATTCTATTATTAAAGTTATTTCTGCCTGAAAAACGTTGGAACCACCTTCATCTCATACTGAACGAGAATGTTCGATCACTCTGTATGGAATGTCATAATTAGTCCTTGGTTCCATCCAATCACTGTTCATCTCTGAGGCTGGTCCAATAGTAAGAGATTCAGGATGCTAAAGTGACCAGTTTTGTCCCCGTTTAGTATTTTTTTTCCATATTTTAAGCTTTAGAGCGCTTTTTTTAGCCTCTAGCTGAACATATTGGTTCAAAGGTATTAGGTGAAGGATAGCCTCCAACGCCTTTGAAGGAGTGCTTCGCATTGCTCCAGTAATTGCAACGCATGCTAGTCGTTGGAGTTTGTTTAGCTTTTTTGTAGCTTCAGTCTCCTTAGTCTTTGGCCACCCTACAAGTGACGCATAGGTTATCCTAGGCCGCACAATTACAGTGTAGACCCACATAACCATTTTTGGTTTAAGGCTCCATGTTCTTCGTATCATTTTAGAGCATACCCATAGGGCTGAGTGGGCCTTGCTGATTATTGAATCTAAGTGTGCGTTCAAGTTTAGTTTGGCATCTAAGATAACACCTAGATATTTCACTGAAGCGCTGCTTTTTATTTCCTCCCCCCCAAGATGTAAAGACTGCAGATGCAGTTTTTTCTTTTTGGTGAAAGGAATAATTGTTGTTTTTGAGGGATTTATGCTCAGATCTTCTGTGATACACCAAGACTGTGTAAAGTTTAAGGCCATCTGCATTCTGTTCGATAATATATCGTCGAACTTGCCACGTACCATTATGACTAGATCATCGGCAAAGCACACAACCTCGAATCCTTTTACCTATAAACTTATCAGAAGGTCGTCAACTACAAGTGACCAAAGGAGAGGTGATAGAACACCTCCATGTAGGCAACCTTTCGTTGCAATCACAGATGTCGACGACCCGTCCAGCTCCGAGGTGATTTGTCTATGTGTGAGCATGCCCTGGATCCATTGAACTATGCAGTTATTGAAGTGACTTTTTCTCATAGCTTGTGCCATTGATAGATATGAAGCATTATCAAATGCACCTTCGATGTCAAGAAACGCGCATAGAGCGGTTTCTTTTGATGAGAGAGATTTTTCAATTTTTGTTACAAGCGTGTGTAGCGCTGTTACTGTGGATTTGCCTGATCGGTAGGTAAACTGGTATTTAGATAATGGGCATTTGGACAGGAATGCAGGGAACCGAAGCCAGTGGATCCATTGAGGCGACACCCATCAGTGAAGTATCTTTTCATGCAATTGACTTTTTGGTACTTTCGGTTAGAAATACGGGGAATGAAAGGTTAAAAATACGGGGAATAATGTTAAAATCGTGGAAGATGAGTTCTGTGTCAGAAGAAAGCCATGTTTCAGAAAGGTACTGTGATAGAACGCTTCACTTTATCGGAGTGCTGTTTGTACCTTGGGCACTCCTGTAGTGTGTGAGGTTTCTCACCACAGTGGATACATTTTTCCACTGTTTGTGTACAAGAATCCTCACTGTGTTTTTTTACCAAATCTACCGCAGCGAAATTTGTTGCCGCAATGGCTAGAAGAATGTCCCAAATTTTACAAATCGTGCAATTGTAGACCCGCTGTACAAACAAGCGCACCGAAAAAAAACATGTAGTTGCCTAACATCCAGAATCTTCACAAGCTCACCAATTAGCGAGTTTTTAAAACAACCCGATGCTTTTTTCAATTCTTCGACAGATTCGCATCGGAGACTACGCCTTCTATCTCCACATCTCGAGAAGGGATGTAAATGTGGTACTCCCTGTTGAAAATCTCGGGGTCAACAATCTTGTTTGCCACACCAAATATCGGTGCTTCTATACACAGTTTGTCCGGTCTCTCTTTACGTATCAAGACATCCGGATACTTACGGATACAAAACCGCACGCTACGAGGTAAACACTATAGCGCGACGGCAAAAGCTATGTTATTGTACTTCTCTGTTTCGATGTTGATGAAGACACCGATGAGACGTTCAAAGGAACCAATTCGCTAGAGAGGTGCTGCTTCCTCGCTGTTCCAGATGCTTCAGCACTTAACTTGCCTCGAAAGGGCGAAAGAAAAAAAAAACGAACCAAAACTCACTTTGGCGGAGGAGAAAAAAAAACTTTCCAGTTTCGGTATTGTAGCGGAGAACGAACAATGCGTGTCCGTCTCTTGCAGACAATCGACGAGGAATCAATCACACATTATGTAGAGTAAACTATTTTCTTTCAAATGCCGCCAATAAACTTTGTTTATGTTTGCCCAAGAAAGAATGACAAACAATCGCAGAGAGCGTATTTTTTGGGATGAAATATCAATAACATTGAGTGAAGTAGATAATCTGCATCACAAATTGTTTGTATTAGTATGTTCTAAAAGTCTTTCGAAGACAGTTTGTATGTAAAATTTGAAATATAAAAGTTAGAGCAAAAAAAAAAGTTTTTTTTAATGGTGACCCCAACGCAAATTAGGAAAAAGGCGCTATATCGGTTATTTCATGAGATAGAAAAAAACTTTGTTCAACAAAGATGTTTTAAATAACAACATTGTCGAACTATTTTTGCCTCTATCCTGTAACCCGAGACGGTCGGGTATGAATGAATGGGGGAGTTGCTAGTGAACGGCTTAAGCGCCACTCCCGAAGGAGGCCGTTCACCACTGTTTCAGTGCCCAGCTGAGACTCTGCCAAAGGGCAGGTTTTTTCCTTTGAACCCCCAAACACAGAAAGGTTTCAGGTTCGACCGTCCCAAGCACTTTGGGAAACGAACTGATTGCTGTGGCAATTGTTGCTAGCAACAATCGACCTCAGATCGACAAAATAGATCCCACTTTTGCCTGCGTTATCATCACAGGTAATAATACCAACGGTCTCCGTATTCCCTTCTCGCTTGGGTAACCGGAACCAGCAAAAATCTCCAAAAAAGACCAATGGGGAAAACAAGGCTCGAAAATCGTGATGCCTTCACAAACCAGTTCCAGGAACTATAAATTTCCCACAAAACAACAAAGAGCTTTAACTAAATTTCCAGCTTCTAAAACAAAAATGCATATATTTGGTAGTAATTTTCAACATTTCATATTTACAATTCTTTATTTCCTATTTTATCAATCAACTGCTTTATTTCCCCTTTTTCTCCATTTATCCCCTCTTTCCCTAAACTTCACTACACTATCCTTCGATTGGCTCTTAATCCTTTCTAAACTTCTCTATTAATTCATCATCTCTCAAGTAATTTCACCTAATCAATCGTGCTTTTGTCCCGTGCTCATTTCCATCTATTTTCTCCTTTCACCCAACAGTATTCGTCGTCTCACTCCACACACTTCATTCATTTGTATTATATTGGGGTGGGTGGTTGTTATTTGTGTGCGTATCTCATAAACCATTTAATATTCATGCAGCGGAAACATCCATCGTTGCGACCTAGGATTTCGGTATCTCACTTCAATTCAATTCAACACGTACGTGGTAGGTAAATTCACTCGTTGTATATGATCATATATAATTTCGTCAAATTTGGGGTTCGGAACCGGGTAACCTTATCATCATGGGGGCCAATGATCCCGGTCGATCAACTCGCTCGGCTACGATCGCTACTCTTATGTTTTCACGACCGTACCGGCACCAATATCGTCATGCGCATGGAATAGTTTTTGGTTTTGTTACTCACGACCTTTTGAGTGCGCTGTCCAATAAACTTTCTCTGCTGTTTGGATTAGCGGAGCTTCTTCCGCTGTCGTGGACGTTGCTGATGCTTGAATCAGCGGGGTTTCCTCCCGCTTAAGCCGGTCGTCGTCGTTGCTGTTACTGTTCCCTGCCAGCGCTTCGCACTCTTCAGGCTTCAGGCTATGGTTTCCTGGCACCTTATCGCAGCGCCGTGGGGTCTGGAGCGGCTCTAACTGAATACGGTGTGTCGGGAATTTGCAGCTGTTGGACAGAATAGATATGTGTTTCCACCCACGTGGAAAGTCAGCACACAAATCATAACGGAACAAAAGCAAGCACATGTTACCTGAGAGTTTCACCACGATGAGCACGATTTCACTCCCTATTTCTCCTTATAGAGCCACTAGCTTAGCCACTACTTCAAAGTTTCTACGTGGGAAAAAAAACCATTAAATTAACAAAAAATCCTAGGACTGGCTTGTTCAGAATAAGCCACGACTCACTGACCTACGCTAACACACCGAGGCTCTTGGCGGTGTCCGCCGGGTCCAGCCTCTTCCACGATCCAGGATAAAGTGACCGCTTAGAGTTTCAAAATCCTCAGATCAGTCAGGCGCTAGATCAATTTTGTCGTAGTTATGTAATTGCCACAAAAGTGCTCAAGTACATAACGTTCTAAAGCCAATTATCGCGCGCAACAATTGCGTCAATCATTAAGGTCATCCACCTTTAATCCCAAGGGCCTGATTTTGCCGGACCTTCCGTCCAACCCATATTTGGGCACAAAGCACCTGCTCTTTTGCAGAGTTTCAAACCAGAAACAGGAACAGCTCTTTCACTCCCCCTTTGGGTGAGGATGCAGCTCAACGTTCCCACAAAAGACATGTTCCAAAACAAAGAAGAAAATACTGAGTTTTTAGAGGCGAATGAACTGCAAAGTTTAAAGCCTCTTAAAAACAAAGAAAGAAGAAGAAATACTGAGTGCCGCGTCGCTAGAATGGAATGAGTTTTGTCATCCCAGTTCTATCGACGTCTGAGCACTCAGTGGAACCCTACAAATGCCTCTTGTGGATAGTTGCCCAAAAGAAGCAGTTCCAAAGCTTTGCAGAATCAAGGGGCCGGCATATCTGAATTTGTGTACCATGCTACAATCCATAAAGATAAGAAAGTTAGATTTTTTATTTCATCGAAAATGTTGGTCACCCTATTTTCGGTAACATGAAAATGAGCGCTCTGTTATATGTAACAACTTTGTCGAAGACAGTTTTTGTCTAGAGAATAACTGTCAAGCTCTAAATGCTAATTTCCACTTAAATGCATCTCCTGGACCATTCTGCATTGTGGTATACTGTTATTCATTCTATAAGGAAAATTGTTCGACTGATGACAATTTCGGGTATTATTGAATCACCATCCAATCCATTATCTTAACAACATTCAATATATGTTTATCGATCACAGAAGAATCACGCCGAGATTAGCACCTAAACCTAAATTAGCACCTAAAAGTGATTACCAAAAGTTTACTTCAATTTATACACCCAAGGAACATAACGCTCCTCCACAAAACAGTTCCCTGCTTGCAACACACCACCCCCATAAATACACGGACACACACAAAACGCCACGAGCAGGCAGGACATGGCGACACTTTTGACATCATTAAAGTCTACTAGCCGTAAATCACCTGCCGCTGAATGCGGGGATTTTCATTAATGCCATCGCAGCAGCGTTGGCTATAAAATGCCTACAGTAGGTTAAACAAAAAACAATCATACGCAGCATTTTCCTTTTTTTGTGGAGCCAACGGTCGCCGGATTTTTTTTATTTTCTCTCGTGAATGTCGCTATGATAGGTCACCACCAATTGGGAGCAATTCTCAGTGGTTGAGTGAATCTAGAATGACCAAAGGAATGTGCGGCCAAAGAAAATTGACAATTTTAGTTAATTCAATCAACTTATTATTTCATTATTTCACATGAGTTCAATAATCTGAACGTCGATTTTAGTGGGGTATTATGTTTTGCTTGTAGACGCTGACCAATGAACAGCCTAAACCTCATTAATGTTGTGTCCAAACACTGAAAGAAACAAATATATACGATTGTTATGCATAGCACTCCGACTATGTAGCAGGAACATTGTCCGCCACTCTATAATATGCAAAAAGGGTTTTGATCGATCGATTTTTCTTTTTTTTCATGCCATCCTATACACATACGCGGCGGTACTGCTCGTTTTTTTCTGCTTCCGCTATTAATAATTGAATCAGGAAATCACAAAATTTTGCAGCTGCCGTGATTACCTCTTCAATACCGGTTGATTTGTCGGCATATCGGTATAACTTGTTTATGAGTACTGTGACGGAGGTACGCACTATCAACTTATTGCGGGTGGGAGTCTCCGAATGGGAGGCGCACGTTTCCTCACACGTGTGCACTCCGAAGCAATTGTCACAATTTACATGATAGTTTTATATGTGGAAAACTGAATATGTGCTGTTCATCACTGTGCTTCCCAAACTACCCAAATGTATCTTTAACCTTCCTATACTCGCGCATAGGTCGGACAGACCGAGCATCAATGGAGTGGCTGAATTAAATGACTATTAAAACTGAATGAAATTAATTAAAAAATATTTTCTGGGGTTTTTCCACTCAATTATATCTTTTGCTTTGAATAAATACCAATAACGTCTAAAAAGACACAATAGCAATATCATAGAGACGCGCTCAGTCCAGAGTATACAAATTACGATTTCTCACGCGAGTATAGGAGTGTTAAGGAGTCGATGCTCGTTAGAAAAGTCCGTCCGAAATCTACCTAATCGTTTGAAGCAAACCTCTTTATTTTTCAACACAGTTATACACTTCATCCAACGCTGCTCTAGTTCATTGATTCCTTCCGAAAAATAGGGCGAGGAATAACACTCAAAAATGTCACGAGAATTTTTTTTCCAGGATTCTTCATACCATATATTCCAGAAAACTATAAAAGACAGAAAGAGGACGTGTTCGACAAGAGTACACATTTTCATAAGATCTAAAACATTGTCAAATACACTAAATTGCTATCTTGACTTAAAACAAAGTTAGGATAAGTCATGAAAACTTTTTCTTGTAAAAATGTTAATCTTTCGATGTATGGGTGACGTATTGGAAATTGTAAGGTATGCTCATATTTTTTTTAAGAAATTTAAAACAATAGGTTTTTGGAAAAATGAATTCCAATTTGTAAAATATTTTTTTTCAGTGTCATTTTTTTTGGTAGTTTTTTTTATGAAAAGGGCCTGGCTAAATCACCAGCTGTATGGCAAATATTGTATAGGATATTAAATAAGAAATTTAGGCGATTTTCTTGAACCCCTATGTGGTGTAACATAGGATCTATAGTCAAAAACGTACTTTTTCGTTTATTTCACGGCTCAAAGGCTTCGAGATAAAAATTTGATAAAAAAAGGTGAATGTGCATCTTACTACGGTGTATCAAGAAAAATTATCAAAAAAAAAATCATCAAAAAAAATATTGAAATTTTTATTTTTTTGGGATTTAAAGATTCAGTACTACTCAAATTCATGTTTAAATGTGTTCCTACAATTTTTCTAGATATGTGTGATTTTTTTCAGTGTTGCGCGGTACAAACATTTTTTTTCTATACTTTCAAAGGGTCTGGCTGGATAAGGAAGTAAAAAGTGCCCCCAAACCAAATCACAGTTGTATGGAAAATATTGTATAGGATACTAAATAAAACATTTTGGCAGTAGAACTATATATTTGAGTCCATATATGTTACAGCATAGGATCTATGGTGAAAAATGCACCTTTTCGTTTTTTTCACGCCATTCTCAATAGCTTTGAGACTAAATTAAGAAAAAATATTGAAATTACATCTTACTAAGGTGTATCGATAAATATCTTTAAACAATTATTTCACCAAAAAATCTAATAATAAAAAAAATTTAAATACGAAGTACAAAAAATTTTATATATTTTGTGGCATTTCGAAATTTTGAAAAAATATAACTTTGATACACAGAACTGTTCTAATTTTTATTTAAATGCGATCGTATGTGTCTCTTTTTCTACATTTGGCGTAATTTTTTTCCTGAATTTTTAAGAGCATTGCGAGACACAAAAATAATTTTCTTCATTGTTTGCATTATTTTTATTTTCTTGAAATCGATTATTTTATTGTATTCGTGGTTTTCAATTGTAAGATTAAAATGGCAAAAAATTATAATGATTTGGATTTTTTAAGCGTTCTCATTAATCCGACTGATCTTTCCACGAGGACTTTATTTTTTCTCACAATGCTATATCGTACTGCTGACTCCTATGAATTTGGTAAACCATCTAAATCCAGTGTAAAGATAATCTCATATATTTGGATTAGAGGAGTTTTTGGATGCAGATCCAAACAAAACACAACAACAATTGACAGAACACTGACCACTGAATGTGTCCCGAACACAAATTGGCCATCGTTTGGGATTGTCATGAGAATGACCCAAAAGTTCGGAAAATGGGCGTTGCAAAACCATTTGTGAATTGCTTCTTCAACGCAATTTCGGGAATACTGAGCGCAAAAAACCTCCTGTATTTTGTTGTATTCGTCTCTTCCCGTAGATTAATATAGTGGAGAGAAAAATCGGAAAATTTTCGGAAAATCCCGAAGGAAGGTCAGAAAATTCGGAAAATTGAATTCCCACATGTTCAAAAATTACATCATAATAAGCGTAGTTAGTCCATTCGATAATTGCGCTATCGAAATTGATCTTTCTTCGTAAGTGGAAATGGATTTTCAGGCGAAATAACGCATTCCCATATATTATACCTATAAATAAAAAATGTGTTGGTAAGCGCCAAACCCGAGAAAGGAATGGTTCAATTTGAGTCATCTATATTTCATTGTAGATCAATATAGCGGAGAGAAAAATCGGAAAATTCGGAAAACTGAATTCCCATATGTTCTACAATTAGCTAAGCGTTTTTAATCCGTTTGATTGTTGTCTATCTATATAAACAAATATGAAAGGTCAAATGTGTTGGTGTGGAAGGAATGGTCTAATTTGAGCTGTCTTCATTTTGTAATATTCTCTGTATCAAACATGTATTCCATGCAGCGGAGAAACATGTTATTTCCAAATGCTTGAAGAATCTTGAACGAGAATTGTGCCTGAAAATAATTTTATATTATAAGGACGAATTTTTGTAGAAGTATTAGACAATTTATAGTAAAAGGAAATTGTAAAGGGTCAAAGGGTAATCATACAATGAAGAGTTCAATGATTGGACTCACTAACGTTCACTTAGTAAGAAAACGTGGATGTTTGAAAGTATCCAAATCAAAAACTCTATTTTGGGCGGGACGAAGTTCGTCGATTCAGCTAGTAAATAATAAATTTAAACTTTGCAAGGAAAAAAGACCCAGATGGGCCCGTGGACACAGTAAAATGATTTAACAGCATGACAACGCATCGGCGTATATCAGTAAAGCCATGATGGACGCAATAAAAACCTTTCACTGGGAAACGTTATCGCACCTGCCGTATTCTCCAGGCCTGACCCCGTCAGATTATCACCATTTTGTTTCAATTGGACATGCACTTGCAAAGCAGTACTTCACCGAATATAAAGCTGTCGAAAAATTGATCGGCGATTGGTTTTCGTTGCAGCAAAAAAAAAAGTGTTATGGGAAAAGAATCCAGAATTAACCTGAGAGATAGGTGAAATGGGTAGAATCGGGGATCATTCCGAATAAAAATATTTTAAGGTTCTCCAGGAAAAAGATCATTCACCGAAAAAATGAAGACAAATTATGATTATGTCTTCGGATGGTGGTGGGGCACATTAGGACACTGTTAAATCAATCTATATATATAAAAATGGATTTCTGTCTGTCTGTCTGTCTGTCTGATTCTTATGGACTCGGAAACTACTGAACCGATCGACATGAAAATCTAAGAGGGGGCTGCCATACAAATGAAACTCAAATCTCTGCATTACTCGAGAATTAATCAAGCAAATGAAACGAAATTTGGCATGTGGAGGTTTTAAAATGCAATAAATGTTTATATGGTGGTTAGACACTTCACCCCCCTCTTTAAGGGGGGGCTGCCCTACAAATGAAACACAAATTTCTGCATTACTCGAGAATCAATCAAACAAACGGAATGAAATTTGGCATGTGAAAGTTTTATGGTACAATAAATGTTTTCACGGTGGTTAGATACTCCTCCCTCCTCTCTTAGTGGGCGCTGCCATACAAATGAAACACAAATTTGTACATTACTCAAGAATAAACCAAGCAAATAAAACCAAACTAGGCATATGGAGGTTTTAGGCTGCAATAAATGTTTCTATGGTGATTAGACACTCCACCCCCCTCCTTAAGGGGGGCTGCCATACAAATGAAACCAAAATTTCTACATTACTCGAGAATTAATCAAGCAAATGCAACCAAATTAGGCATCTGGAGGTTTTAGGGTGCAAGAAATGTTTCTATGGTGGTTAGACACTCCACCCCCATCTCTATAGGGGGCTGCCATACAAATGAAACCCAAATTTCTGCATTTCTCGAGAATTGATCAAGCAAATGAAACGAAATTTGGCATGTGGAGGTTATAGGGTGCAATAAATGATTCTATGGTGGATAGATACTCCTCCTCCCTCTCTTAGGGGGTGGGAGGGGGCATTTTAGGGGGCACGAAACGTTTCTATGGTGAATAAACGCTCTCCCCTTTCTCTAAGGGGAGAAGAGGAGAGGGGTCTGTCTTTATTCTATCATATTTTCTGTATCAAACATTTATTCCGTGTAACGGAGAAAAATGCTATTTGCAAGTGGTTGAAAAATCTTGAACGAGAATTGTGTCTGAAAATAATCTGATATTATAATGATGAGTTTTGGTAGAAGTACTAGGACTTTTTTAATAAAAGATTAATTCAACGGGGTCGATTAGAAGATCAATCAATGAACAGTTCTGCGATTGGACTCATGAACTTGCGCTTAGTAAGAAAAAGTGAATGTTTGAAGGTATTCATAACAAAAAACCAATTTTAGGGGGGACGAAGTTTGCCGGGTCAGCTAGTACCTCATAAAATTTGTGTCTGATTGTTGTTTATTACCAAACATCAATTTAGTCTGATTCTCAGACCTAATGATGGTTCGAAACTACAAAAAGAAAACCAATAGAACCAGCATCAACGAAGATGAGATGGAAAGAGCTTCGAATAGAACGTTTTCATGATTCTAGTTCACAGGTGGTCCAACTGGGTTCATTGTCTTTGCTAATTTCCCAACTAACGGTTGCATAACGGGAAAACTTCTCAATGCTTCTCAATGTTCTGGAACATTTGAAAAAGCTAGCAAAAAAGCATCAATTTCAAACAATCAAAAATCAATCACTTTGGAAACAATTAAATATTGCCGAGAAAATTGCACAACTCATGTATTTTTTCCACCTTATGTCACAAATCACTTACAACCGCGGGATGTTTCAGTTATGGGCCCTTTCAAGCAAAAGCTCTCAGTTTCCCAGAATGATTGGCTACTCAACCATCCTGAAAAAACAATTTCTATACACGACCTTTCAGGTATAGTCAAATCGGCTTATAATGCTTCTTTCAATCTGAGCAATATCCTACCTGGATTCAAGATAACAGGTTGCTATCCATTCTCAAGAATGTTTTTTTCGGACAAGAATTTTGAATGCTCAAATAATTTCACCTACTGGAGCGAAGCTAGTAACTGACTCATCGGGTAATACAACAATGCTGCAAAACATTGCGTCTACAGCACAGATAGATTTTACTTTGGCAACTTTGTCCCCGGAAAATGTTGAATCTTTTCCAGAAACTTCACCGCGGAAAATCATCACTCGAAAACGGAAGAAAGCAAAATCACGAATTTTTACTGACTCTCATAGCAAGCAGTTTCCTTTCAGACAAATACTGATAAACAGAAAAATGCAGAATATGCTGGAAATAAGAGGCAACGGAAGTAATTGTTGATAAACATAAAATTGCCCCAGGATTGTAAGAAACTACCCACACATGGGGCACATTCGGACAAAAAGACAATTTTCAAAAAATTGAATAAACCATTCGTAATCGCATCAACGCACACCTCTAAAACGCTCATATGATACATTGATGTCCAAATGACAACCTGGAAGAATTCAGGCTTTTTTATAAGTTTACGGAAAATATTAAAAATCAAAGAAAAACAAGTGTCCAAATATGCCCGCCTCTCCCCTATACATAAGCTACTACTGGGTGCTACCAACCACCGCTCTAGAACCAGGTATTGTCCTGTTACATAATATAATTTATCCGATATACGACGATAACATCTCAAACAATCCCAAATCATTTGCGGTCGTATGGACAGCGTGTCAACGGTTGTATAAATAGATTCAAACAGGTGAGGTTATTACCTATACACGATCCAACCAGCAGTAGCTAGATCTGTGTGATAACGCCTATTAGGTTCGAAGACACGAAAACGTGCAACTAGGACTTGCCCTCTCGTTAGGTTCAATCATTCAGAAATTACCCTTTCGTGTATATTTGTCGATTCGCTGGATGATATAAACATGAGATAAAAATGTACAAACATAACCTAGTTTGGTTTTCCCAGAAAATCGATTTATTTTCGGTGACAACGACAAAATTCTCGATTTTCGTTCTGAAATATGTTCTGTCTACCAAAACAGAGAATGTTTGAATTATGACTTACAGGCAAACCTGTTCTTGTGCGGTTGCTTTTTGTGCGATTTCTCATTTGTGTGACTGTTTAGGTGCGATTTTATGATTTGTGCGATTGGTTTGTGTGATTCAAGACCCGATGTCATAATAAAATCGCACAAAAAGAGTCGCACAAACGAGGAATGGCGCAAAAAGGGAACCGCACAAAAACAGGTTTGCCTGTAATTTGTAGCTCAAATTCAAGGAATTGTGAATTCGAGCTTATGGGCTATATTTCGCTCATATCAGTCAATCTTTTCTGTATCAAAGGTCAGATATTAATAGACAAAACAATGGACAATATCTAATATGAATGTTAACAACTTCAAACTAGAATCTGATAGGCTCAAGTTTCTGCATCGATGCAGGAAACACATTGTCTTCCGACAGTGCCATAGTTTCATTTCTAACTGTATACTTTTCCAAATCAAGCAGTCATTTTGAAATCATTTTGAAATAATAATGTTTACGTTGAAGTGTACTTCAATTATCAGACCAAATGCGTTATTGACAAAAGTGACTAGGCAGAGAACAATTGGCATAAGTCGGCGTGAAAAGTTTTATTGAAAATTTATAATTACAACCATACAACTCTATGTACTTTATTCCCCAGCAATTCATTCTTTCCGCGTATCTAACCATGGGCCAACACTCACCGCTTGACAATCGATCCGATGGTGACAACAGTGGGAGAGTGAACGAGTTGATCACGGGGCTGATAAGAACTACACCACCACAAACCACGGAGCACAGAGCAAGTGCGCCACCACAGAACTCCACCGAAATGGAAAGGCACCACGGCGGTATGGCACTAGCACTAGCTTTCTCTAACCGTCGCTCTTCTAGTATCAGGGTTTACGGCCCCATGGATAGTGGCCTGGCGGTTGAATTAGCGGGGGTGTGTGATGTTTGTCGTCTAGTGAGGGTGGTTTTTAGACTTTTTATTTGTTGTTAGCGGACTCTGTTTATTTTCTAGATGAAAACATAGCGTATATTATTATTTATGGTACTCGATTTTCGGCTTGACATTAGGGACGTCGTCAATTTTGTCATTACCCACTTCTTACTGTTGAAAAAAAAAGTTGGATGTATTGTTGTAAAAACGGATCTCTATAGTAGCATGTTCGAAAAACAACCTGAAACTATTGAGAACCAGAGCAGAGGGCCCAAAGCCCCTAAGGAGGATGGTTGTAATAGCTGTTATCCATAGTTATTATGCAAAGAAATAAATTGATAAATTCCTAAGCACATCACTCGCCACAGTGGATCCTGATTCTTACCTCCCCCACTAACAACTATCCCTTCTTCGATAATCGCTAGGGAACCAAGCTATAGAGGCGACCCTTCTGGCATTCGGGCGGTGAATATCATACTAACATTCCTTCCCTTCTCCTGGTGACTGTAAGGATGTGACCAAACGGACGTGAATGATTTGCTACACTCAAGCGTCAGTCGGTGTGTTCTTTGTGCAATTTCGCTGGTTCAGGTTAATCACGGAGAGCAACTATAAATTGTACAGTCTACCCAAGCTCAAGCTTAAACTCAAACTCAACTATCGAACAACTGAAAAATTTCATGCATTATTTAAATGAAAATCCCGCATTCTGATTGGTCGATTGTGGTTTTGACCAAGCTGCGCCATGTTGTAGTGTGTATCTCGTTCTACGCAGAGGATACTGCTCGTTTAAGCTCTTCAAATCACTCATACTGCTTGGAAGCTGCATCTACTATTCGTACGACAACTCTCCATAAGTTCTTGATAGGGTTTTGATCTTGTAAACAAGCCGTCCAGTTAAGAATCTGAAGCCCCTATTCAATAAACCATGCCTTGACTTTCCGGATGTTATGAATTGATGCCAAATTACCCAATTATCACGGTGTTTTTTGATGCAAAAATAGAAATAAATAATTCTGAAGTACTTTGTTGCACTTGTGACTGTACATTGGTGTTGATGAAAAGCTATCTGAACGTGGTCGTTTTGAAAATATTTTCCTCAAACCAATGAACTGCCGCCTACAAAGTTACGAGTTGAAAAATTAAATGACACGTTCCGTAAGTCCTTTCAGTATGAAGCAATTCTATTCAAGTCGGATTTCTTTTTATCAGAGAATTTCTCCTCAAATAGTGATACCCATGGCATTAGCTTCCACATTAGTTTTTAGCAGCTTTGGAGATGAGATTTTCATGGTTTTGGTAGAATTTTCTCAAAAAAGTTTGTTTATGTAGCTTACCATCAACACAAATTAACAGTTAGAAGTGCAAACAAGTACTTCGGAATTATTTCCTGCTGTTTTTACATCAAAAACAAAGCATCAATTCATAAAATTCGGAAAGTCAAGGCATAGTTTAATGAATAGGAGCTTCAGATTCTGGACTGATCAGCTTGTTTACGAGATCAAAACCCTATCAAAAACTTATGAGATGTGATCGTCTGAATAGAAGATGCAGCTTAGTAGTATTAGTGACTTGAAGAGCTTAAACGAGCAGTATCCTCTGCGTAGAACGATATACACACTACAACATGGCGCAGCTTGGTCGAAACTACTCCGAATAGGTTATTTGAACTGATTGAGTACTAAAGATGATCTACGGATTGGAAACTGATTGTAATTCATGTAAAATGGACGTTAATTTTGTAAAGGAGTGAGAGTTTTTCCATATGGTTCTATAGTTATGAAACACTGGAATTTTTGTTTTCTTAATGTTTAAAAGTTCAATGGCCAGTCTTTCAAATGAAGATAGTTGTTATATTTATCCTACAATATATAGTTCAATTCAAACGACTTCTTACATAAAGGGTGTGTCACATCAAATTGCATCACGGAAAAAACGCTGTAGAAATTCGCCCAGTGGACCGATCCTTTTGAAAATTTTAGACAGTAAAATAAAAACTATTAAACAAATTTTGGCATTTTCTTTTTATTCATACTTCGAGCCCAAGCCCGTATGCTCGCACCATCCTCTTTACCCCGTCCATAAGGTTCTGTACAACGTCAGGTTGTAGTTTTTTTTTAACAGAAATCCATTTTCTCTTGAAGTCCGCCTCCGATTTGACAACTTTTGGGTTCTTCCGGAGGGCCTGCTTCATAATCGCCCAATATTTCTCTACTGGGCGAAGCTCCGGCGCGTTGGGCGGGTTCATTTCCTTTGGCACGTAGGTGACCCCGTTGACTTCGTACCACTCCACTGTACCACTTCGTTCAATAGTGGTAGTAAGCGCTTCTGTAGACACTCCTTAAGGTAAACCTGCCCGTTTACCGTGCCGGTCATCACGAAGGGGCGCAAGAGCAGATCGCTTGCCACACCATGTACTTTTTGGCAAACTTGGATAGTTTCTGCCTGCGAATCTCCTCCGGAACGCTGAATTTGTCCTCTGCGGAGAAGAACAACAGGCCCGGCAGCTGACGAAAGTCCGCTTTGACGTAGGTTTCGTCGTCCATTACCAGGCAATGCGGCTTCGTCAGCATTTCGGTGTACAGCTTCCGGGCTCGCGTCTTCCCCACCATGTTTTGCCTTTTGTCGCGGTTAGGAGCCTTCAGAACCTTGTATGTACGCAGGCCCTCCCGCTGCTTGGTCCGCTGGACGAATGAACTTGATAAATTCAGCTTATTGGCGACATCCCGGACCGAACTTCTCGGATCACGTCTAAACTGCTTAACTACGCGCTTGTGATCTTTTTCACTGACGGAGCATCCATTTTTGCCGTTCTTCACCTTCCGGTCGATGGTTAGGTTCTCGAAGTATCGTTTTAGTACTCTGCTGACCGTGGATTGGACGATTCCCAGCATCTTACCGATGTCCCGATGTGACAACTCCGGATTCTCGAAATGAGTGCACAGGATTAATTCACGACGCTCTTTTTCGTTCGACGACATTTTTCCAAATTTACGAAAAATTTATAGTGAAGCATGGCCAACGTGATCTTTACACTCTTATCTGATTATAAGCGAAAGCTGAAGATATAATTCCTAAAAATTAAATTTCTACAGCGTTTTTTCCGTGATGCAATTTGATGTGACACACCCTTTATCTCTGGAAACACAAAAAATTAGTGGTTCTATAGTTGTGAAACGCAGTGTAGTAGGACACTTCGATCTCATAGTTTGGTATCACTGCTTGTATTATTCTACCAATCACTTCTCGAAATGCTTCAAAGAGTTTTTTATGTCTGGATTGTTTTAATAGAAGACATTTTACGAGTTTGAAATAATGTTATAAAAAATGTAATTTCGAAAAAATTAATTGTTTTATACGGATTTTTATCGATATTTAACTCGTTCACCTTGAGTTGGGGTCGCGTGTGCAGTACTACACACTGGTAGTTTTTACCCTTCTATGGCAGATGGGGATGAAATTTTATGCTAGATGGGTTCCTGGAATCATCTAGTATAAGAATCAACCATTGGACCCTCCAGGTTTTTACGAAATTTTTGGCCAAAACACCATGGCCTTCAAAGTGTAAACATGTAGTCCAAAACGTTTTCGAATTTCGCCAAAACTTTCTGGGCTATTTTGAGGTTCATCAGACCGCTTTTAGGGGCACTTTTGATCGCTTGACGCTTTTTGGAGGTGTTTAAGCTTCTTAGCGAGAAATTGAGGAGAGGCTTCTGAATTTTTTATACAGCCATTCCATGTCAAACCGATATAGTGGTTCTCAGATTTCCGTCAAAAGTGGTAATTTTGTTCTTCATCGCAAAACATTATTTATTTTTATATTAGGGCGCTCATTGGCATTTTTCTTTTATAAATGCGAAATTGCTAGCTAGGCCGTTGAAATCGTGGATGGTGTTGTGTTGCAACAGTAGAATACGTGCAACTTAATTTATTTTTCAATTTTTTTTACTAAACAAAAATTGTTTTAATTTTTTTTAGTGTAATACACTAAAATAAGGCAATTGACCAGAAACGTTCGAAATTGGCCAACAGAAGATGTTTTTTTCAGGACAACACGAGGTCACCCTTTTCCGAGAGCTTGATTGGGATGTTTTAATGCATCCACCATATACAGGTCGGTCTCGATTATATATAGTCGACCATTTTTTTTAACAATTATTTTCAAATCCTATACATAATCGAATCTCAAGAAAACTTTTTTTTTCATTAATGTATGAATGACAAACATTAATAGAAAAATAGCTTTTTTGTGATTAGATTATATATTGGATTCGAAAATTAACGTTGAAAGTGAAATTGCGATTATATATAATCGAGTCCGACCTGTAGTCCGGAACTGACACCAAGCGATTACCACTTTTTCCTCGCATTGCAAAATTTCCTGAGTGATAAGAAATTGGGACGAAGAGAGGATTGTTAAAAATCTATTGCTAGAGTTCTTCGTCAATAAGAACCAAGACCTCTATGATAGAGACATTTTGAAGCTATCTCTATAATGGCAACAAATTTTACAACAAAACGATGCATATTTGATCCGAAGCATATTGAAAATAGTTTTGAATTTCACCCAAAAATAATGGATTACTTTTGCCCCAACCTAATACACTGCGTTCCACAACTATAGAACCACTCATTTTTTCTGAGTTCCCAGGGATATGTAAGAAGTCGGTTGAATTGAAGTATATAGTATAGGATATAATAACTCTCTTCATTTAAAAGACTGGTCATTTGGACTCTATTGTTGTGTTCAGGTGCGAAACTTTCAAAAAACTAAAATTCCAGTGTTTCATAACTATAGAACCAGATGGAAAAACTCTCACTCCTTTTCAAAATTAACGTCAATTTCACATGAATTACAATAAGTTTCTAATTCATAGGTCATCTTTAGTTCTCAATCAGTTCAAATAACCCATTCGAGGTGGTTTTAACCAAGCTGCGCCATATTGAAGTGTGTATTTCGTTCTACGCAGAGGATATTGCTTGTTTAAGCTGCTCAAATCACTCATACTGCTTGTAAGCTGCATACACTATTCGTACGATCACTCCTTATACATTCTTGATAGGATTTTGATCTGTTAATCAAGCTGATCAGTCCAGAATCTGAAGTACCTAATCATTGAACAATGCCATGACTTTCCGCATTTTATGAATTATTGCCAAATTACCCAATTATTTAATCGTTTTTGCTGCAAAAACAGAAGTAAATGATTCTGAAGTACTTCGTTGCACTTCTGACTATTCATTCGTGTTGATGGTAAGCTATCTAAATCAGGCCTTTTTGAGAAAATTTCTCCCCAAACCATAAAAATTCCATCTTCAAAGCTGCGGGTCCAAAAACTAATGTGAAAGCCTAATGCCTTGGGTTTCACTATTCCAGGAGAATTTCTCTGATAAAAAGAAATCCAACTTAAATAGAATTTTTTCATACTGAAGGACCATACGGAACGTGTCATGTAATTTTTCAACTCGTAACTTTGCAGGCGACAGTTTGATGATTTGGGGAAAATACGGATAGGTCCAGATAGCTTTTCATTAACACTAATGTACAGTCAGAAGTGCAATGAATACTTCAGAATCGTTTACTTCTGTTTTTTTTCCAATTGGGTTTGTTTGCTGTTTTGTGATAATTGAGTAATTTGGCGTCAATTCATAACATCCGGAAAGTCAAGGCATGGTTTATTGAATAGGAGCTTCAGATTCTCGACTGTTCAGCTTGTTTATCAGATCAAAGCCTTATCAAAAACTTATGAGGAGTGATCGTACGAATAGTAGATGAAGCTACAAGCAGTATGAGTGATTTGAAGAGTTTATACGAGCAGTATCCTCTGCGTAGAACGAGCTACACACTACAACATGGCGCAACATGGTCAAAACCACCCCGAATGAGTTATTTGATCAGATTGTGAACTAAAGATGACCTACGAATTAGAAACCTATTGTAATTCTTGTGAAATTGACGTAAATTTTGTAAAGGAGTGAGAGTTTTTTTATCCCTTTTGTTTTATTATAGACTCATTAGTATTTTAGCTGTAACAGAGCCGAATTTTAGTCGTGTACATGTCACATACATGTTTATCATATCTATAATTAGCACATTACACAATTGCCATTTTTCGTCGTTAGAGTATTCCCTTCTATACCATTCCATTATCCAGTTAGACCGGACAGCGGAGACAGTTGATTGATCATTGTTGAGTTATTTATAGAACAGCAGCCCGATGTGTCTTGAAGAGCAGAGCCAGTTGTATGGATGAATCGATTTATTTCGATCGTGGATCGATCTCCATTTGCTGCTGATTGTTGCGTGGACGTGGTTATTCTGTAACAACACAAAGATGGTCCATGAGGGCCCTGAGTTTTGAACTCACGATCGATCGCTTGCTAAGCGAACGAGCAACCATGTGTATTTCTATCTGGTTCTATAGTTATGAAACACTGAATTTTTAGTTTTTTGATTGTTTCGCGCCTAAACACAAAAACAAAGCTCAAATGGTCAGTCTTTTAAATGAAGATAGTTGTTATCTCCTACCTTATACACTTCAATTCAACCGACTTCTTACATATCTCTGGAAACTCAGGAAAAATGAGTGGTTGTATAGGTGTGAAACGCAGTGCATTAACGGGTGGTAACTAAAATTCAGGATTTTCTTCGTGGCCTCTATGCTCAACAACGAACGAGAGAAATCAGAGTGTGTATGTGTTAGCTCTCTCTCTCTCTCTCTCTCACTCTCTCTCTCTCTCTCTCACTCTCTCTCTCTTTCTCTCCTCTTTCTGCTAGTCATTTGCATTTTAGTTCTAACAGAGCCGACAATGGGTAAATTACGCAGTAGCCATTTAGGCGTAAGAGTATTTTTCTTCTGTTCCATTATTCATTTAGACCGAACAGCGGAGACTGTTGATATGATCATTGTTGTGTTATTGTGTGTGTTATTAATAGCACAACACCCCGATGTTTCTTGTCGCAGGCAGAGTTTGTGTGGATGCGGAGGGCCAGGACTCCGATCGTGAATTGATCTTCATATCACTTATGATTGTTGCGTGGGCGTAGTTAATGTATAGGGACACAAACATGGTCAAATTGAGGGTCCTGAGCTTTGAACTCGCGATCGATCGCTTAGTAAGCGAACACGCAACCAATGTGGCCACGAAGACCCCTGAGTATTTGTTGTTTGTTTATGATTGCTGTTCATCGCGGCTCATCACGAGAACAGAAGTATCCCCACCGTCCAATAGCGCCGCATTATTATTGAGTCCACCCTGGAGTCCAACAGTTCAGTCGACGTGTTTTTTTATGTTGTTGGTATGAGTTTTTTTTGTGCTTGCTCTTCTCAGTCTGAAACGAGACACTCTTCAGTAGTGACGTGCCTTCTCCATCGCCTAGTAGTAGTGGCCCCGAGTTGAGTACTCGTTGTAACTTATTCAAAAACCGACATCATCCGTACCAAACCGTACCGCCATCGTATTTACTACTATGGCTGAATGCTGCTGATTCGCCGGTGCTTGTCATTAATTTAAAAGACAGAGCAAAAAAAAAACTAAAACTTTAAATGACAGTTTCGAACAGTTCGTTCGTCGCGTTGTGTCGTTAGTGATCTCAAGGAGCGGAAGTAGCGGAAGATATTGATGAGCTGATAGAGTGCATCCACACGCGATTGGTGTGCTGAATACGAAATTTGGAACTGAATTGTTTTCAAGGGGTTTGAGCAGCACGCGAAAAAAAACGGAAATGTGATAGTTGCCAGAACGGCTAAATCCGTTGGTGATCTGATATGCTGATACCTCTGGTGGAATGATGGTCGCAGTGTGAAGTGTGAGTCATTGTGATAACGAAAAGGAAAACGGGAAAAAGTGTCCTTATTTTCTACATTCAAAAGCGTTGTCGATACGCTTTGTTGACACCCGTAGGCTAGGCCGGATACGGAAAGAACGATGCCTCTGGGAGAAATAGTCTAACTAATAGCCGCGAACGGATACACGACTGATAAGGTGAGGTTCAAGGTAGTATTTGGAGATAGCAACGCGAATAGTAACGTTATTCATCATTATCGCTGTGCTTTATATACAATCTTAAGGGTGAATAGTGCGCTGTTCACACGGAGAGCTAATTAGTTAGGGGTTGGTTTTTTATGGATGTTGCGGCGACATTTTTATGCTGCTCTGTTCAGAACTATTGGAATATTATTATTTATTTTTTGTGTGGGGTATAAATTTTTACGCCAACCGTTCAGTTAGTTGTTTCAGCGAACCTTATCATTTCTCAGCGGATGCTCTCCGGGGGTTCCCGAGGTAATATTCAATGCGACCGAGTATACAAACATGTCTCTACTCAGCATTCTAAATCATCTGCTCGACTCGACATCATTGCGTCATGCATACGCGAATTGGCGTCGTTATTAAATGCTCTTGGTTTTGTAAACAAATAAACCTTGGAGCTCCCATTTTGCAAATGAGGCTGCAACTTTTCGTTGTAAAATCGATGAGACGACAATAACAAATGCAAATGTTATGAGTGCAGATTGAAGCGATTGCTGATTGGAATGTTGTCGGAACATTATCAAAACCGTTGGGAGATAACGATTAGCACGAGTAGGCGAAACACTTCCTTATCGCTGCACAGAAAGCAGCCGGGTAGCGATTGCATTTGGACAACAGGCAATCGAGTTAGAGTTTTTTCGAGATTTTTGAATAACAGAAAATTTTGTAATTGATAAGCAGCTCGATTTTTGACGTAGGACTACGTCTAACCGGAAGATATAGGGGGTGAAATGGAAATCTAGGCACTGAACAAGTAGGAAAAAATGCAAGATTTGGAACGCTTATAACTCGAGCATTTCTCAATAGATCGCAAAGGTTTTTGCATCAATTGATAGGAAATATATCTACGCATCTATCATAACGAATAAAATTTCATTTTTCTGGAGATAAATAATTGAATAATTGTGAAATAGCAAGCATTGTCAAAATACACTATGTGCCCATTTTTGATTGGTCCATTTTGTGCTCCTCAAATCGTACCGACCAAAACCAGAGCAGCAGCGAAATAGAATGAAGTTTTTAGAGGCGAATGAACTGCAAAGTTTAAAGCCTCTTAAAAACAAAGAAAGAAGAAGAAGAATGAAGCACGATTGGAAAGGAAGAAGAAAAAAATGAACGAAACATTGGTCGCAGTCTCACACATGCGTAATTCTCGAGCCAGCCAGTCAGCTTAAAAATCCCCGCTCCGTTGCCGTAACGATCATTCTCATTCAAACCGTACACCACATCGGTTCGCATCACAACACATCAACAAACCAATCCAAGCAGCCATGTCTGGACATGGTTAAGGAGGAAAAGTGAAGGGAAAGGCAAAATCCCGCTCGAACCGTGTTGATCTGGAGTTCCCCGCAAGGGTAGCTAGACCGAGCGCGTTAGTACCAGTGCAGCAGTCCACCTAGCCGGCGTTATATAGTTTCGGCCGCCGAAGTGATCGAGTTAGCTGGTAAAGCTGCTCGCGACGATAAGAAAACCCACATTCGGAACAGAACACATTCGGTTCGGTGGACATCAAGACAACAGGCAGTTGTAGCGAGTGGCGAGTGGCAAACGCAATCGCAAAACGGCATCAGGTAGCAGAAGAAAAAAGTTTGTTCTTTATACAAACTGCTTTGGTGGCAAATCCAGAACAAGGCGGCATCGAGGGCGTTCGAAATGGTTTTTTTCAAAACCACGAGTACTAAGTTTTCTAAATTGGAACCATTCCATAAAACAAGGCGCTTTTCAGGGCCATTAAACCTTCCAAAAAAGAGTTTAGGAAATACAGTTCAATGCTTTCTAAAACAATATCCAAAATAATAATAAAACACAAATTGATTTTTTCATAATTTGTTTGCCAGGATATGATGAGTATGTGAATTTGGCAGTTGTTCTGAGCTTATTGATTTTCACCAATTCTTAAATTGCTTTTAGATTGAAAGTACAGTAATTTACACTTATCTCAACATTTAACTAATTGGACGGACATGTAATGCGACATATTTAGTTGGACATTTTTGTAAACATAGAGTTCGGGGTCCAAATTATGACCCCACATTGAAAGTTGACACTGTACCACTGTCATCGCAAATGTTCAATTACAGGTTAAAATTACCTCCAATCCGATACTGAGTGGTGGTAATGCGACGTGCCATTGAATGTAATTTACTGTAAAATATGTCACAAGCTGGATGGGAAGAAATTTTCCAACTGTGAAAGCTGTGGCGAGTGGCAAATGCAATCGCTAAACAGAAAGGTTTAGCCGAACAAGATGGGGATATCGAGTGATAACAAAACAATAAACTTTTTAGATTGAAGATAATTTTGTGATCCTGAAAAGGACCCTTTTTAGCCTGCATGTGAATCCAACGAGCGAACAAATCGTAATGAATGTATTTTCTTCTACTTCTTCTTTTTGGCTTTAAGAGGGTTTAAACTTTTCAGTTCATTCGCCTCTATGAATGTATTTTTTTGCCATCGCTCCCTTTTAACGCTCATTCGTTCGTCTCGTTGGACTCGCCCCTCTGGCTGAGTCTGCCGATTTGTCTCTATCCTGTGAGTGTGCACCGCTAGAGTATAAAACACGCGGACCCCAAAAAAATATCTTATTTTCTTTCAAACCGTATACCCGTGTGGTTGTACGTCATCGGCATCGTGGACGTAACAAAGGAGGACAAGTTATGGGAAAGGCAAAGTCTCACTCGAACCGTGCAGGTCTCCAGTTCCCTGTTGGTCGCATTCACTGATTGCTCCGCAAGGGTAACTAGGCTGAACGGATTGGTACCGGAGCACCAGTATACCTAACAGCGATTATAGACTTTCGACCGTCGGAGTGCTCGAGTTGGCTTGCAAAGCTGCTCACGACAATCAGAAAACCCGCATCAAGAACAGAGCAGCTTCGGTTCGGCGCTCATCAAGGCAACAATTAGTTTCAGTGAGTGGCAAAGTGTTTCTCCGGCACGTCGCATTAAATGTAATTTACTGAACAACATGTCACAAGCTGGATAGCAAGAAATTTTCCAACTGTGAAAGCTGTGGCGAGTGGCAAACGCAATAGCTAAACAGGAAGGTTTAACCGAACAAGATGGGAACCGAACGAGTGATAACAAAAACACAACACCAAAGGTTCTTTTCAGAACCATCAACATATTCATAAAGAGTAAACAGTATACTAATCCATTTTTCAGGTAGATAGGTAGGTATTCACGTAGGAGAAGAAAATAAAACAATATATTTAAAATATATATTTAACAAAAGCTGTCCCCTTTGTATAGTCCTACGTCACTCCGGTTATGTCCCCGACATTACCCACCTGTCTTTTTTTTAATTATAATAATTTGTCGAATTTTGTCGAAATTCGAACATATGTTTTTTAACGCTTTGAACATAGTGTTTTTAAGGCATACCTTTAACACTAGAACTACCGACAGTTGTTATATACCTATTTCTACCAAACCGGTCATTTTGACCGGTGTGATGTTTAGTTGTCAAAAGGATCTTTACATACAAAGATATATTTTTTTGGATGAAAAATTACCCCTTGATGATAAATAATTTAATAAATAATTATCGCATCGCAAACGGAGAGGTAGTTTTGATTTGTTGACTTGACGAAAAAAATAATTTGAATTTTTTGCATCAATTTTCAAAAAGTGTCACGGTTTTTATAGTGTTTTAGAAAATCCTCTGTAATTTTGCAAATATTGCAGTAAATTCGAATGTTAGTAGGTAAATTTTCAGCACATATACTTACGTAGTTTCACATATACACAAACACTCTACCCTCCAATTATTGATTTGATAATGCTGTTTATTTATATCCTTCATGAAGTGCATTCAGTTTTTTGTGCAGATATTTTCATCAGCATAAATTATTGCTATGTTGATGGTCATTCTCATCCGAAGATGACAACAGTATCAACATTCTTGTTGGTTTACGTAAATTGATTCTCTTTACTATTGCTCTCTGAGGAAACAAACATTTTTTCTTAGGATTGATCATCTATATTCCAGATACTGGTAAAATTTAAGAGTTTGATTTCATAAACACCTTGATCGATATCAGAAAAATCTTCTCCTGAGTCTGTTACGTCCTATAAAAAAACTAGATATGTTCGGGAGTCTCGGCATTTTTGGGTTAAGTTTTATAACTAGATAAAAATATATATTTAGAATATTGTTATTTTCCCCTCAATGTAATACAAATATCCAAAACTTACTTACACTGCAAACCACTGTAATTGTAACTTTTTTTAGATCAACTCTATTGTCCATTATATTGTGGGTTTTTCAACTGCACTAATTTCAATTTTACCTATTTCTACCGTATACAACAATTGTCAATGAGAAAATAAAATTGCATCACAATATATTACAAAATTCTACAAATTTCCCAAGTTTTGTGGCTTAGGAGCAGTAATTGTTCCGGAAATTTTGATTGGCTGACACCGTTGTGGTAGATTGACGTTGATTCTAAGCAATTTTGGAATTAGAAACATAAAAAATCACGACCGATCATTCTGACCGGTCGGTATAAATAGGTATACTACATATGTATATCAGAAAAATTTGAAGTGAGAAACCAAAATAATTTATAATATTGATCAATACATGAATTTAGAAAAAGTAATAACATTATTAAAAAATATAAAAATAAATTTCAATACAAAACAAATTATATAACCGGTCATTTTGACCGGTTGGTAGTTCTAGTGTAAAAAAAAACTCCATTTTCAGCTTTTATTTGAAATGTAGGGACCTCAAGAACTTCGAAGTATAAGGTGGGAATTCTATCTATTGGGAATTACTATGAGAATGATAAAAGTTTAGTGTATGTCATTTCATTGAATCGTAAACAACATTCTCATGTTGTGCAATTTGCCTCTTTCTGTATCAATGAAGAAGAGTATTGGCGGGGAGTTTTACTGCACTACTCTATTCAACTAAAGCACACATTATGCAATTTGATACATACAAAGATCGAAAACATTTGAAGAGTAAGTCCTGCTCTGTCAACCGTATTCATCAGATATTCGATTATTATTTGTACTGATCAATGACTCTGGCCGATCGGATCTTTCATTTTTTATGAATATGCCAAAAAAGGGGTCCAATCAAAATCTTAGAATTAAAATGCTGTCAGGAAGATGGGAAAACCGAGCGTTTAGTGATGGATATTACTGCTAGTACCATGTTTCCTACAAGTTTTTCCTTAGGTGGAACAATATTTTCACGTGAACCCTGTGAAAATTCACTCGTGATCACAATAACTTGCTGAAAACGTGACTCCATCAGTAAATGTTTGCAATATGATTGAATCACGCCGACAACCGCAATTTATTTGCTTTATTTGTTGATTATCGCTGTCTATCTTGACATGCACTTATCAGTTGACAAAAATATAACGTGTTATGAGGTACGGAAGGCTATTTCTCAATCGGATGAGGGAAGTTTTATTGATTGTGTGCAATACAAATACGCTTTGGATATCTAGTATTCCAATACGGAAAAGCGCAATATACAGTTGAAGAATCCTCACCCGAATCTACATCACACAATTCCAAAGATTGATCTTGAGCAAAAATATAAAATCCTTGAAGTGGATTTTATATTGATGTTTTATTTAATATGAGCTCCATCAGTAGCGAACTTTTCGAGTTTAAGAAGCGTACAAAAACAAACAGAACAATTTTAAATGCATAGATTTTTTTTCATATAAAAAGAATTTCAAAAAAAGAAAAGATGGAATAGAGACCATGCACTGATATCTAAAGATCTTCATTTGATAAAGGTTTGAGGAGTAAAGGGTCGAAATTTCTAAGCGATGTCGAAACGCCTGTACTTTCGATATAAATCATAACATGAAGACATAAAAATCAGCATTTTCAAACTACAAATTTCTCGTTTATAGATATCATACGTACATATTTTAGTTTAATGTGTATATGCGTTGTAGACAAAAGACATTGCAAGAAAAGATAAAACGTTTGCTTTCAAAGTTTCTATAAATTTTTAAAATATATTCACAATAACAATCCACTCAACCTGATTATTTCGCCTTCATTTGATTCATGGAAAGTTTCAGTAGAACTATTTTCTACTATCGAATGATCCGTTTATCCTTCAATTTTGAATCATGGATATTTCATGAAATAATGAACCGCAAAATCGATGGTCAAATCTGCCCACTGCAAACTTGAAAATATTCTATACAAAGTCCATTTGTTGCTCTGACAAATGCATTATTTTATAACAGAGTTATAGCATTTCAAAAATTATTGAAATTTTCGATGTCGCATTGCGATTTTTATTGGACAATAAATTCGGATTATAGCAACTATGTACGAAAAATACATAACCTCACATAACCTAATAAAAAATATGTAAACTTTCACAACTACATTCTACGTAAAATTTTCTTATCTTTCAAATGAGGAGCATAATTATTTTAAGTAGCGTACTTTCTAAATTAGAGTCAGTTCAAGACATAAAATTCGACTCAAGAAAAGTTCAACAACTCTAGATGAGAATAGACCAAATGCGTAGCATTTTTTCATCAAATATGATCCTCTATCACCTCCTGAAATATTCCGAACCACGTATATTTTTATCAGAACACTGGTGGTTGTATTGAAAAAAATATTCTTGCTGTCCATGTGGACTCGATCTATACTCCCTCCCTCCTCTCCGTGGACAATCGTGGACATTGTCCTACCCCAAATTTGTTGTAATCTGATGCCAGATGCTGATATACTGGAAACTGTTGAAAAAACAGAGGAAACGCTGAAGATAGTAGTCCTATCGAGTTGGAGTATAATCAGGAAGGTTCAATTGATTGTGTTGAAATTACACCTTCGAACGTTAAATAAACCCTGAAGAATATGTCCGGAATATTAAACTCAACTGAAAATGTTCCTGTGGAGCTATTTGAACATTTTTTGACGTAGAACTACGTCTTTCATTAAGGGTGTCAAATCAGAAAACAGGTCACGTTTTTATGAAATAAAGTTAACGTTAATAACTATTTTTGCCGCGAACGGATTTTGGTGAATTACATACTAAACGAATCGGAAATTCCGTAAGATTTGTTTAATATACCATACATTAGAATCCCCTGGTTAGTAAATGGTTAAAATTCATGAAAACTTTAAGTGTTTCTATTTTCCCATACATTTGTTCTGTCCATTTGAGCGCTTTCCCGAACAGAGCTATCAATAACGAGCAAATTATCGACGACCAACGGAGGGGAAATCGTAGGATTTAAAGTCTCCGTGAACAAAGGAAAAGAAGAAGAATGAAGGGGAATACTTGCCTAGAGTATAAACAGTGGATCTCGCTGAGGCAAACTTTCATTCGGCATCGGACTGTTGAGTAATCCAGTTCACTTTGCTTTCGCTGCGCTTCGATCTAAGATTGGACCCCACCAGTGGTAATCCAACTTGGAAATCGTCGTTTGATTTTTCTGTTCGTTTTTCGCGTTATTCGTATCGTGTGTTCTTTTTTCCGCGTCATAAATTGGACGCTTCGCGTAGTGTGCGATGAGCAAGAAGAAGAGGAAGGCAGGCTCGAGCCCTGCAAAAAACGAACGCATTGCCAGGGGCAATAAAATTACGAGGTAAGCGTCATCTAATGATGCACGCGGTGTTGGTGCAGTGAAAAGCGCTCGCGAAGTAGGCGTCGGTCGAAATTGTAAACGCCCAGGCAGCAACCAAAATCAAGCTCCCCCCGCTGGTAGTGAAGGCGGTCGCTCTTGACAAACTCATCAGCGAATTCGCATCGATCGGTGTTACAGCAGAGTACAAGCTGTGTGGCATAATTCAGTCTTTTTCCAAGCAGTTAACATTGTTTATTGTGCCTTTGGTGCCTTTGAGAATGCGTCAATGCATTAAACTGACGTTATGGCGAAGCAGACGTTAAGGTTGTGCACCAAAAAAATATTTAGGAATACCAAGCATCTTGAATGTCTTACTGGAATGTTATAAGTTATTTGGGTTCGCGTGCCAGTCGCAAAACTGCCTTCTACTAGGATTGCATTTGCGCTAATATTGATCATAATGAAGCATTGCTACTGTTTTCGAGGTTGTTATTAACAAAAAGAGTTTATTTCTCTTGTTTAGTCATCAAGAAAGTAAATGTTCTGGAATTTTGTATGTGATTAGGTTTTGCTTGCCAGTAGCAAAACTTCCTCCCCTAAGGGTGACAGCTGCGCTTCTCTCGAGCATGAGAAAGTAATGCAACTCTTTTCGAGGCCAGTAATATTAACAGAAGCGTTTCTTTTGAGAATAGCGCAAAATGATGAGAAATATTTATATTGCTAGTAGTTTCAAGCCACCAATGTATGGCTCTGTATGCATGCTATGGTGAACGCTTGTTTGGCGCTTGGTTTACGCTTAGTTTGTACGAACGATATCTAGAGGTGCGATTCCTTTGAGGCAATACTAAATAACATGTAGCATGATATTTGATACTTGCAAGTGTTGTCATTGTTGTTGTTTACATGCGGTGCCAAAGATATATTGATGTAGTTATGAGATATGGAATAATGGTGCAACATGTATATAATCGACTGTAGCCGAGTATATGTCAATTTCGAGAAAGGCCACCGGAATAGCCTTCGAGGTAAATTTTCAATGCATTGACATGAAATAAATTGCGACATACGATTATTTTGCGAGGGCAAGAATGAATCATCAATCAATTATCGTCAACTGATTCTACAATGAAAAAATCATTTCAGAGATTATTCTACTAAGCAGTTGTTTCTAAAATTTCACAGCATTATAGAATAATATCCGAAGGTATAAACAAGCGACTTATATAAAATAACAGCGTAGTTCTACGTCAACAATGCGGTCGTATCTTGGACACAACCTCCTATAATTTTTTTTGTGCTTGAACAGTTCCTGCGTGACCGTTACAATTTAGTTTGAATAACATACTTAATCAATATTTTCTTTGTTAACGCTTAGTTCCTTATGCAGGTCGGACCCGATTATATATGATTCGATTATATACAATGTTGGACTCGATTATATAAAATATTTTGACGTAGGACTACGTCTTTCATTTCTATACCGGGGTGTAAAATCAAAGTTTCGAAAACGAAAGCGTTACGCCGGAGACCGAGATTTTGAGCGTTAATAGCTCCTAAACAACTGAACGAAATGGTATGATAAACACTTCATCCGAAAGATAAAATGTCTACGCGTTATATACTTGTTACTTTTTGATCCAAAAACTTGTTTCAATAGCCTTAAAATTGAAATTGCTATTGAAATCACCAATAGGTATATAAGCGAGCGCCGCTCGGAAATCCACTCAGTTATAATTGAACAGCGATTGAGATACCATCGCAGGAATGGATGGATGTTTCCCTAACACAGACTTCAAAACCATGGAACCTGGGGAAATCGGCATTACAAAATGGATACAAGCAGACTTCAAAACCATGGAGCCAGGGGAAACTGGCATTGCAAAGTAGATGCAAGCAGCGGATACTTTCGAACTCGTTTGCGCTCTTGCAAATCGGAATGTTTCCCTAACACAGACTTGAAAACCATGGAGCCTGGGGAAATCGGCATTGCAAAATAGATGCAAGCTGCTGGTGCTTTTGTACTCGCTTGCGCTTTTGCAAATTTGAATGTTTCCCTAACACACACAGGGAAACTGGCATTGCAAAATAGAAGCAATCAGCGAGTACATTTGTACTCATTTGCTCTTTTGCAAATCGGAATATTTTCCTAACACAGATTCCGAATCCAATAAGTTGGGAAAATCAGCATTCCAGATCTCGGCAGTACTTTTTATATCCCCATGCATTTTTACACTCCGGAATGGGTTTTGCTAACACGGTCTACAAAAGCGGGTACGAATGCAACGCTTTGGCTCGGTTATTCAAGACTGCATGCCCCTTCGTGTCACCAGTTCACTGAACTTCTACGCATACTGTTTGATGATTAGGCAAAATGTTGATAACTATTTGCTGCGATAACCACTACCATAATGCGTGAATTGACTTAAATTGGGATTTGTTTGCCATTGAATTCGTGAATTGTTTCATTCATTCACTAGTTTAATCAATAATTTAATTATCAGCTTTGCGTAACGGTGATATCGTACCCAATGAGGAACATTCGAAGTACGATTATTTCTAATTGAAAAAACACAAATGATTACTAATCCAAAGGTAGTCCTACTCAACCTTGCGGTTATATCATAGGTATAACCCATCCATAGTTTTTTTTTCTCGTGAGAAAGGTGTTTTCTGACATTAAGGAGATGAATCAAAAATTCAAATTCATACCATTCATACCCTAATATATGACAATTTATGACAAAAAAAAATATGAAGAAAAGTTCTGTATCTTAATACCTCCCTAACTCGATGGTCCCCTTGGAGAAGATTTGACTGTAGAAAGAATGTCACCAGTTTCATTTTATAAACCTGATTTAATTTTTCATCAATTGCCTGCTCCAGTATTTGTGAGTAATTTGTATTAACATATTTACAATTGAATTAATATTTATAACAGTTCGGCTGAGAAGTTCATAAGGTAACACAATAAAACTATTTTTTTTTTGCAAAATTCAATTTTATTATTCAACATAACTGTCTTCGAGGGCGATACAGCGATTATAGCGATCTTGCAACTTTTCGATACCATTTTTATAGTACTCTTTCGGTTTTTCCAAAATAGGCCTCAGTCTCGGTAATCACTTCAACATCGGTCTTAAATTTCATGCCAGCGAGAAGTCTCTTCAGTCCGCGAACAGAAACTAGTCGCTGGGGGCCAGATTTTGAGAACACGGCAATTTTGCCATCGTTTTCTTTGATTTGTGATTTTTTCATTTTTTCACAATAACAAAACTTGCTTCACTCTCAATCAGGGCCCGAAATCTTCGAAGGTGACAAATGAGGACCGACTCTACTCTCAGTAGCTTCGCTTCGACTAGAATTGCTTCGGCAGTCGCCGGCAACAAAAAGTGACTTGACTAGAAAATGAATTGACTAGCGTTGACTAGCGAGGATGACTGGTGAACTAGTCCAGTCAGTGGTTATTTTAACTGACTCGACCAATGCATGCAAATCTGCCTCTTCATTCAACTGACTTCAATCCACACTTCCATTTCCCCTGACACTAATTCATACCCGCGTACGCAATATTATTTTTACACCAATATAAAGAGGAACGAAAACATGATTTCTGATGCAAAAAAAGAAGTTACCCCATCAATGGACGGTTTATTGTCTACCCATCGCGAACTCAAACTAACGAACTTAGACTTTTATCAAGTGTGCTATAAAGGTCCTCGCGTTAGTATTAGCGTGCGAAACAGCGTATACACACTGACGCTATTTTGACGTGGGACCACGTCTAACCGGAGTATATGCGGGGTAAAATGAAAACCGAAACACAGAACATGCAGGAAAAAATGAAAGATTCCGAATGCTTATAACTCGAACATTTCTTACTGGATCGGCTGGATGTTTGCATCAATTGATACTGAATATTTCTACGCTTCTTAATTCGCAATTCGCAATTAATAAAACGTTATTTTCATTAGATAAACAGTTGAATAACTGTGAAATGTTAAGCGTTATCTAAACTCCCTAACTTTTGATTGGCCTGATTTACGGTTTCCCCAACACAGCCTTCAAAACCAAGCAGCCTTGGCGAAATCGGCATTGCAAATACATGAAACAATGGAGATTTTTGTTCTCACCGAAATGTGTTCCCTAACATAGACTTCAAAACCAAGCAGCATTAAAGAAATTGGCATTGCAAATATATTAAGATCAAGGGTATTTTGATTCCGACTGAAATGTGTTTCCCTAACACAGACTTCAAATCCATGGAGCGTAGAGAAATTGGCATGGCAAATTCATGCAGGTTGGGGGTATTTTGTTCCGACTGAAATGTGTTTCCCTAACACAGACTTCTAATCCATAGAGCGTAAGGGAATTGGCATTGCAAATTCATGCAGGTCGGGGGTATTTTTGTACCGACTGAAATGTGTTCACCTTATACAGACTTCTAAACCAAATCGTCTGAGGAAATTGGCATTGCAAATACATGCAGAATCGGGGACATTTTTGTTCCGACTGAATTATACAATCTTTTTAACTCACAAAGCAAATATATTGAATTCAATTGATTTCGGAAATTGTTTCATTCAAACAAAAATTTAATCAATACAAACAAATGATTGCTAAGCTAAGGTAGTCCCACGCCACCTTTGCGGTTATATCATAGATATAACCCACCCATTTCAAACATCAAACATCGATGCATGCACGAGTACATGGGAGAGAGAAAGAAGGGAACGAATTCGTTTTGGTCACTTCAAAATGCAATGAGGACAATTTGACTGGAAAGAATGAAATGATATAGTCGAGTCGATGGGGGAGATAGCGACCAAATGCCATACTGGCTGTTTAGTCGTTTTGGCGGAGAGACTGCGTGAAGAAGCCAAAACTCATTACTAACTGAATATGGGTATAGTCAGTCAGATAGTCAGCTGACTATCCTCAGTTGACTATGACTATGCAGAGCCCTGCTCTCAATGCTGTGATTCACGAACCAATCGACCGATGGCTGTCAAATTTTGACACGTATCCATTGAAAGATGGTGCTTTGTGATAGTCAAGTAGATTTTTGCAAGAGGCGCCATCTAGACGTCAACCTAATGAACTTTTCAGTCGAACTGTTAGCACAAAAAATTTTTTTTTGAAACCCCTACGTCATGTGATATTGAGTGATTTTACGATTTTCAATAAACTCAAACTTTGATGTATTTGAAACATCTACTAAGTAGAGTCCGATTAAGCTGAAATTTTGCATAGGGTATTTTTTCGCGTTGGGAAATTTTTTGCACCCAACAACGGGAATTATGCTTTTTTTTGTCTTGTTTGTCCGTACACCTTCACATTAATTTCACCTTATAACGAAAAACTTTGATTTCTAAAAATATAGCTCTGGTTACCAATAATCCAAATTCGGAGATACACATTTCCAGTTTCATTACTGTTGTATTTCTTTCCGAAGCTCAATTAAAAACATCGACGATGGAGAGTGGTGATGCAGAGCATCCGTGATAGCAAAGGAGTCGACGTTATCTGTTATTTACATATTGCTTTCCGTGTACTATATCCACCCTGGGGATATACTACTCGATATTGTCGGTTTCCGAGTTATTTTACATATCATTATGTTGCAGGACAGACTACGATTGATTGACACAAGCAATTATGAACCACAACTGTACATTTAGTATGATTAATGTTTTCGGAACTAAAGGATTTTCATTTTACTCCATAATAATCAAATATATTTTAAAAAGTGAGTTCTCACCGAACGAAGTTACCGTCACAATCATACAGCTTTAACATATTAAGGACCGCACGTTTTGGGGCAAATTTGAACGCTTCATTTGTTGTGATTCCTGAAATGAGATCGTTTCCTTCAATGTGGATGAGACGAAGGCGATCCATCGGTAGGCCTTGTTAGATTCTTGGCAAACCAAGGATTTAACCTTCAAGTGTAGAAAACACGGGTTATTCCGTAATCCATCCGTAACAGACAGAACGCGAAACACGAGAAAACTCGTGAGCGGTCCGCAATGTGTTAAGTTGGGTGGTAACACCACAGGAGAAACGACAGAAAGATTGACTACTTGTGAATCTAGCGCCCAAGAGAATCGATTTTTTCTTCAGTTGAACCTTTTCCAAATTACCGTTTTTATCAAACGACGAATCGCTGGGCTGCAACTCAAAAAGCAGAAAAACACAAAGACGAAAATCTGCCCAAGGTTATCAGAAGTGAAGCATACCATTAGATTTTCTCGTGCACTGTGCTTTATGCAAATTTACTAAGCCAATTTGCATAACGAATAAAAGTGTGGTGCCTTCCCCCGGCTAAGCCAAGCCAGCACAACAGCAATCAACATAATCGGCAAACCGAGCGAGAAGTTTGGCCCTCGTAAGTAGTGGACATCACGGTTCGCGTGTGCTGCTATTGGTGGTGGTCAGTTGCCCCCACTGTGAGGATAGACAGGATTCGACCTTTCCGGTGGAGAAATACACAGCTGTTTCCAGGTGGAATCAAAGGAATAGAGCCGATCACTCACATCTGGCATTTCGAAATGTGTGCACGTGTCCTTGCATTCGGTTTTGTGAGTGTTCGAATGCCCTGTTGTGACTATTTACACCTGTGAGCGAATTGAATTACCTATTCAAAGTATAACTTAAATATTATGCGGCTTCGAAAAAACGGAGTTGATAATACTGTTAGCATGAATGAAACAGTATTGTTATATTACCTTCCGGAATTGAATGCCTAGGCAAGACCTTTCTTTCTTATCACTTTGATCGATAAAATTTCAACACCTTTCTGGGGGTAACTTCTATCGCCAGGTGATATTGCATTTTCCGGAGCAAACATGCAACACCTACGGACTAATGAATAGGAACGTGTGACGAAAGGATACCGCGTTCTGAAATTATTGTCTTGTTGTGTTCTCAGTAATCAATATACATATATAACCATTCCATGTTCACCGTATATTCCGGTGAAAGTTCGAGCTGTGGAGAAATGAGTTCGCACCATTAATAATTCCACCTAACCAATTGTAACCGGATCGATAGGGAGCGACGAGAGAACCGACCGTGCGTCTCCATTGGTTGGAAAGGGGGTCAACAGGTAATGGATTTCCCGTACGTCAAGGTTCAACAGCACCAACACCCCAAACCGAAAGGGTGGGGGGCGGTGGTAGAGGCCGAAAGACATCCAGCAATGTACATTTTCATCATATTTCGATTATGTACAGCACTGGTGGGGAAGGGGGCTGACTGACAGACTGACCGAACGGCGTCACAACCTGCGTAATAGCAAAGTTATTCGAATAATAATCACCCGCGATGGATGCGAATGGAATATGTCAAACATTGTGTTACAGCTCAGCTGATATTTACAGAGATCCATCATAGCGTGTGATAAGTTTTTTTTGTGATGTATTGGGTCGGGTGCTATTTTTAGCCTGTACGAATTTTTATGGAATAAAATGCTTCCGTACTGATACAGTATTAGTAACTTCTATCGCTTAGTAGAAACTTTCGCTCCTAGTCGTTGAAATGATAGTGTTAAGCACGCTAACTTATCTGGCTGTTTTTTTCGAGCATGTTTTGATTAAATATTTGGAGTACATTGATATTTACTGCGAATTTTGTAGAATTATAAAAGGAACAATCTCACAGTTGTTTTGTGTTCCACAAAAAGTTTACTGATTTTTTCTATTCACGTTCTAATATAAGCTTTCCAGTGACTTTCCTTTTTTATCGAGTACCTCGAGTGTTTCATTCGTCATGCACTTAATTATGTCTGAATGATCGTGATATTTTTTAAGAAACTTTGCATACTTGAAATCTTAACATATACCACTTTTAGAAAAGGACCAAAACTTTTTTCTTAAATTTTTACAAAATTTTCCAACCCAAGAACTATTAGAACGACGAATTTTGATCAAAGGAGGAATTGTAGGAAATTATTTGAATTTTAAATTTAAAAATATGAAAACAAAAATTTAGATAAAAATATACTGACAATGTTTTTTTGAATTAGAATGAATTTTTCTCATGAAAATATTTTTCTTAAATTCTCAAAAAATATATACAAAAAAAAAATTTTTTTTTGGAAAAGTGGCGATTTATTTCTCAACATAGTCTCCTTTTAGCTCGATACACTTGACCCAGCGATGCTCCAACTTCTTTAATCCATCTGAAAAATACGTTTTCTCGAGTAGACTTCCGTGGCGATAAACTCCTCATTCGACTCAAATTTCTGCCCGGCGAGTGACTTTTTCATGTTTGGAAACAAAAAAAAAATCACAGAAGGGTTATGTCCGAGACACGACCGCATAGTTGACGTAGGATTCCGCTAGGCTATCTGTTGATTTCGGATATGTTTGAAGAATTATATCGTTAAACTCTTTGATAATGATTTGGTTTTAATGTCTCTGTTGGGGAACACATTTCGGTAGGAACAAAAGCTCCCCCTACTATCATGTATTTGCTATGTCGATTTTCCCCAGACAGCTTGGTTTTGATGTCTCTGTTAGGGACCCGCCACGTGTGTCGTCAATTTTGACCAGTCAGAAGTGGGTATTTCCGTTAGGATAGGGGTTGAGATTTTTCAATTGTTCGACAGTTAGTTTCGTGACATATATTATTTTCTTCAATATAAAAAATTGTTATGGAGTGCACAAATCGATTGACGCAAAAAATTCATCAATCCATCATGAAATGACTGAGCAATAAGCGTTTGAAATTGGACAGTTTTCACGATGTGCTCGATTTTCGATTTTCAATTTGTATCTCAATATGTTTCCGAAAGACGTAATCCTACGTCAAAAGTCGCATGGAGCCAAATCTGGAGAATACGGTGGATGGGGTAGCAATTCGACCAATTTGGCCGTGGCGAAGGTGGAGGTGTGAGCCGGTGCGTTGTTATGGCGGAAGAGCATTTTTTTCTTCGCCAAATGGAGCCGTTTTTTACAATTCGGTGTCGAATCGGCCCAATAATTCGGCATAGTAGAGCCCTGTGGCCATCACCTTTCCGACCGATAGGACAGCCTTCTTCGGAGCACGTTCGCCGGGTGAAGTCCACTGTTTCGACTGTTCCTTGGTCTCTGGTGTGTACCAGTGAATGTTTCGTCGACGGTCACGAAACGACGCAGAAACTCCTTCGGATTGCGGTTAAACCGGCTCAAACACTGCTCTGAAGTGGTCTCACGGTTGCGCTTGTTATCCGGAGTGGGCAAACACGGCACTCATCGCGCCGACAGCTTTCTCATGCCCAAAATGTCATGCAGGATATGACCCACGTGGTCTTTCGAGATGCCTACTGTTTCAGCTACCTCGCGCACCTTCAATCGGCGATCTGCCAATACGAGATCTAGGATTTTTGTCACGTTATCCTCCGTGGTAGCCGTTTTCGGGACACCTGGGCGTGGCTCATCAAAAACCGACATGCGACCACGTAGAAACTCGTTAAACCAATTATTGACGGTCGCCATCGCTCTTTGATTTCGCTGCGCGGTTTTCCTTCCAAAAATAAGAATCGAATCACCGACCGATATTACTCTTTTTCCATTTTTCTAGAATCCGCGGACACGCCCGCTTCCACACACGGTCAAAAGAAAACTACGAGTCCGACTCGGCTGAAATTTTGACAGTAGCCGTAAACGAGAATGTACCACACGATAAGTAATCTCTTTTGCGATATTGACACCATCGGGCGATGAGGCTAAGTACTAATCGGACCGCCCTCGTATATGAATAGTCCATACAATAACCAACAAGTCATCCATACACATGTAGACTTCTACAAGAAAAAAGTTTTTCTAAGAACAACCATTTTTTTTATTTTCTTCGAAAAAATTACAACAAAACCCAAACCTAAACCTAGTTCTGTTTAAAGTCAAGATAGGGATTATTATCAGACACAATTTTCGTTTAATACTGGTTAGAAAGTTGTAAAAAAACTATTAATCTATCATATAAAATACATATTTGAAACAGATAAAATTGGAGGACGAATCGTCAATTATGTCAACGCAAATTGACGTTATATTCAATTTGAAGATTTGCTGTGAGAGGCATTCAAATGCGAATATCATAAAAATTGAGATTTTTTTCACATGACAAAACATTCATTAACTTCCAGGAAAATAATTCCCCCAAATTATATTCCATATCTGTTGTCGCACTTTATGTAAAACTTTCAGTGGAACCCTTTTGTTTATCCAATTTCACGATCAACGCGAATCCAACAATTCATTGAAGTTTCCTTCAATTTTATTTGACGTTTTACAAGCCGGTTCAGTTAGCAAGCAAAAGTCGATAGCTGGGCTTCCTTTCTCGCCCAATTATCGAACGACTGCTGTATTTGATTTCCAATTGGATTTTGCAATGAGTTTGTGTTTCACCCATACAAATGTTATAGGTCTACGATAGTGTGAGCGCCACGCTCGTTGGTAAGCATAGAAAATTGAGATTAAGGTGAAGATGGAAGGAAGCCATTGTAGTAGTACAGGAAGCCATTGTATTGAATACTAAAGTAAAAGTAAAATTCTGATTATACGTGAGCGTAACGTGAACAAATTTATTTTTTACACATGCGAATGGGGGCTCTTTTGATATTAACAAATTCTTCCGCATAGTAACTCGATGTTGATAATTCCTTAATATTTTCCTTCGTTGATCGTATTGTTTACACATATTCACGTTGGAGAGCCTTAACCCTCCTCTTCGTTGGCCGAGGCATTTTGATTGAATGTAATACGTTTCCGTTTACTGTTTTTGAAAGCATAGGCAGCCGTGGCAGTGTTCCGAGCTCTGCAATACAATTTGCTTAACCAATGTTAAGGTTGCTAAAACTTACATTATAAACCCATTAAACGTAAAAATAATAATTATATTGATATCAACACAATTTTATTCTATTGATTTTCATGACATGAAACGATATGATTCAGGAATAACATTTTATTGAGTGGTTTTTATAGCTGTTTCGATGATGTTGTCTGGCATCAGTGTCGAAAAAATAACGATGCTTTCACCAATACAAACAAAACCATTGCCGAAAATTGAAAAAATGAAAGTTTAACTTTCAGAGCACTAGCTCGAGATTTTCGACGTTTTTCACTATACAGTGCGACAGCAAATGGAAATTTAATATATTATGAGTAATCGATTAGAGTTTGGTTGATATCACTTGATGGGAAGTGTGCGAAAACGATAATTTTCTTCACATTGTTTCGCAAAATTATTGATTTTCGGGCGAGGGGTGCTGGAGGGAGATGAAAGAAATGAGCGCCATTGTGGCAGCCATTTTTGGATATCTTCCACATTCACCTTAAACACACGCAAAAGAAAGCTACAAAGCTAACTGAAGAGCAAACGTCAAAGTCAAAATTCGCGTTGATGGTATTGAGCTTCGTGTGATGTCCTTGGGAAGCGGAAATGATAATGGATTTTCTGGTGAGATGAACACCGAATATGCATTCTATGTAATAGAGTAACAAATTGTGAAAAAATACTGAACAAAAATTTTGCCTGAAAATTATTTTATATTATTCTGTTCAGTTTCAGTGGAATTATGGAAAAAAATATTTCAATACGTGTTCAACGTAATCAAATAACATCATGTAGGCGTTTTCATCCAAATTATAACAAATTTAAAACAACCAAGTAATAGCAAGTAATATGCCCCACAAACTCGAGTGCCTCCACCATTTCCCATCGGGGATCGGTCTACCTACAAAATAAGGAGTGCTCAGATTTTTCAAATGCACCATTAAAAGAACAGTGTCACGTTTAAGTCGACAAAGTTTTGATTGTAGCCCCCGTTTATGTATCTTTTTGGAATCTAGTTATTAGCAACAGAGGTGACGGCAACGGCTACGACAGGCGATGTGATGATAACTTGAAGTATCCATCACCATCATTCACCTGTTCTGGGCTACCTCGTGTCTCCGGATGGCCTCGATCTCCAACTTCCTCCAAGCAAGTTTGACAGCGCGGGTAGGTCCGAATATCCCATGTATCACGTTTTACAATCTTAATTATTTGATTTGAATTATTTGATTAGAACTGCATTCACACAGTATAACAAGAATGTTACAAATGGTTTCTAAATCACGAAAGGTTACAAACGAGTTCAAATAAATATAGTTTTCTGAAACTTCACACTTAAAGTCATTGCACATCGAAATAAAAAACAATACCAGTTGTTGAAGTACGAAATGCCAATTTAGGGAATAGATGGTACGTCAATATAGCATCACATTTATGTCAACTTTTGGGCCATAAACAAGTGTCAAACGCGCATGTATTAGATAACCATATAACCATAAATTGAAAACTTATATTGAAATTTGTTTCAGATTGAATCTGTATTAATTAGCTTCCATAATATTAAAATAATTTTCAGTTAAACCAATGGAAATATTTCGATTTGTTTTGATTAAATCCCGAAATTTTCTTCAAATACCTTGGTTCAGTTGGTCAACGAGACCGGTCATTTTATTGAACAATTTCTCCCCTTGTCATTCTTTGTTATCTTCCGTTTAACATTTGCTCAACATTTCCCAATTTAGCAAAATACGGGTGGGTTGCAATGTTTTTCGGTATTTTTAATAGACGTAATTTTTACGGATATTTATTCGTATCCCTAAATATTTGCACAACTCAACAAAACGATAGTTGTAGACGCTGGCTGAATGAAATAAGTTTTGTTTTTGTTATTCAAAGTAACACATCAGCTTGTTTCCGATGCGTATGAAATAATTAATATGTCAAATTGAACCTCCCATTCCAGATACAAATCATGATCATATTCCTATACCTGATACTAGTCCTCGCCTGGGCTCTACTGATAATCGTCCTAAAATGTAAGAAAGCACGCGCAAAACGACTCGCCGAGATGGAAGAAGCGGCCCAGCAGGTTCACGTGGTACAGATCGGATCCAATCTGTATGACATCATGTCAATCCAGCAACACCACCTGCACCGATCCCCGTACGGCACAATGTACGATTGTTTGGGCACATCGGACCATCCGACGGGCGGAAATGGCCACGGCCGAGCTCTCACAACGTCCGTCACACATTCAAACGCAGCCTTCGTGGGTGACGACGGGAGCATCTATCCCGGCAGCCACATATGTAAGCATTGGTATTGGGGGTATCGGTACAAATTTAATTGCGATCTTTTTTATTGTAGCACCACTCGAGCCACCGCCATCCTACGAAGAGGTGATACGATTACCGGCGCACTACCCCAAGGTGGAAACGTTTGTACCGGAGATGGTGGTTCCACCGCAGCCTCCGCCACCGGTCGAGGGTCAGCCGCCAAACGCCGATGGGAGTGCGAACGGATCCACTCCGACGACCGGACCGACCGCCCCTGCTCATAGCGAAGGTAGAGGCAAAACCGTCATCTCCACAGTGAGCTAAAGACGTGCATCCTAGTCCTTTGAACGGAAATGTTATCTTTTAGGGATATAGAGACTATTATTTATATGTACATTTATATCAATGTTTCACTTGGTAGGTTAAACATAATTTCGTTCGAGATTCGACTGAACTGGGCTGGCAGATGTGTGATAATTTGAACAAAGTTGACACGTTGGACAGAATAATAGTTTGCGAGAGCTGAAGCATACTAGGAAAGCTACTCTTTGCCATATCATTTTTGCTCACCGAAATACACGAATCTCTGTTCGTAGAAAACATATTTCTTGTTGCTCATTTGAATGAATTCCCTTTATTTTTTTTATAAAGTCATTTATTTTTACAGGCTCAGTAATTTAGGTTCAAAGAGTCAAAATGTTAACGATATTTTTACTGGTACATACAAACTTTTTTGGTGTGTATATTTATTATATTGTTTTTGTTTAGTTTGGAATTGATTTATTTACCATCTTTCTTTTTATATTTATTTATTGTTGTTTTCCTCTGTTGGGTACATTTTCCACTACGACTAGTTATTCGATCTATTCTTGCGGGCCCCTGTTTGTTGTTAGCCGTATCAGGGTGTCGTATCGCTATTATTTGTAGTGATTTCTACTTGCTGCCTATAGGCATGATTCCAATAAGGTATTATAGCACGAATGAACTTTATTGCCTTATTCGGGGAAGCTATCCAAATATCTGAGGGTTGCATTAAACCATTATCAAATAAATTGCGCCATCTATGAAAAAAAGCTTCGCAATTACATAATAAATTTATTTATTTATTTATTGTCGTCAATCAAAATTGTAGGCCGATACATTCTTAATACTACTTAAAACTACTTACTTAAAACTATGAAAAGTAAAGAGAGCTGGCTGGAAAATTTATCCGTTTAATTCAAAAGAGGATTTTAGCATGTTACATAATCAAAAAAAAATTTTTTTTATTTATTTATTTCGTCAAACCAGTGTAGACTAAATATGCTTTCCAAATATTGCAGTGAAGTTTAACTATATCTTATTCTATTCAGATAGATTTTAAGCATTGGCCTTGACATGGTTATATCAATTATTTCACTGTGCTCGTTCCAGAGGCTCATCATGCGATTAATAGGACTATATTTGGCATAATTCGTTCTTCGGTAATCTATGTAGAAAATGTTAGGGTTTCTCAGGTGCTTATCGGTGCGTAAAAATTGAGGTTTCCCAATATTTCTTCTGAGTCCACTCGTTGTGATATGATGTCAATAATAAATAGAATCATGTCAGGGTTCCGACGTTCTTTTAAGCTTTTCATATTGATTAGCATGCAACGTACCTCATATGGAGGAGATGATATGAAGACCAGCCTAGTTTACGAAGTGTAAATAATAAAAATTGTTTTTGTACAGCTTTAATTCTGTCTTCGTGTGAAGTTATGAAGGGGGACCATACAATACTACAGTATTCGAGAATTGATCTGACGAATGTAATATACAATGTTTTTATTGTGTACGGATCGTGGAAATGGTAACTAAAGCGTTTGATGAAGCTAAACATAGTATTTGCTCTATGGATGATTGTACTATAATGATCAACGAAAGTTAGTTTTTTATCTAAGACCACGCCTAAGTCTCTTACTCGTTGACATCTATTGATGGGTTCATTTCCTAGCTTAACACCATTGTTCAATGGTGTTCTTCTTCTTGTAAAAGTCATTAAAGTGCATTTCCTAACATTGAGCTGTAATAAACTCTTAGTGCACCAATTATAAAAGACATCAACTTCATTTTTGAGTGTCTGAGAGTCCTCTTCATTCTTTATTTCCATATACAGCTTCATATTATCTGCGTAGATAAGTGCCTTAACACTGTTAAGAAAAATGTAAACGTCATTAACAAATAAAATTAACAACAAGTGTCGTTTTGACAGTGTTGAGATTGTCCTTTTCAGTCTCAAGTTATAGCGCGTCAAAGATGGAGTCCACCAAGCAAGAAATTCGCCATATTTTACGTTTTTACTACCTGCGAGGTAAAACTGCAACGAAGGCGGCCGAAGAAATTCGTGTAGTTTATGGACCCGATACTGTAACTATTCGCACAGCATAGCGTTGGTTTCGTTCTGGTGTGGTGGCTGTCGCAGATACACCCCGTACTGGTAGGCCAATCGTCGTGGAAACCGATAAAATCGTTGAAATCATCCAAGTAGACCGGCATGTGAGCACTCACTCGATTGGCCAGGAACTGGGTATAGACCATAAAACCGTTTGGAACCATTTGCAGAAGATTGGATTCCAAAAAAAGCTGGATGTATGGGTGCCACACGAGTTGACGCAAAAAAATCTTTTAGACCGAATCAACGCCTGCGATGCACTGCTGAAACGGAACGAACTTGACCCATTTTTGAAGAAGATGGTGACTGGTGATGAAAAGTGGATCACATACGACAACCTAAAGCGAAAAAAGGCGTCGTCGAAGCGCGGTGAGCCGGCCCAAACCATCGCCAAGCCCGGATTGACGGCCAGGAAGGTTTTGTTGTGTGTTTGGTGGGATTGGTAGGGAATCATTCACTATGAGCTGCTCAACTATGGCCAGACAGAGGTTCTCTACTGTGAGCAGCTTGACCGTTTGAAGCAGACGATTGACCAGAAGCGGCCAGAAATGATCAATAGGAATGGTGTTGTTTTCCACCAGGACAACGCTCGGCCTCACACATTATTGATGACCCGCCAGAAGCTACGGGAGCTCGGATGGGATATTCTATTGCACCCTCCGTATAGTCCGGACCTGACTCCAAGTGGTTATCATCTCTTCCGGTCCATGCAAAACGCTCTTGGTGATACTACAATTTCAAAGAATTTTCTGATAACAACTAATTTGAGTACGATCAGGGGGGAAGTACACAGATGTAAATATATGTATCTCTCCTGCAATTAGTGCTCTTTTCCCACACTTGCTCAAACTCGTTGAATTCTGTTGTTGGAATATGTTCTGAATTTATTAATGAATTAATAGCAATAAGGATGCCGCCTCCAGATTTTTTATGGGATTTGTGAAGATTACGGTCATCTCTGAAGACATTAAAACGATTTCCGAATACTTCCTAGCTTCTAACATTATCATCAAAACTTGTCTCTGTTGGGATAATTATCGAGAAAGAAGAATTCAGAATATTAATTTGGATTTCTTTCATTTTAAGTGGACTTTTAATACGATTGAAATTTTGGCAGTATATCAAAATTTCAACTACATTTAGTTGTTGAGGCGAGGAAGTTGGTTCATTATCTATTACTTGGTATGACGAGGCAATCAAATTGTTAAAACTTACTACTTCTCCTTGGTGTGAAGCTGACAATTGATTATCAATAAGTCCGAGGTTTCACTTCCTAGGTTACAGAAGCGACAGGTATCATCTTCCAATCTACATAGCTTCTTAAGGTGGTATTTTCTTGGACAATGCCCTATCAGTAGACCACTAAAAGTGCATAGATCTTTTTTGTTAGACTGATAATTTTTTCGGTTACTTTTTTACATGCTGATATAAATGATGTAGCCTGCCGGGCTGCTGTACTATGTTTCCAGGTGTCTACAATATTTGGTTTGTCCCAGTTCTTTAATTCCATTTTGAGAGTACATTCAGGGGCCCTACAAAATGGTTCTGGTCCTAGGAATAGTTGTGATGACACGTCTAGTTAACAAATCTGCTTTTTCATAACCTTCATTTCCGTAGTGCCCAGGAAACCAGGATATGTTCACTGTACTTTTTCTAGCCACCTCTTAAAGAAGTTAAACATACTCCCAAAGAAATTTAGAAATACACGTAACTGACTCCGATGCATTCAACGCAGCTTGACTGTCAGATAGAAATGCATATGTTTGCATGTCTATAGTTGCGCCTTAGACAAATTGTTGCACACTCAATGACTGCCTGTACTTCTGCCTGAAATACAGGTGGCCACATGCCCAGGGTTGCCATATATACAGAAAATTTTGTATTTTACAGATGTTTCGCAAAATTTCAGATACAGAATTTATATATACAGAATTACAGATTCTCAGCAAAGATACATACATACCTTGATACCTTGATTTATGAAATGTTGAACGCAATGAGATTGCTTTCGTTGGAAGCAGTTGTTAAGCGAAATATTAAGCGAAATATTAAGCGATTTGAAGAGCTCATATTATTCTTTTCGCTCAAAGTTTAGTATGACCATGATCAATTTGCTAATCGCAATAGGAGTACCGGTAAGTTTCTTTGTTTTTTTTCAAAAAATGATGCTTTATTCTGCAAAAATGGTAACAAATTTAATATTCAAAGTATTGCCCATCGCTAGTCACATCTTTTTCCCATCTTTCTGGCAATTCACGGATCCCTTTGCGGAAATAATTGGACGCTTTGTCGGTTAACCACGAATCGATCCAATTTTTAACTTCATCAAAATTTGAGAAGTGCTGGTCAACCGGACCATATTGCATCGATCGAAAAAGGTAGTAATCGGACGGAGAAATGTCTGGAGAATAAGGTGGGTGGGATAGGACCTCCCATTTCTGCGTTTCCAAGTATGTTTTGACCGGTTTCGCGACATGCGACCGAGCATTGTCGTGCTGCAAAATAACTTTATCGTGTCTTTGCTCGTATTGTGGTCGTTTTTCCTTCAGTGGAGGTCCACCGTAATGGTTTCATTCGATTTTAGCAGCTCATAGTAACCCACACTCAGCTGGCCCCACCAACACACAACACGCGGAACGCGACAGGACACAACACTCATGGTTCTTACAAAATTGAAAAAGGTTGGTAAATTTACCTTTTTAGTCGACCTGTTTCGGATTCGATGCTGGCCATCTACGGGACGATGTCCGACTGATTACAACACAAAGAAACAGCTTTGTACTGGTATAGTAAACGTCAAGAAAGATGAAATCACTGGATGTTTTGTTTGACCAAGTTGAATAAATTCGATGTAATCGGATCTTCAAACTCATTCATAAGCGGCAGCTCAGTAGTGTGAATGTACATGGATTCTCATGAATTTAGATGGAAGGCCTTCCTGACACACTTTTTGAGTCTCGCGTTGTCCCAGTCAATTTCATGATTAAGCCCCGTAGAGCGTGCTGCTACACTCGATTCGTTGGGTTGCTTATTTTCCACGGCGTTTCTATGGTCCCTCAAACGTACGTTTAGCTTACGACGGGTTTGGCCAATGTACACCGCCGGGCATGATTTACACGGAATTTCGTAAATACCGGACTTTTCGTCCGGCGAGATTTTATCCTTGAGATAACACAGAAGGTCTTTCAGTGTATGAGCGCTCTTATAAGCTGTTTGAAACTCGTGTTGTTTAAGGACTCCTTGAATGGCATTTGTCACTTTCGAGTAGGACGGAAGGCTGATCCTCTGAATCTCCTCTTTCTGCGGTTGAAGTGTGGTAGCGTTTTGGCGTTGTTTTTTCCTTTTGTGTTTCCCGAGGATCTTGTTTATGACCCTTCGTTGTAACCATTCAAGAAAGCAGTCTCGTGGATTTGATTCCTTTCTGCTTCAAATTCACGTTCTTCCATCGAAATTAGCCATCATTTATGCGATCCTATGACTAAACCGATTATGCTGTTCCTAAATTTCGTTCTACAGCTCAACAATAACGCCAATTGCACTTTTCAATCATAATTAGGCTGACCAAACGTACCGTTTTTTCGACCGATTTTGATTGTCCCGTCTTTTTATCGTATTTTGAGTATACTGAAAATTCTTATATTCCTTAATATTCCATTATCATTTTTTCAATAATTTTAATCGAATGAACATCTGCTGAATGAAGTGGGATTTACATTGTTGATTCGTAGAGATTTCACATAACTGTCTTCAACATGCAATCGATATTGAAAGCTCCGTTGTAAAACTTTATAAAGATCTTCATATTTACACGATTCGTGTAGAAAACTTGAAGAGTTTTTGTTATTTAGTCGGTGAACATGATGCTAAACTCCTTGAGCAGGGTAACACACGATTTCTTTCTCTTGGACCTTCTATTGAGAGGATTCTTATAGAAAAGTTTCCTGTTGTACTACGGGATTTAACTGAAAACCGATGCTGAAAACTATGGTTGCTTTCAACCAGAGACATTGGTTAGTTGAAAGATTACCAACATTTATTCGCCCTGTTGAAAGAGACGTTGTATCTTTCACTGACATTGCCGTTAATTTTGATGATTTTAGTAAAATTATTACTAGCGTCAAATTGTGTTCAACTCGAGGGTGCCTCAAAACGTTCAAAGTTTAGATTTTTTGCTCTCGAAAATCTCCCAAGGCAGGGGAGAGGGACGCAACTTGGCAACGTTAAGCTTTGGCGAGCCCTGGATCTTGAAATATTTTTTTTTTAATGTTGATGCTGATTCATATAGCCTGAAGTGTTTTCTATCATATTATCTATTGGATGGGCAAAAAAACTAAAAAACTTGTCCACCCAAAAGCTTTGCGCAAATAGCGTCGAATTCGCCATCTTGCTTCCACGTGGAGTGGAAATGCCATTTTCATCAACACTGTAAATGTCACACGCAGGAAAACGATACTGAGCTCGTATATCTCCCAAAGTTCGAAAAAAAATAAGTCACAATTTTCTTTATTGAACGCCATTAATCGAGCCGCTGAGGTATTTTCTGGCTGAATTGAAAATCTAACCTCCATGTCTGGATATTTTCGTCGATAGCGTCTCAAAGTTGGTTCTGGCACACCGAACTGTTTTGAAGCACCCAGAACAGACAAACCTTCTTACATAGCTTTCATAACATTCTCCAAACTGTTGTCCGACCAATATTGGTCTCTTTTTCGCCTATAAGTTCTAACCATCTGCAATAAAAAAACCAAAAATTAACATAATGTTGCAGGTCGCCAACTTGCCCCCAAGCGACTTTTTCAATAAAAAAAATTTGGCTGAAAAAAAATCCTTATTGAAACTCGCCGGAAACAAACAGATTATGTACAATAGAGTACCTTTTCATGTATAAAATTATTTTGAAATTTTAACTTTTCTCATAAAGGGGATAATGAAATTTGAAAAAATGGAAAAAAAAAAATAAAAATCACGATTTTTCTCATTTTTATTTTTCACTTTTTTGTGATAACGTTTTCGGTAGAGTTACTGAGTACGAAGTTTGACCTTGTTATGATGCATCTTCAGTAAAAAGTAGGTGGCGCTACCTTCATTACAACGGGTCAAATTACCGATACGTCATCTTGCCTCCCTCTCCCCTACATGAAATAGTACATGAAATTAGGGAAATTGAAAAAATGTTTTCGATGCCAAATGTCTTTAAAATGCTTAAACCGATGAGATCTGGTGTTATCCTGAAAAAAAATTTAGGCCGAAAATCGACCTTTTGGACCTGAGTGGCCACGAGATTAAAACTTTGAGTGCTTTGAGACTCCCCTAAATCATGTCCGAATAAACAAAATGTACATGGTCGGTTCAATAAATTCGATAACTTATTTTTTTTCCATACCTTCATTGCCACTCAGGCCGAGTCCCAGAAGGTTCAAGATGACACTAGGTTGCACAGGTCATTCGAATCATCAGCTCGATACCCGTAGTGAACATGACAACAATAAGTCCAGCTCTTCAAGTAATCGACGAAGAATGTAAATTCCCTTCAGTTTTCTGTCATATTGTGGAATATGTTGATTTATTGTCTGTATTTATTTACAAAGAGTTTGTTTTACAAAATGGCACAATAGGTGTACTTCGAAATCTAGCATTTGCTGCACAGTGAGTAACAATTAGTAGTTTATTTCTATATCATATGCGTTCGAAAAACTTAACCCAACACTTAAGCATTAATTACAGTAACGTTGCACATATTTACAAATCTGAATATACACTATTCGAACTGGGCATCAGAACTACGAAATAAATAAATAAAATCCTAAAACAACTTTCAACAAATTATCATCTCCGGATTAGGAATGTTAGTTCGAATCAACAGTGCTTTTTCTATTCATAGTCCTATGGCCTATCATAAACTAGTAGTTGCCTGTAGCTTAAAGTACCGACTCCTGCTCTCTACATCGTGTAGCGTTGCTCTCCTGGCGTCGACCGCGTAGCACGTACTCATCGAGGGGATATTATTACGGCCAGCTTTCAGTCTGATGAAGCCCCAAATGAAAGCCATTAGGCTCGTAACTATAATGATGGCCGCCAGCCCTTCCAGCACAATTCGACTAACGCCAACCGAGGGAAGCCTCGCAGCAGCCGCTTCCTCCAGTCGCATTCGGTTGAGCGCCAGCTCAGGATCATCGGCCATACGACTCAGCAGTACCTCATCGTAGTACGAACCGGCATCGTCCGCTTCGTCGTCCTGTCGGGAAGCTTCCGCCATTCGCGAGAGATCCGATATGTCACTCTCGCTGGCACCACTGCTTCTCGAGCGGACTCCACTGCCGGAAAACAATTCCTTCTTTATGGATTTGGATTTGACTCGGTTGATGTATGGCGCCGGGAGGATTTCCGTTTTACATGCTCCCAGATATTCGTCCTTCGATATGTCTTCTTTCATAATAAGGCAGAACTTGTAGCTGTGGATGAAATTGGGTAAAAATCATCTGCTCACCGGTTGAATTACTCGCTACTAACCTCAATTCACTTTGCAGATCGTAGGCTCCAACGAGTTTGGTTATGAAGATGTAATCTGTAGCGTTCGCCGTCTCGGGTGTCAGCTTACAGGACACCTGCAAAGAAACAAAAGCACACATTCAGTTTCACAATCATTCACGAATCGATATCACAAGCTACCTCCGAGTTATACAGAATATTCTCCGGATCATCATCGTGAAAGGTGTACACAAACCGGCATGAGTAGTCATCCGTTTGCATCCCCCAGTACAGAAATACGTCGCTCTCATCGGTGAAGTTGATGCCCTTCAGCTGAACTTCGGTGCCGATATCCTTCACGTAAGACATATTGTTCTTCAGCTTCAGTATAACCTCAATCGTCTTGAAAACACTCTTATCAGACTTGTCTTTCCCATTTCCGTTACAGCTCATCGTTTCCGCTGCTATTTGCAGCAAAGCTGCCCCCTCCAAATGTGGCGGAGTCGCACAGACGGCTCCAAGAACATCCTGAGCGGCGATTTGTGAGGTGGCAAGCCACTCGGCAAAGGGTTTCATCGAACAGTCGCATGCCAGCGGATTGTTCTCCAGCGAGAGACTGTGGAGCTGCAGCGCATTGTAGAGAGCATTTTGGGCGATTATAGAGATGTCGTTTCCATCCAGACGGAGTTCCTTGAGTGAAGGGAGCGGCGAAACGATATCTGCTGTCAAAGCACGCAGGAAGTTATGGGTGAGATCCAGGACTATCAACCGCGGCAAGTGCTTAAGAGACGAACCAGATATGGCAACGATGCCATTGTGGCCGAGATCCAGAACCTGTAGCGAAGCCAGCCCCGAGAAGGCGTGATCTTGCAGCACATCGATCTGGTTGTATCGAAGCGAGAGCATTTGAAGATAGGAGAAACCTTCGATAGCTCCGTTTTGAATACTGGTTATCGAGTTTTTGTCCAAATTTAAAATCTCTAGGCTCTTGATGACGGGAAGCGTGGTATTTCTCAACGGTCCTCGAATGGTGTTGGATCGAAGATCCAACTCTCTCAGATTTAGGCACGCTTCGAGTGCTAGCAAGCTTTCCGGGGACTCACCGAGTCGGTTGCCATTCAGTTTGAGGTGGATTAAATTCCGCAAGGGTAGCAAGCTTTTCGTTGTTATGAGTGATATTTGATTCTCGCTCAGCTCCAGGTAAGACAACTTCGTCAGTGAGAAGAAGTCCGTGTTCTGGATCGCTTTGATTCTGTTGTTCGATAAATCCAAACGATCTAGTGCTGGTAGCGACGCGAGTGATTGCATTGGGACCGATGCTAGTGCGTTATTGGGCAAACCCAATGCTTGCAATGAAGTTTTCATTCCTCCGAAGGCCAACCTATGAACACGTTTAATCTCACCGGAAGATATGACCAAACCTTGCAGGGAAACGTTTTCGAAAATATTCGCATCGCTGATAACTGTCACATTCTTCAGGGTACAATCGAGCAGCGAAACCGAATATCTGGAAGCTCTCAGTCCTTCGGCGATCAGTTCCAATCCGTGGAGGTCACCCCGACATCGCAGCGTGTGTGGTAAATCACAGCCACACTCGAGATTGGAATTTTGGCTGATGTTAGGACACTTCCAATCAGCCATATCTACGATCGCACCTTTCGCGGGTGGCTTCTTCTCGTAGCGTTTCTTACCCTGATCGCCCTTATTGACGTACTTCATTGCATTCCAAGTGATTCCAAATCCTTGCTTAGCGTTTTCCGATTCTCTTTGGTTTGTGTTGCTGTCATTAACTAGATGCTGCATTGAGTGATCTCTGACTGAACCGAGCACTGTTGTCGTGGATGAGGAGTTCTGATTCTCCAAAGGGGTGTTGATGTATGAAGGCGGACCACCACCAGCGATTCCCGCTGTCATGAACTCGGCTCCCTGGGTTGTGATTGTCATTAGAGAGGCGAATACGTACAGGATTGCGTGGAATCTGGAAAAAATAGAAGATATTGAATTCTTAACATTTTGTACAGATTGATATAGTTAACATTAGATTCAGTTCAAATAAAATCTAATAGATTCTAAACGCTCATGTAAAATTGTTCTAGCTATATTGCACTTTTAAATGAAGAAATATAAAGACTTTGAAGATCTGTTAGAATCTAATGATTATTTATTAGTTAAATATCAGGATATGATATCGCATAACTAACGCATTTGTTTTTTTTCTTAGTTTTTTAGTTTAGTTAGTTATTTTTTAGTACCCCATGGAAACGATGCAAAATAAAATAAAATGTGTACCACTGTAGTAACATGAATTATCTAAAGGTTTTCTACCGCTTCAATATTACAGTTTCTTTGCTTGCTAGGGAAAAGAGAAGCGTTTACTGTGGCTTAATGACATTATAATATGCAATGAAGTCATATCGCATTTTAGATAGTTCAATAAATGACTAAAACTGCATACAATAGTTCAAAATGACTCTGAATATATTAGGTGTACCGGTAAGTTTCTTCGATTTTAGAACAGATGGCGTAACTTGATTATTATTCCAGTGAATCAAATTTCCAAACATTCGATGGAAAGCTACTGTCATTGTGCGTCTTTTTCAGCATATGTCAAAAAGTTGAAGCGTCAACAACATAGTTTTTTGCCACTTCGAATATGTCGAATTTCGTACCAACGAGAGTGTTTTTGCGGGGAGTGTTACTTCATTATTTCAATATAAAGAAAAAAAAGCTGCGGAAAGTCATCGCATTTTGGTGGAAGTTTAGAGTGACCGTGCTCCAACTGTGCTATCATGTCAGACGTGGTTTGCACGGTTTGAAAGTGGTAATTTTGACTTCGAAGACGAAGAACGTTCCGAACCGCCAAAAAACTTTGAAGATGAAGAATTGGAGACTTTACTCGATCAAGATCCGTCACAAACGCACCAAGAACTTGCAGATACACTTGGAGTAGCTCAGCAAACCATATCCGATCGTTTAAAAGCATTGGGAATGATCCGAAAGATAGGACGTTGGGTGTCGTATGAATTGAAGCCACGGGACGTCGAACGCCGTTTTTCCACGTGCGAACAACTGCTCCATCGGCATAAAAGATTTTTTTTTTGCATCGCACCGTTACTGGAGATGAAAAGTGGGTCCATTACGACAACCCTAAACGTCGGACAACGTATGGATACCCCGGCCATGCATCAACATCGACAGCCGCCCGGTATATTCACGGCCAGAAGTTTATGCTGTCTATTTGGAGGGACCAGCTGGGTGCGGTGTACTATGCGCTGCTAAAACCGAATGAAACCATTACGGGGGACCTCTACCGATGACAGTTGATGCGTTTGATCCGTGCACTGAAGGAAAAACGACCACAATACGAGCAAAGATACGATAAAGTTATTTTGCAGCACGACAATGCTTGGCCGCACGTCGCGAAACCGGTCAAAACATACTTGGAAACGCTGCAATGGGAGGTCCTATTCCAACCGCCGTATTCTCATACATTGCTCCGTCCGATTACTAGCTTTTTCGATCGATGCAACTTCTTCAATTTTGATGAATCGATTCGTGGTTAGCCGACAACCCGGCCAATTATTTCCGCAACGGGATCCGTGAATTGCCAGAAGCATGGGAAAAAGTTGTGACAAGCGATGGGCAATACTTTGAATATTATATTTGTAACCATTTTTGGAGAATAAAGCATCAATTTTTGAAAAAAACGAAGAAACTTACCGGTACTCCTATTATATATGATTTTTATGTGAAAAAGATGTTTTCTGACCTTTGTTGAATGAAACAAAAATTAAACTCTTCTATATTCAAAAAACAAAAAAAAATGTATACAGCCATTCCATGCCAAACAGATATAGTGATTCTCAGATTTTCATGAGAAGTGGTAGTTTTGTTATTTATCGCAAAACGTTAGACCCGTATTCTTTTATTTTTTCAGTAGGGTAATCATTTACATTTTAGGCGAAAAATCGACTTTTTCCTCTTTTTTCAAAAAAATGACTTTTTTCAAAAATTCATAACTTATGAACTACTAGACCGATTCAGATGATCGACATATCAAATTAAAGCAAATTGAAGCCATTAATTAAAGCCTGCAGAAAATTCGAATTCTGTTCTCGTTATTATTTATTGATTCCGTTTTTATTGTTTTCATAGTCGCGGGACCAAGGGCGCCATATGTTTTAATATTTTTTCTGAGAAGCTGAGGATTTTTCACATAACATATGTCAAAACCAGAATTATGTTGAGTTATGATTTTTCAACAAAGTTAATCGATGGTCCAAAAAATCATTTTTGACTTTCGGACTATATTCAGTGAAAACGAATTGGAGACTCTATAAAATCGAGTTCACCCTGTATTGTGAAGTGTCTGATTATCACCATTTATCTGTTCTTGCAAATATTGAAACGAACCGAATTATAATATTATTTTTATTCTTCTAAATGCGTTTTATCCGACGTCACCGATGCAATTAAAATTTCTCTCCGTTTATTTGTTACAGGTCAATCAGTAGTAGACGATCAGTAATTGACTTGTTCCCAACACTGCACCGTGATTCCCATGGCTCATGGTTGTATTATTGCTATCGTGTTGCGTGATGTGCACAAGACCGGTTCAAGTTCAAGTTCACACCGGCAAACAATCAACGTGGCGCTTAGTCCTCAAATATCGTCATCGGAGTGCGGTACCCAAAGGCAAGATCGCGCCGAACCATTGTTCAGATTGATTTTGAAGTGTGAAAAAGTGACCAAAAACTGTGAAGTTGAGGCTGTTTGAAATATTAGGGGTTCTGAGTGATTGATTACACGTGATACCAACAAACCTCGTGATTAGAGGAAGAACCCGAAAGAAGTGCGTGTAATCATTATTAAATTTACGTTTCTTCCGCTTTGTACACATCAACGTACATCAACGCGATACGTCGTGGAACATGATTCAGTTACATCATATCAATAGATTCGGAATTTTGCAACGGGATCTTCTCTCTTCCATGAATACAAGATTATTTTTACACGCATTTTAATCGATTCTGGTTGAACCCAAACCGAATTGTACGACGCAATCGGAATTCCCTCGAATCGTTAAGAGAATGAGCTCCGGGAACTTGGCTAGCAGTGATTAAGATCACTGCTAGCCAAGTTCCCGGAGCTCATTCAGTTGGTGCCAAAACAAGTGCAAATTGTTATTGCTTCAGCGGAAAGACTTGACGTCGTCGGGTCAAAGGGGCATTTAGCACGTTTCTATAATCACAACACACATACACACGCACACAGTGCCGGTTGTATTTTGTTTGCAAATATATTCTAACAAATGAACTATCTGTTTTACAGCCGAAGCCAATTACGAGTGAGCCGTGAATATCAATCAGTCTAGTGCGATTTAGAGATCAAGAAAGTACTTTCGGTGACATGGCTTATCGCGTAAGTGGGGCAATTGTCGGATGTTTTATATTGCTGCTCGTTTTGACCATCGGTGTATTTGCGAAGGCGAAGGTGTACCAGAAGTGCCCCTTGGCGAGAGAGCTGGACAGTCACCAAATCTCCAGGACATTGATTTCGAACTGTAAGAAACCTGGTTGTGGGCTAGTGTTTTGAGCAGTTAATGCAACTAAATTTGCAGGGGTTTGCTTGGTCAACGCCGAAAGTGGTGCCGACACGTCCAAAAAAGTTGCGCTGGATAATCTTACCACCAGCTATGGTATATTTCAGGTAATCGAACATTCTTAGCTAGGCTCGTTATAGAGTAATCTAAATTTCCAATCCATGTTTCAGATAAACAGCAAGGATTGGTGTCGTGTTGGCCGCAAAGGCGGAAAGTGTAATAAAAACTGCGAAGGTACATCGCCATATCAAATCAGGTTTTGAACTCATCTGTTGTATTTATTTTTCTTATGAAGATTTCCTAACCGATGACATTTCCGATGACATCGAGTGCGCCAAGTTGATCTACAAAGATCAGGGATTCTCCCACTGGAAAGGATGGGTGAACAAATGTAAACAGAAACCGCTACCCGACATCTCCAGCTGCTGGAATTGAGAGGCGAATGATGATCACGTCTTCGTTTATTCGAAGATCATTGAAAATATATATGATTTGGATTCGAAATTTGGATTATTCCTACAGAAGATCCGAACGACCACGTTCGACTCTTGTTGGACCTAAACTGATATGGCAGCAATATTCTTGAAATACAAAGAAATATAACGAATGGTAGCACACTGGCATTCAATCACAAAAATTGGTTCGTCGACCACATTCAAGCAGGATTTGTAGTCAAAACAAATCCTCTGTAATAATAGTTGTCCGAGTGAAAGTTGCATCAGAAATAATTAGAGTGAATAAAATATTCTGGACAGTCGGACAATATCGTTCATTTCTCGTATTTATATTATTTTGGGCATATAAATAATAAACGTTGTTATTGATTGGATAATCAATTTTACAGTTTAGCAAACTGATGTACACATTTGGCGTGAATGTGCAGCATGTAACTATTTCCTTCAATACAATTCCTATTTGTACTAATGATTCAACAGTAGTATATCGCCTGGACTCTAAGCGTATCTGACTACTTGGAACAAATAGTCAGTCATAAATCGTTGAAGCATTTTGAATACTACAATATTATTGGCGTATGTTACAGAAAACCACAAACTTTTCAAAAATTTGTACCATTGGAAATATCTGTTTTGTTTTGTTTTGTATCTTGTTTTGTTGATGAAAAAATCTGTTTTATTAGCATTAAAAAACACTCATTCATTTCCTAAAAAATTTTACATTTACTTACTAACTTCATATTTACATTTATTTACTAGAAACACATTTGCTGTAAATGTACATCAACATGGTCATCTCTAATTTTGAAAAGTTACCTCATAAAAAATGTTCACCACCTCGAGTAAAGGAAATCGGGGTTTTGGAAAAAATATTGATGTCAAATGTCTTAAAATTGCATGAAACATCAAATTGCATTTGTCATCTCGACACATTTTTTTTTGTCAAAAATCGACACTCTGGGACTTTTTCGGAATACGAAACGGAAACGAAACGTATGGTTTTTGGTACCAAAAAAATAATTATCTCGATTTTTCATTCCGAACTTGCTGCAAAATGTTGATTTGCACGATAATATACACTTTGAAAAATATTAGTTCATTCGAACTTCATTTATTAGTGTCACAGACGTAAAATTTTTAGTTTTTTTTGAAAACAAAAGATCACCGGCGTTTTAAAAAAAAAAATGTTGGTGCCAAATGTCTTAAAATTGCATTAATCGTCGAGATTTACTGTTATTTCGAAAAAAAAATTGTAAAAATAATTTTTTTGGCAATTGCGTCTTAAAAAGTTGATTTTTAACAAAAAAAATTATGTTTAGTAGCTTTCGACCGATTACTCGCGGTTTACTCGAGGTTAGAGGGGCAACAATTTTTGTGGGACGGGTCAGGTTAGCGATATGGATATGAGGTATCGTTGTGCATTGTGCATAATGACCAGGGATAGCATCTGGTGTTCGACTATGAGCTGATATTTGGCATAGGATGTTTTTTCGAGGAAGAAAACATTTTGTATAGGGTAACTTTTTGAAATTTTAGGGTCGATTTTTCCCATACATTCATTGGCACCCTAATGCTTATACGTAGCTTATACATCAATATAATGTTTGATCTGCCTCCACGATGTTCAATGAAATCTTTTGATCTTAAAATTGCGTTTATCGTATCGTTGCTGAGCCGAATTCGAAGCTTATTCTTATTCTGATTAGATTCAGAAAAAAACGTACGCAGTGGTACTACTAGGCATCAAATTTTTGTTCACCAATTTTACATTTAGTGTACGCAATTTCTTCTCCAGATCTTATAAAACTCCATCGTAGAATCCTGGGAGCGCTCTCAATACTTCTTTGATGCTTGTTAGATTGGAAATGTTTTTTGGATTTTACGTTTCAGTGTCCTTGAGGATCCAATAATCGAAATGAAATCTTTGTTTTATATATTTTATCAATTTCATGTGTTATAACTCCAGTCTAACCACCATAGAAACATTTATTGCAGCCTAAAACCTCCATATGCCTAATTTGGTTTCATTTGCTTGATTAATTCCCGAGTAATGTAGAAATTTGTGTTTCATTTGTATGGCAGCCCCCCCTTAGAGAGGGGGGAGGGGTCTCAAACTATCACGGAAACCTTCCCCGGCCCCAAAAACCCCTACATACCAATTTTCATGTTGATCGGTTCAGTAGTTTCCGAGTCCATAAGAATCAGACAGACAGACAGACAGAAATCCATTTTTTATATATATAAGGCTGTCAAAAAAGTCCTGCGGTATTTTTATTGAATTTTCATTTGTTCATAAAATTAGTTACAATCATCTGTTTTAAGTCAAATATGCGCCGTTTTGTTCGATGACTTGTTCCCAACGAGATGCCAACTTCATAATACCCCTGTTATAGAAGCTCGCTTCCTTATTGGCAAAAAACTCGGATAGCCAATTTTCACAGGCCTCTTTTGTGGCTAACTTCTGACTATCTAGCTCGTTCGCCATGGACAAAAACAGGTGGTAGTCACTTGGTGCAAGGTCCGGACTATACGGCGGATGCAAAAGAACCTCCCATCCGAGCTCCCGGAGCTTCTAGCGCGTCACCAAAGAAGTGTGTGGCCTGGCGTTGTCCTGATGGAAGACAATGCGGCCTCTGTTTATCAAAGATGGCCTCTTCTTCATGAGTGCTACCTTCAAGCGGTCCAGTTGTTGGCAGTACAGGTCCGAATTGAGCGTTTGGCCATATGGAATCAGCTCATAATAGATTATTCCTTAACAATCCCACCAAACACACAGTAGAACCCTCCTGGCCGTTAATGAGGGCTTGGCCTCCGTCTGAGCCGCTTCAGCGGGCTTCGTTTGCGCTTCACGTTATCGTAAGTGACCCACTTTTCATCGCCAGTCACCATCCGCTTCAGAAACGGGTCGATTTTGTTGCGATTCACATGCGTCGATACGGTCAAAGATGTTTTTTTGCGTCAACGTGTGTGGCACCCATACATCGAGCTTCTTTGTGAATCCAAGCTTCTTCAAATGGTGAATAACGGTTTGATGACTTATCCCCAGCTCTTGGCCGATGCTACGGCTGCTACTATGCCGGTCTTTCTCGGCTAATTCAGCGATTTTGTCGCAATTTTCGACGACAGGCCTTCCGGAGCGTGGCGCATCTTCGACGAACCAGAACGAAAACGTTGAAACCATCGTTGTGCGGTGGAAATGGAAACTGTATCGGGTCCATTAACTGCACAAATTTTATTGGCAGCTTGAGATGCATTTTTGTCTTTGTCATAGTAGTACTGTAAAATATGTCGAATTTTCTCTTTATTTTGCTCCATATTTGCGACACTATAACTCACGAACGACTTAACCAAACAAAACACTGTCAAGGACTATATTATAGCGCGCAAAAATACCTTTCCAACAAGCTATAGTATGACTCGATACAATGAATACAACTAGAACTACGCGCTTACAACGACACCTCGCGGAAATACCGCAGGACTTTTTTGACAGCCTAATATGAAAATTTGCAGTGAGATTCAAAACAAGTCAATCGAATTTAACCCAAGCACAAAATCAAAACGGTAGTCCTTTGAGGGCAGGAAGCATATATGGTGTTATAGAAATTAGGAACTCGGGACATGGAATTGCAAGTCTCTATTCTTCCTTACGAGTGCCCGAATTTTTCGGACAGATTGTGAATCCGTACTTTCGTTGCGAAAACCAACGAAGACGGATTAATACTCATCGATTTCACTGTATCTATGATGTATGCCGAACTTAACATTTTTTTCCAAGCACAGCCTTCAGCATCGTTACACTAAGAGATCACCACTACAAACCGAAACATAAATCGACTGGATCGATGGTCGGCAATCCTCAGATAGCATCGATGTTCCGAAACATCGTGGCGTTAACATCCATTCGTTCTCCTCCCCTCAAGGACTGTGAAAGTACCCTCAGAGTAGAACGTACTGTGATTGGTGATTAGGGGATCACTCTTTTCTTATCGACCAGGTCATGTGAAGACCTGACCATATTCTGCGACGAAAATGATCAAGACTTTACGAGTGCGTTGGGAGGGACAGGTTTCTAGAATGCCGGTGGCAGTTCTGTTATTTGTGCATTGACTTCTATGGAGACGAGAGAAGGTAGCCAACCAACGAGGTGGTTGGCTCAATTGGGTTGGGAATTAGCAAACATTTATAAACACGTGGTTGGAGATCCACATCATGGACCGGGTCTATATGCGAAATGATGCTGTATAGAAGATATGATCTTAAAATCGAATGTAGTATGTAGCTGTTACTCCCAAGCACCATTATTAAATAACAAAAGACGCAGCACGACGCATTTGATCGAAAAAAATACATTATACTCATTAATCATATTGTACTGACATAAATCCCGCCGGAAAGGTGGTCTTGATCCTTATCACATGTTAAAACTACATGGTAAGTCAATTGAAGCTGAATATCAACGAATATTATTAGAACAGACAAAAAACAAACATCTCAACCGTGGCGTTGCAAACCGCGTGAGGTAGACATCTTAATGATATCTCAGACTCCGGTTCTGTTGTTTTCATGTTTAACCGGCTCACCGGTATCTGTCGCGATTTTTTTTTGTTTGCCTGTTTGTTTTGTTTCTGCGATCTGTGTGTAAACACACTCGGGTCTCACTTTCAAAGAGAGCCGCGTGCGCGTGGTTTTTCGATTTGCGCAGAGTGGTTTGCTCAGCCGCGGAAATACCAGAGAGAACGCGGCGTGAGAACGAAAAAACACACACAAGGGACACCATCGCCATCGGCTGCGAGTCATTATCATCTTCACTTTCGATTGAGCAGCAGTAGTATCTTGTAATCGCGTCTGTTCACGAGTATAATTAGGGATCGTAAACTCGTACTAATTGTGAGGAGGGGAAAGGAAAGGAAAGCAAACGAAAATCGCAAATAAGATCACTTGAGCCGCTTGAAAAGAGTGCAATAAGTATAAATGGAAAATAAAGTTTTTGCTCAGAACAGGTTCAATTATAAGTGAAATCGAAACAGCTGTACGATTCGGAATTGCACGAATTGCACGGCGTGAACGTGAATTGCTCAACAAGTGTCAAATGTTGCTCAGGTAAGTGTCAAAACAGTCGCCTGCTCACAGAACTTGGCTTGTATTAATTATCCCGCATTAGCATCGAGACTTTAGTTAAATCAACATTTAAATCAGTTCAGTACACTTGGAATAGAAGCACGTAGGGAAGTGGCATGTGTCGAGTGGTGTCTGTGTTGAAATTCAAATAGAACACCGCCTCAGCTGGAAAGGTAGCTGTGCACTCAATGATTTTTTTGTTTCACTTAATCGAATTGCGGTTTTGGGATTCCCCATACCGCTTGAGTGAGCCACACAGATCGCGCTGAAGATTACAACTTATATTTAGATGAAAAGATAAGGTCCTTTCATTATAAATTGTCATAAAATAAACATTACATCCTCTCACATCGCGCAGCGAAGTGTGACTATCGTATCAATTTATCCAACGTGGCATTCGCCTCGAGATCTCGATCTCCGGTGAGCATGGTTACTTACAATTTAATCAGTGGGGAATCCAAAAAAGACGTATTTTTTTTGACAGCTTTTCGCAAATTATTGATTCTGGAATTTCTGAGTGAAAATATACATGTTAATTTGAAACGAATGATAAGAGTTCTTTATGTGGAGTTTATATCACTCGATGATAAAAGCTTTACCACATAATGTTGTCCATCTGACAAAACTTGGATTATGCGAAGATGTAAACTCTTATATTTCGATCATGATCTGTTTCATTTTTTTTAATAGCGAAGTGTTGCTAAACTAATATTCGAATAATTGAGAGAAGTATATTCAGATGAATACAATGGATCGGGTTGGTTCCACTCAATTATCCCTAAGGTTAGCCACAAACCGTGGTTTTGATCGTATGGCTTAGAGTCGGAACTTTATTATATATTGATAACTTGTCCCAAATCTGTCTTGTGCCTAGGGCTAACGATCTTTGTGTTTGATTTTCAATATTTGCTCATACTCTTCATATTCTCTCCCCTTTTCAAATAAAATATATCAACTTACTAACTTAGAATCGCCCGAAAGCAATCAGTTTTCCTGCAGCATAACGTTTGCATTTAAAAAAAAATAACTAATTTCGGATGACGATGAATAAAAAAATAAAAAAAAGTTATTAATTGGAACATATTATTCTTAAATCCTACCGATAGATTACCGACATATTAAATTGAGGCCAATGAGCTAGTCTTCTTTAAAAAGAAAATATTACATTTGCGGAAAAATTCTGGTAGCATAGAACTAGTCTTGTTGCATGGGAATATTAAACGAAGACTGAAAAAATGTTAAATTTGAAAAATTATAACTCAAAAACGGAAGAAAACACCTCTCCGATTTCTAGATATGTTATGTAAAAAACCTCAGCTTTCAAAAAAATAAATTAAAAAAATTAAAAAATATGGCGCCCTTTATCTTTAACTATGTAAACTATAAAAAAAAAACAAATATAATCAATAATTACGAAATTAGGCCGGTGGTTTCACTCGGTTATCCCTAAGGTTAGGCTCAAACCGTGGTTCAAAAGTCTGGAATTGAGTCGAGACTTTATTCGCACCTTTCCCGACTCATGTCCAATCACTGTTCGTTAGATGCTCTACTCTTCCGTTTCAATCTTGCCAGCAGCAATCTCTGCGTTTGTGGCGAAGGTTATCACGACATCGAGCACGTTGTTTGGTCGTGCGAGGTGTATCTGGTCGCCAGATCGAATTTAGAAAATTCCCTTCGGGCCCGAAGAAGACAACCCAATGTGGCGGTGAGAGATGTATTGGCTCGGTTAGACCTTGATTACATGTCCCAAAAATATGTTTTCCTTAAAGCTATCGATCTTCGTGTGTGATTGTCCCTATATCCTTATGCCCTCCTTTTCTTCCTTTGTGAGTAATTGGTCCCCTTGCTATGAACAGTAGAATAAGTTGAAATGTAAATACACTATAGATATACGAATAGATTTAAGAATTGAGTTTGATCACCAACATTAGGTAGCCGTGATCCTGATCTTCTGCTTCATCTATACCTGTTCCTCAGAAACCCCGATGTCAACGTTTGATGATGCTTCCTTCGTTGTATCTCTGTTTCATATCCTTCATACCCGATCTATAAACTTTTACTTGGTCGCGGCAATACATACACACACTCTTTACAGATACACGGGCCGAAGGTTGTGCAGTCCACTGATCATTCATCTTGAGCTGAGGATTGTACCGCTCACGCTGATGATTGCACCGGCTAGTGACCATTCTATCCTGGATTTCACACGTCGAGAAAGACGTACCACGCTAGATATGGGGTACAGACTAGGTGGGCGTTGCTGATTATTCGTCAGTTGCATTCCAATCGGATGTATCCCGTGTCGGGCATTGGACAGAGCATTGGAGACTGCAACATCTCAATTATGACAATAAATTGTAATACTAACCTCGAGCCAACCAAGAGTAATCGGTAACATATCACTAACATAGCTAATAAGAAATATTGTCAAAATATTCAACTTCCGGCCCCGTCAGGCTAACGCCGTATGAGCCTTAACTAAAATATATATTTTGGAAAAAAATCAAAATTTTTATAATCTCCATATGTATCATCCTTGTCCTGAAAAAATGCCACCCTTCTAAACTCGAGTCAACCGCGAGTAATCGATTTTATACCTTACTAACCATAGAATTAGGAAATTGTTTATATCTCTATATATATAAAAATCTCGTGTCACGATGATCGTGGTCGAACTCCTCGAAAACGGCTCGACCAATTTTCACGAAATCATGCACGAGAAAGTTGGTAGGCATGAGAATAGGACGTAAACTATATATGATACTGCTAGATTATCGATTACCGTATGTTTAGAACCGATTAGGGTGACCCTATGCAGAAAAAATCCTTATAATTTTTATTTCTATTTTTTCTAAAATTTAGCACAAAATGGCATACATATAACCTCAAAGGTTCACCCCTACCTCTTATTTTTAATCGCGATTTCAGTATTTTCGTATAAATAATATACAAATAAATTACCCGTTGTTCGTGTTCCGAAGCGAACGAATTTATTCACCTTGTTAAACGACAGATGGCTACAGATGGCTTCATCGAACTTTCATCCACACATGTACCAATAACCTTAATTCGGCGGAAGCTGGAAGACTTTTTCAATAAACATAATGAATTATGGAAATTTTTCATATCACACATGCTCGGATTGCAAGGTAACAATCACGTCATTGTCATCAGTTATAATAAAACAACTGGAGAATACATGTATAGATTCAATGTGCATGTTGTTTAAAACATTGCTCGAGTCATGGTAGCGACAGCACAGTGATGCGAGAAATTGTAATTCGAAAAAGAAACAATAATCTGGAGTTTATCGTTGACATACACCGTTCAAACGACGCTCTCCATCTTCTTCTTCAATGGTACTAACGTTTCTAATGTTCCTAACGTTCACCATCTCAACGTACAATTACTTGCGAACGATAGACGCTATCATGAGCAACGCCGGTACAGCCTTTGCTATTGCCAGGCCTAAACGCATGCATTGTCATGAAACTACAGCACGTGTGTTCAGACAAAAAATGAATGAAATGTAGAGTGAGTTTCATTACAACATCATACTTGTTCGGTCCCACACCTTGCTGGAAGTATTCGATTGGATAGCAAAAGCGAGGATTACATCATATGCACATTTTTAATTTAAATAGTCAACAAAATACGCCCTGAGGAAATCGATAGTATAATTTCTTCAAAGAATCCCGATACGTCTATTGATCAACTACTCATCCGTATTCTGAAATCCGATCGAGTCAGATTATCCGACTCGATAGCAATATCGCATTCTGTCATCTGTTCGACTTCGACGGATTGTGCAACCTTGAAACGCAATGCGGTATAGCCCTCATTGAGCTCCATTTCTGTGAAGCGTAAATTGTTATGATATACGCTTTTGAAACAAAAATTATAGTAATTAAATTTGGATCTGCTCTGTGCTCAAAAGAACATACATGTCGGATTCGTTTATGAAATACATCGAATTGTGTTTTTTAATTTTTGTCGGTAATAATCGCTCTATTCCTCGGTGTGTCAAACACAAGTATGAACACAATAGTCACGAGCTTTCACGTATGTGTAGATCGTTAAAACATTTAAACACACTTACAATACATTAGTTGTTTTTTATTTAACAACCAATATATTCACAACAAATAATTTTTATGGCCGAACAACGTTTGCTGGGTCAGCTAGTATAGTTATAAAAATATAGTTAAGAATTCGGCTCCTTAAAACCTATGTAACTGAGCCTGTAAAAATAAACGAATTGATAAAAAAAATATTACGAAAACAACATTTTTTTTTCGCTAGTGTAATTTTCTTTTAAAGTGATAAGCCTCAATTTGATATGTCAGTCATCTGAATCGGTTCAGTAGTTCAAAAGTCATGAATTTTTGAAAAAGGGAAAAAGTTGATTTTTCCTGCACCCTAAAATGGAAATGGGCAGCTTAATATAAAAAAATACGGGTCTAATATTTTGCGATAGAGAACAAATCATGTGGTAGATTCACGAAAATCTGAGAACCACTATATCGGTTTGGCATGGAATGGCTGTTGCACACTATCCGCAAAAACCGACAAAAATCACGAGGAATTTTCTCACTGGAAATAAAGTATATATATTTAAAATAAAAATAAAAATTCTTTTGCTGAACATTTGAAAAGGATGTCAAAATGAACGGATTGCATCGCAATTAGAAATAAGAATTTTAAACCAGAACAATACCAAAAAATACGAAATCGGATAATTCTACAAATAGATCAGATGTCGGTATGTCTAGTCTTATCAATTTAAATCCACGAACACAATAAAATCGTCGATTTCATGAATATTAAAAAACAATGCAGACGGTGAAAGATAGGAAAGAATACGGTCAACCCTCGAAATATTTTGGAAAAAAATCACATATAATAAAAAATCACGTGCGAACATATTTCAAAGCAGTATTGGGTCTCGAAACTTAATTCAAAAAATCCTAAATTTCAAATCATTAAAAAGTTGAACCACACAATGCTCTAGCATTATAAAAAATCATTCATCAAAAACACATACATTCGAATAAGAATAATCTAAACAAATCTCGCGTAACTTTTGAAAAGGTTCAATGTAACATTTTCGTCAACTCGAGAAAAACGGAGTTGAAGACCCGAACATTATTTCGCGAATTGTCTTAAAAGCTATTATTCTTTATCGCTGCTTTCGCCACTAGCTGTCAAGAATAACTCCGTAAAACCAATTGTAACTATTGTTCCGTGATTTGAGATTAAAGTTGAAGCCTCGGAGCGAAAAATGTTACATTGGACGTTTTGACTGCCCGCGTTTGCACATTGGACATATTACGTTGCACTATAAAAATTTGAAACTAACTAATAAACAACAATCCAAATATCAGCATTTCGTTCTAAAGACTGATTATTATTGTTTTCACTCGTTGAATTGCACTGAAATCGATAACAACACCTGTAAGAAACAAATTCCAAAACGACCGAAGTACGACTGCGAGTTGTATTGACTGCTTTGTTACTTCGGACGTTTCGGCCGTCGGAGGAAAGTGGCGGCCGAAGTAACAGCCGGGTGCCTAAAATTAGAATCTGTACATTGGATATTTTTTGTATCGGCGACAAAAAGATGAAGAAGATAGATACGTGAACGATTGTTTTTGTAATACATTCAATGATTGAAAACTAATAGCGTGCATCCATTAACTCGATTTGTTTACATTTGTTACATAGGACCTTTTCAAAAGTTACGCGAGAAATGTTTTTCAAAATTTCAAGATTTTTTTTGGTGCTTGAATTTTTTTTGGTAATATTTTTCGATACACCACAATATGATGCACTATAATTTTTTTTTTAATATTTTCATCTCGAAGGTATTCAGAATGCAAGAAATTGAAAAGTTCGTTTTTCACCATAGAACCTAAGGTGAATCACATAGGGGTTCGAAAAATAGCCAAAATTTCATATTAGTTAATGATGATTCGGTTTGGGGGCTTTTTTTATCTTTCTTACCCGGCCATGCCCTTCCTATAATAGTTCATCATCATTTTGGTTCGTGGAAAACTAAACAGCCAGTTGTTGTCGTTTTTGTTTTGTTGTTTGTTTTGATAGAAACGCAGTTTCAGCAGCTATATGGTGACTCAAAATGTAAAAAAAGCCAAGTGTGTACAAGGGCATCTGAAAATTTACGAAAAAAAGTTGATGGGTCTGAGCCTAGGGGGAACGAACGGGATCCTCACATAGGACTGTGATAATGTGTAGTAATCGCATTTAAATTGAGTTTTTCATTGTTCAAAATCTGTATTTTTTTCTCTTTTGATATATCAAATGGATGTCCTGGAAAAACCGTTTCCTGTATGTACTTGTATCTTTTAAACGGGTTAGATGACATAACGTGGTAGAATTCGGTACCGCATTCTGTTCAGAAATGTACCCAAAAATATCATTAAAGCCATTACTACCCTTTTTTCTGTATATTCAATCATGCAGAAGACGACAAAGAGTCATCATGTATCATTCTTAAACACAAGTCTAAATAGTTAAGACCTACATAAATATAATCCTGAGTCAAATCAATCTATGACTACAAAAGCATATTATAGATAAAAATCACATTATCTTCTTCGTTACCACGTTGTCCAGAACATTGTTTGTAATAACTTTATAGCCCTGTAAGATTGCAACTACTCAAGCTATCATAATCTGATTTACGTGGCAGCCATTTAAATTCATTTATTGCATTTTCACATAACGCATCAACATACTCGATATTATGACATCCTGGACCACAATTATACAAATTGTTAGGTCAATTGTGACCTACACAATAAAAACATGAATTGAGCACAAATTGATTGGACAACGTACAATATAATATAAAATTAATGCCTATTATCGGTAAATGGAGAATAATTCATTTTACGCATCAACTCACATTATGAGCTAACTCCCGAATTTAGGCAAAAAGATTGCTCGTTGGGTCGTGGAGGAAGCGAGTGGATAGTGCAATCGAAAGAAAACATACCCAATTAAATCGTCAAAATGTTAACTTTTTTACAATATTCACTGTTCATTTTTCAAGCAAAAAAAAATGTGGATAAATTTCCTGTCTAATGGCTAATATAACACAACATATGTCGCAATAACCATTTTGAGTAATATGCGTTTAAAAACTCTTAATAAAACTTAACATTTTTCGTAGAGTTACTTCCCTATATAGAAATCAAAGACATAGTCCTATGTCAAAAAGCTTTTAACTGGAAAAGTCAGATGGTGTCGGTTTCATCCACAACAGCGGCGTAGTGTAGGGGAGGGGGGGTCTCAATGGGGTGCTTATGTAGGTCCGAAACCCGGTCCTTGCAAAGCAAGCCTTACTTTTCGAGGACACAAGGAGGATGAATCTTCGTTAAACAGGGGAAATTTTCTAGAACTAGTAGAACTGCTAACTAAGTACGACCCAGTTCTAAAGGAGCATATAATGATATTGCGGTCGAAAACATGTATCATATCTCTCTCTCCCGAGATACAAACGAGTTCAAACGAGATACTGGCGGGCCATTTAAAGGAGAAAATAATTTCGATTATTAAATCATCGAAATATTATGGGATTATGTTCGACCGCACTTTTGATGCATCGCACGATGATCAAATGTCTGAAATTGTTCAATACGTCAAAATTGAAAATGGAAATGACCACATAAAAGAATCCTTCCTGTTTTTTTTCGCTTTGGGGTGGAAAAGGCTAAGTAGCTTAAACTTTTTTTGAAACTCCAAATAGGGCACTAATAACCGTCAAACTATTTGAAACGAACAAAAATAAACAAAATTACCTTCTGACAGGAAGTTCAACTGTCTAACTGAAAATTATTAATGAATGTCAGTGTAACACATAACATCGGTAAACGGGATCGGGATCGGTAAACAAATATATATTAGGCTGTCGAAAAAGTCCTGCGGTATTTCCGCGAGGTGTCGTTGTAAGCGCGTAATTCTAGTTGTATTCATTGTATCGATTCATACTATAGCTTGTTGGAAAGGTATTTTTGCGCGCTATAATATAGTCCTTGACAGTGTTTTGTTTGGTTAAGTCGTTCGTGAGTTATAGTGTCGCAAATATGGAGCAAAATAAAGAGAAAATCCGACATATTTTACAGTACTACTATGACAAACGCAAAAATGCATCTCAAGCTGCCAATAAATGTTGTGCAGTTTATGGACCCGATACAGTTTCCATTTCCACCGCACAACGATGGTTTCAACGTTTTCGTTCTGGTGTAGAGGTCGTCGAAGATGCGCCACGCTCCGGAAGGCCTGTCGTCGAAAATTGCGACAAAGTCGCTGAATTAGCCGAGAAAGACCGGCATAGTAGCAGCCGTAGCATCGGCCAAGAGCTGGGGATAAGTCATCAAACCGTTATTAACCATTTGAAGAAGCTTGGACTTCAGGTCCCTCCTGGCTTCCGTGGTAATAGTTCACCTTCGAACAACCCAGCACTCGAGGGGACATCAAAAACCCCAACTGTCCCTGTTTTTCCGTCCAGTTCAACTTCCCAATCGGGATTCATAAAGTTGTCTGACCTTGTGGATCAAATCTTCACGTGTTTTAATGTTTCCGACTCCATCAGAACCATTGTCACCGCAATGCTTCCAGTACTAAAGACAATTTTGCAGCAATTGATGCAAACATGGCCCCTCCTTGCAATGATTATCTCTCTTGATGTCTAATTTAAATAGAGAGGTCGGAGATATCACTGTTTTACAGTGGAATTGTCGTAGTCTTATCCCTAAATTGGATACATTCAAATTTCTAATTCATAAACTCAATTGTGATGTTTTTGCTCTGTCCGAAACCTGGCTCTCTTCTCAAAATGATCTCTCTTTCCACGATTTTAATATTATACGTTTGGACCGCGATGACAGATACGGAGGGGTACTATTGGGGATCAATAAGTGTCACTCATTTTTTAGAATTGACCTTCCACCTATTGGAGGGATCGAAGCTGTTGCTTGTCATGCAAACATCAGAGGCAAACACCTCTGTATAGTCAGCTTGTATTGGCCTCCGAGAGCTGCGGTTAGCCGCAAGCAACTTGTTGACATGTGCTCACTCCTTCCTGAGCCACGATTAATCTTGGGAGACTTCAACTCTCACGGAACTGCCTGGGGGGAACAGTACGACGACAATCGTTCATCGTTGATATATGACCTTTGTAACAGCTTCAATATGACCGTTTTGAACACTGGGGAAACAACACGTGTACCTAAACCTCCTGCAAACCCAAGTGCTCTTGACCTCTCGCTTTGCTCGAATTCACTATCGTTAGATTGCAAGTGGAATGTAATCCAGGACCCCAACGGTAGTGATCACTTGCCAATCAAAATTTCCATCACCATTGGGTCGAATTCTTCTGAATCTATAAACATGGCATATGACCTCACAAGACACATTGACTGGAAAAAATATGCGGACGCGATTGTTCTAGCCATCAATTCCAGAGATGGTTTACCTCCATTGGAGGAGTATAACTTCCTTTCTCGTTTGATCTATGACAGCGCGGTTCGCGCTCAAACGAAACCCATCCCAGGTTCCACTCTTCGCCGAAGACCTCCCAATCCATGGTGGGATAGCCAATGTTCCAAGCTTTATCAGGATAAATCGAACGCATTCAAAGCTTTTCGGAAACGTGGAACCATTGAAAATTTTCAGTCGTATTTGGACCTTGAAAATCAATTTAAAAACTTGATCAAAGGAAAAAAACGTGCTTATTGGCGAAATTTCGTGGAAGGTTTGTCACGAGAAACGTCAATGAAAAAATTATGGAAAGTAGCTCGAAACATGAGAAATCGCTCTTCAACGAATGAAAGCGAAGAATATTCACATCGATGGATTTTGAATTTTGCACGGAAGGTTTGTCCCGATTCCGCTCCCGTGCAAAAAATTGTTCGAGTTATACCACAAGATAGGTGCGATCTTGATTCCGGGTTTTCGATGGTAGAATTCTCTCTTGCTCTCCTTTATTGTAACAATTCGGCTCCGGGAACGGATAGAATTAAGTTCAACTTGTTGAAAAACCTCCCTGATGTGGCGAAACATCGCTTGTGGAATTTATTCAATCGATTTCTGGAGCATAATGTAGTTCCAGATGATTGGAGACAAGTACGAGTTATAGCTATTCAAAAACCCGGAAAACCCGCGTTCGACTTCAATTCGTACCGCCCAATAGCAATGCTGTCTTGTATACGGAAATTGTTGGAGAAAATGATCTTGTTTCGCCTTGATCGATGGGTTGAAACGAATGGCCTACTCTCAGATACACAATATGGGTTCCGCAGGGGCAAGGGGACGAATGATTGTCTTGCGTTGCTTCCTTCAGAAATTCAAATGGCTTACGCCGAAAAAACAAATGGCTTCAGTATTCTTGGACATAAAGGGGGCCTTTGATTCTGTTTCAATAGAGGTTTTGTCAGACAAATTACACTCTCGGGGTCTGCCGCCTCTATTGAATAATATGTTATATAACTTGCTTTGTGAGAAACATTTGAACTTTTCTCACGGAGATTCGGCAGTAAGTCGGGTCTCTTACATGGGCCTCCCCCAGGGCTCATGTTTAAGCCCCCTTTTGTACAACTTCTAAGTAAGCGACATTGACAATTGCCTTACACAAAATTGCAGCCTAAGACAACTTGCAGATGATGGAGTGGTGTCTGTCGTAGGATCAAACGAATCCGACCTGCAAGAACCCTTACAAGATACATTGAACAATTTTTCAACCTGGGCCATTGGGCTAGGGATCGAATTCTCCACGGAGAAAACAGAGATGGTGGTTTTTTCTAGGAAGCATAAACCAGCAAAACCAAAGCTTCAACTTTTGGGTAAACCGATCACTCATGCTATGTCATTCAAGTATCTTGGGGTCTGGTTCGACTCCAAATGCACTTGGGGGGCCCATATTAGGTATCTGAGTAAAAAATGCCAACATAGAATAAACTTTCTCCGTACAATTACCGGCACATGGTGGGGAGCCCATCCAGAAGATCTTATAATGTTGTATAGAACAACTATTCTCTCAGTGATGGAGTACGGCAGTTTCTGTTTTCAATCAGCTGCCAAAACACACTTCATTAAACTCGAGCGAATTCAGTATCTTTGTCTCCGTATTGCTCTGAGATGTATGCCCTCAACGCATACCATGAGTCTCGAGGTTTTGGCAGACGTACTCCCACTAAAAGATCGCTTCAATTTATTATCTCTTCGGTTCCTCATCCGGTGTAAGGTTATGAACCCATTGGTGATCGGAAATTTTGAACAGCTTATCGAGCTAAATTTTCAATCTGGGTTCATGAGTCCATATCATGAATTCATCTCCATGCAGGTTGATCCTTCTTCGTATATTCCCAACCGTGTTTGTTTTCCTGACTACATCAATTCCTCTGTGCATTTTGATCTGTCCATGAAGCAGGATATCCATGGAACATCAGATTATCTTCGATCGAGGATCGTTCCAACGATCTTCGATGCAAAGTATGGGGATATCAATTGTGATAATATGTACTTTACTGATGGGTCCTCTATGAATGATTCCACAGGATTTGGAGTGTTCAACGAATTTTTTAGCACCTCCCACAGTCTTCAGAATCCTTGCTCAGTGTATATTGCTGAATTGGCAGCGATACACTGGGCGCTGGACAGCGTCGCCTCACGACCTGTTGAACACTATTACATTGTAACGGATAGTCTTAGCTCTGTCGAAGCTATCCGTTCAGTGAGGCCGGAAAAGCACTCGCCGTATTTCCTTGAGAGAATACGAGAAATTTTGAGTGCTTTATCCAGACGCTGTTATGTCATTACCTTTGTCTGGGTCCCTTCACATTGCTCATTTCCGGGTAATGAGAGGGCTGACTCATTAGCAAAGGTAGGTGCAATTGAAGGCGATATTAATCAGCGTCAAATCGCCTTCAATGAATTTTATTCTTTAGTCCGCAAAAATACCATAGTTAACTGGTAACGCAAATGGAACGAAGATGAATTGGGCCGGTGGCTCCACTCGATTATCCCTAAGGTTAGCCTCAAACCATGGTTCAAAAGTCTGGACTTGAGTCGGGACTTTATTCGCACCTTCTCCCGACTCATGTCCAATCACTGTTCGTTAGATGCGCTACTCTTTCGTATTGATCTTGCCGACAACAATCTTTGTGTTTGTGGCCAAGGTTACCTCGACATCGAGCACGTTGTTTGGTCGTGCGAGCTGTATCTTGTCGCCAGATCGAATTTAGAAGACACCCTTCGGGCCCGAGGAAGGCAGCCCATGGTGCCGGTGAGAGACGTGTTGGCTCGGTTAGACCTTGATTACATGTCCCAAATATATGTATTCCTTAAAGCTATCGATCTTCGTGTGTGATTGTCCTTATACCCTTAGTTTTTCCTTTTCCTTTTTCTTTGTGAGAGATCGGATCCCTTCTTAAGAATAAGATGAAATGTAAATACATATTAGATATAAGATAGGTTTAAGAATTGAGTGTGATGAGTGTGATTGAGAGTGTGAGTGTGATCATTGTCAACATATCCTCATATCCCCTCCTTTTCCTGAAGAAAATATGTCACCCTTCTAAACTCGAGTCGACCGCGAGTAATCGGTTTCCTATATTATTAACATTAGAATTAAGGAAAAATGTATATATACAAGTAACAATACAGTAAGGAGTTCGGCTCCTTTAAACCTATGTAACTGAGCCTGTAAAAATAAACGATTTAAATAAAAAAAAGAAGGATTCACAAAGAAGCTCGATGTATGGGTGCCACACACGTTGACGCAAAAAACATCTTTGACCGTATCGACGCATGTGAATCGCTGCTGAATCGCAACAAAATCGACCCGTTTCTGAAGCGGATGGTGACTGGCGATGAAAAGTGGGTTACTTACGACAACGTGAAGCGCAAACGGTCGTGGTCGAAGCCCGCTGAAGCGGCTCAGACGGTGGCCAAGCCCTTATTAACGGCTATAAGGTTCTGCTGTGTGTTTGGTGGGATTGTCAAGGAATAATCTATTATGAGCTTCTTCCCTATGGCCAAACGCTCAATTCGGACCTGTACTGCCAACAATTGGACCACTTGAAGGTAGCACTCATGAAGAAGAGGCCATCTTTGATAAACAGAGGCCGCATTGTCTTCCATCAGGACAACGCCAGGCCACACACTTCTTTGGTGACGCGCCAGAAGCTCCGGGAGCTCGGATGGGAGGTTCTTTTGCATCCGCCGTATAGTCCGGACATTGCACCAAGTGACTACCACCTGTTTTTGTCCATGGCGAACTAGCTAGGTAGTCAGAAGTTAGCCACAAAAGAGGCCTGTGAAAATATCCGAGTTTTTTGCCAATAAGGAAGCGAGCTTCTATAACAGGGGTATTATGAAGTTGGCATCTCGTTGGGAACAAGTCATCGAACAAAACGGCGCATATTTGACTTAAAACACATGATTGTAACTAATTTTATGAACAAATGAAAATTCAAAAAAAAATACCGCAGGACTTTTTTGACAGCCTAATATATATCGTCATTGATTACATTAACCCTCTACCGCTCAAGTTTTTCATTTATCTAAAAAAAACCTACTTCACTTTTATCTCGAATTTACGATTTTCAACATAAAATACTCCTAGCAGAAAGCTGCCAGCATAAAAACAATATGTACGTGTGATAGATGAAAATATTCTAAAGACGTTCTAGTGGGAATGTCTGAATAATTTGAAAAGAGAATCCGCGAAGCCCGTCTAAAGGCGGGCTTGGGCTGTAGAGGGTTAATGATGTTTATGGGGATAAAACAAAAAACAAGTTGAAAATTCTAACGATTTTCCAGTGAAATAATGTTTATTTGCCGACTATCACCCTCATTCTTGTTTTTGTACGAATAAAAGCCATCTATTCGAAATTTCAAAAATTAAACCATTCGAACGAAACGCCTATTCTAGTTTTCGTACGAATGAGTTTTTTAATCTGCCTACCAAGCGTCACTTTTTTCTTGCGAATCGCGTTCGTTTGTTAACTCAGTACTCACATTTTTCGCGTAATTCGTGCTCAAGTCGTATTGGGTCTACTGCTCAATCTATCATAGAAGGAATTGAGTCATTGAGAATTATGAATATGAGTCATGAGGATTATTAATATTTCATTTCGTTTAATTTTTGTGATGCGATGTAATGCCGGTCTCAATAAGTCCTCGCTGCCACCCTCCTAGTATTGATATCATTTTTCGCTGTACAATCGCCCATGTTACCGCAGCCCGAAAGACACTCGCTTAAGGAGTTCGTCACCCCGTCATATACAGAAGCCATTTGCTTACTTGACTATCTTCAACTGGACGTACGTTAACCGGACTGCAAAGCAGTTATGTATCAATAATAGATGTCAGTACTTACAATACTTCAAGTATTGCAAACTGTTTTGCAGTCCAGTTAACGAGTAAAATTCGATAAGTGCATCGATTTTCCGGCCCAATTAACGAACGATCACTGTATGGGTGACACTTTTCCCGTTGCTTTGTTGAAATCTTGCATGAAAATTTAGTGATGCTTGAAATCTTGCATCTGATTAGGTTGTTGTGCTAATTTGTTTGATAAAACGAATTATTGCACACAATTTTGTGTTGAACACAATGGGAACGAAGTTGAAAGAAAGAATGCATAATACATGATTTACTATCGCTTCGCTCGCGAAACATACCTCTTTTATTTGATAAGTTGCTCACTGGTTTTACTATTTCCACTGTTGATGTCTTAGGCGAAAAAATACTGGATAACTTTGCCGTCTAATGATATATGTTATATCATATATCGTAAGAACGATTCTGCGTAATATTTTGAAAACTTTGAAAACTCTTAATAAACGTTACATTTCTCGTAGAGTGACCCCCCTATATAGAAATCAAAGACGTAGTCCTACGTCAAAAGCCGTATTTATCGGGGCAAGTAGTGGTCTTGAATTTATGTGGACAACATGCTTTTGCTGAAAATCCACAGTGCGTGACATGTTTTGAACTATTGAAGCTGTTTGCACGTTTTTCGCAGTCTCTACTCATTGCTGGAATGTGCTTCTGAACCACACTGGTGTTACAGTAAAAAGGTTAACACGATGGGGTGTTCATTAAAATGCTGTGAAACCACTCTATGGAAACAACGATGGGCAGATCACAGCCATTGAAGTGTTGTGCGAGCCTAGCGAAAGCTTGAGTACTAGATCAAGTGCACGGTCCCTTCTACCAGCAGTTTGTAATTTCACATTTCTGTGTAATCTGAATTTCCGGTGTGATGTACTACGTGAAGTAGATCTTGCGCAGAACTATCTGCAAACCAACAGATTATATCTGGATAACGTCGTGGCCAGATAAAGTGCAGATTAAGTTTTTTCTTACTGATGAAAGGAATAATCTAGCCGAAAAGGCCATTCAAAAGGCATTATTAGATTAGAAAGGCAGAGATTAGATTATTAGATGAAAGATAGGCGTAAGATCATCCGGACCCGGGCTAACAATGGAGAAGGTATATAAAACGGGAATGTTGGAATGCATTGAAATTTTCCAGCAAAAATTAAGAGTGCAAGTATTCGAAATGTTTGAAGCAATCCAAGCTCGGAACATGTTATCAGCATTGGACAGCGAACTGACAACGCCAATTTTAAAACTGGTAAATTTCTACGACGATGTTTCGGAAAAAGAGCTCTTGTTAGCAGTTTCTGTGGACAAAGTTTTTCAAAGTTTAAATAAAAAAAAAATTTACGTTCAACGTTGGAGCAGGCACGCCTAAATGGATTGGCTTTGCTGTCAATAGAAAGTGAATGTGTTAACTCTATCGACATCGACGATGTGATCAGACAATTTGCTGCTGTTAAGTCGAGACGCGTGGATATACTGTGATTTATTATTCTTTTTTCTTGAATATTATAATAAATAAGTTTTTTTCATTCATTAAATTTGTTTTTTAATTAAAACTAAAAAGTAACAAATGTTCATAGGAGGGGACACACCTATGACACCCGCCCCGGGTTTCAATGATGTACTATATATTTTTCGACTCCTTATTTAAAACCCTTTATTGCTTTATCCGCGATTTTCGTTTTCCGAAGTGAAGTTGCCACTCTATTCCGCAGTTAGTAAAATTAGATAATAATACGTAGGTCAAAAAGTTTAAAGTAAGTGGTTTGCTAGGGGCTTTCGTTATTTTTGCCCAAAATTTCGATGAGCTTTTATTGTTTCGATCAACCAAATTTAAACATCAGCGTAGCTTCCACTAAGTTTTGTGATTTCTAGAAGATCCCTGTTGTGCTCGAAATGATATTACAGTTATAAAGTTAAAAGTAAGAAAGTAAAAAAAAGTGGTTTAGTGTCTAAATACTGGTATAGCAGTTTAAGAAGGTAAATTCAGTTGAACGAATTCAGGAAGAAATTTCAAAGAACAGAAATGTTATAAGTCATATAATCATAAGTTTTTTGAGGGTGCTCATACACTGTTTGGCCGAAGTCAAACATTTCACTCTTTTGAACAGATAAAATTTAATCAACGTGTACTGATCAAATATATTCGGCACGAAACATGACAAGCAGATATTTAGTTATTGGATGCCCAATATATTCGCCAGACTTGTCGGTACATGGTTTTTATGGTACTTTCAGTCGAATTTTTTCTATGTTCGATGTTTGACATTGTTTGGCACTGTTGATAATTGAAGGCTGATAAACGAAATAGTATTTGTACAAATTTCAAACCAAACTTTATCTGTCAAAGAATGTCAAATATTTGACCTGCGGACAAACAGTGTACGGCCACCTTAACAGTTATGATCTTCTACCACTATTTCAGTTATTAAGCGTAGGGTAAAAGGGGGAAATTTGGACCCCCTAAGCAATCGCCTAATATTTCCAAACCAATACGGTCTAAATTAAAAATGTAGCATTGAACACTGAACTACACTTGTTTTCTCTCTATCAATAGTGTTTAATCATAATATAAAGCTTCGATCTACCAAATATGTCATAAAATAAAAGAGATGATATTTGGACATTAAAATTTGATGCGGGGTGATTTGGTCCAGTTTGTGTTTCACCGAAAAAAACATACTTATGTTTATATTAAGTATTTTGGGATAATATTACAATCAGTAACAATGTTTTGGAATTGATACCAGGTGTCTTGGCCAGATTCCAGACCAGAAAAATTGGATTGAGACCATCTCGAATTCTGCATGGATCTTTCACTGTTGTTCGAGCATTTTCAAACACTTTCGATGCTTGGTCAAAGAAAATCCGTTCTTGATGTCCCGCGTTGCTATTTCAAGATCTTCCTTCTTCCAACGTTGTCTGCCCATCCTCTTTTTGTAATTCAGCGGCATCTGGAATCAATTAGTCCAAAGAAAAAACTCAATCCTGTAGGACCAATTCACCCCACAAAAACGTGTCCATGTCAGCCCGCACAACAAGCAAAAATTAAAATGCAATTAATTTCATTCATTCTTATCAAACTTACTGTTTCGCTGCATCATATTGTTTTTCTTCCTTAGGCGAACAGAACTTTACTGCACAATACACGAAAAGTTTGTTTAATCAGTGGGAAAAATCTTAAAACCACGATTGGAAAACTCACATTTTTTGACAATCAATGTGCTTACTGTGTTCATGCTACCGTTTCCTTTAGGCTGTCGAATTTTAGCGAAGTTTTTTTACGTTAGGTACATGCGGTTCAACAATATTAAGATATGACATTATAAAAAATCCAAGTTGAGCCGTACTTTTTGAAATGAAGGGGTGGTCCAAATCACCCCGTATGTCCAACTCACCCCGTGTTATCCTAATTGATTCTCAGTGATGCGCAGTATGTTATTCGAATGAAATTGAAATTATCACGTTGGTGTGTATGAACGGTGAAATACCTTCATTTCCACTCTTTATCTTGTTTACCTACTGATTTTAAATTTAGCCAAACTGGAGAACAATTCAATTACAGTGCAAACATTGCATTCGTGAAACGTGAAGAATGTCCTCGTTTCGTTCAGCTGGTTCGCCTATTCGTAAACAAGCGATCGGTGTCGACATAAAGCACACATAGGAATCATTGTTAGTAACCACTTTGTCCATCCGAAAGCATTCATTTAGGCGAATTGTGTCGACATATGTGATGAGAGTGTTTTCTACTCGAATTGAATAAACACATCGATTTGATTTATCTGTTGTGTGACAAAAATATATCTAAAAAATAGAATACGGCTATTGGCATTTCTTGTTTCTATGACTGCTTAATCTAGATTGGCGAGCAAAACACCTTCAAGTATCACCCGCAGAAGCAACCACAGTTTGTACACGTTTTCCGTACCTGTAAATAGATAACACAAAATTGTAATTAGTTACTATTTTAATTTTTCAATTTATTTGTCATAAATGATGAGTGAGTCGTATTACAGTTGTCATTGTTAAACCGGAATAAGAATGTTTTTCGTGAGTTGTTTTATCTGATTCATCTCTTTGCCCTCCAACTGTGAGGCTCACTAATTATTTTATTTTTTATGAATGAACGAGGTATTATTTGATTTTTTTTTTATTTATTACATCACATGTATTGAATATTCAATTTATTTGTCATAAATGATGAGTGAGTCGTATTATAGTTGTCATTGTTAAACCGGAATAAGAATGTTTTTCGTGAGTTGTTTTATCTGATTCATCTCTTTGCCCTCCAACTGTGAGGCTCACTAATTATTTTATTTTTTATGAATGAACGAGGTATTATTTGATTTTTTTTTTATTTATTACATCACATGTATTGAATATGTAAATATGATAGTAGAGAATTAGTCAAAATGAATGAGACCAGCCTAAACCTTTGTCAATGTTCAAATGGTCATAAGTGTTGTATATCTTCTGTATTCAAAACAAAATAAAACAATAATTCCCAATCGAATATTCATGACGATGCTTTGGGAATCTATTGAAGAGAATTGTTTAGGACCTTATTTAATCTTATTTTTTGACGGTAAATGTCAGTCCCAGTGATCATCGCTATCGACCGATGCGGGGCTCAACGTGATAAGGTGTATTTTTTACTACAAATTGTCCGATTAAATGTTATTTTTAAAGTATTTTTATCAAGTTTATTTCGATAAAATTTCAAGTTCAGTTTTGTGATACGTATGGATTTTAGAACAAAATATTATATATTTAGAAATTCTATTTACAGGAAACACACAATGATAGCAAACATCCAGCGATTGATCGTAATCATCATCTGCCTCAACCTCACCGTCTTCTCGGTGCTCAACGAGGCGAAGGTCTTCTCCAAATGTGACCTGGCCAAAGAGCTAGGCAAGAATGGTATTTCTCGGACCTTTTACGGTCACTGGATTTGTTTGGCCAACGCAGAGAGTGGCATGAACACAACGAAGATCAACAAATTGCCAAATCTTACCAGCAGCTATGGGATCTTTCAGATCAACAGTAAAGAATGGTGCCGCGAAGGCCGCAAGGGCGGCAAGTGCAATATGAAGTGCGAAGGTGAGTCCCATCCGTTTCAACAAATCAAATTAATTATTAATAACTAATTATCGTACGCTTCGTTCTAGATTTCTTGGATGACGATTTGAAGAACGATATCGATTGCGTGAAGAAAATCCAGATGCAGTACGGATTCAACGGCTGGTCCGTTTGGCAGAAGAAATGCAAGGGCAAGGAACTGCCCGATATTTCCAAGTGTAACGCTTAGACTTATAAATGAGACTATGCATATTGTGATAGAAAGTCCTAAATCCTATTTTGTACGAGCAATAAATTGCAATTTTACCAATTAATTATTGAATTTTGAAACCCAACCTTGGACGAATGCCGAAAACGGACAGTCGCAACTGTCCCAAATCTGGTGATAATTATCGCTCGTGAAACAGCTGAGATAAGCCGCTGCAGATCTCATTTCTAACCGTTTCAAAATCGCCATTCTCACTCGAACCCCTTTTACTTTTTTCTGTCCCCCTTTCCGAAGTCACAGTTTTCGTTTCCTAAGATGGGAATGAACAACTTTGTGCTCCATCGGTTCAGGTTTTATTTACCATCTGGAGATAGAGAACATGGTGTTGTGGAGGACCATGAGACGCGATGTGCTGTGTGTTTGTGATTCGCACCTTCTTCTGTGAACTCGATCAAGAAGTTTGCGATGCAAATGAGTTTCCCATAGTTCTTACGATGCAAACCATAAGTATTTCGCCACGGTCAGCTGCATGCTTGCTCTTCGGTGTTGAGCCAACTATTTCGAATTGAAGGGCATGAGTGACATAGGTGCAATATTTGAGACAGAAACATACCTTTTTACGGGTCTGCTATGGCACGACTTGGCAGCTTTGAAAAGCACTATATTTGGTTTGTAATGTGATAACACCACACCCGAGATCGGTTACAGTAATCTCTGAGTATCTGCATAGATCATGGCTACATCCGAGATGCAGTTTGCTATGTCATCGGTTTATGTCACGGAACCGTGATATTCGATATCTGCGATGGTGTTGTGAAACCTCAAACGCCATACCCAAAACAAGATGAGTAATAGGAGGAAATGTTGTCGTTATTTGCCGTCAGTTTCCGGTGTGGTGGTATGCTGATAACAGTGGTTCTGGTCGATTTTTGAATAGGCATGCCAATGTGAAACGATGCGTGAGTGTATGAATTCTATGAAAAGTGACACTGTCAAACATCCGGTGAGCTATTATGTCATCCATCGGCACTGATTCATTCAACAATTCGCTATCTTCAATTCATGCGGCGAGCTCGCTCCCGACTAATTAGGGCGTTGTAATTCCGCGGAGGTGGATACAAAAATTAACATTTGAATATGTTTGCTTTCATAGACGTTTTTTCTGTGTACAATGTCATATGACAATGCAAATGGAAACAGGTACTACATGCTTCATCATTTAATTGTGGGCCTCGATGTTTGTTATTTTTTTCACTATTCTCGATGTGTGGAATTCACAGGCTCATTTACTTTTAATAATATTAACAAAAGTGTTGTTTTAATTCCAAAAAGATCAATGGGATTTTTTTGCCACTCTAGGATGTAATTTGGTCACTGTATATCTCGTTAATCGTTCTACGTATTCTATAGGCAACATCTGTGGAAGGCAGGTGGGTAACTATGATGAAACTATTCGCAACATCTAGGTAATACATCGGCAAATGCCTCGGGGAAGTCTATGGACTTTTTGAAATAACAGAGCAAGAATGTAACGACCGCTGATAACAGACAGATTTTGTTCGATTTACCTAATGAAGAATAAATGTTTCATTGTCGTGTTTTCATATGAGAAAGTTCTCACTATCGATCCAACCGACGATACATTTTTTTTCCATATAAATCGATGATAATGGTCATATAAACGACCACATCTTGCATCCATTTAGATATAACGTTCATGCATTCTATTCAAAATTAAGGAAATAATATCGAAACTGGTGTCAATACCGACCAATATCGATTTCTTGAACAAATTGCCAACATTGTATCACTTCGAGTTCTATGTTCTTTCAAATGTCATTCTCTCTTGTTCGCTGAATGGAATATGTTTGCTATATTACGGATTACAAACGAAATTTAATGAATGTGAAAAGACGGTGATCGTTTCGTATATGTTGGAAGTATAACTTGAAAACTGGTTTTATATGCTGGATGGCACTTCTTGCTTATACCATTCTGAATCATATTTCGGACGCTTAAGGCATATGATGCAGAAAACAGATCTAAACTTTATGCACAGGTATTATTTGGTTGATATTTTCAATAAATTAGTTCAATATGCATTTAAGCCATCTACTTTGGTACTTATTTGATTGAAAACATAAAAAAATCATCGAATAAAATGCTTTTCAAATGAAGCGAATAAAAATCAAACATCGGACATTAAATCAAATTTCGGACAGATTGAATTAAAATTTCGGACACTTTATTTTGTAATTTTTTGGACAGAAATTACATTACACTTGATTATATTTTATAATCAACTGCAAAACACTTACCATGCAATCACAGTAAACTGTTTTTTTTTTTATTTTTTATTTTATTTATACTTCAGTAACATAAGACTTGCTGACTTTTTTGGTTACAAACGAAAAAATAAGTATACATGAAGTGCGCCACGAATTATTGAGACAAAAAAATCTAAACTAGTACAAAAATAACAAACTAATACAAAAAATTATAAACTAGAAAATTTCGCGACACCTTTTAATTTTTAATGCTGCCTTATTAGATATATTGGATACATCCTGGGGAAGTACATTCCAGTGAACAACTACTCTTACGAAAAATGATCTACTATATTGTGCAGTTTCGTATCGAGGTATAATGAATTTACGTAATCGAGCGCTTTGAAATGGACACAGTTTGTTGTATAAATATTCAGGTTTGCGAGTAGTAATGAGCTGATTAATGAATATGGCTGCCCTAGCTTTTGGGAAATTGTAAAAACAGTATCCCAACAAGTTCTTCTGCAGATGAGTGGCACGAGAAAATCTGTTAAGTTTGTATACAAAACGCACACAAGAGTTCAAAGCAACTCTGATTTTATAAATTGCAGCTGCTGATACATTAGTCAATAGATAATCTACAGACATAAAATAAGGAAGTATCAGAGACTTGAATAGCTTGAGTTTTGTATCTGTATTTAAGTAATAAGCCCATGGGTAAATGGATCGAAGTGCTCCATAGATTTTACCACATTGCTTTAAAACATGCCTATCCCAGTTGAAACTGGAATCAATTTTTTTTTTTTTTTTTTTTTCCGAAATATATTTTTTATTAAGGCACATGTGGCGTTAGCCTGACGGGGCCGGGAGTCCAATATTTTGACAATTTTTGTCTTACAACTATGTTAGTAATATGTAACCGATTACTCGCGGTTGGCTCGAGGTTAGTATTACAAGTGTTCTCATAATTGGTATGTTGCAGTCTTCGATGCTCTATACGTGTGCCCGACACGGGCTACTTCCTATTGGGATGCAGCTGACCATTAATCAGCAACGCTCCCTAGTCTGTACCCCATATCTAGCGTGGTGCGTCTTTCTCGACTCGAGGAATCCAGGATAGAATGGTCACTAGCCGGCGCAATCATCAGTTCGTGTAGAGTTGTCATGAGCGGTACAACCTTTGGCTCTTGTTGAATGATCAGTGGACTGCACAACCTGTGGCCCGTGTATCTGTAAAGAGTGCGTGTATGTATTGCCGCGACTAAGTAAAAGTTTATCGATCGGATAGGAAGGATATGAAACGGGGACACAACGAAGTAAACATCATTAAACGTTGACATCGGCGTTTCTGAGGAACAGGTATAGATGAAGCAGAAGATCAGGATCACGGCTACCTAAGATATCCCGAACGGGGATATCCGATTGTCTACCTTGTGCTCTTAGTGCTCTAGAGAGCTGAGAGCGAGCAGCATGGAACCGGATACACGACCAGACAACATGCTCGATGTCGTGGTAGCCATCGCCACAATCACAAAGATTGTTTGCTGCGAGCCCAATGCGATAGAGATGCGCGTTTAGGTTGTAGTGATTGGACATAAGCCGAGATATCACGCGAATGAAATCACGACCTACATTCAATCCCTTGAACCATGCACTCGTCGAGACCTTAGGGATAATCGTGTGTAACCAACGACCGAACTCATCTCCACTCCACATGCGCTGCCAACTTACGAGCGTATACTGACGAGGAATGTGGAAAAATTCATTATAAGCAATTTGCCTTTGAAAAAGAGTGCCTTCTAAAGCGCCCACCTTAGCTAGCGAGTCCGCTTTCTCATTCCCCGGAATCGAGCAATGAGAGGGAACCCATGCTAAGGTAATCTTGAATAATTTTTCGACCAAAACACTCAATAGATGTCTTATTCTTGTTAGGAAATAAGATGAGCGTTTATCAACCTTCATTGAGCGGATTGCCTCTATTGAGCTGAGACTGTCTGAAAAAATAAAATAATGGTCGATGGGCAGTGTTTCAATGATCCCTAGAGCAAAGTATATCGCACCCATTTCTGCGACATACACGGAACAAGGATCTTTGAGTTTGAAAGAGGCACAAACTGGAATCAATGTTGACTCCTAAACTAGTTGCACGGCAAAACGTATTCTTTCTTGTCCCAAAAACAATTCTGGCAAAGCAGGTGATCTGCAGCGTGATATGAACAGAGCATTGGTTTTGAGGCATTGATCTGCATTACATTTGCTTTAGACCAGTTGGCTATATTCTGTAGTTCCTCGTTGAGTATAACATTTATTTGTTCGATACTGAATTTTGGTGCAGTCGAAATATAGTTGCACATCATCAGCAAACATGTGTATATTGCAGTATTTCAATGTTTGAGGTAAATCATTCTCATAAAGCGAAAAAAAAATAGGCCCCAGTACTGACCCTTGTGGTACACCGGACGTAATAGGCAAGAAACAAGAAAGCTTTCCTTCATGAAATACTGCTTGTTGACGACTTTTCAAATATGAATTTATCAAAGAGACTACTTCAACACGAAAGCCAAAATTATGACTTAATTTTCTACATAAACAAGCATGCGATATTGTGTCAAATGCTTTTGAATAGTCTAACAAAATCATAACTACCGAATTACTTTTGTCTAACACAACAGCAATATCATCAATTACTTTTAGCATGGCTGTTTTGGTACTATAGCCAGCACGATGATATATGAGCAAATTTGCTTTCTGATAATTCTTTCAAAGACTTTTGTTAAAGCACAAAGGATTGAGATGGAACGTAGATTTTTTTTTATCCCATTTATTTATTTAAGGCTCATTAGCATTTTAGCTGTAACAGAGCCGAATTTTAATCGTGTACATGTCACATGGTTATCATATCTATAATTAGCACATTACACAGTTGCCATTCGCCAGTATTCCTTCTATACCATTACATATGGTACATTCACACAGTAGCCATTTAGGCGTAAGAGTTATTCTTTCTGTTCTTCCATTATCCAGTTGGACCACCGGACAGCGGAGACAGTTGATTGATCATTGTTGAGTTATTTATAGAACAGTAGCCCGATGTGTCTGGCAGAGCAGAGCAGTTGTATGGATGAATCGCTCTTATTTCGACCGTGGATCGATCTCCATCGCTGATGATTGTTGCGTGGACGTAGCTATTCTGTAACAACACAAAGATGGTCAAATGAGGGCCCTGAGTTATGAACTCACGATCGATCGCTTACTAAGCGAACGCGCAACCAATGTGGCTACGGAGACCCCCAAGGGACGTAGATTTGAAAGTGAGTTTGCATTTGATTTCTTTTTTATTGGAATTATTTTTGCATATTTCCATCCATTTGGAAATTTACACCATCGCACTAAGGAGTTGAATAGATGAGTTATTGGTTGTAGCAATATTGGCAGGATTAGTAAATTTAATGGGACTCCCATCCAACGTAATCGTAAACTGTTAACGATGATGAAAACTGATGAAACACGGGAGAAATTTAAATATTTATGAACAGGTAAATTCTACGTTCTCACGCTAAGCAAACGTCAAACACAAACGATAATGAGTAGTGTTGTCAGATTTTTGCCGATTATGTTAAAATTCAAATGTAGTTCTCATATGGAATGATAGTGAAACCAAGGGATTACTCTGAAGAAGCAATTGTGATATTAATGTTATAGTTATGTCATCAGTGTATTAAATATTTCGAGATATTTGAACAAAGTGTCCGAAGTATGATGTTGTCCGAAATATGATTCAGAACGGTATTTCATAATTGCACTTCCATAAAATATACGTAAATTTAAAGGAACTGTCAAAATCGTGTAGAGTTTTCGACGGGCAGGATTCGTTTTGGGTTGTTCGTTTCATTATTTTGTTCACAAATTTACATAAATTTAAATAACGGAAATATCATTCGTGGGAAATAATAAGTAGACGAGAACAATCGTTATCTTGAGGTTATTGTTCGATGAACAGGTTTTATGGAATTCACAGTCTAAGTGGTGATTTGCCGCTTAGTAGCCTAGAATATGTTTCTTCTGAGTACCGCTCATTTTGATTAAATATAAAAAATATAATCCCAAGGTAGGTCAAGCTAATTTTCAACCCAATCCAACACTTCCTCATTCAATTTGATCGTGGAAGCATCGAGGCAGCATTCCATTTAATTTTTCAAGGTGAAAAAAATATTCAAAAAACAAATCTAATGACAAATAACAAATCTACCTGTCGCGCGTCCAACATAAAGGTGAAGGTGGGAGGAAGCCACAAATGGCTGCCACAACTCAGGCCAGGCTCATTTCGTTCGAATCCCTCCCTTACCCCTCGACCGAAATTCAATAGTTTTGCGAAACTGTTTGAAAGAAATGATCGTTTTCACACACTTCCCATGAAGTAATATCAACTAAAGTCTAATCGATTACTCACAAGATATTCTAGTTAGAGATGGGCAAACCGCTCACGAACGGTACGAAAGAACTAGTTCGCCGAAAAGAGTGAACGAACGGTCGTTCTTTTTTAAAGAACGGCAGTTCTTCCCACGAACTGATTGCGAGTGAACGGTTTGTGAACAAACTGATTCCACTAACCAGTACTAACCAGTGAGCACATTAAATTGAAAAGAAAACGGACTGGTTATCCCGCAGACATAGATTACTAATCGAAAGAACAATTCAAGCCTTTATCTTAAGACCGATCGATAATTGAACCCAATGCCTATGTCAGTATTAGCCATGAATTTACAAGGGAAATCCCGCTTTATCAGATCCCAGGCCACGGCCTGCAATTGCGATTGTTTCCGAGTTCTAATAGCTGAGCAAACCCAAGTCTAATTCTAGCCGATACTTCAGGCCCATTACTTTACATACCCCAAGGCATGTCAAGAAAATTTCCAACCCTAAAAAATCCTTGACCGATCAGGAATTGAACCCAATACCTATGTCAGCATTAGCCTTGAATTTACAAAGGAATTCCCGCTTCACTACCCGACAACGGTCTGTTAATCATTTTCGAGACCAGACAGCTGAGCAAACCTAAGCCTAATTCCAGCCGATACTTCAAGCCCTATATTCAACCTGGGGTAAAAACGTGTCAACCTGAATCTGCAATGAGATCTGCCACAACACAGAAAAGTCTTGATATAATTATCTGTTGAGAAGATGAATTTACAAGTATTCCGATTGAGCTATCCCAAGCTTACCTCAGGTTTCCACATTAAACCCATTTGAATCATTCAACAAATAATTGTTTTTGCATATGTTCTATCTCAAGTTTGTTTATGTTTGCTAACGTGCGCGGGCTCAAGTCATTGAAGATTTCACAAGTATTGTTTAAGTCGATGTCTACAGGTAAAGGAAAACAAATAACCATCATCAATATGGTCTAAAGATAAGAAAATACAAATATCCGTTAAAACTTCGTCATCTTACATACTAACAATAATTATATGCAGGATCAAAAATCTAAATCATGCTTCAAAAACTCTTTACAAATACTACGGAATATTCGAAGGCTTGTTGCTGTCTTTGTTTCATTTGGTAATGTGTTATACCGGCGATATCCTTTATAAAAAAAGTGAGTTTTGGGTAGATGACGTTCAAAAGTTCATGGTTCTTGTCACTTGCTTGTCTCGTGTTATATCGGTGCATATCTCTTCCATACGTTATCGTGTTTTGTAAATAGTTTGGTGTCATACCGCTGATCATCTTATATATGAACGTAAGAGTGCAATATTTGTTACGCTGACATCCATTGTAGGCATTCAAGCATAAATCTTCGTGGAGCAAGTCGATCGCATCTCAATATCAAGCGCATGGCGAGAAATAGCACAGATGCACAATATTCGAAATGTGGAGCGATTAATGCTTTGTAGATGGTGATTTTACTTTCAAAGGCCAAGAATCGATTAATTCTACAAACCACCCCATATTTTTGAGCTGCCTTCTTTATAGTATATTATATGTTCGTCGAAGCGCAGCGTTTCGTCAAGAATAACGTCAAGATATTTGATTGATGTCGTTCTTTCCACAGTTTGCCCATCGATAGTTATACTAAGACTATCACTGTCAACATTGCGTGTCGATACTATCATATACTTTGTTTTGCTAATGTTTAACTTAAGTTTTTTCCATTTCAACCATTCGCCTAAGTTTTGCAGTTCACGGTTCATCTTGACGTAGCAATCTTGCAATGTCTCAGCAACAATGAATCTCACTGTGTCGTCAGCAAACAAGTTTAGGTCACTGTCATTTAACACCTGTTTGATGTCAATCATATAAAGCAAGAAAAGCAGCGGCCCCAGAACACTTCCTTGAGGTACACCCAGATCCACTGGGCCCGCCGATGATTCACTGTCCCTGTAAATAGTGATTTGTGTCGCCCTTCCAGGTAACTTTCAAACCAGTTCAATACAAGTCCAGTTACATTAAAATTGGAAAGCAAATTAAGTAATTTCATTCGATCTATTGTATCAAAAGCTCTCTTCAAGTCAATAAATACAGCCAATACTATTTTCTTCGTTTCTATAGCCTGTTTCCATTTCAGGAGTGATAAATTGAGAGCCGTATCACAAGAGTGGTTTTTCCTGAATCCTGACTGTTCCTCCACCAGAATTCCATTTTTCGTTATATGTTCCAACAGTTGATCTTTGATAACGATTTCGAGGATCTTTTCGTATAATGGCAACATATTAACTGGTCTCCGGCCTTCTGGCTTGGACGATTCCGGGTTTATTGGAATCGGTATGAAAACAGATTTCTTCCAACTATGAGGGCATTCGCCACGAGGCATCGATTCATTTATGATATATAGTAGATTTTCTTTGATTAGATCAAATGCATCTACTAATACGGTTTTATTGATATTCTCAACACCTGCACAGTTTTTCAAATCCATTACTACCTTCCTAAGAGTTTCCATGTTGTGAAGACAGACCAGGGAAAACAAAATTCAGTGAGTTTGATGAGGCTACAATACCATTGTGGATTTCTTCCACACTTGAAGTGAAAAAATTGTTGAGTTTCTCTGCAGTTATATTTTCATTTTTACCGTCAAACTCAATGTCGATATCCTTGCTGCCGCCTGGATTACATAATGCTTTGATTTTTTTTCCATAACTTCTTTGGATCATGCTGAATTGCTTTTATCTAATATTGGATGAATTTATTCTTGAAATGTATTGGCAGACCAGCGATTGAAAAGGCGCGAGATAGCTGAAGCACTAGGCATCTCAAAAGACCGCGTGGGTCATATCATGCATGAAATTTTGTACATGAGAAAGCTGTCGGCGCGACGGGTGCCTCGTTTGCTCACTATGGACTACAAGCGCAACCGTGAAACCACTTCAGAGCAGTGTTTGACACTGTTTAAGCGCAATCCGAAGTAGTTTCTGCGTCATTTCGTAATCGTCGACGAAACATGGATCCACTGGTACACACCAGAGACCAAGGAACAGTCGAAACAGTAGACTCCGTGCTCCGAAGAAGGCGAACCGGCCGGAAAGAGATGGTCACCGTTTTCTGGGATTCACAAGGTGGGATCTACATCGATTACCTGTAGAACAACACAATGGTCACAGGGCTCTACTAACGGGTGTTAAATAAAAAACGAGAATTTTTTCAATCACATATAAACAAATTTTTTTTCATCGATTTCAGTATTTTTTATTAATAACATAATGTATTTTCTTCAAAAAAATGTCAGTGAATGTTTGAGTAAGGGGCGGGGTCTGCTGTTCGACTCAACATTGTCGCGATGCTCTCACAAGAACGTTGTACGGCACTTACGTCCATTTTCCGGATACAATTCCGAATTCTTGTAGTCAGTTGCTTGGTGTCCTTGGCCCTCCAATTGTTTTTATACACTAGGGCACTGAGTGAGCCAGAGAAATCCTCTATTGGGCGGCACTGGCACAAGTTTGTTGGGTTACGATCTTTCGGCATGAACGGTATCTTTTTCTCCTCAAGATACGCCAGCGTCTTCGTGGCGTAATGGGAAGACGCCTTGTCCGGCCAGAAGACGTACTTCCCATCCGCGTGATGCTCGTTCAGGAACGGCAGCAGGATTTTATCGAGGCCCTCTTCTCGATAGATTTGTTGGTTGATTGCCAGACCGCACGGCTTAAACCAAGGCTTTGAAATGCCCCGGTCGGAAATGGCGATGTACAACATAACCTTTTTTTCAAACTTGTGCTTGAACTTGTATTTCACTTCAGGCGGTGTGGATGACTTGTCGCTGGAGTAGTAATTATCATTTCCTGGAACATGCGTTTTGGACAGCGGAAAATAGCTTTCGTCGTCCAGAACGAAAGACATCCCGCGGTATTTTTTGGTCATCCACCGACACTGTGATTTAACCGTCTCAATCTGCTCCTCCGTGTACTCCGCTCTACGTTCAGGGAACCCAGGATACGATATACCGTACTGACAGGTACATTTTCTTTCTTAAAATGTGCCACCGTGAACTTTTTTCCTTGCTGGAAATGCGTTTCGTAGAACCGTACAATGCGTTCGCGGAGCACATGCTGTTTCGACACCATCTTTGCTTTGACTAAATTCAAACTAGCACAACCAAACGCGCCTACTGTTTCTAGGGAGCCCAAAGAGCAATTTTCTTGGAGAAAGAATATTTTACGCTCTTTATTTGAGTTTGAGTTGAGTAAATTCTCATTTTTTATTTAACACCCGTTATGCCGATTTGTTGGGCTGATTCGACGCCGAATTGCAGAAAAAACGGCCCCATTTGGCGAAGAAAAAATTGCTCTTCCACCATGACAACGCATCGACTCACACCTCCGCCTTCGCCACGGCCAAATTGGTCGAATTGCACTATGAACTGCTGCCCCATCCACCGTATTCTCCAGATTTGGCCTTGTGCGAATTTTTTTTTGTTTCCAAACTTGAAAATAGTCACTCGCCGGGCATAAATTTGAGTCGAATGAGGGGGTCATCGCCGCCAGGGAGGCCCACTTAGTAAACCTCGAGAAAACGTATTTTTAGATGGATTAAAGAAGTTTAAGCATCGCTGGGTCAAGTGTATCGAGCTAAAAGGAGACTATGTTGAGAAATAAATCGCCACTTTTCTAAAATTTTGTTTTTTTTGTAGGCTAAGAACTTATCGAACTGCCCTCGTACAGATTCCAAATGTTCATAACAGTTTCATATTGAAGCATATTACTATTAAATGCCCCAATATTTCATCAATAAAATGCAATAAAAAGTCATACGCAAAAGAATGTGTTGGATTTTTTGGAGTACAATTTTAAATTGTATATTTTGTGTATTTTATGATTTCTGTATTGGAGATTTCAGATTCCTGACTACAGACTCAATATTCAGCTTTAGATCTTCAGAATTTAGAAGTCAAATTACAGGTGCATAATTCATTTACAGGTTCCATAATTCGATTTAAAAAAACTGATTTCAAATTCTCGTAGCGTAATACCAGGCTTAAGATTTCGATTTTTGAACATAAATCCCAGTAATAGATTCCAGAATCCTGATGCGAAAATTTAGATCTCACATATCTCATTCCGGATTCCAGTTTTCAAACTCGAGAGGCATTCCAAACTATCGAGGGAAATGGGCCAGATGCCAGCTTTTTTTTTCGAAATAAATCATTTACTCTAAATAGTGATCGCTCTAGGCACAATGAGTTATTCCTCAGAATTCAGATTCTATTTTCCATTTCTTGATGAAATATTCTATTCTTATTAGAAAGTCGAAATCAAGAGACGAATATAAATCAACTCCGATTCTCATAATTACACAACAACGCAAAATGGATTTTAGCCACCGAGAACCATATAGAAGATGGTATGGAGGAAGCTTTTCGGGTTTTTTCTTGCTGACATATCGTGAGGTCGAGTTCTACCTCTCCTCCAAAAGCAAGGGCTCGACTAATACTTTAACTATCTTCCACTTTGGCGCTGTTCCTGTGGCCTCTTTCACGCTCTATCAACGTTTGATAGGCCAACTTCATCAATTGTAATATTTTATAGTACCATCCACATCTATGGTTGGGTAATTTGCATTCAAGCCCCAGCCTAGAACCATGTACGACGATGTCACGGCGGGTATTCCTAAATTTGGCTTGCGATTGTCCCGTTTTATTGTGATCGTTTGCCGTGATTTTAATATGCATCGTGTGTTCGAAACGATTGTTTTGATAGAGTTAATAGTTCCAAATTCATTCGGAATGAAGATGCGGAGAAACGCGTATCTCTCGCGCCGTGATAAATAAAATTATTAATGGTAACTAATTACGTGTGTTTGTTTAAATTATTTTTCTCCCTGTTTTTTCTCGCCTCCCTTTCTCGATAACTGTAAAACAAAGGCGCTACCGCGGGAGGATCGTGATAAATCGAGACTCCAAATTAACCTCTGTATAATTATGCATTTTATCGCTCTCAGCTGGACACGAACCGATTTTCGATCTCTCGCCTCGTCGTCCCGTCCACTGTCCACTAGAGAATGGTGTCAATTTATAACAGCGATAATGAAAAGGAGCGATATTAATGGTCCCGAAGAGGCGCGTTCGAATTAAAGCCAAGTGTGGGACCTTTCACTTCGGGTAGGCGTTGTGCCATTGGTGTAAATGAAGATTTATCGCTGACCATATCTTGATTCCGCGGTAACTGGGGAGGTTGCGATTTATGCACACACCAGGCTCGTTTTCACGTGTGTTTGACAACCAGCTGATTGTAGATCTTCGATTGCCGCCACGCGATTAATAAATTAGTGTAATTATCATCCTCTTCAGCTGACACCCACAAGATTTGTGTTAACATAAGCATACGCAATGCATTGCGGACGGTTTCTAGTCGACTAGAGCATTTGAACACGCCTCATTATCATTTTATACACACATGAGACCGCCTAGAGATCGGGAATACAGCCGCCAGTGTGTGAACATCACTTTGGAATTTGAAATATTCAAATTAGCCCATAATTTAGCGGTAATTTATGTTGGTTCAAACCGATTGCTTCACTCAGCTGCCGTCTTCTCCATAATAGCAACCGAAACGAGCCTTGGCTGGCGGTGAGGAGCTATGGTGGTTAGTTGTTTTTGGAGCGGTTCAGCTTCCTCGACTCTCGGACTCCTTATTTTACAAATTTTACTGGGTCTAGTAAATTAATCAATGCAAATCGACCCAACAACGAAATGAAAACAACAAATCATAAATCAAGCCTGGATGTGAGCCCAATTTTTCAATTGTATTTATATTTTCGAAAAAAAGTAGATGTTTTGAACATGTTTTTATTTTCCTCTTTTATGAGGTAATCAATTCTGCTTTATATCAGAGCGGTAGATTGAAATATTTCAGCAAAAAACCTGGACCAAAATCTACGATAATAAAAATCCATCAATCACTCGAGATTCATTTCACCGTTTCGATCAAAAATAGAAAAGAAAAAGATATCGATTTAGGATTTAATTGCCACTAGAAAATAAAACATACTACAGAAGGAGTCTAATGTGGTTACAGGGAAACATTTACAAATGCTCGCGTTTGATGGGATTTAATAAATGATGGATCACTTTGAGCAGTTTTTGAAACACAATACACTTTCCATATCCACTTGTGAAATATAGGTGTTAATCGTGACTCAAGAAACTGTTTTGCCAGAGAAAAAAACATTTAAACCAGCAAACTGGTTGGCAATAATTCAATTCAATTGTCATCTAAAGCTTCGCATTGCCTTGCGCAAACCGATTCGAAAAGTTGAACCAATTTACTGCAGCCAGAATCATGGAACGTGTTTTCTCTCCACCCGATTACAATCTCGCGGCGTGGCGTCTTCGCAAGAGTGACTTAAAATTGGCTCCAAATTGAACGCTTGGGACACTGTTGACAGTAGGAACTTCCCACACACACACACACACACACACACACACACACACCCGTCGGGGGCGAGTGACAAATTAACATTCCCGCTCACACAGACCGCATTTTTGTGTGTTCCACTATCTGGGCGTTTGAATCTCTGCACAGACATTGGTCCAAGCCGGCTGGGACCAAGATTCGCAGAACAGGTGCACAGGTGGCGGACGGATTCGTATTTGGTTGGACTTTAAAGATCTTTTTTTTTGAATTGCGTTCTCAGTGGTTTTGATGCGCACAACGAATACAGTTTGCAGCGCCAATAGGCGGAGATGGAATGCTGTGTGCACTGTTTGACACTATTTGTACCCTGGTCACTTGCGTGCGTTGTTACAGTTACGAGCTGCTGTTGGCCGAACGTTGCGAATACATGAGTGGAATAAATGCGCCTCGGGGTTGGTTCATAAGGTTTGTAATTACTACGTACGTTGAGGTCTTTTGATATTCTGGTTTTCTGCCTGAATTTTATGCTGAGGAAAGTGTTTCATAGTTGGAATCAGATATTTTTCACATTGACTAATGAAAGGCATTCCAATCGATACTAAAATCCTTAAGTAATTGTAATGGCTGTTTTTAGAGAAATAGAATTTTTAGTTGTCAACGCGTTTTGATATATGCGCCGTTTTGAAAGCAGTCACTTGTTTTGTATTTAGTTTGATTTGTCATTTCATCATGAGTAGACTAACACCTGAACAATGCCTGAAAATTGTGCAATTTTTTTTACAAAAAACTTTGTTCAATTCGAGAAGCTTATCGCGTTGTTCGTTTACTTTCAGTCGACAAAATCATCTATCAGAGCAACTAATTTGAGCAACCATGAATCGTTTGCGTACCAAATTAGCTTTGCACTTTCACAGCGTTATGTCGCTTCTTTAGCTTGGGTCTGCATAATTTGAACTAATGCTTGCCAGAATGATGAATTGATGGAGACTACCTAGGGGTCATGATCACCGACTTTGTATACCACAATTGAATGCCCTTAGATGAGTATTCTATTATTCTTCAGTAAAAGTTGAGATGTCGTGTACGTCAGTTTATAAAAACTAATGGTGGATTGACCTCCAAGATTATTCATCACGTTATCATTGCTCCATTTCTGCAAAAGTTAGCAAAACTGGATTTCCTGGATTTCAATGACGATGCCGACCACATTCATATACAGGTCGGACTCGATTATCCGGAGTATTGAATTTTTTCACTCCGGATAATCGAATCCTCAGAGACAAAAGAGATGCTAAAATGCCAAAATACTATCACTAGAGTTCTCTAGACTTTTAGGTTTCAGGAATAATAGTTAATAGTAGAGGCGTGCAATCCAGCTCATCATGACGAACAGCTCAGATCAGCTCAGCTCATCTAAAAGAGCTGTTCTTTATGAACAGCTCTTCAGCTCAGTTGTCAGTGTCGACGTCTGGTGGCGATTTTCAATTTGGATCCCAAACTCGATAGTGTAATCTTCATTAGATTAGAAGATAGTTTTAAAATGCTAAAATTTTAATGAACTTTGTCACACCATGTTATTAAATTACTTGAAACACGTATTCCGAACTTTTATTTAACCATTTGTCTATACATTTCCGACATTTTTACTGAGACCTTTCTTTATAATATAAAGTTGTCTTCAAAAACAATTTTCTTTTGAGATTTTTTCACCGCCTGCAAAGTAGTTTCCAATGAAATAGAATACTAATTTGATACACAGATGTTAATTGTCATTCATAATTTAATTTTTAAAACGGGTTCATTCTGCCTGAAAGTCAATTATTGTTTTTGACGCCCTCTAAACTGGTGAACAAAGCTTAACGCCGTCAACCTCGAATATAACAGTTAAAAAACCAAGGAACAAATGAAACTGAACTGATGTCATAACACGAATAACGAGAGGCGGTCAGTTCGTTTGAATCTTACAGCTAACACACTCTCTGAAATTCTACAGCTCTTTTCCCTTCTGCACCACTTTCAAAGTGAGCTGAAGAGCTGTTTGTTTTTTGTTGCGAGCTGTTCCGTGTCAACTCACTTCAAAGAGTTGATTCTTCGGAACAGCTCATGAGCGGAAGGCACATCTCTAGTTAATAGAGAGGCAAGTGAACGCTTCACAAATCAGATGTTCAAATCATTAATGCCTTCATTGCCTTATAACCAGAACCATAAATTTTGATATTTTTTTCACATCTTACGGGTAATTGTTGAGAAATGCAAAATACTGTTTCAAGAAAATCGATATAAATACGGACATTGCAGGAAGGATGGACACTAGTCGTATTTTATGAACCAATTTTTCATGGTGAATTTGATAGAATTTGTTAATAATTTTGACACGAACTCTAAATTTTTGGTACACTAACTACGAGGGTCGTTCAAAAAATAAGTTTCAGGGCCTCAGAAATCGCGGAAAAATAAAGTTAGGATAAAAAACCAGGTGATTTTCGTAATCTACGTTTTATTTTCTATTTTTCTACATAATCGTCGTAACGTTCGAGGCATTTTTCATAGCACGAGTTTTTCTATTCCGAGCGCGAAGTGCGTAGCGTCTAAGGCCGATGATATAGTAAACGCGAAGCGAAGCGTTGCGGAAAAACGAATTGAACAAACGCGAATTACAACGCGAACTATGACATAGTGAAAGTGAAGCGGCCCTAATCGCTTCAGACATCATTATAGAGACTCTTGGAGAATGCTTCGCTCCATTTTTCCATATTTCATTGAAGCACACTTGCGCTTTGTCGTCAAGATCCAAAAGTGCATCACCCTTGTCGAAAATCTAACACTTCTCTAATTACATTATGTTGTTACCGAGTCTACATTTTTTTTACGTACATCAATTTTGTTATTTTTGTGCGAGTGAAACAAATCTCAAGTTTCCACTCGGTTCGTGGCAGTTCAACACACGCGGGACATTTTTTGATTACTCGGCGCATAATTATTTATCGGCAGATATAGCGGGGTAACTCCAAGCGCCTCCCCAGAAATTCGAAGGTAGAAGAATTAGTTTGTAGAATTAATTTCGGAAAAATAAAAGAGTCGACAGTTGCACGCTAAAACGATTGGTCGAGTTTTAGTTGTATGAAAGAAAGCCAAGACCGTTCAGGCAACGCTACAAAAGCGTTTGCACGCGCGTTCTTGATGTAAACATTGATCGTAGGGGCTTGTTTGTGTTGTTGTTATTTTTTATTCGCAGTGTTCGAAATGGATTCGTCGGACGAGGAATATTTTGCCTCTCCGGGCACTATTGATTTTATTTTTAATAAGGAACCAGCAACACTATCCTGTCCTCCAATCTCTTGGCATTCCTGAGTATCATCCTCATTTTCGCCGTCTTTATTATTTCCCCCATCAGCTGCGGAGAGATTTCCACCAGACTTCCGGGGCCGCATTTGGTGCCTGAGGAACAGCATCGACTCGTAGTAGGGCCAGGAAGTGTGGGACTCAAAATTTAGTGGGCCTGCGTCACCGGATCTTCCTTCCGGAACCTTCCGCAACTCCTTTCCGAAGGTATCTCGGAGACTTTTCCACTTTTTTTTAGCAGCATCCGTTGAAAAGTAAATACACTGTTTGGATGAGCCATAAAATATTTTTATTTACAACTTACAAGTAACATCTTCTCCCAGCTCAGTGGAAACTTCTCTCCACAACTTTTCCACAACCGATTTGTTACGATAAAGTTTCGTTGTTTTTTATCCCACAAGGGCTTCTTCGCAAACACGGAATAAATTAAATTTTCCGCACCGATTTCCATTTCCGAACACTCTCAGCAAAACAAAACAAACAAAACACTGCCCAGTCGAAGCACCTCTAGCGTTTACACGCGTCAAAACACAACTCGAACTGCTTCCCCGCGTCTGACGGCCCGTTCGCAACGCTTCGCGCCGCGTTCGTTATATCAGGTAGACGCGATTCGCATACATTTTCATCAAAAGTGCTTTGACGCAAGCAGACGCAAACGCGTTGGCTCTCGCAAACGCATTCACTATGTCATCAGCCTAACGTTTTGAAGTACGATGTAACTGCGTCACGAATTTCTTCAGTGTTATCGAATCGTTGACCGCCGAACGCCTGTTTCATTACCGTACCATTGTGAAGTTTTGGACTGATTAAGAACAAACGGCCAGGAGACGAAGGAGTTTTCCTCATTCACGATAATGCGCGGCCCCATTCTGTTCGCGTAACTCAAGAGCAATTGAAAAAATACAAATGGACTGTGTTCGAGCATCCTCCTTACTCCCCAGACCTCGCCCCTAGCGACTATCACTTATTCCCGGTGATGAAACAGGCGTTCGGTGGTCAACGATTCGATAACACTGAAGAAATTCGTGACGCAGTTACATCGTACTTCAAATAGTTGGACGCTACGCACTTCGCGCTCGGAATAGAAAAACTCATGCCACACTATGGAAAACGCCTCGAACGTTACGGCGATTATGTAGAAAAATAGAAAATAAAACGTAGATTACGAAAATCACCTTCTTTTTTGTCCTCACTTCATTTTCTCGCGATTTCTGAGGCACTGAAACTTATTTTTTGAACGACCCTCATATCAAGTTAGTTTCTACAGAATAAAGATTCTGAATCGAAAAAAAAACTGTGTTTCCCTATATCCATTTTAGGGTGGTAAAAATTTTCAAGTATAGAGGACTAGTTCATTGGGTTTTATTTTGGTATTTCGATTTTCTGATTCGGTTCAGTAGTTCAAAAGTTATGAATTTTTGAGAAAAAGGCATTTTTTGAAAAAAAAAAAAGCATTTTGAGGCATTTTTAACTACTTTTGCAAGTACATCCAGATATCATGGACGAATCAGCAGAGATTAAAAAAGATTTTGAAACGTTATCCGAATTTGTCATTCTGAATGTCGGAAGCTATTTTAGACATGAAAATGAGAAAAAGAAGAAGATGAGTTCAAGTGATTTTAGTCTAGCCTTTTATTCGATAATTTTAAGGCCTATTTGACTCAGAGCCCTCATTGACCATCTTTGTGTTGTTACAGAATAACTACGTCCACGTAACAATCATCAGCGATGGAGATCGATCCACGGTCGAAATAAGGTCGATTCATCCATACAACTGCTCTGCTCTGCAAGACACATCGGGCTGCTGTTCTATAAATAACTCAACAATGATCAATCAACTGTCTCCGCTGTCCGGTCTAACTGGATAATGGAAGAACAGGAGGAAAAATTCTTACGCCTAAATGGCTACTGTGTAAATGTGTACCGTATGCAATGGTATAGAAGGGGATACTCTAACGCCGGAAAAATGGCAACTGTGTAATGTGCTAATTATAGATATGATAAACTTGTGACATGTACACGATTAAAATTCGGCTCTGTTACAGCTAGAAATGCTAATGAACCTAAAATAAACAAAAGGGATAAAAAAGGCCTATTTGAAGACCTCCTAAACTTATCGAGTACATAAGATGGACCCCAGGTGTCCGTCTTTCCCGACTCATTCTTATTTCTGCCTCAAAATCAAATTTTATTATAAAAAGAGAGACCTAGACTATCAATTTGTGGTGAGATGTCAAGTGTAAACAACCAGCTGTCAAAACCGAGGGTTGCAAAATTACGCAAGTAGATTTTTTCATGTCATACCCTAAAAGTACCCACTTAAGAACAAGATTCATTTTTTGTTTTCTTTTAAATATTAATCAATATATAATATATATATTAAAAATATATATAAAATAAATCAAATAAATAAAATGGCAAAATGGTCTACTAATTACCTAATTACCTACTTGACTGGATTATCGAAAAGATGGGACAAAAAAGGTAATTTTGGAACACTTTTTAATTCAAATGGGAGTCGATTTTTTTTGCGCTCATTAGTGTAGTTTTCATGGGCATCAAATCAAGGAGGGCATATCACTGATCATTCAACAAGATACAGACAAGGGGGCGTTGCTGATTAATGGTCAACTGCATCCCAATAGGAAGTATCCCATGTCGGGCACACGTACAGAGCATTGGAGACAGCAACATCCCAATTACGAGAACACTTGTAATACTAACCTCGAGCCGACCGCGAGTAATCGGTTACATATTACTAACATAGATAATAAGTAAAACTGTCAAAATATTGAATTCCCGGCCCCGTCAGGCTAACGCCATATGAGTTTTGATAAAAATATATATTTTGGAAAAAAAATGATATAAGATGAATTTCATATTCTACCTTGATTTCTAACATTACGGAACATGGTGGAAAAATATCATCCATAAAAAAATGTTTTTTTGAAGAATAGTTTCCATTATTGACGATCTTCAATTCCAAGAGATTCTAGTTTAGAAATTTGAAAAACCCGGGCCGGTCTGTCTGTCTGTCTGATTCTTATGGACTCGAAAACTACTGAACCGATCGACATGAAAAATGGTATGCAAGGGGGGCCGGGGAAGGTATTCATGATAGTTTGAGACCCCTCCCCCCTCTCTAAGGGGGGGCTGCCATACAAATGAAACACAAATTTCTACATTACTCGAGAATTAATAAAGCAAATGAAACGAAATTTGGCATGTGAATGTTTTAGGGTGCAATAAATGTTTCTACGGTGGTTAGATACTCCACCCCACTCTTTAAGGGGGGTCTCCCATACAAATGAAACACAAATTTCTTCATAGCTCGAGAATTAATCAAGCAAACGAAACCAAATTTGGCATGTGGAGGTTTTAGGATGCAATAAATGTTTCTATGGTGGTTCAAAACTCCTGCCCCCTCTCATAGGGTGAGCTGTCATACAAATGAGAAACAAATTTCTGCATTGCTTGAGAATTAATCAAGCAAACGAAACAAATTAGGCATGTGAAGGTTTTAGGATGCATTTTTTTACGGTGGTTCGACACTCCTCCCCCCTCTCTGAGGGTGGCTGCCATACAAATGAAACACAAATTTCTGCATTACTTGAGATTTAATCAAGCAAACGAAACCAAATTAGGCGTATGGAGATTTTAGGGTGCAATAAATGTTTCTATGATGGTTAGACACTCCACTCCCCTCTCTAAGGGGGGTCTCCCATACAAATGAAACTGCATAGCTCGAGAATTAATTAAGCAAACGAAACCAAATTTAGCATGTGGAGGTTTTAGGATGCAATAAATGTTTCTATGGTGGTTCGACACTCCTCCTCCCTCTCTTAGGGTGGGCTGTCATACAAGAGAGAAACAAATTTCTGCATAACTTGAAAACTAATCAAGCAAATGGATCCAAATTTGGCATGTGAAGATTTTAGGGGGCACGAAACGTTTCTATGGTGAATAGAAACTCCTCTTCCCTCTCTAAGGGAAAAAGAGGGGTGGGGTCTGTCTTTATTATATCATATTTTCTGTATCAAACATTTATTCCATGTAACGGAGAAACATGTTATTTACAAGTGGTTGAAAAATCTTGAACGAGAATCGTGTCTGAAAATAATCTGATATTATAATGATGAGTTTTGGTAGAAGCGTTCAAATAAGAAGAGCAGATGATCGAGATAAGAGGTAAATTCAACGGGGTCGATGAAAAGGTCAATCAATAAATCAATGTTCTGTGATTGGACTCATGAACTTGCGCTTAGTAAGAAAACGTGAATGTTTGAAGGTATTAATAACAAAAAGCAAATTTTGGGCGGGACGAAGTTTGCTGGGTCAGCTAATATTATAATGCTTATGAGTAGTGGCCAGTATATGTTGAAGGTTTAAAAAAAAATGGCAGATTTGGCGTGGCATTGCTTTATTGTCACCTACCGTTGAAAAATTTAACGTTTTAAATTTTCGTTAATTTGCACCGTTTACGGAATGGGAAATCAAAATGTAGATTTTTCAAAGGAAATATATAAATATAAAATTTTCAAAGGAAATATCCGATTCGATTGGAATGCAAACCATCAAAATTCATTCGCAGTGAAAATAATTATTAATGTTGACATTATTCCATAAAATCGTGACCTATTTTCTGATTTGGCATCCTTACTGAAAGACGTCTTTCGTCAAAATCGACCGATATCATTTTCGAAAATAACGGCTACGAAACTTCTAGTCGTTTTTTAAAACTATTATTAAAAAATCATATGTGAACGATTGGAATGGAAGGATCACACGCAACTGGCATCGTGCAAGCACCTCTGTATCTCTGGCCTCAACATGGTTCGATATTATTTATTGGTGACACTTCCCGTCAGATTCTCCTCCAAGGGCCTACACGAGTATCGCTAGCGATCGATAAGGCGTACACAATATTTGTTTTCATTATTTATTCCTATCGTTATAACTTCTCAGTGAAAGAAGAAAAACAGGAAAGAGATTCTGTAAAAGTGGGGTCTGAAGGTTTGTAGAATTTCGGTTGAAATTGCTGCAGAGGGAAGGGCCAATAAATTATGCTTGATGCAACCAACGGTTGATCGAGCAGACCCGTGGGGACACACGTTCAGAGTGGACTGAAGAGAAGGAAGAAAAATGTCTATAACCACACTTCTGGGTGCCTCGCGTCTGCTTGTTTTGTTGTCTTACGGAAAGGGATTGGTAGTTGCGTAGGTGATCGTATTTACACACAATAACATCAACGATCAAGCATGACATTAGCTGGCAAGGAGGATGAAATTAAATTCAAATGTTTCCGAGAGAAACGGCCAATTCCGAAATTGTTGCTAAGCTCTTCTCTGTGCTCCAATTTACCATCTCGAGAGCGAGGCACAAGAGGAAAGTATCATGTTCGATCCTACGTATCGTCTATTCTCATCTCATGTTTCATCTCGTGTGTGTGTGTGTGTGCAATTCTTACGCCTGCTTAAACCGTCTGCCCACATGGATGCCTCCAACGAAGTGCAAATGTTTGCCGACTGGTCGTAATTGTAAATTTTATTCTATTGTTATTAGATCGGCTCATATAAATTGGCTTGATGCTGCAAATGCTCACTCACGTGTATGGGATTGAGCGCCCAATGTGGACGCGCGAATCTGCCCAGGGGCACGACATAGGCGGGGAGCACTGCCGTTGGTGATTGAAAAGAGATCATCGCTGCCGCGAGTTGCATCCCTACGAGGAACAGGAAAAAGCGGAATTAATCAATCCCATTGTTTGGCGCAACTCGCGTCTCGCCTCCGCATACCGTTAATCCGACTGGGAACAACTTCTTGAGCAAGGAGTCGCTGCACTCGCAGCGAAAGAAGTGTAAATACACGAACCCTGTAAAGTTTTGCAATTCAAATCAGTGACTGTCTCGTATCCCTTCTCGGTTGTGTTCATTGTGGGTATGTGCTTTGAGTAAAACCCGAATCCCTCGTCCTCGTCCTGTCGAGTGTCCGCCTGTCAGAGTTTTGTCATCGCAGATGACTTCTTGGGCTTGGGCGGTGTGCGCCCTGTGGCCTGTGGCAAATCCGGATGATACATCGAATTTCGAAATGTAACAGGAGAGCGATATTTCCGCCAACACACAATCTCGCCAATCCGTGGTCGTTGCATTTCGCCCGTCATGCCGCAGCCTATGACAATGATTGAGGATTGCCGGGGTACTGTCGGGGCTCTGACAGCCGGTTGCCTTCGGAGTTGCCGAGTGCGGTTTCACTCAGGATAAGTGGGTTGATTTGACGTTTTGTACGAATGGAGAATCCTAGAGGGTTGTCTGCCCACAGCGCTCCTCGGTTGATTAAGATCTATTGTGGGAGGAGAGCAGCTCCGAATGGCAACTAGATGCCATTCGGAGCACATGTAGAGTGTAGGAATGAGATGTAATCGTGATATATGATGGGATGGAGTTCAATTGGTGGTAAAAAGGTGGTTTCTGTAGCATGATTGAAGGTTTGAGTCAGCGGGTGGCGGTACTAATAGTTACTAGTACCGATTGATGTAAACAATTGCCTTAAAAAATATCAGGAGTGCTTCAAAAAGATCGAAACGGATTGTAAATCGTGAAACTATGTGTATGAATCGGAAAATATGCAGCAATCGACTATATGGGCGGTTCAAGTTAGTCAAATCTAAGCGAAGTCGTTTGCGTTGAGCGCATTTCGTAATCGCAACGACGTGAATCGTCCTAGTAGCGGAGAAAATTTGACAGTTATATGATCATGTATTAACGAATTGTCTCTAACTTCATTTTACTTTGGGGGGTCTACATTGTCACATTGGTTGCGTGTTCGCTTACTTAGCGATTAATCGTGAGTGCAAAACTCAGGGCTCTCAATTGACCATCTTTGTGTTGTTATAGAATAACTGCGTCCACGGAACAATCATCAGCGATGGAGGATTCACGGTCTGAGTCCTGGCCTCTCTTCATCCATGCAAGCTATGCTTGTAAAAAGAAACATCGGCCTGGTGTGCTATTAATAACACAACAATGATCATATCAACTGTTTCCGTTGTCCGGTCTAACTGAACAATGGAACAGAAGGAATACTTTTAAGCCTGAATGGCTACTGTGTAATGTACCATATGTATACACAGTGCATTTAAAAAGTTTCGGGACTACCGCGCGCCAAAATCGGGAAGTGGCTCTCTCTCTGCTCCAACGCGCGAACTACTTTCCGCCAACTTCTGGCCAGCTACCGTTTCTACCGTGAACCGCTATCTCCATTCAGTAGCTAGTTTTGGTTGATAAGAGTATCGCAGTGATTTTTTGTCGCGTCACAATTTTAACTATGGAGCAGAGAGCCGCCATCAAATTTTGTGCCTCCAGGGCAAACAGAGAATGCAGTCCTCTACAAAAGTGACCTGGAACGATTATTGGCACGGATGAGGCGCGTGCGGCTCGACCAGTACCGATCTGAAGAATGGTTTTTGCTTCATGAGAATGCGCTCGCGCACACCTCGATTTTGGTAGCGCAGTTTCTAGCCAAACGAAAGGTAACTATCATCACCCATCCCCCCTATTCTTCGGACCTCACCCCGGCAGACTTTTTCTTGCTTCCCAAGCTAAAGAACGCTATGAAAGGGGATCGTTTTGGCGATGTTCCAGACATTGAACGAAATGTGACGCGTATTATGAACTCCATACCGGCTGAGCAGTTTGAACGCGCCTTCCTCTACGAACGTTCATAAATTTGTGTGGAAAGAGAAGGCCTATATGTAGAAAACTAATATATCTAATCTTTTGAGTATCTCGTTTTTTCTTTGTTTTAAAAAATAGTCCCGGAACTTTTTGAATGCACTGTGTAGATACGATAAATAAGTAACAAGTACGATAAACAAGTAACAAGTAACAAGTAACTCTGTAACAGCTAAACTGTCGATAAGCCTAAATAAATGAACAAATGGGATTTAAAAAAAGGATTCAGCCTGATTTTGGTGTACCGATACATTAGTTGCTCGACAGGGTAAGGAAGCCCCTGAAATACACCGAGCAAATGCATTGAGAAATGGGTGTGCTTCAAAATTTACGATATATGGATTTGGGAATCGCAATGTGTAGGGTAAAGGGTATAGGGTAGCAAATATTAAAGACATTCCGTTTTGATTAGTATGCAAATCATCAAAATCCGTGCTTAGCAAACGAGGTTTTTAACGTGAAGACTATAGAAACGATAGAAACGTTATATGTTCTCTGATTTGGCAACCTTTACTGAAAAAAGTATTTCTACTTAAAAAATGACGTATTACTCACGTCAGTAGTTAACGGGGTACAAAATTTTCTCAGATTTATACAAAGTAAGCAAGTAGAACATATGTTTTGTCCTCAAAGGCACTAATGTTTTTCGATTAACTGCCTCATATGCTTGCGTTATTTTGACGTAGGACTACGTCTTTCGTTCCTGTACTGGAGTGTAAGTTTGAAATTTAGAAAACAAGAGCGTTACGTTTGATATACTTGGTTTTGAGCTGAACGAAGTGGTATGATCCAAACTATAAAAGGTATACGAGTGATATATGTTATTTACGGAGCCATAAACTTGTTTCAATAGCTCAATAACTGATTTAAAAGATAACTATTGACATCACAAAAAAATTATGAATATAGGTACCTGCTTGAAATTTTATCTCTGTCATAATTGGACAGCAGTTGATGCATGTAATTTATTGGCAATAGAAACGAAATAGATACACTGGAGTCGCTTTTTACGCGGGGGATACCTGCCGCATAAACAAAAACCGCGTAAATTCCAACATCCGCGTAAAAATAAATCGGTCATTTTCAAAATCCGAGTGAGAAGCTAACAAACAGTGAATTATTAGTTTAAAATGCACCCCACATTAACAATTGATTTACTGATTTTTTTTGCATGCTACAATCATGATATCTGTTTCTCCTTTCATTTCTCAGCTACAAATCAGTGGTACAATACAAATTTATTTCGTGTCACAAGTCACATCAATAAGCGTATTGAATTTTTACGCGGTTGATACGTTCCGCGTACATCCCGAAATCCGTGTAAAAAAACCGCGTAAATTCCGAAATCCGCGTAAAAATAAACCGCGTAAATTCCTAAAACCACGTAAAAAGCGACTTCAGTGTATTGTACTCTTCCTGATCAACCCAAAGGTCTCTATTGTCACCATTTTGAACAGACGTGCAAAAAAAATCTCCTCAGAATACAAATAAGATGTTTCATAAAGTTAGAAGGAATGTGATTGTTTATGATTGAAACACACGTATGTAATGTTGATTTTAGGCGAAGTCAGAGGTAGATAATTGAACTAATATAGGTTCGCCTGTCGTTGCGGTTTATACTTTCAAGAATATACCCTCGCGAAAGGACTTTTCGAAAATCACATTATTTACCATTTTGGTGATACGATATCTAAATGGTGTCCCACTTCAAATTGCATCACAGAAAAAACGCTGTATTACATTACCTAGTTGACCGATCCCTTTCGAATTTTCAGACAATAAAATATAACCTATTAGTGAGCTTTTGGCATATACAAGGTCTGTTCAAAAAGTATCGCGACTTTCGAATTTACGCGGGTTACGTATATTCGATTCTAGATTTTTTGTGGCATTATGTTGGTACTAACGTCTCTCACTTATACTGACAAGTACGGCTATTTTGAATGTTCTGTTAATTTTTGACAACTGCTTTTCTTACACGTGTTTAGGTTCATCTTCGATTGCCAAAAGTGAGGCAGAGGATTAACTTCACTCCACTTTTGTACAACTTTTTTCATGTCTTCCTCAGATTTGACCTCCTTGGGATGCTTCCGAAGTGCCTGATTCATGGTAGTCCAGTATTTTTCGATGGGCCTTAGTTCCGGTGCATTTGGGGCTTCATGTCCTTGGGTATGAAAGTGACCCCGTTGGCATCGTACCACTCCAGGACATCCTTTGAATAGTGACACGAAGCTAGATCTGGCTAGAATATCGTAGAGCTCTCGTGTTACTTTAACAGTGGAAGCAGACGTTTCTGTAGACACTCCTTGAGTAAATCTGCCCGTTTACAGCGGATTTAACTCTATTAAGGCGATCTGTGTGAACTGAGGTCTTAGGAGGCATCTCGGTATTCTGACTAGATTATGTAGGGATGATCAAATCACCTGCTCTAATATTCGATTAATCGTTACTAGTAACAAAAGATACCAGTTGTTTACTTTTTTTATTTCCAATACTGTATGTAGACATTGGAGTTTGGTTGAGTAAGTGCACAGAAATCCCAAGAAACATCAAAATTGCAAAACCTTGGAATATTTTAAATATAATTATGTAGTTTTTTAAACACGCTTTTATCAAAGGTTGGTGCATAAAAATTAAGTTCGTTTCGAAGAATTCATATTATAACTAGTGCTTATTCAGATAGTATTAAACTTTCTTCTAAAATTTGTTCGAAAATTAGGTACACAACCTCATGAAATCGTTCTTATGTCCTATTGCAATGAATTCAATCTCTGTCTTTTTCTGTTCACAACGAACAACATCACAATACCAGGCGACAGTATCATTTGGAAATTAGCCCAATCAACCGAATCCCAAACACGTTCCTCGGATAACATTACGTTGCTCTATCCTGGCCACCTACAATGAAACATTGCTCAGCTGTAGTCTAGCCATAGTAGTTAACCGCAATTTATCATCAATCTAGAGCAACTTAACTTAGAGGCTGTTCGCGAATGGTCGTGACATGAATTTCTAATGTAGACATGATAATCGCAAGCGAAATGCGCGCGATCCGATATCTACATGTCCATAGTGAGAAGTTAAAGGAGGTGGCAACAATGATCAAAATTCGCAAACAATAGTTGGAAAATATTGGGAATCGTAGAATCTTGAAAGAGGATTTTGAAACAATTTCTGTTTTTTATATTCAAAACGATGAGAAACAAAAAGATCATTGCAACCTGATCAAACAGTTCATCATCGTTCAGCATGGGTAGCAGCAGCAAGACCGGTTGTGAAGCGATATCAATCTGTACGGAAATGAACCAGTCGGATCCAGCAAGAGACCACCAAAAAAGCCATAACAAAATAACAACAACAAAAAAAAACGTGGAGTGTAAATCGAGGTGAAAAGCTGATTAAACAGAACATTTCAATATATGCACCAGCAAGCACCAGAGTGGAAGCAAACTTGCCGAAACGAGAGAACGAAATGTTGAACGAATGAATGAAGCGGAGGAGGAGAGCCAGCGTAAAAACTTTATTCAAATTCAGCTACACAAACAAATTCGTTGATCGAGGAACAGCATAAAGTAGTTTTTTTTTCGTCTGTCCTCTCTTGTTGTTCATGCTATGCTGTATGGGGTATGCGCATAAAAACGCACGTTTGGCGCACACAAAAACGGCCATCGGAAGCCGGCAGTCAATCGCTTGTAATCAATTCTGCATGCGTTTTGCCGGTCGCCGGGCGGCATGGAACTCTGTTTTGGGTCGTCTCTCCCCTGCGGTTCGCTTGCATGAATACGACCATTTGTTCGAAGTCGAGTACATGACAAACGATGTCCGGATGTTTAATTTAGGCCCTCGACCCTCTATGAACCACCGGGTTGGACAATGTGCTCATTAAAACCGTCGATGGGTGACTAGAACCGGGGGGTGTTTCGGTTTCTGTCGGGGAAGATGAGTAATTGTTCTTGGGCATTCATATAGTACAAACTTTGGGAAGCTTCTTTTCATAAGCTAATAAAAATACAGCAATAGAGTTCCTACACAACAATTTTTACAGACCACTGTCAGCACACCATCAGAAGGAGAAGCAGTTCACTTTCTTCGCTATATTATTGTAAAGTTCCTCGGTGGTGAAACTGTTCCCGTCTTGAACAGTCCCAGCCGCTGCGGATGTGTGTTTATAGAAAATTTCCAGAAGTGTTTGCTCCAGTCATTAACAATCCTGACGTTGGGTCGCCTCGGTAGGACTTATTATGGTTCACGCTGTTTGTTAACCTCTTCTGAAGGTAGCGGCGTTTGTTTGCTCATTGAGCCCACTTTCACAGCTTGCAGGGAGTTCGGCAGTAGCAGTTGATGTTCAAATACGATGCATCAGTCATTTTCCCAGAAAATACAATTTAAAGCTAAATTGACATGGAATGATTTTAGATCAGTCCTAAAATATCATTTAATTTCCCTGGATTTCTTTTTGAAAATAGTATAGGGATGTATTGGGTATAAAAATATATTTGAAGAGATCTACAACACTAAGAAGGTAATTAGCACCGTGTTGTTGCCATATTTATTTGTAAGCCTATATTCATTCAATTATCCATCGAAAATTAGTACGAGTCATTGAGTTGAAGTGTAAACAACATACTTTTTTGTGCTCATCTCAATGTTTGTGCAATAACAATTTATTTTGTTTTTGCGAAAGAGTTCGACCAAATGTTGCAAAAACTTTGAAGGAATCATCATACTCACAAGGTTCATCAAACCATTGACTACTATTTGTTCCGGATGATGAACCAACAATTCACCACTTCCGGAGAAGCCAAAAATTTGAGTGTTTCGAGGGTCACTTAAAATACCTTGAGTAAGCTGCCTGGAATATGAGGAAAAGTTGTACTTTTGATTAAATGTCAATTTCTTTTTATGAAGCTTCAAGTATGACTTCACGGTTTTTTTTAGATAAAAAAGCTTGAAACATAAACCTTAGTGATATTTTATTCAAAGTATGCATCTTATCCATCGGAAACCACCACCTTGGTCAATCTTTCATCCAATACGTAGATTCTACACTGATAAAAATCTGTTTGTTTTGAAGCGATTCAGTTATCAAGCCAATTTTCGATTTCTTCATAATCAACTCTCTAGAAAGGGCCTATACCATGGACCGGAATAAATAGTTATCTAAGGGAGCAATGTCTGAGGAATATGGCGGGTGGATCGAACCTCCCAGTTTACACTTTCTCTTTTATTCTGACAAATCCATGAACAGCTGATCAGGGTAAATAATCTGGTAAATAATCTTGTAGTATCTATTCTCCCGTTCTGGTTGTTCTTCTTTCAGAACCCTGTTCAAAAGAATTACATGTAGTCGGTACTGTTCAACCGTGCTTCCAGTTGCGTGTCTTGCAATTTTTTCGCTGTATCTCCGTGTTCTTTATATTCCGAATCAACACTTTTGCTTCTGAATTGTTTAAACCACTTTCCAAAAATGTTTAGCGATGGAATTTATTCTATGGAAGCTACGACAAGCAAATGTTGATTATCAGCCGCACTTTACTTTAGGAAAAAGTAATGCAATAAAACATCCGACGAATAATGTTTGCGGTACACAATTCGACGCTTCAATCACACACTTTTTTACATCGCTGTAGTGTTAAGCAGCAATGCATAAACTAATTTGGCATTTTGTTTATACAATCCATTGACAGATCTGTTCGGTTATATGCATCCATTGTTTACCAACGATGAAAGAATTTCATTCTGTGACGAAAAAAAAGTTTTTGTCAGCGTTGATTTCATAATTTTGAAAAACCTGGTAGCGAAGCGTGATTTTGTTTGTCGAACCAGTTGGAGGAACCGTGAGATTATATGAAAATAATAACGCTTTGTATCTAAAATGGCCGCTGATCTTAACATTCCGGTTTCGCGAGGCACAATGCGCTCAAACATGACCTGGGATGCAAAGCTTTTAAGAAACGTAAAAGTCATGGAGTTTCGAAGAAGAAACGGGTTAACACATTAAGGACCGCACGTTTTGGGGCAAATTTTAACGCTTTATTTGTTCGGATTCTACGAATGAGATCGTTTCCTTCGATGTGGATGAGACGAAGGCGAGTCATTGGCAGGCCTTGTTAGATTATTGGCAAACCAAGGATTTAACTTTCAAGTGTAGAATACACGGGTTAATTCGTAATCCATCCGTAACAGACGGAACGTGAAACACGAGAAATCTCGTGAGCGGTCCGCAATGTGTTAAATTGCAACTCCTCTACTATCACGGCACGGTAGTTAAGACCCAAAGATAAAATCCCAAACGATAGATTGTAGGCCTATAATTCGAGGAGTACCCCAAATACTGAAAGAAACATTCCACGGTTCTAAAGCGCTGCTTCCACGATGTTCTTAGGAGATATTTACAAAAGCCGCAAATTACCATTTGCTTTTATTGAGAAAGGGGTAAAATCAACCTACATATTATAAAATGGATGTTTTGTAGAATATCGGAAAGCCAAGCATGGAAACATTGAACCGGAATCATCATCACGCAGGACGGAGCGCTTTTCCATACTCCGAATCTGGTGCAGAATTGGCGTCGGGAAATTTTGACCGACTGGTTCAACAGATTTAAACCCTTCTGGATTACCTCGCATGGTCATACATACTATCGAAGGTAAAATAGCAAGAGATGTCTACTTTGGTCCAGCTCAAGACCATGATCCTCTGAATTTGGGTCGAGATACCGATGGTAACGATTTGAAAAACGTTTAAAGCTGGACGAAACTGGCTGGCTAAAGGCGATGTTATTCCGAAACATATACTGATCAACATTATATTACCTTTCATTCAAAACAACAGCCAATAAAATATTGATATCTCATGTAAAGTAATTGAAGTTTGAATTTGTATATATAATTTGTATAATATATATACTACGGTGCACCTTCATGATTGAAATCTCATAGGTTAGACCGAACAAACTGCGATTTGTCGTGGCTGACCGTGAGCACGCAAATAAGGTGGTTGTCGACCAGCGATTCACGATTGAATACCGCCTTCACATTTTATCTCCCGTAGTTAAAATTGAGGGTGTGATAACACAAACGAGCCGAAACGATGGCCCATCGGGCTGTTCATATTGTACGTCATCCGTTGGAAGCTCTCTAGAAGATGTGTTACAATGTGCATAATTCGGTACTGGCGTAAGTCAGTGGGATATTCTATTCTAGAGGTCCTATGTTCGCACATATATCATTGCAGATTTAAAGAAAATCAGCGTGTCTTCTGATTGCTAATGTTCTGCCTCGAAAAACTACAGCACCTTCTGATGCATTTGCAGATGTATCGATATATACATTTTCCCTGAATTCATCATCCATGCTCTGGGATGAAAAAAGCGTAGCAGTAGGATAATGTCAGGAGGATTAAACAGAAAAATCGGACAAAAATAGATGCTTATCAGTGAATGTTCCAAAAATCCTGGATAATCCATAAAAAATAGAAACATTGACATCATTGATGCCAAGTCCTGATAGGGATACACTGTATTTGAAACACTGTCAATATCCAATAAACCACAATGTGTCATGCTACTTACCATTCACGAATATATAAGCGAAAATGACTGCATGATTCAGATACTTGAACAGAGGGAGAATATTCGCTTTTGTTGTACTAAGTGAATAATCGAAGCAAGAAACGAAGCTTGTCGATTGCACATCCGAGTTGAACCTAAAAATGGACACCACGCTCAATGACCGCATGGAAGTTTGAAACGCACACATCATCTCTTTTTGACTATCGTGAATAATTGCTGCATAGACAAGTTCTCATTCGGTCATCGGCGAGCGACGAATGGGAGAGGAATTAAAAACTAAGAACTGGATCAGTGTTGCGACATACAGCGAATGTGTGTCAAACAATAGTTTTCTCGTTCTCGTGTGTGATTCGCAGCATGTAACAACAAACGAATGCCACTGGGGGAAATGTCTTCTGGAAAATCATTAGACAGAGGAATTCATTGTTGCTCCTCTCTGATCCAATACGTTGTTGGTGACAACTCCGGTATAGCACATTATTGAATCAGTATTGTTAACTTTGCATTGTAAATTATACCTTACTTTGAACCGATGAGGGTATTAATGTCAAAGATCTTCTTTTGAATGTGTCTATATTTGATAATTTTATTGCTATTTATTTATAACTCAACATCTCGAGTTGATCGAAGAAAATATGGAATGGAATCCTTTATGTTACAATACACCAGAGATATGAGGTTCATTTGGTGTATGAACATTGCTTACACGTATACATTGAAATATTAGGTGTAAGTTCCTTCGGTTTTACAACAGATACCTTAATTTGATTAATATTCCCCAGTGAATCAAATTTCCAGACATCCGTTGGACAGCTACTGTCATTGCGCGTCTTTTTCAGTATATCAAAAGTTGAAGCGTAAACAACATAGCTTTTTGCCACTTCGAATATGTCGAATTTCGTACCAACGTGAGTGTTACTTCATTACTTCAATATGAACAAAGCTGAGTAAAGTTATCACATTTTGGTGGAAGTTTATGGTTACCATGCTCTAACTGAGCAAACGTGTCAGACGTGGTTTGCACGGTTTAAAAGTGGTAATTTTGACTTGGAAGACGAAGAACGTTCCGGACCGTCAAAAAACTTTGAATATGAAGAATTTGAGGCTTTACTCGATCAAGATCCGTCACAAACGCAACAAGAACTTACATATACACTTGGAATAGCTCAGCAAACCATATCCGATCGTTTAAAGCAATGGGAATGATCCGAAAGATAGGACATTGGGTGCCGTATGAATTGAAGCCATGAGACATCGAACATCTTTTTTTCCATGCGAACAACTGCTTCAACGATATAAAAGAAAGGGCTTTTTGCATCGAATCGTTATTGGCGATGAAAAGTGGGCCCATTACGACAATCCTAAACGTCGGGCAACGTATGAATACCCCGGCCATGCATCAACATCAACGGCCGCGCGGAATATTCACGACCAGAAGGTTATGCTGTCTATTTGGTGGGACTGGGTGTGGTGTACTACATATGAGCTGCTTATACTGAATGAAACCATTACGGGGGACCTCTACCGATGACAATTAATGCGGTACTCATTTACGGTATTTTAGCCTCAGCATTGGATAAATTCAATGGTACTCCTATTATCAACATTTCTGGTGTCAATATTTCAACTGTATAAGATATGCGAGTCCACAAACAACATTGAAAACGAATAAAAACGATTGTAATTACGGAACAAAGGCAATGGTGTGATATGCCACCAACAACGTGCATAACGTCAAGGAAAAAACCCTTTCCTAAACGTCAGAGCTCCGCCCAATCGAGAAATATTGGACCATCTTCAATTAAAACTTGAAGAAGACCCAGACAAAAATTGTTGGAAGCGAGAAGCAGTTCAACGTAAACTGCGTTCTGCGGCAAACAATGTGGATGATGTATCCCCTTTCTCCGTACAGTAACACTGCATTTGCATTTCTAGCGGGCAATTAATGCGAGATTCACGTAGATTGGTATAACAAACCTGTGCTTCATTGCTTCAGTATTGCTCGCTTACGATGGCATGGGTAGGTAAGCACGGAAAAGGAAATGAATTAGATCTATGCGTACTAGGGAATTACATCATAATGTAACACTACGGTTGAAAAGTTCGTAAGTCTAGATGGCGCCTCTTGCAAAAATCTACTTGACTATCACAAAGCACCATCTTCCGATGGAAAACGTGTCAAAACTTGACAGCAATCGGTCGATTTGTTCGTGAGTTACAGCATTGAGATTGAAGCAAATGTTGTTATTGTGTATAAAATGGGAAAATTACAAATCGATGAAAACGATGGCAAAATTGCATGAATTAGGCTTCGAATTGCTTTCGAATCCACCGTATTCTCCAGATCTGGCCCCCAGCAACTAGTTTCTGCTCGCAGACCTGGAGAGAATGCTCGCAGGCAAGAAATTTAAGACCGATGATGAAGTGATTACCGAAACTGAGAACTATTTGGGAAAAACCGAAAGTGTACTATGAAAATGGTATCGAAAAGTTGCAAGATCACTATAATCGCTGTATCGCCCTCGAAGGAAATTATCTTCTATATATATATATATATATAAATGGATTTTTGTCTGTCTGTCTGTCTGTCTGATTCTTATGGGCTCGGAAACTACTGAACCGATCAACATTAAAATTGGTATGTAAGGGTTTTTGGGGCCGGCGAAGGTTTTCGTGATAGTTTGAGACCCCTCCCCCCTCTCTAAGGAGAGCTGCCATACAAATTAAACACAAATTTCTACATTACTCGGGAATTAATCTAGCAAATGATACCCAATTAGGCATATTGAGGCTGCCATACAAATGAAACACAAATTTCTGCATTACTCGAGAATTATTCAAGCAAATGAAACCAAATTAGGCATATTGAGGTTTTAGGATGCAATAAATATTTCTATGGTGGTTAGACCCTCCACCCCCCTTTCTATGGGGGGGGCTGCCATACAAATGAAACACAAACTTTTGCATTACGCGAGAATTAATCAAGCAAATGAAACCAAATTAGGCATTTTGAGGTTTTCTAAGGGGGGCTGCCATACAAATGAAACACAAATTTCTGCATCACGCGAGAATTAATCAAGCAAATGGAACCGAATTTTGCATGTGAAGGTTTAAGGGTGCAATAAATGTTTTTACGGTGGTTAGACTAACACCCCCTCTCTAAGTGGGAGCTGTCATACAAAATTAAACGGGTCGATTAGAAGATCGATCAATGAACAGTTCTGCGATTGGACCAATGAACTTGCTCATAGTAAGAAAACGTGAATGTTTGAGGGTATTGATAACAGAAAACAAATTTTGGGCGGGACTAAGTTTGCCGGGTCAGCTAGTGTTGAATAATAAAATTGAATTTTGCAAAAAAAAATTGTTTTACCTTATAAACTTTTCAGCCGAACTATTATAGCATATCAAACAAATCCTAGAAACATTCTAATTCGATTGGGATGCGAATCATCAAAATCTGTTCGCAGCATAACATAGTTCTGAACGTGAAAACTATTTAATTAAAACGTGATATATTTTTTGATTTAGTACTAATGGAAGACGTAATTCTGCATCAAAAATAAGTCAATAGAATTTACACTGCGGTTCACAACTATAGAACCACTCATTTTTTTCTAAGTATTCAGAGACATGTATTGACGTTAATTTTGTAAAGGAGTGAGAGTTTTTCCATCTGGTTCTATAGTTATGAAACACTGGAATTTTAGTTCTTTATTGTTTCGCGCCTGAACACAACAATAAAGTTCAAATGGCCAGTCTTCTAAATGAAGATAGTTATTATATCCTACACTTCTTCTTCTCAAATGGCACTAACGTTCCTAGAGGAACATCGCCACCTCAACGCAGTATTACTTGTGTCATTTTTACTAGTACATAGTTGAGATTTCTATGCCAAATAACACGCCTAGAATGCATTTTAAGTGGCAAGCTCTAGAATACGCGTGACCACAGTGCAAGTCGGTGGAAATTGCTTTGACGAAAAATTCCCCCGACCAGAGCGGGAATCGAACCCTAACCCCACCCACGGCGTGTTAGGTGTGACGCTAACCACTCGGCCACGGGAGTACATATCCTACACTCAATTCAACCGACTTCTTACATAGCTCTGGAGACTCAGAAGAAATGAGTGGTTCTATAGCTGTGAAACGCAGTGTATTAGTTGTGCTGAGGCTTTGTAATGTGTGTTCCATGATGGTCTGTATTGATCGAAGATAACAAATGCGCTTATGACAAAAACGATCAGAGCCTAAACGGTCACTATAAATTGTTTGTGTATATATTTTTTGTTCAGTGTATCAGTCAAGTTTAGCTTTGTTTTGACTGGTATAATTGTCGATAAATGTAAATGCCCAAATTGAATGTTTGTAAACGTAATAACCCAACATTGCTCCGAGAAGGTTACGTATGAGGCGAAAAAAATATCTGTCAGTATTGACAGATGTTCTTCCGGTAGAAATCAGAGGGAATAGGGAGAGGAATCTGGGGGAGAGGTTGGGTAGACTCGGGCACTTATTCCGGAGCAAAGAAACGACACACCAGTTGAGAAGTTAGACATTGGAAGAAAGATTGATAAGAGATTGGAAGAAATGTTGTTGAAATCTGCAAAGCTGGAAAGAGAATTAAAAGTAGAGGATTAGCACCGATACTAACCCATGAAACTTCCCCATCTATATTCTTCTATCATCAAAGCAAGTTCGTTCGCCAAGACAACCTCTCGTGTCCGCAATTCGCTATTCCATTTTACAGGTGTTGATGACCAAGTTGAAACAGTCTTTCCGAGCCCATGAGAGAATAAATAATGAAGTGAGCTGTGCCGTAGTTAACAAAACATATTCAAATGGACAGAACTGGGAATTGTCAACGTTCTCGCAATGCTTACAAGATAAATTATTCAGAGTTCAGTTGTTTCTAAGCGTAGAATCGCCAACAAAATCTTAATTGCAATGCGAAAAAAGTTGTTTGCAGGATCTAGGTCGAGTTCCATTCCGCTTTTACTGCTTTTACTTTTACTTCAATTGACGAATTTACGTTGGATTTACAACCAGATGGCACAGCGAGTAAAATGAGGGTGTTTTGTTTTTTGGTATGAAATTCGTTCAAATTTTCTAGACAAAGCAGAGTTTATCTTCAAATTTCCCGGTTTCATGTATTCTTTCCACGCTGAAAAGGTTAGAAAATCATCATTTTACAATGTGCTATGTATATTACGAGGAATGGCTTGTTATAAGTATTGTAACTTTAATTTTTTTCAATTAAGTAAACGATGAATAGGGTGTTTTGCGTTAAAAATACTGCAAATCCTTCTCGTATCGACCCCCACATAATCAATGATATCAGCCAATTTGATATGTTATCGATTTCATCGCAATTATCCATAGTATCAATAACCGGTATGCATTATCAAACTTAAAATTTTCGAAGATTATCTATGACTTTGGTCAAATAGCGTGTTGAAACCATCGTAAATATACAGAACTCCAACTTTCTTACCATATACTGACGACATTCAATGGCTGAAATGAATCTAAATTGAAATAAAATGAATAATCACCACCGAATATTGCTGTTCAGTGCGTAAAATAAACAAACACCCTCAAATTTGTGGTCCGAGTTCTAATGTAGATGTCGCATGAGCTGATTCAGCTTTGCGTAAATTCGTCAATATCTCTTGGAAGTTTGCTTGTCGATGGAGTCCTTCACTATACGCTGTGGGCTTCGATGTGACTGGAATGTGACAGCATTTTTGGTATGGTTTGATGATATCACCATAGAGAAATACATTTTCTCTTTCAATGTTACTAACGTTTCTAGAGGAACTTCGTCGTCTCAACGAAGTATCAAGTGCAAAGCACTGTGATCTGCATTCTGCACTTTTATTCAACTGATTGGTGGTGCATTGAGGATCATTACCCCAACTCTTCGTTTTAGATCAACTATATAATCTCTACAAGTTTCTCCTAGAATGTCCGGTGCAACGATAAGATTATGGCGAATCTTGATCACAGAGCGCTGATTCTTGAAAGGATGTTCTGAAATGTTCTTTGTGCAGTAAAGCCAAAGCGAAGTAGAATGTACGATTTAGTCAGGAATTTATCAACAAAATCATTGAACCACTTTAGATACAACTCGCACGCACACACTTAAGCCAACAAATTCCAAAAATGATAAAAACATTGAAATTTAGGAATGATAATACACATTATTCCGAGCTGTTTTCCAACTGCTCTACGCAATAATGTTGGGTTTGCCAGATGATTGTGTACAATTTCCTCGTGATTCCGTCAACTCTAAATGTCAGAATCTACAGCGTAAAATCAGTACTTTATGTTTCTGCAGAATTGCGTTATTTCATTTCATTTCCATAATAAGTTATGGACAATTGTATAAAAATAACATCGTGTACACAAAGTGTAATCTGTCTCCAAATCCAAAAAACGCACAGTATCAACATGTTTCTGTTCAGAATATAAGTTACGGGAATTTACAGCATTGACACGGTGGCCGCTGTTCGGAAAAGATTTTCAGACAATATCAGTTTAATCGAATGGCTTGTATTACTGCAAACACATACACACCACTCGTTTGTGAGCACTCAGCCCGTTTTCGGTCAAGCTACGGTCATCCTACGCATGTCCCTGAACGCCATGTCAACATGATCTTCCATTCTCCGTAATGAAGCTCGCCATCCGCCATTCGCACCTCCAGAGTCTGGTTTGTGATGTAGATTCGATGGCTAGCATTTGTTTCGACGTTCAGATCTGCTTGCGGTTGCAAGTTGCGGGCTGTGGGTGTCAACAAAGTTCGCTACGTTCTGATCACAACGCCTACGCGTCATTTAGTGGATGTGGTGTTTGGTGTGATCACAAAATCTGCTCCATCGGCATGTCTCATCGGTTGGTGCTTTGGTCTTTGGCCAAAATAAACAACTGATTAAGTGAAGCAATGATTGAAAACGTTTAGTTTAGATTTTTATATTTCATCAAGCCGCCGGAAATCGAAGTTTATTCGAAATATGATCGGCGTCTCAAATTTTGCACGATAACCACAAACTGTGACAGCGACGATTAAAGCGTGCGTAGGCAGCAGAGGGTTATTTCCGTCTGGAGTCATGTCGCGACTTCGCACACAACAGAGACTTTCGATGCACATTTTATATCTTTGACCGAGGTGGTTGCCCACATCTATCACAAACATTGCGTGTAACGTGAGTTAACTTTGAAAGGTTTACACAGTGCTTAGCAAATGAGCTAACTTCACTAAGCTATAGTTTATGTGCTTGGACAAAGTAATATGATAGGATGGAATTTTGAATTTTGTGCGATATCCAGAAGAACATAGGATTTTGTTTGTTCAACTGTGTTTTCACTTTCATATCATCTTCTCTGTCACAGAATATTTATTCATTCCATCATGTTGAAGTGGTTCTACTGGTTGCGTATTACGAACTCAAACTAATTTAAATTCTAATTGCGAAATTCCACCCAACGCGTTGATTATCGAAAACTAAACAAACGTATGCTGACACAAACTTCCCAAACCGTGTAAAAATTTCCGCCGCCAATTTAGTGCGAGTAGACCGAATCTCGAGGTCGGCCCTATTGTTAATGGAATTGGTGTTCCCAATGTATGAAAATGAAAACCAACTCCCTCCCGAACATAGGGGAGCCGCGGGTAAGACGGACAGTGGGGGTATAATGGACAGCTGGTTGATTTGTATAGTTGCATTATGAATTTCAAATTTCTGTTGATGGGAAACCCTTCTACATGCTATTCTATAATATTTAAACCATCCTATGACAATGAATACTGATCAAACGTGGAATAGAGAAACAAAAACCATTCGATATGAGGTATTTTGAGTGGTTTAATTGCAAAATTGAATTCACTGATGGTTATATTTCAGTTTGTTAGTTGACAGAGAAGCGTTATTAGGTATGTACGGAAAAGTAAATTCATTCATAAGTGGTAAATTTAAATTATTGAAATAATTGCACTGGGGGGATGAAATGGACAGTCACATCCAGAGATGCCAACCTTCCTGATTTTTCAGGATTTCCCAGACTTTTTGGCACGCTCCCTGATATCCTGACAAACACTCAATTTTCCCTGATTTTTATAAAATGATCCTGATTTTCCCTGATTTTTTACTCTTTGCTTTTTGCATTTTTTACTTTTTACTTTTTGCTCAGAAAAAAAATCCATATAAATATACTGGGAGTTTTGCTGGTTGTGTATGAGAACTGTCATAATAGTCTACATTAAAAAGTTTTCTGGTCCGCGCTTACATGATGCTTACTCTTCCTTTCGATTATACTCTATCTGTTCGCATTTTCGAAGGTACAGTGTCGACATTTTTTGAATTTTGAAATTGACGTGAAACAAATATAATCTATAAGAATCATATGCCTGAAGGTTCTCGCAATTCAATCTCAATAAAACGAAGAGTAGAAACAGAATTGGAACGGAAACGATGAAAGGAATATTAGCGACCAAAAATTATGTACAGTTAAATAAAAACGATACAGGTTTCATTACATGTTCGCAGCAAATAACATCCAATGTACAAGAATTTTAGAAGTAAGAACGTGTAAGCATCTTTTTTTTTTATTAAACTGTAATTATTATTAAAAAGTGTTTTATTTCTTGAAGAATATATATTAAATTGTTTGTAAAGCAAAAAGTTGTAAGAACGATCAGTGAGACACGACAAATGAATTAGCAGGTACACTTCATATGTTTAAAATCTCCGTTCATGTGCATCGGTTGAAACATGGTTACGTAAATCGTTACGACTTGTGAGTTTCATCTATGCATCGATTTTTTTAAAGCAAATTGTGGCGGGTCATGAAAACAGGTCATTTAAAACAATCAGACTGACTTCACGTGAAAAAAAAATATGATCTGGTTCAGGTGGTATTGGAGAGGAATTCTGTATTGTGAGCTTCTACCAAGCAACCAGTCGATACATTCCCACAAATACTGCTCGCAACTGGACAAATTAGCTTCCATAATTAGATAATGTTTGGCTACCTGAAAGATATCAGAACTTCCTGAATTGATTGCAAAACAACACTGTGCATATAAAATTCAAAAAATAATACTTTTGTTTCTCAAAAATGGGTACGAACTCTCCGGACAACCTCATATGAACTATCCTGATTTTCCCTGATTTGTTTTTTTCATTCTCCCTGGTCACATCCATAATCACATCCAATGCATGATGGAAAGTGAAGGGAACAATATTGAACTCTTTTCTTATTTTGCTCTTTTTTTTTGTTCTATTTCAGTTACTGGACGCACAAACACTGAGAGAGAGTGAAATTATTCCTCTCGCGAGTGATAAACCTCTACGCTTCGTATATTATGGACACTGTCCATTACCCCCCAACACATCTTGTCCATTATACCCGCATCGATAAAAATGTTCTACTTTTCTGCTTGCTTTATTTTCCGTAAAAAACATGGGAAAACATATTTTTATAAAACATTTGGCCAGTTATTTCGAAAACCAGTATATTGAACTGTAAGAAACTGCTTTTAAATTTTTGAAAAAATGAGTTTAGAAGATACAATTGAAGTTTTCCATAACATGTCCGTCTTACCCCTATCTCCCCCACGCATTTCTCTCTCTGTCTCTCTCTCGCGAGAATTATGAATGATATACCAAAAACTTGAAGCCTGAGGTACCATTAGGCGGCGGTGGTGCGCCCAGCACGGGTTCAGCAGCGGCGCCTCCGACCGGTTCGGTGCCAATATAGGGTGAAAATAAAGCAAACTAATGGCTAATACACTGCTGAGTGTCGCGTGGGTGTTGCTCGGTGTGCGATCGGATAGGGCTACATTGCATTGCTTCATCAACATCGTCGTCGTCAAAAGTGCCACTCGCGGGCATCAACTCTAGCGCTGGCGGCCATGAGGCATTGATGACAACTTTTTTTTTTTGCTCTCTATCTCTGTTGGGCGAGCGAGCAAGCTTATGATGTAGAGGCAAAGTCAATGCAAGCTGGTTGGTTAACATGGCTCAGCTAAGACTTGTGTAAGCTCATAATGCTATGTTTATTGCAGCATTCGCGATCGGGGTGGCAACTAACAGTAGATTTATGGTTCTGTGGAGTGTTGAACCTTCTGTCATATTATTCCTCAAGTAATGACCGACCCCACGTGAAATAATATTGGGTTCCGTTTATTGTGATTGATTATTCAAGGGTTCGTAATTTGATGATCGAATTGTTATGTTACGTAAACCAATTTTGATGCTCTCGTGTGAACTATTGAATTTACGAGGGTTGTATCATGAATATCTGGCCTAAATCAGTGATTGGACTGTTAGTATTGAAAAAAAAGTGACAGATTTGTGATTTTTTTTATTCCATTTGTTTTGTTAGGCCCATTTTAGCAATTCAACTGAACAGAGCGTACATTTTTATCTAACGATAATTTTGTTGTATATTACACAGCAGCCTTTTTTGGCGTAAGAGTATTCCTCTCTCTTCGATACACATTCTTGTCTATTACACAGTAGCCATTTAGGCGTGAGAATATTTCTATTGTTCGTTGGACTATACACAGCGGAACTGTTGATATCGAGCTTCCATTGTTGTGTTATTAATAGTACCGTTTACCGATGCAAAAACAAATGACTTCTGCAGAATTCCAGCTCAATGCCTCAAAACGCTCAATGTTTTGATTTTTTGATCATCGAGAATCTTCCAAGAGAAGAGTACATGAATTCTAATTTTTTTTCGTCAATACCAAATTACATTAAACGTCGCATAAATGCATAAAACGTCGAGATCTGGTTTATCGCTGGAGCAACTACGCAACTCCATTTGATAACTTTACGCATGAAAGTCGTTTTAAATGTGACATTCTCAGATGTGTTCAACAGCTATGAGTGTGTCGGCACTTTTTTTTTTTTATTAATTCGTTTATTTTTACAGGCTCAGTTACTTAAGTTTAAAGGAGCCGAATTCTTAAATATAATTTTAAAACTATATATATATAAACATTTTTCTTACATCTATGGTTAGTAAGGTGGAAAACCGATTACTCGCGGTGTACTCGAGTTTAGGAGGGTGACATATTTTTAGGAGAAGGATGGGATATAAGGAAATTGTAACAATGTTGATGAACACTCATTTCATAAATCTATTCGTATATCTATAGTGTATTTACATTTCAACTTATTCTACTATTTATAGCAAGGGGACGAATTACCCGCAAAGGAAGGAAAGGAGGGTATAAGGATGTAGGGACAATCACACACGAAGATCTATAGCTTTAAGAAAAACATATATATGGGACATGTAATCAAGGTCTAACCGAGCCAACACATCTCTCACCGGCACATTGGGCTGTCTCCCTCGGGCCCGAAGGGAGTTTTCTAAATTCGATCTGGCGACCAGATACACCTCGCACGACCAAACAATGTGCTCGATGTCGTGATAACCTTGGCCACAAACGCAGAGATTGCTGCTGGCAAGATTGAAACGAAAGAGTAGTGCATCTAACGAACAGTGATTGGACATGAGTCGGGAGAAGGTGCGAATAAAGTCCCGACTCAAGTCCAGACTTTTGAACCATGGTTTGAGGCTAACCTTAGGGATAATCGAGTGAAACCACCGGCCCAATTCATCTTCATTCCACTTGCGTTGCCAGTTAGCGATGGTATTTTTGCGGACTAAATGTGTCGGCACTTTGTCTTTTGTACCTTTAAAAGATTGAATTGCCTGTTCATAATGGAGACTGCAGCAGAACAGTCAGGACGAAAAACGTGATAAAACGCATAAGGGAGCAAATTAGACGAGATTCGGCAAGATTTGGTCGCTAGCAGAGGAAACTACAGTAAATGCCTGAAAAACGATGCACAGGATCCTCGGAGAGAACCATAGACTTAAATGGTAGAGGAAATAATCAGTATCATGTACCATCGATAACGTATCAAAACCAAGTAAAGAAGCAAAAATCTTTTGGCCTGACACGAAGAATATGGTATTTCGTTTTCAGATGAAAGAGCCTTTCTTCTTCAGTGTGTAAGGGGTGGGACGATCAAAAATTGGATAATTTAAGGTGTAAATTGCAAAAACCTCAACACCCTTCATTTTTGTAGGTGTGTGCGTGTGGAATGATTCTTCAATTTCAATTTTGACGTTCACTTTTCGATTCTCAAGATGGCATCCAAGTTAGGGGAGCAAAAACTGCTTCAAGTGAAAGTTTACTTCTTCTTGATATTTAGTAATCCGGTTGGCGATATCTAGTATCAGTCTATTCATCTCCCTTTCGAAGTTGTTGTCTTGCTGCACCTTGCTAGTCGAATCACCTTCATGCTCGTTCTCGAAAATGTCCGGTGTTATGTCTGAATGTAATACTTTTGATGGCGATCGCCAACTGATTCACGGGTCAGGATTGTCCAAAATAAAAATACTGCAGTAAAACCGCAGACTGGGAATTCATGTCTATGTGATATATTCTTATTTTCATGTGAAATACTAAAATTAGTTTACAAGTTTGGGCTCCTTAATCATAGGAAAGCCTGGAAACTATTTACGAATTTTATAGAGGATTTCTTCGATTTACTTGTGACAACCAACACTTATTTGAAGATCTAACACCTTTTTTTTCATACGGACAGAGACAGATGTTGCGGAGGCCACAAAGATCGGTGCTCCAGGTTCAGCATTTGGTTCTCACAGAAAAACACGGCGGCGGTAGTAAGTTGATGTATGGTACATTGGTGGCTTCTGGAACTGGAACCATGGAGTTTATCGATTCGGCGATGGACACGATGGCTTAATTGATTTTCCTGAGACGTTACCTGCAGTGCCCCGTTCAGAAATTGGGTCTCCCTTGTGATCACTACTTTCAACAGAATAATAACCCGATGCAAACTGACCTCATCCTGCGGGGATACCTGCTCTATAATGACGCAATCAACTCAAAACACCTCCGTAATCACCGGACTTGAACACTATTAAGTATCTATGGTGGGAAATCAAGAACCATCTGAAGAATAAAAATTCAGGGAACAAAGCGGAACTCAAAACGACGATTACGATACAGAAATCTCACCTCGGCGCTTGCAGGAAGTGCTGGACGCTAAAGGGAATACTGGGGGATTGGTTTTTGTTATCCGTTAACATTTCTGAACTAATTTCAATTTTCTTTTTTAGAAAGACTTGAACTGTACATTCATTTTTGTCACGTCTTAATTGGAAATTCTTTGTTTGTATTTTAAGCATGAAGTAGAAATGAGATCATTTTAATTTTTTTCTCATCACTACATGAGAGTAAAATGAATCGAGTTTACTATGAATCTGAATCGCATTTAATTATTTACTTTTTAACCCCGAAACCTCAAAAATAACAAAGCAGCACGAGGTGTATACTCAATTTTGGGATTGACTGTATGTCCTGACTAATGATGCCGGTTGTGATGAAAATATACAGCATTATTCTTGTTCACGGCCGTATCTGGCTTTCATTGGAACGACTCGATTCGATCATTTTCGGAAAAGGTATTCTCATTTTTGTTTGAATCCGTACGACTGAGACTTTTTTCGAACGTAAAAATTTGGATGTGATCAGAGCACTTCACCTTTTCTAAACAATTCGAAACCTAGATCAGTGCAAGGATGTGAGATATCTTGAATAACCGAATTGACAACCGACGTCAACATTTTTTTCACACAACTGAAATTGGACGATTTGTTTGAATGAGCTTCGTGCTTCGAGCGAAATCGAATGGACAGAACTTAGGAACGTGTTTGATTCGAACGAAAACAAAAATATGGATGATAGTCGGAGACTGGCACGATTATGATGGATTTTTGACGTAGGACTAAAGGGTGTGTCACATCAAATTGCATCACGGAAAAAACGCTGTAGAAATTTTATTTTTAAGAATTATATCTTCAGCTTTCGCTTATAATCAGATAAGAGTGTATAGATCACGTTGACCATGCTTCACTGTTAATTTTTCGTAAATTTGGAAATATGTCGTCGAACGAAAAAGAGCGTCGTGAATTAATCCTGTGCACTCATTTCGAGAATCCGGAGTTGTCACATCGGGACATCGGTAAGATGCTGGGAATCGTCCAATCCACGGCCAGCAGAGTACTAAAACGATACTTCGAGAACCTAAACATCGACCGGAAGGTGAAGAACGGCAAAAATGGATGCTCCGTCAGTGAAAAAGATCACAAGCGCGTAGTTAAGCAGTTTAGACGTGATCCGAGAAGTTCGGTTCGGGATGTCGCCAATAAGCTGAATTTGTCAAGTTCATTCGTCCAGCGGACCAAGCAGCGGGAGGGCCTGCGTACATACAAGGTTCAGAAGGCTCCTAACCACGACGAAAGGCAAAACATGGTGGGGAAGACGCGAGCCCGGAAGCTGTACACCGAAATGCTGACGAAGCCGCATTGCCTGGTAATGGACGACGAAACCTACGTCAAAGCGGACTTTCGTCAGCTGCCGGGCCTGTTGTTCTTCTCCGCAGAGGACAAATTCAGCGTTCCGGAGGAGATTCGCAAGCAGAAACTATCCAAGTTTGCCAAAAAGTACATGGTGTGGCAAGCGATCTGCTCTTGCGGAAAGCGGAGCGCCCCCTTCGTGATGACCGGCACGGTAAACGGGCAGGTTTACCTTAAGGAGTGCCTACAGAAGCGCTTACTACCACTATTGAAGCAGCACGAGGGCCCGACCATCTTCTGGCCGGATCTCGCTTCGTGCCACTATTCAAAGGACGTGTTGGAGTGGTACGAAGCCAACGGGGTCACCTTCGTGCCAAAGGAAATGAACCCGCCCAACGCGCCGGAGCTTCGCCCAATAGAGAAATATTGTGCGATTATGAAGCAGGCCCTCCGGAAGAACCCAAAAGTTGTCAAATCGGAGGCGGACTTCAAGAGAAAATGGATTTCTGTTCAAAAAAAACTACAACCTGACGTTGTACAGAACCTTATGGACGGGGTAGAGAGGAAGGTGCGAGTATACGGGCTTGGGCTCGAAGTATGAATAAAAATAAAATGCCAAAAGTTGTTCAATAGTTTTTATTTTACTGTCTAAAATTTTCAAAAGGATCGGTCTACTGGGCGAATTTCTACAGCTTTTTTTCCGTGATGCAATTTGATGTGACACACCTTTTACGTCTAACCGTTCAATATAGGGACCTATTTCAATATTTCAGTGTGAAAAAGTGTTCAGTTTTTGAACGCTAGTACCACCTCAATTAATGAATGGATTTTGGTTCCAACTAGACACATTGATAGAAAATATCCTCAGCAATTGTTTATATGCTACACATTACGGGTTCTCAGCTCATATAAAGTTAAAATTGATGAAACATTGGAAGAAAGAATTCCCTACTTTCCCATACATTTTGTCTGCGCTCCCGCAGCGAACAGCTATTCATCACAAACAACCAAGGGTACGGGCGAAACGTATGGACAAGGTGAACGTGGGGGACAAAAAAGAGATTATAAATAAATATAGGCTACAACGTTAACTTTATGGCTATATAAAGAGAGCGATGGTGGTGCTTGGGCACATTCTATCATCGGACGCCAAGCAGGAAAGACGCTATCTTGAGATTGGTTTTGAGCATAAGAGATATCGCTGCATTTGCAGGGGATAAATGCGATGCGATACCGCAAGACGGAGAGACAGGAGTTTCTATGCGATGTGGAGCAGGAGAGCTTATCGAAGTGTGTTTAAAGCGTTGGAAGCGTCGCGCCGAGTGAAGGAGAGGCTAATCGCGCTCGATTTGATTGAATGCTGGAATTTTAAACGGTTTTATTTAGCTGTGACATGTTTGTATGTAACACGCTTGTCTATAGCGCTGTACCACATTATTTGAAATTTGACCCCCTTCCTGTTGACCGATGATCCGAAATTTGGAACACACCTTTATCTCTGCAATCATTATAAAACTGCGTATTTCATTATCTTGAAAATCCAAGATGGCGGCCGCTACAAAATGGCGGATACATATTTTCTCAAAGCACAAAAAAGCAAAAAAAATTACAAATCAATATGGGTATCAAATGAATGACTTGACTAGTAGAGCACAGTTATTCATGAGGAAGGCAAAACCAAATTTTATCACGATACCAGATAATTCCTATTACGATATGCTTGCCATTGTGTGTGTGCGTTGCCGGCTGAACAATAACCCCTACAACATTGGCACCGCGTTTGAGTGTTTAGATTCAAATACGAAACAATTTGTCGTGTGCTGAGGTTGGTAATTCTTGAATCTGTGCTCCATGATATTCGAATAATGGACACCCCTTGGTGTAGTCCTACGTCTCTCCGGTTATGTCCCCAACATTACCCACCCGTCTTTTCTTCCAAGAATTAAGTACGTTTTTTATGCTATTTCGCTGTTTCGGGTCAATCATGAAGTGTAAAGGATGGAATGATCAAGATTTGGTCATATTAAATTAGAAATTCGATTTTGATGTTTGCTATAACGTGATGGTGGTGCCCAAATAAACCCTCTCCCAAACCCCCAGAGTATTGACCCTAGAGATACTTTGGACCATCGACAAGCAGAACTGGAATAAGACACAATCAACGCTGGAAAGCGAAAGATAGCTCAAAGCAAATTAGTGTTCTGCGGCGAACAAAATCGCCGATTTACAAAAATTAATAGCGGATGTTAAGTAGAAGATATAGCTGTTCGAATTTGGCAAAGCGGAAGCGTAGATGAATATTTTTCATTTGTTTGATATTGATTGAACAATTGAAGAAAAAATACGATGACACATTGATTTCCATGTCCAGGGACAGAGATGGAATGTGTTAACTTTTTTTTACTGACATTGACATTGAAATTTCTGTTTGATCCGTGCTGGTCCCTGCATGTCCCTGAGCTTCCGCGGCCGAGTGCCAGCCTACTTGATCGCTATGCCCGTGTTGTCAGAACTGGGCATGCCATACATCTTCTTCTCCGAAAAAAAACCTGAAAAAAGACTAAAAGAAGAAATACATGTGGATTTTGTTTCAGTGTATTTTTCTCCACATAAATCATTTTAACCACCTTTGGGATTTATTAGATAATTGATGACGTTTATCTAACAAAATATCGAGTCAAGTTCTGTTCTCCATACGGCTGTCCCTAGCACGTATTTGTTCTGCGCGGTCGTTCGGATCCGAAAATAATTTTACTTCCAGTTTTACACAGCACGGTCGGTCCCGATCCGCATTTCTTTCCATTTTCTTCTGTATCCATACGGTAGTCCCGAGCCGTATCCGTTTGTGCGGTCGTCTCGATCCGCGCTTATCCAATTTAACTATACAGTTTCATCGCACGGTCGTCCCGATTCGTACTTATTTAAAAAAAATTATCTATTTTTACCTTGCTATATTTTAATAAATGCACTTCGGAAACGTGCAATTTCAGTGTCACTTGATTCTCACGCAGAGCCCCTGAAAATATTTCGGTTCAAGGCAGTTTTCGATTGCCCGTTCAATTCACGCTTCTGGCAGGATCGCCAAATTGTGTGTCCCTGAGCTGCCCGAGGTCGAACAGTGACTGCCTGCTGATAAGATGGTTGAAAATGTGCTGAGTGCCAGCCCACTTGATCGCTAAACTGACGATCAGTGTTGCCACACGTACAGATTTATCTGGAAAGGTATAGATTTTTTCGTTATGTTTGGTACAGATTCTGTACGGCACAGGGTACAGATTTCCGTCAAAAAGTACAGATTTTTTCCACGCGTGAACTTTCTTACATTAGAATAAAGCAAGATTATGGTACATGACGACTTTTACGCTGCAGTATCGCTGCTGATCATAAAAGTATTTATAATGCAATAATTGATCAGTTTTAGATCCCCCGCAGTCTGCAGCCAATTTTACGGCTGATAGTTTGATCCTTCTCGCGTTACGTGATTTGAGCACGGCGCCTTAATGAAAGACCCGTTATAAAAGATTACAAAAATATTCTTAAAACGTTTCCTTGTAATTGAAGCTACACGAGATAAAACACTATTATATCTCGACGGGAGAAAACCATGGACCGATCTCGAACCGGATCGTAGGGCGCGTGGGTTATTGGCGACCTCACGGTGCCAAACCACAAATTGGTCCACACAGCACCCTTCTCGAGGTGCATAACAACCAACGCGCTGGGCTTCTGACAAGCCACAATTTTAGCTGTTGCAGTTTGTTTCAAAAAATCATTTTCACATTTCGATGTAAGCCCACGCAAACGTGTGTGAGACGAGTATTCAGATTTGGTTCGGACTCGACCGGCAGCAAAATACAAAAATAAATAAAAGAAACTTATCGTGGTTTTATGAAATAAACTTGAAATGTTTCGCGTCGCGTAGTGCCAGCCTTTGTGTTGCCCGGCGTTGTGCGCGGTTCGTACGTAGGTGTTCCCTCGAAAACCACGGTTCCTTGCATCCCCTTCCCGATAAAAAAAAACGAACGCGACGAGAGTGGCCGCAGTTTGTGATGAATACATACACACGCATCTGCATAGTTATGGGTGCTTTAGTATCCCCAGAAAGCGACCAATAATAATAAAAGAAACGCAAGGCACGGAGGTGAAATGATGAATGTGACAGTAAACTACATTGTTATTGTACGTGTCCCAATAATAACCGGTCGACGGGTTTGTGGAGGGTTGGGGAAGGTTTGAACTTTCTGTTATCCTCTATCCTCTCACCGGAGGTGTGATAGGGAGCGACAGTTTTATGATTGAGTTGTATCGATAACAGATTCCTAGATGGCGATGGATTATAACAGAACCGACATGGTCATGGGTAACCCTTACAAGTCGATTGATCAAGATGATGTAAGGGCTTCAAATGCATCTTAGTTGATTTCATCTCATCCACCCGAAGGCGAATCATGACTTTATAACTGGGGTGAATTGGGAAAATTTGTTAGGTCGTAAACTTGTGTTATATGGCCCCCTAATGATGGTTCTAGATGGACGTGTGAATTTACGACGTATTATGAGGTGGAATAGTTTATTATGAGACCGGAGAAGTGTGTGTAACACACTGAATTGATTAAATTTTTTGGTTAATCCGTTTTGATGTTTGATTACTTTGAAACACAGAAAACCATTTGATGACAAACGCTCCAGGTGATCCGGCAAATCACCGATTAGTCGATGGTTTAATGGCCATTTAACAAAGTACCCTCCACAAACCGCTGAAGTCACTACAGATGGTGAGCTATAATTACCTTGATTGATGCCTCGAACTAACGATGACATTACTACCTCGACGGTGAGAATTAGCTGACGCCATAAGTCGCGGAGGTGGTCTCTGGCGTGACAACCGGTTCTCCCGGTGGTGCCAATCTTTGGCCATGTTTCTTTCCCGGACAAAATTAATCATCAATCAACGCCTCCGCAGCCACAATTGAAAACCCACCGCGCTAACGAATTCTGTTGTCTTCTCCTCTGTCACGCTATATGTTGTTTCACTTCAAACACAGATCACTCTCACATGTTAATGCACTCATGTGTTATTTCCATAATGAGTTTCGTTACACTTATTTTTTCATTTCACACCCACGAATCGATAGCTGTTAATGATATTTTTATGTAACGCCACTCCGTTGTTAATCGAAACATAAAAAACGATACGCCGATATTATCGTTGGGAAATGCACCAATAGATTCCACTCCATTGACAATGCCGTACCAGCAAACCACATAAAGAGCATGACCACAAAACAATTGGCAACGGACACTTTGCCACTTGCTTCCTCTTGCGGCGAGAGTACTTCCTCTCATTTATTACCCTTCATAAAATATCCCATTTAATGCACTAATCGAACTATGCTTTCGTCACATCATTAACACATTTTCGCGCATATCAGCATATCGCACGCGGGCTACACTCCCAAAAAACACCACGAAATCGCGTTTCGGGCTTCCAGATGGTCGCGTTCGAACGGCGCATTAGCGACTGACTCAACAGCAGCTCTTGCTCTGGGTTTGCGATGGGTCTAAAGTTTGTTTTTCCTCCTCTGTACCCTTGTTCGTCTCCGTGGTCGTCGTCATGTTTATCGTGTGGGTTTGGGGTTGGCTCCGATGATGGTTTCCCTCAGTGCCTTCCAAACAACAGCGATTCTCTCTTTTTTTCCAGGGTTTGTTGATTTTCTCTCTGTTTCCATTCGAAAAAAAGAGCGTCAATCCATTTCGTTCCGTCGCTGAGCTGAGTCCGTCCACCCACTAGCCGTGTGGACAGGTTTTCGTACCCACGTGCGCCACACTTCACCAAGCCACTCGCGCTTGGTCCACTCCCGTATAATTGCGAATAAACAACACACAACTGAATATCGAGCTGAAGTTCCGTGGAGACGACCACGCACGTGTTACCGTTGTTTGTGTTGGGCTCTCTTGGGTTTCCCTGCAAGCACCCATATGCGGTGTTGCATGTTTTCCCCGGTCACCTTTATTCTATGGGATCTGTTGAATGTCCAGGGTTTACTTCAAAATAATTGAGTTAGGCGTATTTCTTAGTGTTTCTACAGTTCACAGAACATACTCGTATATGTTTTACCATAATTTTTTGGCAGCACTGGTATGCCTAGGGATGAAATCGAACATTACATATCAGCATTATCATATAGAGAAGATAGGTATAATATGCACCTACCCGGCAAATTGCCCACTTTTGCCCACAAGATTATAAACAGGGATGTGGAGTTGGAGAAAAGATTCTCGATTCCGACTCTGATTCCGACTCCTGTTGAAAAAATGAATAAATTCGAAGCCAGGTATTTCATAAGGATTTTTTTTAAAATTTATTGCATCCCACAACTACACTGCCCATGTTTGTATAGGAGACGTAAACGACAAAATGAACAAAATCGACTTTTTCGCTGTTACGCATTCTACACAACGTAATACGTATGCTCAACATGCGAACAAACAATTTTTTGTTCGTAAACATTTGAGCAGTTTTGAAAAAACGTTTCCGAAAAATCACTGTTTGTCCGCATAACAGACGTAGTTCCATACAGCTTTCATACATCGTTCGAAAATCAACAATTACCAGTATTATGTGCTACAAGCTAAATTTATATTAGAATCACATTTTTTGTAGAGTTCAAACATGTCTTCTATGATAGTATCTTATCACTTTGCGTTTCCTAATAAATGAATTTAAGAAACCATTGAAACGCTGCTCATATAATTACTATTCTCTGTTCACTGCGCTGCGATGAACGTAGAGAAGTAATTTGGTTTTTTATGTTGTAACGACTTAAATTTCTGCATTTGAATTTTCAAATAGGAAACAATCAAATCAGTAGTAGAATATACAGTCAACTCTCCCTCACTCGATGTTCTGTAACTCGATATGTTCTCTAACTCGATGAATTTCATGGCACCCTCGATTTTACAAGTATTTTCCTTTCCATACCCAGTTCCAAACATAATCGAGCAATCATTGGCCCGATATCGACCGAAACGAAGTAATATGCTACAAAAGTGCTGGAATCTACTTCCGCCTTGCCCCCGCAGGCAGCACTGTCTATAGTTGAACTATAATTGTATGCATTTTTTTTTGTACTGAGCGAAACGGCATCACTGTAGAGATTGCTTTTTCTCTTTCTCTCAAAACTGTCATTCAAAACATAACAGAGAATGACTCGAGAGCTAAATTTTGTAAGTAAGGATAATTTTGGTGTTCAATTATAAAATGAGGGGCTTAGAATGAAAGGGGTGTAAGTGATTTGATCGAATTCTCTACATCAACTTTCTCTTTTGGTCATAACTTAGCTGCAAATACATTCGCAACTGTATTTGACAATGCGGAAGCTAGGTCAGAACCTCATCTATCGGATTCTATAGCAAACTCAAATTGGAACGTTTTTGCAGTTGAGTTATTAACAAAAGAAAAAGTTGATGAAGAGAAATCGATCAAGTCACTTACACCCCTTGCATTCTAAGCCCCTCAAATATAAATGATGTTTCCTTGAATTAATTTCAGAAACAAATCCAACAACACGGAGACAAAATACAGGCGAATTTGTGGTGAACGCAGCTAGTTTTTGTTGATATTATATATCGCGTCAAAGGAAGGAAAGCAGCAGCAACAGCAGAAATGTATAAATGAAAATGAAAAAATAGCTGAATGGAATGAAAACGGAGTTTGCAGCTTCGGTAAAATATTGTTTTTGGGATCAGACCAAAGCGCTCATCTCACCATAATCACCAACAACAACTTCAACACGAACGTAACCAAGTTGAATAACCGTAAGTATGACTGGTTTTAATTTTTACTTATGATATAAATTTCGATCTCTTAATTTCATTTCAGAAAAAAAAAACTCATCCATCTCAGCTGTCATGATTGCCCACGAAGTTAGGTGTGTCTGCTAGAGGGAACGAAAGCGACAAAAATGATTGAGCCGACTGCGATTCCGATGAAAAAATTGGTAGCCTTCGGGAGTTTACTGATGACCGTATAATCGCTGCGAATAGTATACGCCAAATTATTATAAAGAAATATAGCCATAAAAACGGTTGAGCAGTACTGCAATCGGTCGACGCGGTGCCAGATTGGCACAGGTTTGGCTCGAAATTGGTTGTCGAATACGAAGGGTAGGTCGACAAAATCGTTGCAAAATGGCACGATATCGGTACCGTTGTCGACACCATCTGGTCGGACCAATCCGGCACAACAATGTAGAGTGGGTAACTCGATGCCTCCCTTACTCGATGGGTTTTGATTCATTTTTCCAAGGATTTTCACCTCCCTAACTCGCGTGATTTTTGCGTACATGTTTTTGTGCGTTATTAACTCTGATTTCAATTGCTCTTGAAAGTGAAGACGAAGTGTTCGTGTCATCAAGAAATTTCTTGTATGGAAAACCCCGAAAAACCTTTCGAACAATTAAAGCGCTAACCATTGCGCAACGTTTGAGCATCATCGAGCAGGTCAAAAAGTATGGACGGAAGGGGTCTGAAGCTGCACAAGATTTCAGTATTGCACAAAGTACGGTATCAACACTATTCAAGCAGAAGAAAAAATAGAATCGGAATGGAAAATTGAATCTAGACCAAAAGCATATAAGGTTGGTCAAAAAGCTGGAGCGGTCAATGGAATTTTTGTTTTATCAAGCCTGAGAGAATAATTTAGATCTCTCAGGTTCTATTCTTCGGGATATGGCTTGCGAATTTGTCCAGAAACTGGGAATTTTCAACTTTAAAGCACAGCCAACATGAACGGAAGCGATAAACTACCGTTGCTGGTCAACGGAAAGAGTAAAAACCCACGATGTTTCAGAAAGAAGAAGCCATTACCAGTGATATACGAGAGCAACACCAAGGCCTGGATGGCCTTAATGCTTTTTGAGAAATGGATCAATGTTGATAGTGATATTTCGCTGGCATAATTAATGCGTCGTGAGCTTGCTGATGTCGACAGTACAGCACCGTTCGATTGCTCAACGTCCTTCAATGATTAGTGCGAAAAGGGCCAAAATGTGATTTGCTGTGATCTGATGCCAGATACCGACATATTGAAAAGTTTTGAAAAAGCTGGGAAACACGCTGAAGATAGTAGTCCTATAGAGTTTGAGAATATTCAGGCAGGTTCAGATGATTCTGTCGAAATCACTCCTTCGAACGTTAAATCACATCTGAAGGATATGTCCGGAATATTGAAATCAACTAAAAATATTCCTGTGAAACTATTTGAACATTTCTTTGTGATTGAACAGTTCTTGTGCGGTCGCTACAATTTAGTTAAAATAACATACTTAATCAATATTTGTCAACCTAGTTCCTTATGCAAGTCGGAATCGATTATATTTGATTCGATTATATAATATTTAAGACTCGATTATATACAGTTTTTATAATTCAAATATGAATAATTTCAAGAAAAAAATTAACCCTTCAACATTAAAGTGAAATTTAAATGCCTTTAATACGAACAGGGGGTTAAAAATAGCGATTTTTGAAAATTTTGATTGGATTTTTATCAGGAATTGTTTATATCGATATTGCAGCGAATTAAGAAAGATAGAAGTTTGGCGTCAAAGAACAAATTATAGAGTGGTTAGGAATCTTTAATTTGATTGATAGAAACAATCGAGTTTAGTGTGATTTTTTGGGATAAAATCAATAATTACATATTTAAAAAAATTCTAACTTTAAAATTTTCCACTTCCAAAATGTAAAATCACATTCACTAATCCAGTCATTTAGATGTTCCACTACTATATCCTATACTAAATTTTCTCATCTTTCGAATGAAAGCAACAGAATCGGTTTACGTAGCGTACTTTTCAATTTAGAGCCAGTTTGAGGCAACAGAGTCCGAAACAAAAAAAAAAGTTCTATAACTCTGTTATCGTTGAAATTCGAACATATGCGTAGTACAATTTTTTCCGTGAAATATAACCGTTTATCAAACCCCCTGAGAGATTCTGGATTTTTTTTTATGTGAGAAAGGTGTTTAATAAAAAAAAATGAATAAATGTTCTGTATCTCGATACCTCCCTAACTCGATGGTCCCCTTGGATATCGAGTTAGGGAGAGTTGACTGTATATAATATTGGTTCTTGGCATTATCACTCATCAAATTCGACATCGAATAATGCAACGTACTCAACATTTACTCATAACGTTAGTGTAAGTAAGAAAAATCAGACTTTAAATAATCAGTCAGTTTAATTCACTTATTTTTATAATAATCAGTTACATAAATGAACAGCCTATTTTATCATGGTATCCAGCCGAAGATATGATTTAGACAGCTGTTTTATAGAAATTTTATTGCAAATTTCTGCTGTTTAATTTACTTTGCGAACATCTATTTTGAATACTTAACCTGTTGCGAATCGATGAAGTAATCGTGAGCAGGACAATGATTTCTGACTGCTTTATTTTTGATGAGCTTCAAAACTATAATTTAACATTGTATAATACTAATGTGGTTTAAGGTTAAGTACTGCTAATAACTTACAATTCAGTGGATATAGTAGATATGCACCGAAGTACTCCTCTCTATCTTATTAGCATTTATCGAATGCCGGTTATGGTTCTAACAATTAACAAAAGTGTTTCGCAAGTCTTTACCCAGCATACCGTTTGAAAGATTGCTCTCGGAGTTGACGTGCTTTTGCGAAATTTGTGTCGGCCTCCTCTGATCGAAAAGGATCTTTCGTCAAGGTTATTGTTTTCTCGGCTGCTGTGGCAACATAACCCAAGTTCAATAAAACACATCGATATTTTCTTAAACTTATTCCATTTTTTATTCTTTATTTGCTAATCTAATACAACTGATATTAGAATTTTAATCTATTTGAGTTTCTAGCAAATTAATCCAACTGCCATGTTTGTCTATCGGTATTAGAGCCAAAACTTTTTAAATTATAAAATCCTTTTGTGATTTTTGTAGCTGAAGCTGGTCAATGAAATTGAATGAAGACTTAAAACATCTTTCAGTTGTTTTTTTTTGTCAATATCTTCAATTTCTTCATGTGATGGTTAGTCCATTGGAATTTCTTCCAAACCTATTAGATTTTATTCGAAAACAACTGAAACTATCGGCGGAGACGTTTTGACTACTATCGGAAAGGTAAATGCTAACACTACAGACAAAGCAACCTGGTGATCACGTCTAGTTATAAACGATTACATTTCCATATTTCACGATTCACTTCTGTTTTGCTCCGCAGGTTTACTGTTTTGCTTGTCGCAGGTACAACCACACGTTTGTCTTGTATGAATGTCGTAACGCATCACAACAAGACCCAAATTTTATTTAATTTTGTATGTCTGCAGTGGGTCAAGAAGTGGTGACTGAATGCAGATTTAATAATCGCGACGTCTCTGGTTCGAATCTCGATGTTGCTTTTCATTTTTTTTACTTTGCACTTGGTTCATGTCGGAAAATAGAAAAATGTCTCCAAATTGACGAATATACGTTAGATTTTCTGGTTGAAATGATGGCGCAGCGAATTAAATGATGATGTTTTGTTTTTTTGGTATTGGTTTGATTTGTTTTGAAAAATCTGAAATTTTCTGAAAATTTCTCGGATTCAAGTATTCTTTCTACGCTGAAAAGGTTTGAAAATCATCATTTTACATTGTTTCATTCATAACATATGACGAACGATTCGATACAAGTATTATAATTTACATTTTTCACTACACTGAGATTAATAGTTAGTAAATACGACGAATTTTTTGGTACATGTTACCTATTCTCTAGTCATTTTCTACCCTACTAATCATTGGTACATATTACGAAAGAAAAATGGTAGGCACGAACGTCAAACAAACTTCGATTTGTTGGTCCAACATTGGTGCAATAACAGTGAAAATTTTGCTTCTCATTTGGGAGAGATAATCATCAGGGATAGTAAAAATGTTTTTTAATAATTATTTTTAATTTAAAAAATTCTATTTGATTACATTTAACTTCACATACTTAGAATACTCTTCCTGCTGCATCGCTCTAGTTTGCATTATTTAGGGAGTGTCGGTAGCACCAGCACGTTTCATCCGCATTTTGTTCTCTCGTGTCTCTATGAAGAAAAGAAATACATATGTTAATAATATTAAATATGTATATATGTAATGAAACGTAACATCAACAAAATGCTTACCTCCGAATCGCTTCATCTCCAAAATAGAAATGGCGATTGCAAAGTGCGCACATCACAGATGTTAGGAATGACAAAAAAACAAAGTTACTAATGGTATGAAGTAAAATCTACGAATCTCTGGTAGGAACGTTCATTGCGTCTGACATCGCTTTTACGCAATTTTGGTAATATTTACAAAACATTTGTATATTTTACCAATGTTTTGGCTACTAAAGATTTGGTAGCTGCTTTTACTAAACTATTTCTCCAGTGTAGGTAAATGATGGATGGTATTTGTTGCGCTTCAAATATTGCAGATCCTTCTTGTGTCGGTCGAAAGGAAGCCCCTGCATAATCAATGGTATCAACCAACTTGATATTATATCAATTGCATCGTCATTATTCACAGTTTGAGCATCTGAAAAATGTCCGGAAGTCAGTACTCATAACCTATATTCACTATCAAACATAAACATTTCGAAGATTATCTATGACTTTGGTCCAAAATCGTGTTGAGACCATTGTAAATAGATAAATATATAATTTTCTTACCATTTACTGATGACATTTAATGGCTAAAATGATTTCAAATATAAATTAATCAAAATAATCACGACCGAATCTCGCTGTTCAGTGCGTAAAATAAACAAACACCCTCACTTTTGTAGTTCTGAGCTCTAATGTAGATGTCGCATAAGCTGATTCAGCTTTGCGTAAATTCGTCAATTAATTTCTATTGGCGATCAAACGTACAAATCTACACCTAGGAGGCGCTGCGGTGAAAGTGATGATGGTTTTAAATTTTGCCATGTGAGCTTATGGAAGTTTTGTAGTTCTTTCCATAAATTACAATGTTATAATCATAAAAGATTATTTGATTGCGATGAGTTTGTAAGAAATTTAATTCTGCGCAATTTTGTATATATCATGTTATTTATTTACCTCTTTCAGTAGTGAAAACTATAAAAATGTTGACAATGGTTGAATTAAAGAAGGAAATTCGAGAGCACAATCAAACACAAGTAGAAAAATGTACGATTCCTGCATGTGAAAATTACCTTGGAGAGCCCGGAAGTAAAATATCCGTGATTTGTTTTTGAGTTTTAGGTTACATTAGCATCATTTTCTTAGTTCAAAAACAAAATCCAGATGTCTCACCGATCGTTTACGTTTTGTGTTAGATCGCCAATTAAAATTCATTTTAACCATTAAATGTCGTAAGTAAATGGTAAGAAAGGTATATTTGTGTATACACCCAAAGTTAATTTTTAGCACATTTTCTGGCATCCCGATTTACATTACATTAAATGAGCTGAAAGATAACATAAAATGTTCTACTCCCCAATACAAGTATATCATTTGTATAATGTATATGCTAGAGCCAATTTGAGGGAGCGAAACAGGAGACACATTTAAATGAAAGCTTTTCGTATAGTTTGCCAAATACACGGCCCACACACAAAAAGATATATTCTCGTTCATGTTCTTCTTTATCAGCTTAGAAAACACCTTCCAACTTCATTTTATGATGAGGTGTAATATTATCAAGCTCCTTTATAATAGCACTGGCAGCTATATGGATAGCGTGGTCGCGTTAAGTAACTTTGCATTCCAGCCGGCCTTGGTCGATCCCCATTGACGACGTCGAATGGACTTTTCTTTTTTGCACAATCCCAAATGGAAAAGGGAAAAGAAAACAGAAAGAGATGTCTGCACGCATACATACAAACCATTTTTAAGCTTCAAAATAGCTCATTATTTGCTCATTTGACTCTCATGACCAGGAAATGGCATCTTTTCTGCCAAAGATGACATGTTTTCTGCCAACGCTAGTTTGGGTGTACTTATATTGGTTTCAACACGCACACGCGTCGTAGATAGTCTTTGAAATTTTTAAGTTTGATAATGCATATAGGATATGATTACAAATTTTCGGACATTTTCCAGAAGCTCATACTGTAGATAATGGGGATGAAATCGACATCAGGGATCCGACATAGGTATTCACAAAATTCAATGGCTTGAATATATTAATTGAGGGGCTTAGTACGCAAGCGGTGTAAGTGATTTGATCGATTTCTCTTCATCAACTTTTTCTTTCGTGAATAACTCTGCGCACAAAAACGTTCCAATTTGATTTTGCCATAGAAACCGATAATTGAGGTTCTGACCTATCGTCCACATTGTCAAATAAGCTGGGAATGTGTTTGCAGTTAAGTTATGATCAAAAGAGAAAGTCGATAAAGAGAAATCGATCAAGGCACTTGCACCCCTTGCATTCTAGGCCCCATAATTTATATTTAATACGACATACCGAGACACCACTCAGTGTCGCATTGGAGGCGATTTAGACCTGTTATTGAACATTGGCGATGAGAGTGGCAAGTGTCGAAGTCTGGTGGCGACTTCTAATGTGGGACATAATTTGGCCCTCAAATCCGATGTTTACAAAAATGTCCAATTAGAGATAAAAATGTCCAATTAAGCGTGTCGCATTAAATGTAACTTACTGTATTTAAATATGTCTTTTCAACTGGCATCCCTGCGTCCAACCGAGACAGTGGCATCTGATAGTCACACATAACATTAAGAAGCTTATGTCAACTGGCGGTAAGCAACACAATTAATAGGAGCTTATGCCGAAGAAATGTTAAGCCTTTCTTTGAAACCTCAACACTATACATAAGTATAAGTTCAGTCGAGTAATCTTTCGAAAATGTAGTTTCAGAGAAGCAATGTGCTTAATTAAAATTAGAAATGGTGATTTTTATTCCTATACAACCTGATTTTCCCCTAAACCTGCATCATCTTGCCGCTTCCTAAGAAAAGTTTATAACTTGTACACAATGTTGCGTCCATTGCGGAGAAAGCTCATATGTGAAAGCTTCAAGCACATTTTCGTTTAGAGATGTTTAATCGACTCTTTCAATATCGGTTTATTAAATGAAAATAAATAGGTAACCGTCAATATATGGCAAAGATAAAGTGCGATATACATACAACGTGCCCTCAATTATTAATTTCGACAAATCTTACTGGTCAATTGGAAAAAATGGTATTACGACCCTTTACGTTGACTTTACATAGACGTTACGTTGTATGTGTGTCGCACTTAATGCCGCATGATAAATATCATGATAGTGAAAGTATTGATACATGTGCTAATTGCAATCAATATTTTTCTACCCTAGCCCATATATCAGGTCAAGCGTTCGAAAAATCGAACAGCAACATTCAAAATTTTTCATTGGCTTGGAAAGCAACCATATGGTAAGGATTTGAGTTCTGGTGATAGCTAAGTTTACCACCACTACCACTTACTATCAAGTTCATTTTGTATAGCTTATTTGGGCAATAAATTCGGCTTAAAGCGTCCCATAGACGTTCAATATTATTGATCAATAATATTGAATATTTTGGTTTGTGCAATATAATTGATCGTATAGGTGCAATATTGAAGCACCTAGACCAGGGACTCTCAAACTATTTTGGGCAAGAGACCCCTTTACCAAAACGAAGTGATACCATCGACCCCCAAAAACTTTGTTGTTGGTTAAGTGAGTAAACTTGACATCATTTTCTCTTCAATAAACAGACATAAAATTCAGAAAATATCAAGTGTAATTAATAATTATTAATACAAGTTTCAAAATTAAAACGTTCCACTAAAATATTAGTCATTCTTATAACAACTTGGTGGACGTAGCACAGCTTATACAGTATCTTGTAGAACCCTGGGGTCGATATCGACCACTTTGAGAACCTATACGAATAATTATATATATTGCGCCATAATATTGAACGTTTATGGTCCGCTTAAAGCAACTATTTGCGGAAAGTACATGACCTAACATAACCTAATAAAAAATGATTGGGTTATATCTATGATATAATCGCAAGGTTGACGTGGGACAATTTGGCTTAGCAATCATTTGTTTGTATTGATTGAATGAAACAATTTCCGAATTTAATTGAATTCAATATATTTGCTTTGTGAGTAAAATGATTGAATAAATGCCATGTAAGGTCAATTCATGCATTGTGATAGATTATGTTCTTATTATTATTTTATTTTACATTTCCCTCTGAAGTTTGCATCTCTCAAGTGTACGTACTTCTCGAACCGCGAATTTGCTTGAATTGATGAATTTCAGGCACTCAGTTTCGATTTTGACATGACATGTGACAAATGGTTATCAACATTTTGCCTAATCATCGAATGGTATGCGTAGAAATTCAGTGAGCAGAGGATATGAAGGCCTTCAATGCAATCTTGAATAACCGAGTCAACGCTTTTGTAATCCGTGTTAGGAAAACACTTTTGACGTAGGACTACGTCTTTCATTTCTATACCGGGGTGTAAAATCAAAGTTTCGAAAACGAAAGCGTTACGCCGGAGACCGAGATTTTGAGCGTTAATAGCTCTTAAACAACTGAACGAAATGGTATGATGAACACTTCATTCGAAAGATAAAATGTCTACGCGTCATATACTTGTTACTTTTTCATCCAAAAACTTGTTTCAATAGCCTTAAAATTGCTTTCAAAATAGGCTATTGAAATCACCAATCGGTATATAAGCGAGCGCCGCTCGTAAACCCACTCAGTTATAATTGAACAGCGACTGGAGCATGTTGTCGCTGTTGTGATGAAGGTCACTTCGTTTATCATGAAAGCGCTGATGAACGGTGTTACCAAGAGCCTGTTTGTACACCTTAGGCCAGAAGGGAATCCATCAGGAGTGATGCCACGGTTCCGCTTGAAACATCGGAGCAGCCGACACACACACATACACGCGCGGAATCCTCGTTGCTATCATCGTTGCTGAAAAATAATCTGCCAGTTCCCCTGGGAATTGAAAAATACATTCATGCGAAAGAGTTTATTTTAATGTTTTCTATCCATATAACACAGCGACCAAATATTTTTCAATCAAGTGCTATTAACAGGTGGTTATCGAGTTAGCAATAACCACTGGAGGGCTGGAAAGAACTTATCATTGCTGAAAAATAATCTGCCAGTTCCCCTGGGAATTGAAAAATACATTCATGTGAAAGAGTTTATTTTAATGTTTTCTATCCGTGTAACACTGCGACCAAATATTTTTCAATCAAATGCTACTAACAGGTGGTTATCGAGTTAGTATTAACCACTGGTGGGTTTCGAGTATCGAGGAAAATCTGAAAAGAATTAATTGTTGCTGAAAAATACTCTGCCAGTTCCCCTGGGAATTGAAAAATACATTGAAGCGAAATAGTTTATTCTAATGTTTTCTATCCATATAACACTGCAATCAAATACATTTGGTTTTGTGATTTTTCAATCAATCGCAATTAACAGGAAAGCTTCTGAACGATATTTTATAGCTGTTACACAGATACGATCCGTTGTTGATGAAATCCACGGGAAAGAGAGCTTGAAAAGGGTGACACGCAAGGGAAATAAAAGTGACGTAGAAAAGACATACGTTCCTCAAGATGAATACAATATTCAGATGAACACTTGTCTATTGAATGAACATCATGCCGAGGGGTGTATACAGATGTACGAGAATAGAGGTATATATTTGGACATATTATTTCGAAATATCACTTAACATACTCCACCCCCACCAACGTCTTCTTCAATTGGTAGAGGGCAAAGCTTACTTATCGATCTTTTGATTTCACCTTTTGCCGTAATCAGAGTAGCTACACGAATGTGCTTGTCCGGTCCAGGATGAAGTTTGAGCACTCGTCCCGTAATCCAAGTATTCGCTGGTAACGCGTCGTCTTTTACTAGACACAGTTGTCCAAGCAATAAGTCCGGTTGTTTCGAAGACCACTTTTTTGTCCGCTGTTGAAGGTTGTTGAGATATTCAACTCTCCATCTATTTCAGAAGAGCTGAAGATTTTTCTGCACTTCTTCATATCTTGTCAATCGGGTTGACGATGTCTCACAAAAAAGTTTATCGGGGATGGCTGTAATTGGTCCGCCAACTAGAAAGTGACCTGGTGTCAATGGATTAGGATCGCGTGCATCCGTAGATAATGGAGAAATAGGTCTTGAGTTTAGACATCCTTCGATTTGTTTAAGTAGCGTTAGCATCTCCTCATATGTGGGTGTCTCCGCCCAGAGGGGTATCTGAGTGGAGTTCCGATGAGTTGATTGTAGTTTAGAGTTGAGTAGTACTGATCGATGAGTTTATTGTGACTGACCCTGTTCTGTACATTTCTTGCCCTATTTATACCATTGGCATAGTCATTTGAATAGCGCAGTTGTTGTATGGGTTGCGTCTAGAATATTCGCCATAACAATTGAGCTTTGATTCTTATAGCAATATTGTTTCTGTCAAACTAAGTGTTATTGTGATTATTGTGTGTTGTACAAATAATGTTTTATGTTTTGTTCCCGATGAAAAGGTGAGTATCGATTAATAAACAAATATGTAGATGCGTTAATTATTATTCTTTTCCAGTTGCGGATTCAGGATGAGTGTTGATTTAAATGTGTTTAGTGTTTTAGTGTTAAATGGTGTTTGTTGTTTTGTAACTTTAAAGTTTTGTTTAGATTTAAATAAAGTGTTGAAAATTACATTGTGTATTTTCCTTTGATGTGGTCCGGGCCGCGACATTCCGCCCATCAAAATTGGGTATCAATTTTCTTGATTTCTGATACGTTGATGAGTATTTGTAATAGGTTTGATGTCCGTTTCATGTTCGCTGATAGGGTATTTTGGTATTTTCCATGCTCGATATTTGCCGCCCACCATGCAGGATTAGGAAGTTGATCCTTGTTACTGACTTTTGTTGTCGATGTTTTGAGTGTCCAGTTGGGTGGCTACCGCCCGCCGTGATGAATCGATATAGGATTTGCTTAATTTTACGATGCGATGGTCGATACGATATGTTGCTGCTGAGTTGTGTAGAGTTTGACTTCCGTTGCGATTCGATGAAATAAGTTGCGTTGATTTCTTTGATACGAGTTTCTGTCCACCTGGATCAATTGCAAACATCGTTGACGATATAGGTCCTGACCGATTGATTCTCTGCTGTGGGTATGCTAATGTGTACAATGCGTTGTCCTGATGGAGAATTAAACGATCGCTCGTCCATCGCTATCTCCGTTAACATGTTGAGATTTGTTGATGTGTTATTAAAGGCAAAGTGATATCGCTTGTCCATCGCTGCCTTTACTGATTTGTAGTGATTAGCGGTGGTTGTTCTCCGTCGCTCGTAAACCAAGATGCATGCAGGATCAGAAACTTTACTATACGATGTGAGTCTGCCTGCATGCCGTTGAGTTGATTTTGTTGAGCTTGTTGGATTACCGACCTGACTGGGAATATGCTGGTGCTTTGTAGTCGTTCGTGCGTCGTCTCGATGGTAGGCTGAGCGTCTTCGCTGGTCCATCGCTACCTCCATTCAATGTCACGTATCCATTATGATGCAGAAAGTAGAACTCGTATCATGGATGCGTTCGTCATTAGCTGAATGTGCCACGCTATCATGATAGAGGGCAGTGTGGTTTCGCTGGCCCGTTGACTCGTTTGTATTCGGTGAAGATTGTGACAGCGTATCTAACGGCTGATGTGTTGCAGAAGATTCATCGTTATTTCTATTTAACGAGGCCGAACCAATAGCATGTGAATCGTCCCAACATTGTGTGCGATATCGCTCGTCCATCGTTGTTTCCGTTAGTACGTTCGAAATTGTAGATTGCGGCAAATCCATTGGATGGTGAGGCTCTTGAAGCGGATTAGTTGAAAACTCATCTGATGCCGATGAATCATTCAACAGTTGGACCGAGAAGATAGCTGGTACGTTGTCGCTGTGGTAGGCAATGCGATGTCGCTTATCAATCGTGGCCTCTGTAGACTTGTACAGCTCCTGCGCTCTGCGTTTGTGTTCCACTGGCTCGAAGGTAGAGATATCGTCGCTGCCTTCCTCCAGTAGCTCGTCGAAGATGACCAGGTAGTCTCCAAATGCTTCGTTCAAACTGTCTCGCTCAGTGTTGAGATAATCGCTGCTGGCTGAGTAGCAGTCCAAAACGTTGACTCTTGCAGCAATTTTCTGCAACCGCCGTTCCACCGCAAAACGTCTTCTTCGAAGTCGCTCCATGTTTCGACTGTGGTTTGATTTTCAGGATTACAGAGTTAATCCTGTCTACAGCGCCAAAATGTCTCCGCCCAGAGGGGTATCTGAGTGGAGTTCCGATGAGTTGATTGTAGTTTAGAGTTGAGTAGAGTATCCTGTCTATACTGATCGATGAGTTTATTGTGACTGACCCTGTTCTGTACATTTCTTGCCCTATTTATACCATTGGCATAGTCATTTGAATAGCGCAGTTGTTGTATGGGTTGCGTCTAGAATATTCGCCATAACAATTGAGCTTTGATTCTTATAGCAATATTGTTTCTGTCAAACTAAGTGTTATTGTGATTATTGTGTGTTGTACAAATAATGTTTTATGTTTTGTTCCCGATGAAAAGGTGAGTATCGATTAATAAACAAATATGTAGATGCGTTAATTATTATTCTTTTCCAGTTGCGGATTCAGGATGAGTGTTGATTTAAATGTGTTTAGTGTTTTATTGTTAAATGGTGTTTGTTGTTTTGTAACTTTAAAGTTTTGTTTAGATTTAAATAAAGTGTTGAAAATTACATTGTGTATTTTCCTTTGATGTGGTCCAGGCCGCGACAGTGGGGATTGTCGAACCTAGGACCCGTTTCATGTGATGTTTGACACTTTTTTATGCCGGCTTCCCAGATGCCCCCAAAATTTGGAGACCTGGGTGGGATAAACTTCCACTCGATTTCTTCGACTGCACAACATTTTCGCACTTCAGGTTCAATCTGTTCTTTAAATTGCTCGGTTAAACGTTGAATTTCGTTCTTAGAGCCAACAAAATTGGTAGCATTATCGCAGAAAATAGTAGAGCCTTGACCTCGTTGGCTGCTGAATCTTCTGAGAGCTGCAATGAAGGCGGGACTTGACAAGCTGCTTACCAGTTCTATGTGAACCGCACGCGTACGTAAACAAATGAACAGCGCAACATATACTTTGAGAGTCTTCTGAGTTCGTATAAAGTTTTCCTTGATCGTGAATGGCCCGCCAAAGTCAACACCACAAGTTTGGAAAGGTCTACCTGGTGTTAATCGTACTTTTAGGATCTCTCCCATTACTTGCTTAAGTGATTGAGGGTTATTTCGAAAGCATGTTAAACATCGGTGAACAACTTTTCTTACTAAGTTTTTTCCATGGATCGGCCAGTAGTTCAATCTTATTGTATATAACAATGATTGAGGTCCGATGTGGAGATGCGATATATGTTTGTCGACAGCAATCAAGAAGGTTAATTTGCAATTGGCTGGTAGGATGATTGGATGCAGTTGATCATAATCCAGACCAGCTGCCTGGATGCGACCACCAACTCGTAATAAACCATCTTGATCTAAAAATGGTCGTAGCGTTAACAACGAGCTTGAATTACTCAGTTTTTTGTTTGTTGTGAGTTGTTGAATCTCCGAGGTGAATTTCTTCTTCTGACTAATCTTGATGATATGTTTCAGAGCATCCTTTAGCTCATTCATTGCCAGTGAGCCGATTTTTCTGTTGTCACGCGAAAAACAATTTTTCTTGAACCTTAAGCAATATGCCACCACTCGCTGCAGTTTTCCTATGCTTGAATAGCGCTCGAGTAAGGTATAATCCCTTATCGGACTTGCAATGTCATCTGGTTCCGATATTCTTTCTGTATTCCGTGTTATGAAGCAGTCTATCTGTTCCACTTCACTATGACTCCATAGTTGGTTGCAGTTTAATAGGAAATCAGGACCGGACCACCACAACGAATTTTTGGCCAACAATTTCACTGAAGAACCCCTAGATATAGGGTCCGCAGGATTCTCTCCAGAGCTAACATGGTACCAGTCTTTTATTGAGGTTCTCGCGTTGATTTCATTTACTCTGTTCGTTATAAACTGTGGCCGTCGCTTCGTTGGGCTTGCGATCCAATCCAATGTGACAGTAGAGTCTGTCCAGTAATATACCCAATCAATTTTAACATGCACTGTTGCTTTGACCTTCTCCATTAAATGCACCAAGAGTGAAGCAGCTCTCAGCTCCATTCTGGGGATTGTAGTATTTTCATCCGTGTTTTTCTCACTTGTCGGCGTAACTCGTGATTTAGCACAAAGTAGTTGAATTTGAGCACCATTTTCTGTAATGGTTCTCACATAAATTGCTGCGCCATATGCTCTTTTAGCCGCATCCGAAAACCCGTGCAGTTCAATAATATTTTTATGGCTCGGTTCCGATGTCGTTATGCGCCTAGGAAATACGATATTATGAATTTCCGATATTTGAACACAGAACCATCTCCATTTGTCTGCTATCGCCTCTGGTAGCGGTTCATCCCAGTCCAATTTTTGTGACCAAATATCTTGCATTATAAGCTTACCATGCACGACAAGTGGGCTGAGCATTCCGAGTGGGTCATAGATCTTTTGAATATCTGACAACACGTTACGTTTTGTGATCTTAGTGTGCATTTGAAGTTCACTTTGAAACCCAAAAACATCCACCTTAGAGTTCCATCGTAGACCTAGAATCTTTACCTCATCTTTTTTCCTATCATCGGGTACTAACGCAGATGAGTTTGAATTCCATTTGTGAAGTTTGAACCCAGCGTCGTTTAGTATCGCTGTAATTTCTTCTTTAAGTTCAATTAGTTCGTCTAGATCGTCGAGACCTGTCACCATGTCGTCCATATAAAAGTCTGTTTCAATCACACTACTAGCTTGCGGAAACCTAGCTTTAGATTCAATTGCTACTTGTTTTAAGCATCGCGCTGCAACGTATGGTGCCGAACATGTACCATATGTTACAGTGTTGAGCCGGTATGTGGATACGGCTTCTTCGCTAGAGAATCGCCACAGAATGTACTGTAACTGACAATCTGTTTCGTGGACCAGAATTTGTCGAAACATTTTTTCGAGATCCGCAATCAACACGTATTTGGGAAACCGGAATCTGAGCAGAATGTTGAAGGTGTCCTGCTGAATCATGGGTCCAGTCATTAGAACGTCATTCAGTGATAGACCACTAGAAGAAGCTGCAGATGCATTGAAAACTACCCTTAATTTTGTGGTAGCGCTCTCAGGTCTGAATACTGGGTGATGAGGACTATAAAACACAGGGCCATTCAGTCCGTCTAAGTCCTTTTCGTTTACCTTGGACATGTGACCTAGTTCTAAATATTCAGAAATAAAAGTGCTATATTGTTGATGTAGCAAAGGATCCACTTCAAACCTTTTTTCTAGCTTCAAGAATTGTCCTAGAGCCAAGGTTTTAGAATCACCCAGTTGATCAGAGTTGGGTTTTCGTGGCAGTCGCACTATAAAACGGCCGTCTTCTGTGCGTGTGGTGGTATCTACGAACAATTGCTCGCACAATGATTTCTCTTCAGTCCACTCAATAGGAACGAAACTGTTCTTGGTTCCACTGATTACCATTGATACTTCGGTGTTTGCCTTTATGTATGCCCTACCACCGCCAATTACCCACCCAAGTGCCGTATTTTGAATACGCGGTAGTTCTTCACCAATGTCTTTGTTGCCACTTCGAATGATGTCAAATACGATCGAAACTCCCAATAGTATGTCAACTGGGCTACTTAAATGGAAATCAGGATCCGCTAAATTTACGTCTGAAAGATTCCAGTTGTCTGTGTTCAAATCCTTCGAGGGAATGCTCCCGATTACATTGTCCGATACTAGCACTGGTATTGTCCTATAGTAATCGGACACGCGTGATTCGATAGAAATCCAACCTCTTTCGTGAACTGGCTGTTTGCATTGTCCAAAGCCATACACGTTAACTTTGGTCGTCTGAGTTGGTACTCCTAAACGGTTCATCAGCGATTTCGTAGCGAAGTTGAACTGTGAGCCTGAGTCTAATAAGACTCGACCCAATATTGGGGCACGGTCAAGACTGTGAACCAATACTATAGCCGTAGGGAGGATGGATGCTTGTGTCGATGGATAAGTCTGCGTTATTTGTTCTGTATAAATATTTATTAAACAAAGTTATTCGTCTATCGCTCAATATAAACGGAATCTACAAGAACTACTCACTTTTCTCTTGATGATGCTTATCTGGTGGGTTGTCATTGTAATAGAAACTTTCTTTCTTCTCTCGGTGGATGGATGTATGATGCTACCCATCACATTTGAAGCAGCCTCCGCTTCGACATTTATCTGCAGTATGGTTTGACTTGAGGCAATTGTAGCACAGTGCGAAACGCTTGATCATCTTCAGCTTTTCGTCGATAGATTTTGCACGATACCGATTACAGCCTCCAAGAAAGTGTTCCCCTCTGCAAGTTGCGCATAATTGCGATGGTTTTGTGACTGTCAGTGCCCGTCCTTCCAATTTAACCCTTTTCGCAGGAATAGTGCTTTCCACATAAGATCTTTTCTTTGAAGGTATAGCTTCTAGCATTTGACAGCGGTCCGTGACGAAATTTTCCAGCATGCTGTACGATGCAGGTACTGTTCCTGAAGAGACAGCTTCCCACTCACGACGGGTGGCTGGGTCCAGTTTATTGGTCATCAGATGAATCAAGATCGTATCCCACGACTCCACCGGTTGTTTCAAAATTTGAAGACAGCGCATGTGTTTTCGTGCTCCATCGAACAGATGTCTCAGTCCATCAGCTAATTCCACGTCAACTGCCTTGAGTTCGAACAGATCTCGAGTATGTTTTTGGATGAGTAGCTTAGGGTTGTTGTAGCGTCGCACCAGCATGTCATATGCAACCTCGTAATTTGCTTTCGTTGTGGGCAGTGAATCAATCAATCCCAGTGCTGATCCACGCAACGAGAGTTTCAAGTATTCGAACTTCTGAATTGTGACTAATGTGGTGCGCAGATGAATTAGAGCGTTAAATTTATCGAACCACTCTAACCAACTTTCACCGGATCCCGAAAAGACCGGTAAGTTTATAGTTGGCAAGCGCACGGTATCATGGCTCGCAGTTGCCGTGTCATTGGTTTTCTTGCTTTTTATGATCCTTTCGAATTCGCTAAGTCCCGATATGTATTTGATTTCCAGTTCGTCTCGGTTATTTGCTTCGTCGGGTACAATTTGTTCCAGTGCTGTTTGCTGTTGATCATAATTCTGGTAACAGTTCTTGAGCATCTCGCGCCTTGTTTCCAACGACAGAGTATCGTGTTGGAACGCCGAGACGTTTTCAATAATTTTGTTTATCCTGGTACAGGCGTGATTTCGCTGTACGATTAACCGATTAAAATCATCCTGCGTGATGAGCAGCACTGCTCCTGAAGAATTTGACTGCTCAGCCTCTTCATCCGCAACCGTAACAATAACCTCCACGTCGTCGACTTCCGCCATGATTTAACCTGTCGAATGAAATGATTACTTTTATTTTTTGTTGCTTGAGCCGCCATTTTATCTTTCCGGAAAAGAGCGTTTCCTTCTGGGACAACCTCTGATATCAAAGTCCGACCCGAATGTCGATTTTTATATTCACGAACACACAAGTTCTACGCTGCTCCCAGTGAGCTCAAATATGATTTTGATATATTTAGCCCCGTTGGCTTGAATTTTCGTTTTCATCAAACCCACATGTTTGAAGCAATGTCGCATTTGCAAGAATATAGATGGATTTAGCCCCGATGGCCCAAACTCCATCTCGAAATTGTTCAGAAAAGACCCATGTGTCTTATTGAACGAACGTCGACCCGATTGTCGTTCCATTTTTCAGCTTGTTTGACGCCATTTTGATGAAAGTTTTTTGCATTCAAATGCTATGTGCAAAGCAATTCAATTTGCCGACCCGTGTGTCGTTTAACTTGAAAATGTTGTTTCACTACCTATAAGGCTACTAATTAACAAGTAATTTATCTTACCGTGAACCGATCCGGTTCGAAGGACCAAAATGAACGATATTTTATAGCTGTTACACAGATACGATCCGTTGCTGATGAAATCCACGGGAAAGAGAGCTTGAAAAGGGTGACACGCAAGGGAAATATAAGTGACGTAGAAAAGACATACGTTCCTCAAGATGAATACAATATTCAGATGAACACTTGTCTATTGAATGAACATCATGCCGAGGGGTGTATACAGATGTACGAGAATAGAGGTATATATTTGGACATATTATTTCGAAATATCACTTAACAGCTTCTGAAAATTATTCTTCCCCATCAGTAGAAAATTTTCGTATCCAATATTGGATGCATAACATGAAAAACCTTGAGCCTCCAACGTAACGCTCTCGTTTTTGAAGTCACCCAAATATTTATTTATCCATTCATTCAGGATGGATTCAACTTCAAACAAATGATCTCTAAATCAACGCTAGTCCTACGTCACCCTTGCGGTTATACCATAGATATAACCCACTTCCTGTTTTTGGAGTGCAAAAAAACATGCGGGCTCCCGGCTTGCATGAATGAACAACTTCAACTTCTGCTTTTTATACTATATAGGCTTTAAACTTGAAAGTTCATTCGCCTCTAATGTCTGCACGATTTCCCAGATTCCTAAGCTTTAGAAGACCGTGTTAAGGAAACATCTTCTGGTCTGCACAAAGGCAAGCGAGTGCAAAAGTACTCGCAGTTTGCATTTATTTGCAAAGCCGATTTCCCCAAACACCTTGGTTTTGAAGGCAAACACATTTCAGTCGGAACAAAAAGAATCCCGATCTGCATGGATTTGCAATGCCAATTTCCTCAGACAGCTTGGTTCTGAAGTCTGGGTTGGGGAAACACATTTCCGCCGGAAAAAAATGCCCCCGACTTGCATGTATTTGCAATGCCAATTTCCTCACGATCCACGGATTTGAAGTCTGTGTTAGGGAACCACATTTCAGTCGGAACAAAAATACCCCCGACATTCATGTATTTGCAATGCCGTTTTTCCCAAGGCTGCTTGGTTTTGATGGCTGTGTCGGGGAAACCGTAAATTGGGCCAATCAAAATGATACAGTTAGGGCGTTTTGATAACGCTCAACATTTTACAGTAATTCAATTGTTTATCTAATGAAAAATAACATTTTATTAATCGCGATAGATGCGTAGAAATATTCCCTATCAATTGATGCAAACATCTTTCCGATCCAGTAAGAAATGTTCGAGTTATAAGCATTCGGAATCTTTCATTTTTTTTCCTGCATGCTCTGTGTTTAGGTTTTCATTTTACCCCCCATATACTCCGGTTAGACGTAGTCCCACGTCAAAAATTGGTGGGTTATATCAATGATATAACTGCAAGGCTGATGTGGGACTACCTTAGCTTAGCAATCATTTGTTTGTATTGGTTAAATTTTTTATTGTAAATTTAATGACAATCCTTTTACGTTTGGTATGATGTGAACGGAAGAATTATCAAACGCTTATTTTGTTTTACATTTCCGTCTGAAGTTTGCATCTCTCAAGTACACGTACTTCTCGAACCGCGAATTTGCTTGATTTGATGAACTTCAGGCACTCAGTTTCGATTTTGACATGTACGTCAAACGCATATTGTTTAATCAATGGGTGTTATCGCAGCAAATAGTTATCAACATTTTGCCTAATCATGAAATGGTATGCGTAGAAATTCAGTGAGCTGAAGATATGAAAGCATATCTTTCCATACAATCTTGAATAACCGAGCCAAATAGTTGTATTCGTAATCGTTTTTGTGATCCGTGTTAGAAAAACACATTTCGGAGTGTAAAAAAATTGCGGGTACAGAAGTACCCCCGGCTTGCATGAATCAACAACTTCAACTTCCACTTTTTATACTATAGAAGCTTTAAACTTTAAAGTTCATTTGCCTCTAGTGTCTGCACGATTTTCCCAGGTTCCTAACTTTAGGAGACCGTGTTGAGGAAACATATTCTAGTCTGCACAAAGGCAAACCAGTACAGAAGCAGTTTGCATTTATTTGCAAAGCCGATTACCTCAGACATATTGTTTTTGAAGTCACATTTCAGTCGGAACAAAAATAGCCCCGACTTACATGTATTTGCAATGCCGATTTCCCCAGACACCTTGGCTTAGGTAAACACATTTCAGTTGGAATAAAAATACCCCCGACCTGTATGCATTTGCAATGCCAATTTCCTCAGACGCCTTGGTTCTGAAGTCTGTGTTGGGGAAACACATTTCAGCCGGAACAAAAATGCCCCCGACTTGCATGAATTTGCAATGCCAATTTCCCCATGCGCCTTGTATTTAAATTCTGTGTTAGGGAAAAACATTTCAGTCGAAACTAAAAATACCCCCGACCTGCATGAATTTGCAATGCCTCCGACTTGCATAAATTTGCAATGCATATTTCTCCACGCTCCATGGATTTAAAGTCTGTGTTAGAGAAACACATTTCAGTCGGAACAAAATACCCTCAACTTTCATGTATTTACAATGCCGATTTCCCCTAGGCTGCTTGGTTTTGATGGCTGTGTTGGGGAAACCGTAAATCGGGCCAATCAAAACGAGGTAGTTAGGGCGTTTAGATAATGCTTAACAATTTACAGTTATTCGATTGTTTATCTAATGAAAAATAACATTTCATTAAATGCGATACAAGCGTAGAAATATTCCCTATCAATTGATGCAAACATCTTTCCGATCCAGTAAGAAATGTTCGAGTTATAAGCATTCGTAATCTTTCATTTTTTCTTGCATGTTCTGTGTTTAGGTTTTCATTTTACCCCCCATATACTCTGGTTAGACGTAGTCCCACGTCAAAACAACCTAATAAAATGCAAAAATGTGTAAACTTTCCTACAGTATTTTTTTGATAAAAGAACGCATAATGTGATGTAGGAAAATATCATTGCACAATGGTCCAGGAGATTTATTTAAGTGGAAATTGTCTAGACAAAAACTGTCTTCGACAAAGTTGTTACATATGATAGAGCGCTCATTTTTATGTTATCAAAAATAGGGTGACCAAAATTGTCGATGAAATAAAAAACTAACTTTCTTATCTTTATAGATAGAGATAATAATAGTTCGACAATGTTGTAGTCCCAGTTATTTGAGACATCTTTGTAGAACAAAGTTTTTTTTCCATCTCTTGAAATAACCTATATAGCGCTTTTTTTCTAAGTTACGCTAGAGTCACCATGAAAAAAACTGTTTTTTTGCATTAACTTTTATATTTCTAATTCTACATACAAACTGTCTTCGGAAGACTTTCAGAACTTACTAATACAAACGTTTTGCGATGCAGAACTTGTCAATATATCAATTTCATTCAAAGTTATTGATATTTCTTCCCAAAAAACACGCTCTTTTCATTTGTTTATACAGGTAAACTTCGATATAACGTACATTTCACTTTCAAAATTGTACGTTGTATCGAATTGTACGTTATATCGAAGCATAATAGCTCACAAATAGCATAAAAGCTCACAAACGTAGTCTATAACACATTATTGTGTTGCTGTTTTAGTCAAGTTAATGAATAACTTCAATCAGAAGACGAAGCCAGCCTTTCTCATCATGTTTCGCTTCGTACTGTTGATTAAAGCTTGATTCATTTAGAATCTGGAATCACAAAACCAGTTGTATCTCGAGATTGATTGAAGGTACAAAACTTGTTTTAGCATCACAATACAGATAATTCATAGTTCTATCAGAAAAAAAATATTGAAAAAAATTTTCCTCTACACTTTGAAAAAGTGTACGTTATATCGAGGTAAAATGTACGTTATATCGAGTGACGTTATATCGAGGGTACATTATAACGAGGGTACGTTATATCGAAGTTTCCCTGTATTCTTTTTGGGGCAAACATAAAAAATGTTTGTTAACGGAATTTGAAAGAGCAAATTTCGCTCTATATAATGTGTGATTTTCAAAACTATGTTGTTTTTTTGTGTTTGAGTAAATTTTAATTGAAATTATGAGTTCTTGGGTAAACAACATCAATAGCTTTGAATAGGATTAAGATATTGACAAGTTCTGCATCGCAAAATGTTGATATTGATAAGCACTAAAAGTCATACGAACGACGACAGTTTTGATGTAGAATTTGAAATATAAAAGTTAAAGCGTTTTTTCAACTTAGATAGAAAGCGCGAAAAACAACTTTGGGGGAGATATTTGTTCTTTAGACAAAAACTGTCTTCAACAAAGTTGTTACATATGATAGAGCACTCATTTTTATGTTATCAAAAACAGTGTGATCAAAATTGTCGATGAAATAATAAAATCTAACTTTTTTATCTTTATAGATAGAGATATAGATATAGATAATCATAGCAACAATGTTGTAGCCCCAGTTATTTTGAATAACTTTGTAGAACAAAGCTTTTTTCTATCTTATAATATAATATAATCGATTTAGCGCTTTTTTTCTAAGTTGCATTGGGGTGACCATGAAAAATGCTTTTTTTTTGTTTTAAATTTTATATTTCAAGTTCTACATCAAAACTGTCTTCGTATGACTTTTAGAGCTTAACAATTCAAACATTTCGTGATGCAGAACTTGTCAATATCTTAATCCTACTTTAAGTTATTGATGTTTTTTAATCCAAAAACTCATGATTTCAATTTAAATTTATTCAAACACAAAAAATAACATAGTGTTGAAAATCACACACCATGTAGAGTGAAACATGCTCTTACAAATGCCGTCAATAAACTTTGTTTATGTTTGTCCCAGAAATAATGACAAACAATTGAAGTGAGCGTATTTTTTGGGAAGAAATACCAATTACTTTGAATTAAGTTGAGATATTGACAAGTTCTGCATCGTAAAATGTTTGTATTAGTAAGCTCTAAAAGTCTTCTGAAGACAATTTGTATGTAGAATTTTAAATATAAAAGTTAGAGCAAAAAACCGTTTTTTTCATAGTGACCCTAACGTAACTTAGAAAAAAGTCGCTATATCGGTTATTTCAAGAGATAGGAGAAAACTTTGTTCCACAAAGATGTCTCAAATAACTGGGACTACAACATTGTCGAACTATATTTACCTCTATCTATAAAGATAAGAAAGTTAGATTTTTTAGTTCATTGGCAATTTTGGTCACCCTTTTTTTGATAACATAAAAATGAGCGCTCTATCATATGTAATAACTTTTTTGAAGACAGTTTTTGTCTAGAGAATAACTGTCGTGCTCTAAATGCTAATTTCTACTTAAATGCATCTCCTGGACCATTGTGCATTGGATTGAATCACTTACAGAAACAAAAATGAAGGTTTTGGCTAATGCCAATACCCAAAGTTACATTAACTGTAAAACTTTTTTTTTACGGAAGCCATTGGTGTAATTTTGATTTTGATTATTGACGGAAACGCCGATGTAGAAAAAAATTGTGCACTTACAATTTATATCTGGTGGCTTCTCACAGATACTTCGCTAAGAAGTTTAGAATGGCACCTTCCAGAACGCCGACATTAAGAATGAAAGTGACTGTTATCTGATGAATTTCGAGATGGCATAGAATATTCGCCATATTGGAGAAATTATTGGAAATGAATTGAAGTTGAAAAATGTTTTGATGGATATTTTTGTGAAAAATGAGAAAATTTGTTGTACAAAATTCGTGGAGTGAAGAATAAAGGTATTCGTGGAGAGAGAGGAAATTGAATGAAATAGATCAAGAAAATTATCACTAATTAACAGCCTTTATTTTTTTATAGTTCCGACTGAATTCGAAGAATAATAAAATCAAAACCATAAAATATAAATTTTGAATACACTGTTAAAAAATCTTATTCCAAAACTGAATTTACGTTCCCTTGGATATTTTTATTAGAATCCCCTACCATTTTAACAAGGTTGGATCTATAGTGGTGTCGTGTCGGACTCATCAAAATGGAGATATAAAATTTTAAAAATTTATGAAATTTCATTACTTTGCGAAATCGTAACCATTTATGAAAAATAACATAAAACATGGAATCTACATGTAGTTCTATATGAAAGACTATATATGTCGTTTTACCCTAGGAATGACAGTTATAACCAATCTATCTATATATATAAAAATGGAGTGATGTCTGTCTGTCTGTCTGATTCTTATAGACTCGGAAACTACTGAACCGATCGACATGAAAATTGGTATGTAGGGGTTTTTGGGGCCGGGGAAGGTTTTCGTGATATTTTGAGACCCCTCCCCCCTCTCTAAGGGGGGGGGGGGGCTGTCATACAAATGAAACACAAATTTCTGCATTACTCGGAAATTAACCAAGCAAACGAAACCAAAGTTGGCATGTGAAAGTTTTAGGGTGCAATAAATGTTTCTATGATGGTTAGACAGTCCTTCCCCCACTCAAAGGGGGGGCTGCCATACAAATGAAACACAAATTTCTGCATTACTCGAGAATTAATCAAGCAAATGGAACCAAATTTGGCATGTGGAGGTTTTAGGATGCAATAAATGTTTCTATGGTGATAAGATACTCCTTCCCCCTCTCTTAGAGGGGGCTGCCATACAAATGGAACACAAATTTTTGCATTACTCGGAAATTAATCAATCAAACGAAACCAAAGTTGGCATGTGAAAGTTTTAGGGTGCAATAAATGTTTCTATGATGGTTAGACAGTCCTTCCCCCACTCAAAGGGGGGGCTGCCATACAAATGAAACACAAATTTCTGCATTACTCGAGAATTAACCAAGCAAATTAAACCAAATTTGGCATGTGGAGGTTTTAGGATGCAATAAATGTTTCTGTGGTGTTAAGATACTCCTTCCCCCTCTCTTAGAGGGGGCTGCCGTACAAATGAAACACAAATTTTTGCATTACCCGAGAATTAATCAAGCAAATTAAACCAAATTAGGCATATGGAAACTTTAGGGTGCAATGAATGTTTCTATGGTGGTTAGATACCCCTCCCTCCTCTCTTAGGGGTGGCTGCCATACAAATAAAACACAAATTTCTGCATTACTCGAGAATTAATCAAGTAAATGGGCGGGACGAAGTTTGCCGGGTTAGCTAGTTTGTTATAAAATCTTTTGAGATATGAAAGTTTGTGATAATTTTGAATAATATTTTCTAGCAGTGTATTCAAAGTGTTTCGTTGATTGTCAAACAACAACATTCATATTTTAAAAAGACATCTTTGTCGATCTTAACAGCTATCATATCGAGTTACGATTTTTTTAAAGAAATACTGATGATTTTGAATACGCCCGTTTAAAAAAATAGCCGTGATTCAAATGGGTTCATATGATAATGAAAATAGTTATTTTGGGTAGCTGGCATCATATGTATCAAGTTTCATAACAAAACGGAGAGGGTCGGGATAGCGACCGGCTGATTTAGCGTGGAATTGCTCTATTTATCAAGTTCCACGAATAGTACAACCAACAGAACAATCTCGTACAATCGATGTGTGTTCATGGCGAATGTCTTAATATAGAATTATTGGTTACATATCTAACCGTTAATCAAGCCAAGATTCCTTTATCATTCTGAAGTCCAGATAAAAAAAAACTTGCAGAACAAGGTTTAAATTCTACCTACATGTTCGCCCACAAAAAGGGTACAGCTATTTAAACTATAGCTTAAAGTAATACGAAAGTTACCAACCTTTAAATGTTTCCCGTTAATATGTATTGCGTTATGAAATATATCCGGCTCGCACAGCTATTTATTTAGATGGCTCATATCAAAAGCCTGTCGGGAACAATTTTCATTTAGTTTTTTCTTACTCTCGTCATTTCCCCATTTCTAGGTCAACCAGGACCCAGAAATGCACCCTCTCTTCGCTTCCACAGCAGCTCATTCATTCACCTTTCATCGTTTGCTATCCCCTTCAAGAATTACTATCATCATCCACAAAGAAGATCTGTTTTGCACCTACCCATAATGAAAACTGTCGTTTCCTAGGAAATAGGTTACGCGGCTTTTCATTTTCTTTTTTGCTTTTTCATCGGCAACAGCATCATGTATAAACACGATGCTTATTACTTTGTTTTTGAGTGCTCCTGCACATAACACCGTTTCGACACAAGCTCAAACGGGCGCTCCTATTCTCTGTTCTGTTCATGATTTTTAATAGGAAAACTGGAGAGAAAATCTTCGCTTACGATATTTTAAGTAGCTCCATCAAGCGAAACAATTGAATTTCCTTATATAATGTCGATAACAGTCAAACGATCGTTGTTCTCACCCGATTCAAACTGATTGATATTAGCAACCAATCAAATTAACGACCAAACTTCTCTAATTACGAGACCAACTGCGGGAAACTCAGAGGTTACATTATCATCTCTCCGTGGGATTTTATTGCCTCTAACCCAATGAACCAGCCAATCAAACAAACGTGGCAACCATAGATACGACCACGCAGGATACAGCGCGGCAGAACTCTCCTGGAACGACGCTTCGACGATTTTCCTGGAAGTGCTGTCTTCATGCTCTCGGAAACATTTCCACGGAGCAGGTGACAAAAGTGGTTCTAGCAGAATGTTTTAATTTGTTTAATTAATAACTTGCTTAACGCGAGTTTGCTCACGGAAGCGAAAGACTTCCGAGGGAACGAAATGAACCAAATTGTTGCTACCACTTGGGGGAACGTTTGGGATTCTGTTAGCGGAAAACGCTAATGAAACTGGGAGAGCTTCAGAATACCAAATTGAATCCTAGCAGCAAGATAGCGAGAAGAAATAAAAACTCGACTTCTTTTTGCTTTTAAAAGCTATTGTAGACACAATGTATTTCTTAATAATTTAATAGTAAATCCAATTAACCTTATTAGTGGTATTAGTTAGTGTCATTTCAAGGACGGTTTGAAGGATCTATAGGGATATATTTGATTGAATGAAAAACTATCTTTTCGTCTTTGGTAATGAATAATCCAATAAGTAAAAGTCCGACAAACCGACAGTTTAGAAAACATCAATAAATTCCGTATACCGTGCATTTGCTGCTTTGACGGAAAAAAAAAATTGGAATTTTCAATATCAACATCTATATTAGTTTTTTCTTTATACATTACATTTTACACTGGGGTTCATGCATTCTTGTTCTTCATCTTCTTGTCCACTCACCTCGTTTCTAAATGCAAACAGCGCTGTTTTTTTTATAATTGGAGCCCAACTATAAGATCCTTAAACAAGAGTATCTTCGAGATGGGGATGAAAAACAGAATGAAATCGATTTTTCAATTCTTCTCGATATTTTTGTCCACTACACCCACACACCAATATACTCGTACAATATTCCAAAACGTGGGGGTTGAAGTTTTAAAATTTTCATGCGTTGATTTTTCACGAAGTTACAAATACCACTTAAAAAGTTCCACCACGCACTCTGCTCCTCTATTTTTTATGTCGAGTATATTACGATACAAGATGACGGAGTGGATTGAGATATGATGAAAACTGTCCAATGTGGCCGTGGAGCAGATAGCTCCTGTGATCTGTATGGATAAAATAATGAATAGTATATATGGTCGGTGCTAAGTCAGGCCGTCCATGTGACATTTTTACGATTTCGAGAAAAACGAGCTTGAAGTTTGGTGCGATAAAGGGTTCTCATTGAACGTTCAAAACAATTTCGATAATTTATTCCTGTTGTACGCGTGATTTTCCGAATCCGATAAATGTGGAATGCAGCTTACAAAATGTTCAATCTAATGCAATCAATAACTCGATTTTTTTAATTTTACGACTTGGTCCGCTCTGACTTAACACCGACCATATGAAGGGTGAATGAATACACTCTCCATTACGATTTCAAACCAACTGAACCAACGGAACACGAAGGTAAATTCGTCAACGCGAATTTCAATTGGAACAACAACACCTACTACGATCCCAGGACAGAAAATATGCGAAATAAGTTTTTCCAAATTTTTCTTGACTGTTCCATTTTTTCTAGCTTCATGAACCGTACTTGGGCGGAGACTAATACAAGAAAATAGACAGCTCAAATCAGGAGATCCGTTCTCACCAAGAAAACCGATCCGTTGTGAAATGAAAATTGCTGCTGATGTAACTCGTATGAAGGTTATTCGGCCTCTCTTTCGGGTTCCTTTGGGTGGCGGTGTAAACTGCTTCAACCGTTCGAAATATATTGCATGCTCCTCGCTAATAGACCCATTCTTTTATGCATTTCTGGATTACTGAAGAATTACTAAGGCAGGGTTTGCGATGCAGTTTTCGTTTTTTTTGGATATCGAACATCAGACGTAAATCATACTTTATTGTACGGTCCCGTATTCGCATTGAATGAGCAACTGAGAGAACACAGATTGTATTGCCATGTTGACGAGTTCATCCGGTCATCTCCGAGACGCACAACCCAAAGCATTTTGCAAGTCCCTTCTACATCCGTCACAGTCGCGCCGTATGTTGATGAAAATAGTCGAAGTCGTCTCGGACCTGTGCACGGAATAGGAGAAGGGGACTTCCAGTCTGCAATCAAGGCAAGTACTCAAGCAGCAACAATATTTCTGTCCTTCATGTGTCTGTGGTTTGCAGCGAGGTGGTACAACAGGCTCCCGTCGTGAATGATCAGGTCATAGCTGAACATCAATTGAAGACCTATTACCAGAACGTTAGAGGTCTACGCACTAAGATAGACGACTTCTTCCTTGCTGCACGGGACTCTTACGATGCCATACTGCTCACCGAGACATGGCTCGACGACCGAATTCAATCTACGCAACTGTTTGGTAGCTTGTACACCGTTTTTCGAACCGATCAAAGCCCTAAAAATAGTACTAAATCCCGGGGTGGTGGTGTTCTCATCGCCGTATCTTGTCGTTTGCCTAGATCCTACACCTGTATGCGATACACAACCAATCCAATCTGGTTTGGTCAAGCTTACTACACCACCTTCCGATCATCGATACTCTGCAATCACGATTCTCACCATCTTGCTTAATTTTGCTGGACGGACTCAGCCTAAATGGCCGTACTCAAATCAATCTCATTGCTAATAAAAACTCCCGTATTCTTGTCTTTGCGTTGGTTAATGATAATATCATAAATAGATGTACCGTTTGCAATGCAGCTGAGCCACTGATCGAGCTCGATCGTTATCATCCCGCTCTGGAACTAACTATTGAAATACAACTCCCCACAGTATTCGTGGATTTCATTGATCTACAAAGCCTTGACTTCAATCGTGCTGACTACAACCTATAGCGTCAGAGACTTCTTGAGATTGACTGGCAAATCCTCGAAATCGCAACCAGTATAAATGACGCAGTTGATTACGAAAAAGTAAATCAAGCTATTGCTAATTGTGTTCCTCTTCGTCAACATCACCCAAAGAAGCCGTGGTCTAATCGTCGTGATTGGAAAATGTGACTATAAACAAATACAAGATTTTTCAGTGATCTAGCTAGCAAGCAGACGACAGCGAGGCCTTTCCAAATAGCCTTTCTCAAGGCCATGAGTTTGGAGTTTGGCGTCGTCATTGACTATTCAAAGCTCGAATTACCGGAACATGCACAATTGCTACTCCCAAACGTCATTCAGTCTGCAGTGTACAGTCTACCGAAGCTCAAATTTTCACAATTGCTATTTTTCACGGCTAGAGGCGGGTGAGCTGGGAACGTTTAAAGCCTCAATTCAAAACATCATCAACATTACATCAATAAACCTGAACTCACCCATAGCATAGAAGCTTTCTTTAGCAAAAAATTCTAAAAATCCATTCGCTTCTTATTGCTTTAGATATTGTTTTAGTATGAATTGATATTTTTGAAACAACTCGAAAGTTTTGGTGGCCTTGGAAACGACCGAAAGGTTTTCGTGGTTTTGTAGAATCAGTTGAAGATGTTTGATTCAATAATACACAAGCAACATCCACCAAACGACATCAGAACCGACGTGGTACGTCCTATTTATTTTTTTTTCCGATCTTCCCGTCTGTGCAGGCTCTGCACTATGATTACTCCGTACATATTCTGAGACTTTATTCTGAGGTGAAAAATCTTGCACGTCCATTCAACTTGGTAGCAAAGTAATAACTGTAGCTGACCATTCTTGATTTAGATGTATTTTCAAGCAGGTACTAATATTTATAGATTTTTGTGATTTCAAAAATTTTCTTTCACAGCAGATCTATTGAAACAAGTATTGCGGTCAATGAGTAGCATCACTTTTGAAATGATTGTCATACCACTTAATTCATCCGTCAAAGAGTTATTAACATTAAAATCCTTGCACTCCAAACGTAACGCTGTCGTTTTCGAAATTTCAAACTTACACCCCAGTAAAGAAACATGCAGAAAAGAAGTGGTGTAAAATACAGGAGCACTCTCCACCAAACGGCATGAAAATAGACTCGGTATCTCCACCGAACAATATTCACCACTGTTTGCGGTATCCATTTTCCATTCTACCTTTTTATCGAGCAAAACCGTTTTTTGTGACATCAGCATTGGAAAAGATTGCTCTCTACTGGAGTGAAACTATTATCTTAATAACGAATAACGAATGACTTGTCTATGTTCAATAAACTAAAAACTGGCGAAGCTTAAATTGTGATAATTTTTTATTTTCTATATGCTCCGTAAAACGAATCCTGCATCAGCTATATCTAATTCATAAAGACGTGCCATTTTCTCATTTGGCACTATTACTGAAATTCGTTGTTCTCATAAAAATCAGGTGATGATTTTTTAGGGTTTCGTCATTGTTACACATACAAATCAACGGTACTCAGCATAAACCAAGGATATCACCTACGCAAGTCAGTCGTCTCTTGTGCATAAAGAAATCGTCAGACTCAGCTGTAATTGGATTTTTGACGTAGGACTACGTATTTCATTTCTATACTGGGGTGTAAGTTCAATGTTTCGAAAACGAAAGTGTTACGCCGGACATCGAGATTTTGAGCGTTAATAGCTCTTCAACAACGGAACGAAATGGTATGATAAACACTTAATTCGAAAGATAAAATGTCTACGCGTTATATGCTTGTTACTTTTTTATCCAAAAACATGTTTCAATAGCCCTAAAAAGCCCAAAACAGGCTATTGAAACAACACCAATCGGTATATAAGCGAGTGCCGCTCGGAAATCCACTCAGTTATGATTGCGCAACGATTGAGGTACGATCGCTGGAATGGATGAATGTTTCCCTAACACAGACTTCAAAACCATGGAGCCTGGGGAAATCGACATTGCAAAATAGATGCAAGCTGCGGGAACTTTTGTACTCGTTTCCGTTCTTGCAAGTTGGAATGTTTTCGTAACACAGACTTCAAAACCGTGGAGCCTGGGGAAATCGACATTGCAAAATAGATGCAAGCTGCGGGTGCTTTTGTCCTCGCTTTCGGTTCTAGAAATCGGAATGTTTCCCTAACACAGACTTCAAAACCATGGAGCCTGTAGAAATCGGTATAGCAAATAAGATGCAAGCAGCGGGAAATTTTGTACTCGTTGGCGTTCTTGCAAGTTGGAATGTTTCCCTAACACAGATTTAAAAAACATGGAGCCTGGGGAAATTGGCATTGTAAAATAGATGCAATAGATAATTTTGTACTCGCTTGCATTTTTGCAAACCGGAGTGTGTTTTCCCAATACAGATTCCGAAACCAAGAAGTTGAGGAAATCGGCATTGCAGATACATTAAAGTCGCAATACTTTTATATCACCATGCGTTTTTACACTTCGTAATTCGTTTGCTAACACGGTCTACAGAAGCGGGTACAAATTCAACGCTGTGGCTCGATTATTCAAGACTGCATTGGAAGATATCGCCAGCTCACTGAACTTCTACGCATACCGTTTGATGATTAGGCAAAATTTTGATAACTATTTGCTTCGATAACTACTACCATAATGCATGAATTGACTTAGATTGGGATTTGTTTGCAATTGAATTCGTAAATAGTTTCATTCATTCAATAGTTGAATCAACAATTTAATCAATACACACAAAAGATAGCTCTGCGCAGCGACGATATCGTACCCTATGAGGAACATCCGAGGTGGGATTATTGCTAATAGAAAAATACAATTGATTACTAAGCCAACGACAGTCTCACGTCAACCTTGCGGTTATATCATGGTTATAACCCATCCATAGTTTTTTCTTTTTTTAAAATATTTAAATATAATACTACAAAATGATACAGAGAAACTTATCGAATAAAGTGTACTGTGAAACTTAAAGTAGCCACGTATCTGAAAGCTGTCTCTAAAGATTTCATAAAAGAAGAACTGTAAAATATATTTTTTTTTATAAAAACATCAAATTAAAATACATTGTTCACTAATTTCATACAGCCATTCCATGCCAAACCGATATGGTGGTTTTTGAATTTTCGTGAAAAGAGGTGATTTTGTTCCATATCGCAAAATATTAGACCCCTAGTTTCTAGTGTTTTTTCTTAAGGGTGATCATTTCGATTTTACGGTGGTCTGAATAATTTTTTCTCCCTTTCTTCCAAAAATGCCTTTTTTTTAATAATTCATAACTTTTGAATTACTATACCGATTTAGATGATCAGCATATAAAATTGAAGACACTCCGAATAAAGTGCATTTGCTGGACTCACTGATTTGTTTTTTATCTAAAGAAAAAAGTGGTAGAAGCATATCGTTTGCTAGTGGAAGCTTTTGGTAAAAATGATCCAGCAGTGAAAACTTATGAAATATGGTTTAAAAGGTTCAAGGACGAGGAAATGCAGGAGTTGTTGGATGCAGACACAACACAAACATTGATTGTGTCTCGAACAGCAATTGGCCATTGTGTAAAAGTCATGTGAAAGATCCAGAAGCTCGGAAAATGGGTCCACAAACATAGGGCGTTGGATTGTCACAGACGATGAAAAATCGATTTATTTCGACTACTAAAACCGAGTAAGACAGTGAATACAGATAGCTACCGACAACAAATGATAAATTTTAAACTTTGCCTTGGTGGAAACAAGATAGGAATGGGCCTGAAGATACGGTAAAGTAACATTACAGCCTGATAATCCATCGTTGCACACCACTAAAGCCGTGAAGGACGTAATGAAATCGCACTCGCCGTATTCTATAGTTTTATAGGAAAGAAGTCCACAATTTGCATGAGAGATGGGCTAAATGAAGAATAAAACGGGTATTATGGGGAAACGGGATAAAATTTTTTAAGGTTATCCCGAAAATTATGCGTTTTCTTCATCGAATAAACCGAACAATTTCAACCCAAACACCTGACAAAGCCTCTATACTATAAAAAAAAAATCTTTTCAATGAATTTTCTACACGTGAAGAACGAAGTACGCTTGAAAAACGCCTTCGCGGCTATATTTGTATCATTGCTAAAGTAACAGATTAATTTGTTTAGAAAGGTGGAACGGATAAGTCACCATCAGCTAAGAGACGAATGAACTCTCAGAGTTTAAAGTCTCTCTAATTCAATACCTTCCTTCCTTCCTTCACCATCAGCTTCGTCGTCATTTTATTGAACATAAATCTGGAGGAGCTCCGCGGTCGCGAAGTCTCCAGGTATCAACTATTGACTGTGAAACTCGAGAAAACTATGACACTTGAGAGAGACCCAGGATTTTTTTTCTTTTGAAGTAGAATCGATTCGAACACACTGCTGGAAGCACTAAAAATGTTGAACATCGAGAAGGAATTGGTCGACATCCAATCCTCCGCAGCTACGCGATTATTTGACAGTTACAGGCAGCTACGTGCATTCGGTAGAAACTGGTATCCTTTTGGCCTTAGGAAGCCTTTTTGGCATTAGGAAGGTGGCTGGGCTATATCTATGATGTTAAGAACTGTTAAAACTGTAAAAAATGTCAAAATGTGTAACATAAATCGTTAATAATACGTAAGTAAAGCTCAGCGATCTTATTAGGTATTTTTTTCTGTGTGTAATTGTGGTCAATTTGTTCTTATTCCAGCCGCAGTAGGTCACAACACGCACAAACAATGATCGCCTACCCACAGCTTAACCGGCGTATAAATTAATTTTACGTATAGTATCCTCAGTAACGTGTCGTTACAGCGTAATCCTCTAAACCACTGTAAGCGTAGTCTAGGTACCGTCACAAAGGACGCACTGCCTCCCCCTTGAAATGAAAAGCATCCGACAAAACATCCTCTCGTTTTATCGATTCCAGCGCTCGAAACTACAGGGAAAATGTGTCACGCTGAGATGGGGCCCGCTCCGCAGCAGCCGCTCGTATGTACCGAACGGCCGGAGAAATACGCGTAAAAGCAGGATACATACCACAGAGAAACCACGTGTTTCTCCGCGCCGGAGTGTGGGATGTCGCGTATCGAGTCCGCACTGAGTTTGGGTAGTAAACAGAGCGAGCTTTCACTCGCGTGCTGATCAGCTGTCAGACGAACGACGAGAATCTCGCTCAGTAAAGAGCATCCTGCGGAAGCTTTCCAGCAGGGATATGGTTTCTTTATAAAGGCATCGATCAGGAAGCCAAAGCTCCAGTCTTTGGTGGAGTTTCATACAGAGCGGTTCTGGTAGAAAAATAGGAATACAACTAACGTGAAAGTTGGCTTCACAAGGAGTGAGTGGCGAGGTGGAGTTTTCTCCCCTTTATTCCTGCAAAGCGGAAGTGTTATATTGTGCTGAGCGCAGGTGGTGGTAAATACTCACATATAGCGCGTCTGCCGACAAACGGAGACAATCATCGATCGGGAAAAAATAACTCCGAACGTTCGAAGTTAAGCGGCTTTGTGTATTCTAGCTGCCTTCGAGGAAGTGTAGACTTTTGTTTTTTCGTTTACCCATTTGGATCTGATACACAAAAGGTCACGGATGTCCTGGAGGATGTCTTTGTATGCATCAAATACATAATCATGTTGAAGGTGCACAATTGTGCAATAGGGCCACGTGAAAGTTATACCTGTGTCGTGTGAAGCAAGAGTGTCTTTTTTGAGTGCGGTTTAGTGCGAGTCAACCAGACAGGAAATCTTCACCAGTGTCAGTAGAATCGAGTGGAAAACAGCTGGGAAAGTTAGCCCAAACCAGCCAATCCGGCTGTGCGGCTGTATTTGTGGTACACCATTTCCACGCTCATTCTCCTTAATATTGATTGTTGGTAATTATTCAAAAACAAATGGAGTGAATTTGATTTCGTTTTCCTCGAAATCAATGGAATCCGTGTGGTGCAAAAAGCGTTTCGTAACGAAAATCGAATTAAGCTGTGAAAACCAAAAAGGATGAACGGTGGCAATCAAGCGGGGTGAATCCGGAGGACGGCTTTCGAGGGTCGCACAATCAGCGGGAAAGATAACGAATAGACGACGGTGAAATATGCAGACGTAAACAAGTTATGTGGGTGTTTGGCGGAAGTGTTACGAAAAAGGCATAGCGAAAAAAAATCATATGCTAGTGAAGCGAGGAGGAAAGGTGAGGAAGAGAGATGCTTTATTTACTTGCTCTACTTTTTCCTGTCGTTGTTCGGTCACATTATTATTTTCAATTATTGCGACGGAATTCAGCGCAATGATAGCCGGAGGATGTGAATCTTGAGCCGTGCCAGCAGAAACGTAACCGTCTGTTACCAACTTTTCAGATAGGGGTTTTCAGTGTCAGTTGGATGCTTTCAATCGATTGATTCAAGGGTGATATTCTTGTTGAAAGCGTTTATATCGATTTTTCATCTAATCCTAACGAACGGAATTGAAACGATGAAAGTGTGTTCCAAGTACCCGATTTGATATCAGCGTTAATTGTGTGTGAGGACTGATACTTTTAATTCCTTGAAGAACATCAATAGAAGGGCAACTGTTCAATACTCTATTTTTTAATGTATTACTTTTGTTTTACTGTATTTCGAAAATCTCAGCACATTTCGCTGTGATCTAACCATGCAATATGTTATGTCAACGAAACACAACAAACGATGCTGTGTTGTTTTAAATCAAAATGCAGTGAAGCATCTGAAGATGAAGCAAAAAATTAGTCTATTCATAGATCGCCTCAAAAGACGAAAACGTTTTCAGAACGCCAGAAAAGTGGTGAAATATTAGCCAGTTTATTTTTACGCATTTTTGTAATTGAAATGCGACTTTGTTATAAAAAATAATGCTGCAACATTTTCCCGTTTTTATGACAGAGCTTAATTACCGTTAAGGTAAAAGTCTTCATCTTTTTAGGTTATCCACGAATAAGGGCATTTTTAAATGTCTCCATGCGAGTGAAACTGCTGACCAGCCATTTACCATCGAATGTTTTAAGGTTTTTTTTAACGAGTTTGAACGAGTTTGGCAACCTGAGGGCGGGTATTGTAATGCTTTAGAATGGTCTCTACTCGCATTGTGGCTGTTTTTCGCGCTATACCATCAATTGAATCCGGTATTGTTTCTTAATAATGGTTTCGTTTGTTTTCAACAGCTCTTAACCCTTTCCCGTACAACATCGAGTACCCACGAGTGGGTACTTGAATAACATAGGGCGCTAGAACACTTAACAGGCTAGTGAAATCACTTGATGTGTGACGTATTAAATAATACGAGAAGAGGTTAACAAATAACATCGACCCGCTTTCACCAAAGTATCAACATAGCCTTCGCAGCGAGAATAATTGACCGAGTCGTCGACATAGATGCATGGCGGAGCAGTCCCTAAACGTTTCTTTCCTATGGATTGCTGAAATGAATATATTTTCCATCGCCCGTCACGTTCCGATGAATAGACCCATTCTTTTTTGCCAGCTGGGGCATTTGTGTACAGACGAAAAGGGCAAAAATCTATGCCCAAGGACGTAGACGGGAACTTGACTTAGGACTGCAATTACTTGGAACAAGTCGTTAAGTTCTCTTAGTAGATCAGAATTCCGTAAATTTAGTTTTTTTATATTTCCCTGGAAGAGCCGTTTCTCACAGGGTATGCCCAGTGCCCACGTACATTTAAGGCAGCACCAAAGTATCTACCAATATGGGGTTTTCAGTTCCGCGGATCCGGACCTATATGGGGTTTCATTATTTGCGGATCCGGACGACCGCGCATAACAAATACGTGCTCGGGACGACCGTATGGAGAACAGAACTTGACCTGATATTTTGTTAGATAAACGTCATCATTTAGCTCATATATCCCGAAGGTGATATATGAGCTAAATATTTTCTGTGGAGGAATATACACTGAAACAAAATCCACATGCATTTGTTCTTTTCGTCTTTTTTCAATTCTTTTTTTTCGGAGAGGAGAGAAGATGTATGGCATGCCCAGTTCTGACAACACGGGCATAGCGATCAAGTGGGCTGACACTCGACACATTTTCCGCCATCTTATCAACAGGCAGTCGCCGTTCGGCTTCTGGCGGTCTCCGATTGTCTCGCGGAAACTCAGGGACACACAGGGACCAGCACGGATCAAACGGAAATTTCAATGTCAGTACCCAGGGACAGACATGGAATTCAATGTGTTAATTTTTTTTATCAAAAAATCTCTTATCTTATTTTTTTCTTTAATTGTTTAATCAATATCAAACAAATGAAAAATATTCATCTACGCTTCCGCTTTGCCAAATTCGAACAGCTATATCTTTCACTTAACATCCGCTATTAATTTTTGTACATCGGCGATTTTGTTCGCCGCATTTGCTTTGAGCTATCTTTCGCTTACCGCCGTTGATTGTGTCTGGTTCCAGTTCTGCTTGACGATGGTCCAAAATATATCTAGTATCAATGCTCTGGGGGTTGGGAGAGGGTATACTTGGGCACCACCATCACGTTCCAGCAAACGACAAAATCTAATTTCTAATTTAATATGACCAAATCTTAATCATTCCACCCTTTACACTACGTGATTGACCTGGAACAGCGAAATAGCACAAAAAACATTCGTAATTCATGGAAGAAAAATCCATCATAATCGTGCCAGTTTCCGACTATCACCCTTATTTTTGTTTTCGTTCTAATCAAATACGTTCAAAAGTTCTGTCCATTCGTATTCCTGTTTTCGCTCGAAGCACGAAGCAAATCGTCTAATTTCAGGTGTGTGAAAAAGAATTGTTGACGTCGGTTGTCAATTCGGTTATTCAAGATATCTCACATCCACTGATTTAGGATTCAAATTGTTTGGAAAAAGTGAAGTGCTCTGATCACATCCAAATTATTACGTTCGAAAAAAGTCTCATTCGTACGGATTCGAACGAAAATAAAAATGTCTTTTCCGAAAATGTTCGAATCGAGTAGTTCGAATGAAAGCCAGATACGGCCGTGAACAAGAATAAAGCTGTATATTTTCATCACAACCGGGATGATTAGTCAGGACATACAGTCAATCCCAAAATTGAGTATACACCTCGTGCTGCTTTGTTATTTTTGAGGTTTCGGGGTTAGAAAGTAAACAATTAAATTCGATCTGATCTATTTTACTCTCATTTAGTGATGAGAAAAAAATTAAACTGATCTCATTTCTACTTCATGATTAAAATACAAACAAAGAATATCCAATTAGGACGTGACAACATTGAGTGTACAGTTCAAGTCTTTGTTAAAAAGAAAATTGAAATTAGTTTAGAAATGTTTTTTTTTTCCAAAATATATATTTTTATCAAGGCTCATATGGCGTTAGCCTGACAGGGCCGGAGTTCAATATTTTGACAGTTTTTCTTATTATCTATGTTAGTAATATGTAACCGATTACTCGCGGTCGGCTCGAGGTTAGTATTACAAGTGTTCTCGTAATTGGGATGTTGCTGTCTCCAATGCTCTGTACGTGTGTCCGACACGGGATACTTCCTATTGGGATGCAGCTGACCATTAATCAGCAACGCCCCCCCTAGTATGTACCCCATATCTAGCGTGGTGCGTCTTCTCGACTCGAGGAATCCAGGATAGAATGGTCACTAGCCGGCGCAATCATCAGCTCGTGTAGAGTTGTCATGAGTGGTACAACCTTTGGCTCTTGTTGAATCATCAGTGGACTGCACAACCTTTGGCCCGTGTATCTGTAAAGAGTGTGTGTATGTATTGCCGCGACTAAGTAAAAGTTTATAGATCGGATAGGAGGGATATGAAACAGGGACACAACGAAGGAAACATCATTAAACGTTGACATCGGCGTTTCAGAGGAACGCAGAAGATCAGGATCACGGCTACCTAAGATATCCCGGACGGGGATATCCGATTGTCTGCCTTGTGCTCTCAGTGCTCTAGAGAGCTGAGAGCGAGCAGCATGGAACCGGATACACGACCAGACAACATGCTCAATGTCGTGGTAGCCATCGCCACAATCACAAATATTGTTTGCTGCGAGCCCAATGCGATAGAGATGCGCGTTTAGGTTGTAGTGATTGGACATAAGCCGAGATATCACGCGAATGAAATCACGACCTACATTCAATCCCTTGAACCATGCACTCGTCGAGACCTTAGGGATAATCGTGTGTAACCAACGACCGAACTCATCTTCACTCCACATGCACTGCCAACTAACGAGTGTGTCCTGACGAGGAATGTGAAAAAATTCATTATAGACAATTTGCCTTTCAAAAAGTGTGCCTTCTGAAGCGCCCACCTTAGCGGACTCGCTACGCTTTCTCATTCCCCGGAATCGAGCAATGAGAGGGAACCCATGCTAAGGTAATCTTGAATAATTTTTCGACCAAAACACTCAATAGATGTCTTATTCTTGTTAGGAAATAAGATGAGCGCTTATCAACTTTCATTGAGCGGATTGCCTCTATTGAGCTGAGACTGTCTGAAAAAATAAAATAATGGTCGATGGACAGTGTTTCAATGATCCCTAGAGCATAGTATATCGCACCCATTTTTGCGACATACACGGAACAAGGATCTTTGAGTTTGAAAGAGGCACTGGAATTTTCATTGAAGATGCCGAAGCCAGTGGACCCGTTTATGTATGAACCGTCAGTAAAGAACATTTTATCAGATCCAACTTTCCCATATTTTTCCGAAAATATCGACGGAATAACATTGGAGCGTAGGTGATCTGGTATTCCATGGATTTTTTGTCGCATGGACAGATCAAAAATGACAGAGGAATTGCAAAAGTATGGGAAGCAAACTTGGTTGGAGATGCCTGGTGAAGGGTGCACGTCGTGGGTAAGGTACTCATGGTATAAAGACATAAAACTTGACTGAGGAGTCAGCTGGAGTAGATTTTCGAAGTTATCAATCACCAATGGATTCATGATCTTGCAACGGATGAGAAATCTGTAGGATAATTCTGTGAAACGAAGAGTAAGCGGGGGGACTCCTGCCAAAACTCCGAGACTCATCGTATGTGTCGAATGCAAACATCCCATGGCTATACGCAAGCAACGATATTGTATCCTCTCCAGCTTGAGAATATGAATCCTGGCAGTTGATCGGAAGCAAAAACTGCCATATTCTAACATTGACAATATCGTTGTTTTGTACAACTGAATGAGGTCTCCTGGATGGGCACCCCACCATGTTCCGGTTATTGTTTGGAGAAAATTGATTCTTTGCTGGCATTTCTGTTTCAAATACGCAATGTGTCTCCCCCAGGTACATTTAGAATCGAAATATACACCCAGGTATTCGAAAAACATAGAGTGTTGGATCGTTTTACCGGATAGGTAAAGCTGAAATTGGGCGGGTTCGTGCTTCCTAGAAAAAACGACCATTTCAGTTTTCTCCGTAGAGAATTCGATACCCAGCTTGAGGGCCCACGTAGTTTAGAAATGTTAACAGATAACAAAAATCAATCCCCTAGTATACCCTTTGGCGTCCAGCACTTCCTGCAAGCACCGAGGTGAGATTTCTGGTCACTGTAGACGGAAGTACCTCCCAGAGTCCCGTAATCGTCGTTTTGAGTTCCGCTTTGTTCCCTGGATTTTTATTCTTCAGGTGGTTCTTGATTTCCCACCATAGATACTTGATAGTGTTCAAGTCCGATGATTGCGGAGGTCTTTTGAGTTGATTGGGACATTATAGAGCAATTATCCCCGCACGGTGAGGTCAGTTTGCATCGGGTCATTATTCTGATGCAGTTTTTTCAGGTAATGGCTGCTTCCAGGAATATCTCCATCGATTCGGAGATGTAAATTCATCAGTACAAAATTTTCAAATCTTGCTCCTCTAGCTTGGATGCCACTTTTAGAATTGAAGAGTAAACGTCAAAATTGAAATTGAGGAATCATTCCACACGCACACACCTACAAAAATGAAGGGTGTTGAGGTTTTGGCAATGTACACCTAAACTAATCCAATTCTTGATCGTTCCACCCCTTACACACTGAAGAAGAAAGGCTCTTTCATCTGAAAACGAAATACCATATTCTTCGTGCCAGGCCAACAGATTTTTGCTTCTTTACTTGGTTTTGACACGTTATCGATGGTACATGATACTGATTATTTCTTCTACCATTTAAGTCTATGGTTCTCTCCAAGGATCCTGTGCACCGTTTTCCAGGCATTTACTGTAGTTTCCTCTTCTAACGACCAAATCTTGCTGAATCTCGTCTAATTTGCTCCCTTATGCGTTTTATCACGTTTTTCGTCCTGACTGTTCTGTTGCAGTCTCCATTATGAACAGGCCATTCAATCTTTTAAAGGTACAAAGGACAAAGCACCGACACAGTCAGAGCTGTTGAACACATCTGAGAATGTCACATTTAAAACGACTTTCATACTTGCTGCGTAAAGTTATCAAATGGAATTGCGTAGTTGCACCAGCGATAAATCAGATCTCGACGTTTTATGCTTTTATGCGACGTTTTATGTCATTTGGCATTTGAGATAGCAACTAAACGTCCTAATGACTGTTGATGATTGTTGACGGAGAAACTGCTGGAAAAAGCCAAAATGAAGTATTGTGGTTTGGATAGGACCTGACCCAATTGTCGAGAAGGACAATATTGATAGAATTCACAAATGACCATCCTTATGGTGAAATTGATGTGCCACTCAGAATTTTGGATTGACTCTTTGCTCGAACTTTCATGATATTTAAGATTTTTCCATTAAAAGCTCAAAGTGCCAAGGCAAATCTATCGTATTAGTGGTCAATGATTGTATAAACATATCCCTTTTAGACAAGCGAAGGGTGTTTCACACCAAATTGCATCACGGAAAAAACGTTGTGGACAATTACACATTGGGTATGTTGTCTTGAAAATATGAGTAGAAGTAGTTTAGAGTGTATTGTTTACACTGTATTTTTATCGCTGTCAATTTTTCGAAAGTAGGAAAAAAATGATCACGAATTGATTTTGTGCAAGCACCTGAAAATCCTTAACTCTCATGTCATGCGATTAAACGCTGCTACGAAACTCTGAACATCGAACGAAAGAAGAAAGGCGGTCAGAATGGATGTTCTACTAGTGAACAGGATCACAAGCGTGTCGTGAAAGCGTTTAAGCGTGATCCCCATGCTTCGGTCAGGGATGTGGCCAAAAAGGGTAATCTGTCCGAGTTTTCGTTTAGAGAGCCAAAGACCGGGAGGGTCTGCATACGTACAAAGTGCAGAAGGCTCCAAATTGTGACGAACGATAAAATACGGTGGGAAAGTCACGGGCCCGGAATCTGTACACCCAGATGCTGACGAAGCCTCGTTGTCTTATCATGGATGATGAAACTTACGTCAATGCAGACTTCCGGCAGCTTTCGGGGCTACTGTTCTTCACCGCTCAGCACAAGTTTGATGTTCCGGAGCAAGTATGGAAGCAGAAACTTGCAGAGTTTGCCAAGAAATACATGATTTGGCAAGCGATCTGCTCACGTGGCGCACGGAGTGCACCGTTTGTGACTACCGAGACTGTAAACGGGCCTCAAGGAGTGTCTACAGAAGTGTTTGCTTCCTCTGTTGAAGCAACACGAGAGCCCTACGATCTTCTGGCCGGATCTGGTTTAGTGTCAATATTCAAAGGATGCCCTGGAGTGGTACGAAGCCAACGGGGTCAATTTGGTACCCAAGGACATGAGCCGATTTCAAAGCTTTTTTTTTGTTCTGATTATATTCAGAAAAAAATCGCTTGACAGTTGTTGAGAAGTGATGCATAGTGAGAACGTTACGAACTAGGCATTGAAGCCCCGAGAAGGCGAGCGAACCGTCAATTCTTTTTAGGCATCCAAATTTTGTCACAACCCTGCACATGCTCGTTTCTGAAATTGTGATTTCCTTTTTATCTTAATTTTATCTTTAGGCTACATAAATAATTCTCCACATCTTGTACATTTCCATTGTAGAATACTGAAAACGCTTCTAATACAACGTTAATGCTAGTTCAATTGGAAAAGTTTCTGGGATTTAATATTATTGTAGACTTGAGCTTCGAATCCTCAAAATCGAATCTTTTTCTCATTTGTTTGATCAGCTCCACGGAAAAAAACTGCTACAAATATCCTTTGAGATGATCTGCCTTTTGCTGTCCATTGTTTTGATAATTTCTTCCGCTGCTGATCCACCCTAAAATTCTTGTCACTTTTCGAATGATCTTCATATTTAATAACATTGGACATTGAAACAACGTAGGATTCCTCACAGATATTAGTGAGAATGATCAAATAAATATCTTTCAACTCTTCATATAGCATCGTGAATTCAGGGTTTTCGGCCTGGAACAAACGATTCAATCTGTTGACCTGGGGTAAAACATACGTCGCACCGTCCGAAGCGAATCCTTTCAGACGATCCTTGTAAGGAATTTCGTCCTTATGAAACTGATCAATCATTGCATTGTAAATGCTTTTATGATCAACAGCATCAAGCGCCTAAAAAGCGGCGTAAAAATCGTCATGTACCCCAATGTTGCTGTGTTCAAATTTAAGAAATTTCACAAATGGATAACATTTTTCTGCCATACTGTCTATCTACAAATTGATTTTCATATACAGCCATTCCATGCCAAACCGAAACAGTGGTTCTCAGTTTTTCGTGAAAAGTGGTAATTTAGTTCCTTTTTGCAAAACATTGAGCCCGCATTTTTTTAAATTTTGTTTTTATTAGGGTGCTCATTTCCATTTTAGGGTGGTCCGAAAAAGCGACTTTTCCCCCTTTTTGCAAAAATGTCTTCTTTTTAAAAATTCATAACTTTTGAACTACTGAATCGATTTCGATGATCGACATATCAAATTAAAGCCTATTGGCCTTTTGATCTTTTTTGGAAAAATATTATACTAGAAAAAAAAATTGGATTATGATTCTGTAATTAATGATTGTATTTGTTTTGTATAGTTTACATGGTCTCGGGACCAAGGACTCTATATTTTTTTATATTTTTTCTTGAAACCTCAGTTTTTTACGTAACATATCCAAAAATGAGGGGCGTTATTTTTTGTTCTTAAGTTATGATTTTTCAAAATTAACCGATAGTACGAAAAATTGTTTTTCCCCTCATTTCCAAAAAAGACTTTTTCCAAAATTCATAACTTTTAAACTGCCAAGACAATTCAGATGATCGATATACCAATTTGTAATATTTTTTGAAACTAGTTCATTGGCATTAATTTGATATGTCGATCATCTAAATAGGTGTAGTAGTTCAAAGTTTTGATTTTTTGTGGTGGAAAAAAGGGGTAAAATTGTTTTTTCGGTTAATTTTGAAAAATCATTAATCAAAAACGAAGGGGTACACATCTCTGATTTAGGTGTACCGATAAGTTTCTGCGATTTCACAACAGATGGCGTAACTAAATTACCATTCCAGTGAATCAAACTTCCAAACATTCGTTGGAAAGCTACTGTCATTGCGCGTCTTTTTCAGTATATGTCAAAAAGTTGAAGCGTAAACAATAATGTTTTTTGCCACTTCGAATATGTCGAATTTCGTACCAACGGGAGTGTTTTTGGGGGGGGGAATGTAACTTCATCACTTCAAAATGAAGAAAAAAGCTGCGAAAAGTCGCATTTTGGTGGAAGTTTATGGTGACCATGCTCCAACTGAGCGAACATGTCAGACGTGGTTTGCACGGTTTGAAAGTGGTAATTTCGACTTGGAAGACGAAGAACGTTCCGGACCGTCAAAACAGTTTGAAGATGAAGAATTGGAGGCTTTACTCAATCAAGATCCATCACAAACGCAACAAGAACTTGCAGATACCCTTGGAGTAGCTCAGCAAACCATATCCGATCGTTTAAAAGCAATGGGAATGATCCGAAAGATAGGACATTGGGTGCCGTATGAATTGAAGTTACGAGACGTCGAACATCTTTTTTTCCATGCGAACAACTGCTCAAACGGCATAAAAGAAAGGGAGTTTTTGCAGCAAATCGTTACATCGGATTTTTGATAAATTCTTTATAGGGTACATTCTGGAATGCCTAAACTACAGAAATATGAAGATATTTTTATATTATTTTTTTTTTCAAATTTCTAGACTAGAATATTGCCTTAATGCAATTCCTTCCGCATTTTTCAAGATGATCTTGCAATTGAAAATAACCATTGGGCTTTTATGAAAGATGAGCGAAAATTTTATGTCCCAACTCTTCAGGCACATAAAGGACAAAGTAGTTCGGATAGAGTACATAGAAATATTCAAAAAAGAGTAAACAAAATATCAAATAGAAAATTTATCGGGGTTTTATTCAAATGTATTTTTTATGAAAGATATTTTTGATGTGCGCCCGGTGCGTGATGGATGCGAAACTTTTGATTAATTGTTGGCCCGCTTTTTGTGTCAGTTCACAACAATTTTTCTTTCTTTCTGTATTATAGTGACTGTCTGGATGGTATCCTGACGAACACTCAATTTATCCTGATTTCTTTGAAATGATCATGATTTTTCCTGATTTTTGTACTCTTTACATTATTCGTAATAAATATACTGGTTTCCATGCCAATGTTTTCTGTCATGATAGTTCTCCGGTTTGCACTAGCTGTACTTACCTTTTTTTTATCTCTACCCTCAATTATTTTGTGGCTTTTCAAAACAGTGCTAGAAAATTCCATGATACCAGATTGTCTGACAAATTTATGAAATTACAACGAGGTTAGGATTGAGGAACAACATTGCTTTATCGAGAATAATGTGTATGTAGAGTGTAAAATTATCCAAGAGAAAATTTTTGAATCCACAGTCAATATAAAAATATTTTATATATAATTTGTTTGTCTGATTCAAAGTAGAATCAACTTTAATGGTGGTAAACTATGGTAACTATGGTAAACTGCGGGACAGTCCCGCATTTCAACAAAATGTCCCGCGTAAGATTACGTCCCGCGAAACGTCCCGCATTTGGCAAAAGAAACGAAAATGTCCCGCGATATCAATATATTTCAATGTTACAATTTGATCATGTTGATTTTATTAAATGCATGAACCTCAAAAAAAAACTCTTATTTGGCAGACTGTTCAAGAGAGCTTCCAATGCATCCAAAGATTATACGTTGAGCTGGTTTCATCGCACCGACAGTGGGGTTTTTGTTTAGAGAGTGTCAAATGGAAACGACAGCAACAAAATTAGAAAATGATTTTTATGAAAGTCCCCAATTGATCCGAAGGGACCAACGTGAGTCAGACGAAAGGTTCATCTTTAGTCCCCTAGCTCGGTCAGGGCTTAACGTGTTAAAAAAGCCGGAAAAACTAGTGTATACGGGACAGGAAGAGGCAGGGTTGTTTGATGAAGTATCGTAAATTAAACGCTTGGCGGCCTTACGGAAGTTGGCCGGAACCTCAACCATGGTCGATGAAAAGATGTATGTCGGCGTGTTCTTTTACCTTTTCGTGGCTTTGGTGGTTGGCTATCTCTCCATTTTGGCCATTCGCTCGAAAGTTTTCGGTCGCAGCTGGGGGATGTTGGGAAGGTTGGCGGTCTTCGCGAAAAGGTGTATCTCCAGCCGATCCATCCTCCAGTGATCTTTTGGCATAAAGGGCAGATCCTAGGTGCGGCATGAAGACCACATCACCTTCGCAACTTCCGGCAAGCACTTCGTACTGTATATCTCCCAGTTCACCATATGACTCGAAAGAAGAGCGGCTTGGACATTCCCTTCTCGTTTGTTAGAGAATGACCTTCTTCGAGAACTTGATGTGGGAGATATATTCGTCGCCATCGCTTACCTGAGGAACGTGAAGTATTCGGTCCCCTGCCATTCGTTGAATTCAAGCATCAAGTACGTCTTGTCTTTCATTATGAGCACGAAAAGAAGTTTTTCACTTCTTTCACCGGATTTCATTATCTTTTGTAGTTTTTTTTCATCGCCATCCGAAATTAGTCCATTCTTTTTATTGCATACGTTAACGCTAAAATCGATGAAAAATGGATTGGAATTTTCGAGCATTCCATTCGATAATTGGAAGAAAATTGTAGAATTTGAATCGTGCTTGCCAGACCTCAACGCTCTGACTGAGTGAGTGATTTTCAGGCGTAAACAACATCCAAACCACCGAAAAATCACAACTGAGTGCAGATACATGTAAGAAATAATACTGATCAGGTTTAATTGCAAGGACACATGTTAAGAGTTGCACGAAAAAATGAGACTCTCTAAACTATGGTTTCTGTTCACAAAACGTATATAGATAACGTTTTGTTTTTTTTGTGTCCCGCGTTAGACCTCTGACCATCTGGTCACTTTAAACTATGGTAAATATATCTATAACCGTACTAAATATCATAAAAATTAGGATAAATTCAACAAGTCTTCCATTGCTGATATGCTATCTAGATTTGTCAAGTAAAGATACATTCCAAAGTATGGACGATGGATTCAGTGAAAAGTTGAATATTGATTTGTTGTAGTAGGGACTGTAGTGATGCCATAGGTTTTTTTGGAAAAAATATAAACGATCAAAAGGCCAGGCGAAACACTAGCATTTCCGCTTATGCGAGTATTTATACCATGAAATATATACTCTGTTTCTGGTGGGATTTGGAATGGATTCTGTATTATGAGCTACTACCAAGCCACCTGTTCTTCACTTGTATGGCTCGCAGCAGTTTGCGACGAGGAAGAAAACATGTTCTGGGAGGATAGAATATTTAAGCTGTGTGAAAGATGGCGAAAGATTGTGAAACAGAACTGATATATTAAATCAAATTATTATGCTTTGACTGAAAATGATGTTTTTGTTTTCTCGAAAATCGACATTAACTCTTCGGACAACCCAATATGAGCTATCCTGGTTTATCCTGATTTTTATTTTCATTCTTCCTGATTTTTTAAAATTTTAGTTGGCAACCCTGGTCACGAGCATTAGCGGGAGAGGGATCCAACATTTACTTATGGCAAGCTAGTTTTGCGAACATTCATTTTCAATTAGTATACCTATAACTTTGAAATTAATGGTGAACTTTCATGTATAACAGAATTACAATCCTTAATGCTGTTCGATTGTGTTCGATACTAGATCAATCAATTATTATTTTATGTGTATTGCAGCTGGATATCGTGACTAAAGTTTCGAAGTTTTGCGTGTCTTTAAAAAGGTATAGTTTCGTAAAGTGTTGAAAATTAATTAATTGACAAAAAAATTGGCATTTTCGTTGGACCAACAATGTACCACAATTCTCACACCTTGGCCAGTATTCCAACAATAACATATCTTTTTCATTTGGAGCTAACCCACTTTGCTACACACAGAATTCACGACAATACTGGAATTCAGATAGAAAATACATTGGGTTGTGATTCATGCCACTGAAGCTCAGAGTTAGTTCGGATAAATCGAAGAGGGTTCACACTTTGTCTGATTTTATTCCATGTTTTCTTAATAACTTATATCATAACCCCATAATCAACGGGCCAAAATCGAAGAGCAAACAAAATCCATTGAATATTTTTTTCCATTTTTACCGCCCGCAATACACAGAAAAGATACGTAAACTCTTTTAGCATAATCGTGTTATTCTTGTTCCTGGTACAATTCAGTTTTTAATCGGAAATATCTGATTCGTGCAGCATCTCTTTTCCGAAGAAAGAAAAACACATAGCACACAAAAAACACAAACACGCGCGCGGAAAAAATTGCTTTCCTCAGTCAGTCACCCTACCTATCTTATAAGAGCTCCTTCGCACAGCTTCATCTCGCGTGCAGCCCAGATGACAATTCCCTAGAACACCGGCAACTTCTACACATTTCTCGGTATTAAAAATGCATGACTTAATTTCTTAGTCATTTTCCCTCGCATGTCATGTTGTCACCTTCAGCAGAGAAAGGTACGCTTCGGTGGGTAAGTGAATCCTGTTCGGTTTCTTCTTCGAAATGAGTGCCATATTTCATCCCCCTTTCGCGCGTCAGCTTCAGCTTCAAATTTACGCAGCAAAGGGTAAGAAATAAAATCAATTCTATACAGAGCTCTTACCCTATCGTGTTGCCGATATGGTACTCAGTAGGGTTGGCTTAGCGATAGGTATGGAAAGTGCGTTTTGTGTTTTCTCCGAAACCTTATTTTTTTGGCGGAAGATATTTTTGGAACAGTGGCAACTGGAACTCTACCTTTATGTATTTGTTTGACTCTTGATTGCATCGATTTCTGGGCATTCAGAGAAATATTTATGTCGCGTGGAATTGGCGAATATAGTTATATATGATGAAGAAACTTTCTGAAAGTTATTTACCGGAACCATTAGTTTTGACAATGACATGTGTTTTCCTGACAAATGTTCTTGCCCACATTCATACATTTTCGACAAATGGCTTATAAATTCTTCGGGTTCAGTGACTTGTGTCTTTCGCTAAACTGTGTGGACCTTGGGCTGAATACTGCAAGTCATGTTTCCTTCCATAGTTTCTATTCAGAGTGTTATACAAACGCTAGTAAGCCTACAGTGGATTTATGAATATATATTTTTCTGACGAATAGCGGAAAATGTATAGGGAAAGAATATGAAAAAAACAGTTTATCGGATCAATTTTGTTATTCGAGAAGTAGCACATGATGATGATGACGGTTCATTAACCGTTCGAAGGATTTAACTGGATGATTAAAATAATAATAGTTTGCCGGATCCGAAGGATACTTTTCGCTATCGTTCTGATCTTCTGGAAAAACTACTGGCAGGTATCGATTCTGTATGAGTGGCCCTCTATATGTAAAGTCGGGTTCGAAATGATGACAATCTGTTCATCCATGTCACAATGCAAAATGGTATGGTCGAACGGCAGCCTCAATTCAGAGATGTCTGATCATACCCAGGTTTCTGTGATAATTTGTAATTTGGTAGTAATTTGCGAAAACAGACTCCTTTTGCCAGGACGGTGGGCAGAGGGTATTTGTTCTTAGTCCGTGTTATCTACTTCGAAGGATATATTTGGTGTATTGAAGTGTGTTTCGAATTCCGATTTTAATTGATAAACAAATATTCAAAGTTTTCTAAATACTGTTTGTAAACTGATTTATGTAACCAGTTGTACGGATCTGGATTCGAAGTGGATGGACGCTTTAATACACACACATCTAGAGCATTAAACCACAAAGAAGCAAAGCAGAATGCAGCACACGGCAGACGTATCGCTATCGTCTCCTTGCGAGTCACGTTTTGCCCACCCACAGCAGAAGGTCGTCCGGTTTCTCGCCATCGGGAAAAGCATCGTATCGTTGGGTGGCGCGAAATGAAGTTTATCTTATCCAGCTATGCTGGCAGCAGTTCCTGCCTCGTTCCGCATCGCTCAGATCCTCGCAAAAAAAGCAAGTGTGGCTTGGGGATGTGGTGAAAGACTCCGGTATCAGCGTTGTGGCGCGAACAAAGAGAACCATGGAGTGTCAGTATTTAGGGGAAAAGGGGGGAATTTGGACCATCTAAGCAAATCGCCTAATATTTCCAAACCAATACGGTCTGAATAAAAAATGTCACATTGTATACTGAGCTACACTTGTTTTCTCTCAATAAATAATGTTTAATCATTATATAAAGCTTCAAGATACCAAATATATCATAAAATAAAAGAGATGATTTTTGAACATTAAAATTTGATGCTGGGCGATTTGGTCCAGTGTGTGTTTCATCGAAAAAAACATACTTATGTTTATGTAAAGTATTTTGGGATAATATTACAATCAGTAACAATGTTTTGGGATCGATACCAGGTGTCATGGCCAGATTCCAGACCAGAAAAGTTGGACACCATCTCGAATTCTGCATGAATCATTTCACTGTTGGTCGAACATTTTCAAACACTTTTGATGCTTGGTCAAAGAAAACCCGTTCTCGATGGCCTGCGTTGCTCTTTCAAGCTCCTCCTTCTCCCAACGTTGTCTGTCCTCTTTTTGTAATTCAGCGGCATCTGGAATCAATTAGACCAAATAAAAGTTTCAAACCTGTAGGACCAATTCACCCCACAGAAACGTGTCCATGTCACCCCACACAACACGCAAAAATTAGAATGCAATTAATTTCATTTATTGTTATCAAACTTACAGTTTCGATACATTAAATTGTTACTCTTCTGTAGGCGAACAGAACTGAACTGCACAATACACGAAAAGTTTGTTTAATTAGCGTGAAAAACCTTAAAACCACTATCGGAAAACTCACATTTTTTGACGATCAAAGTTCTTGCTGTGTTTATGCTACCGTTTCCCTCTACTTGCGAAGTTTTATCAAAGTTTTTTTTACTTTAGGTACATACGGTTCAACAATAGAAGGAAATGACATTATAAAAAATCCAAGTTGAGCCGTAATTTTTGAGATAAAGGGGTGGTCCAAATCACCCCGTGTTACCCTACTAGGAAAGATGGAAATGGAACCGTTGTCTGTGGTGTGATGTCGAGGCACAAGAGATTAGAAGGATTTGATGACATAACCTAATTTATAAAACGACACTTTCCGGATTATCCAATTGCTTCTGGTTGTTTTCGGTATCGCCGATGGTTTTAATCTCGCTGACCACATTAATGCTGCTGTACTCGCGCGAAAAATCGTAACCCGTATACTCACAGACTGTGCGTGTTTCTATAATATTGCTATTGTGTATTGTTAGGCGTTGTTGGTATATATTTAAAGAAAAAGATATAACTGAATGAAAAAACTGCAGAAAATATTTTTTCTTTAATTTCATTCAGTTTTAACCCTTTGCCGTATTGAATTTGGGCATGGGTACCGAATTGGTCGGAATTATTTTTCCTTGGAAAAGCAGTGAGGGGATGTCCACATACCACGTGGACAGCTTCATAATTCTGCCCGAGGGGCCTATCGTTAGTGAAGATGGTTTCTGTTCGCATTATTTTTACTGCGATGATGGTTGGCTGGATTAGGGTCAATTTCCTCCAGAAGAAATCACGCGAAGACTCGAAAAATATCAATGTTTCGTATCACACATCCATTTGAAACGTTCCGTACAAGAGTTGCCAATTCTTGCAGGATTATGGTTATTGATCTTGAAATATGGTAACCCAAAAAGTATCTACAAATATAATTATTGGACAAGGGAGGATTTTCAATTCAAATAAACCAACTATAATCCGTTAGTGTGATGGTTAAAAAAAACTTATAACAAATATGATTACATTGAGTCTCCTCCACGGGCTAATTTTCACCTACTGCCTTTGATATTCACGCAAAGAATAAATTTAAATTCTATTCAAAATACATAAATCTGTACATCCATCTCACCTTCAACTAATTCGAAAACGGAATAAATTCAAGCTAGATTGATTTCGATTGATTTAATTCTCAACTTTTAGTCTCCTAATAGCGAATAGCGATTCAATTTTTCTCTCCCCCTTTCAGCTCAATTTTCTTTTTAAGGATGACGAACCTATTATCTTCTTTTTGTATCTTCATCCCTCTAGTGTGTCTCTGACTTGAAAACGATATTTTCTTGCAACATCTGGAACCGTTGATTTGAAATAGAGCGCGCACGCAGATTGCGTAACAAGAATAATAGCTGTTGAGTAAAATTAAATTGTACAATTCGATATAATACCTTGTGAATAAATGTTGTGTAAGTTGTAAGTCGTTTCGTCATTTGTTGGATCGCTTAAACGGGAATCGAAGAAAACCCACAAGCAATAGAAATTCCTAGTAATTTGGTGGTTCAATATTCCAACCTGTGTTGCCACATTTTAATCTGTACCAGAGGGGTTAAAAATCTTTCCCATCTGTACGTTTTTTTCCCAAAATCTGTTCCATCGAAAATATTCGTTGTAGAGAAAAAACTAATTTATAAGTATGAAAAAAGGTGTTTTAATTACTACAAATGATACATTTACATTTGCAAGTCATTCGTGTGTTTGATACTTTTTGCATTTATGAAAATTTTCGAGCTGCCGTCACGATGTTCTTCATGTAGCATCGTGAATTCAGATTTTTCAGCCTGGACGATCGTTGTAAGGAATTTCGTCCTTATGAAACTGATCAAGCATTGCATTGTAAATGATCAGGTCATGATCAGTCGCACCAAGCGATACTGCGGCGTTAAAGTCGTCATGTACCTCAATGTTGCTTTGTCCAAATGTAAGAAATTTCACTCGTGGAAAAAAATCTGACCAATCTGTATTTTTTAACGGAAATCTGTACTCTGTACCGTACAGAACCTGTACCAAAAATAGCGAAAAAATCTTTACCATTCCAGATCAATCTGTACGTGTGGCATCACTGAATCGAGATAGCCTTGCAGTCAACACGCGAGAAATGTCATGATGACACGACGGGCTCTCGGTTAGTGAAACGTCATCCAAGTAGCTTGGTGGTGATTTTAGAAACAGAAAAAAATTGAATTCTCATGTTGCGAGCACGTGGTGTGATTAATTCCATTTTTAATATTTGAATTATCAAGAGAAATAGTTTCCAATTCAAGTTCAATTTGTGTTCGGTTAACCCAACCACTGACAGATTTAGGAAATATTGAAATTATTAAAATTGTATACCCGAAACAAATTGAAATTGTAAGTCTAAACAAAAAAATTCCTAGCATAACATCCATAAAAACGACGAATTACGTGTTCGGCAATCATCGCGTACTTCGAGAGCCATATATATTCCTGGCTTGTTTCAAAAAGCAGCGAAAGTTAGAGTAGAAATCTGAAACGAGAAAAGATATTAAATTAGTAAAAAAAACAATATTTACAGTAGAAATAATCCCACAGAATCATAGCAAGTGCGAATATCAAGAAGAAGTAGAGGAAAGGAGTAAGAATACTGAACGTAAGATAACTGATTTGTAAATGTTTGTACTCATTACTTACCATAATTCTCTGTACTTCTAGGAAACTTTTAATACTCGTATAAATACATTTTATGACTCGGAAATCAGCTTACTCACTTTCTTCTTATTGGTGTATCGCCAACAGTGGTTTATTAAAAGTTAGCTCAAATGAGGGGCACATTCACATCAACAGAATGTGGACTTTATAAACCTTTAGAACATGCGAATCCGTAAAAATATCCTATAGAATTACTGTAAATCATGAAAAAGACAATTTTATTTATATGTTTGTTTATATGTTCAAAAAGTTCGAATACAACTTTTCATCGTTGTGTAGGTGCGCACCATGTGCATTCTGTGTATTGGTATTGATGTCAGCTTTAGCCTCATATATAGACTAAGCGAAGCGCACGGTGTCGACTTGCTGTCATTTGTTGTTTGTTTACCGCGTACGATGAAGAAGTACCGCGACGTCGTAGTAAAGTTGTTTGGGAGAGGTGAGCGACCCAGCGAAATATTCCAGTGTTTGAAGGACCGTGCGTGATCCGGGTGATCGCGTTCGACAAGGACACCAGCAGCCATCAAGATGGTGAGGGAACGGCTTCGTCGAAAAATGAACCGCTCGAACCGGAAGACCGCAGCTGACCTGGATGTGTCGGGACTGCCCACATCATCATGACGGGGGACCTGGGTTACAAGACGTACAAGAAACGCAAGGTTCATTGATAAGTTCGTGGCACGCTCTTTGTCTTGCAATAGCTACACAATATCCGAAATGATCGGCTGTGGGCGTCGATGTTGGTCAGCATCCTGCGGTTCCAGAGCACCGCGTCGGTGATGGTTTGGGGGGCCGTATCCAGGCGTTGGAAGCTCCCACTGGAGTTTATCGACAAAAAATTTGAAAATCAACGCCGCGTACTATAAGACCGACCGTCTGTACAATATGGCGCAGCCTGGTCAAAACCACCCCTAATGGGTTATTTGAACTATTTGATCACTATAAATGACCTGCGAAGTAGAAACTTATTCTGATTCATTTGAAATTGACGTTAATTTCGTAAAGGAGTGAGAGTTTTTCCATCTGGTTCTATAGTTATGAAAAAATGAAATTTTACTTTTTCGAATGTTTCGCGCCTGGAAACAATAATAACGTTTAATTGGCCAGTCTTATTTTTTCCATACATACGTTTATTGAATCTTCCTGATGGGGAAATAACAGAGTGTTACGAGAAAAAGCATATCAGATTGATTGTTTTCATGAGCATAGTTGCTCAGTATGATAAGTTCACCATTATTGAAATATGTTAATGTGCAAAATGTGTGTGAGTACCAATAGCGCATCGTGTGATTTAAGTTGTGTTACTATCACCACAGCAGTATGTGCTGCTAATCGAGTGTGTAGGTTACTGTCTTTCGTATCTCGAGCGTGAGTGCGGCGCTGGTGTGCGTGCATATTTGCGTTGCGCGAAACTGGTGTATATTAGTAGTAACCAAAGTGGTGTAGAATTCACCATAGGTGTGCTAGATTTTTTGTATCGAACAACAATTTTGCGAATTGAATTTTTTTCATTGGATAAATTAGACAAGAAGTTCCTGCTACGAAGATACCGTGCGTGCCCGTTAATTCTTTAATTTATTTCTTTTTTTTAATTCTTTAAAGGTACGCACGATGATTAACAGAATATATCGCCGAATTAATTGGTTTTAGAGGAGTTCTCTCGGTTACCTTCTGAAGTTTCCCACAGTTAACACACCTCTATTACGATTGGATTTATATAAAAATACGTGCTATAAATAATAGAATATTTAGATGCTGCAATAAATTTTACAGGTTTTCCTTTTCAGCATACCTAAAGATAATTTATGCGGTAGTGACACATGAGATATTCGGATTTTCGTTTCGTCGAGTGTTCAATAATTCGTGTTTAGGAAATCACATCACTTACCTCAGTGAATCCTGATTTTTACCCTCCCTACTAACAATTGTCCCTCCCATGAGAAACGCTAGGGAACCACGCTATAGAGGCGACCCTTCTGGCCTTCGGGCGGCGGATATCATACTAACATTCCTTCCTTTCCCCTGGTGACTGTAAGGACGTGGCCGGCGTCGTTATTGACCATTTAAAGCTCGAATCACCGAAAATTGCACAACGAGAATGATTTGCTAGTGCCAAGCGCCATTCTGTGTGTTCTTTGTGCAATTTGATTGGTTCAGGTCAATCACGGAGAGCAACTACGAATTGTACAGTCTACCCAAGCTCAAGCTCAAGCTATTCCTGATATGGAAATAACAATATTTGGTTATGCATTTAGTTCTAACATGATATTACGTTTGTTATCTATTCTTACAGTTAAAATTTCACATGTGTGCTGGAGCACAACACTAACGTTTGATCACGTTCAAATAATTAAGGTTTTTTTCTTCAGACGTGTTACCATAGGTTGACCGAGTCGCCTTGCTAGTGGATTTGGATGATTCTTCACCTTTTCCGCATATTTTCTCCTCGTTTTATGAAGTTCTTCTTTAACCGTCGCCATCCTTAAGTCTCGATGTATGACACTATTGCGGATGTACCAAGGGGCGCCAGTAATTTTTATTGTCTTAGCAGCTTATTTTGTACTTTTTCGATGATTTCGATATTACTTGCTGAAGCTGTTTGCCAAAGTAGACATACATAATGTCAAATAGGCTTCAGCATAGATTTGTACAGAAGTAGTTTGAACTCCAGTTTTAATTTCGACTTCCTCCCGATTAGCCAATATATTTGGTTTGCTCGCAATTTCAATTGCGTTTTCTTTGCTTCTATGTGTTTCTTCCAGGTTAGACGGCGGTCTAGGTGTACACCGAGATTTTTAGTTTCAGTCGATTAGGGTACTACAGATCCATTGAACCTGATTAGTGGGCATGTGTTCTGGTTAAGCGTGAACGTAACGTGGACATATTTTGTTTCATTTACTTCAATTCTCCATTTTTGAAGCCACTTTTCCACGACCGTTATGTGTTCCTGGAGATCCCGTGCAGCAATCGTTCTGTTTTTGTGACTGCTGAGAATAGCTGTGTCATCTGCGAATGTTGTAGTCATTAAGTTCCGCGCGCTCGGGAGATCAGCTGTGTAGATGAGATAGAGAGCTGGCCCAAGAACACTGCCCTGAGGAACGTCAGCATAAATTTCTCGCTCTTTCGATAGTGTTTGGTTATATCGAACATGAAACTTTCTTCCCAGTAGGAAAGAACGCATAATTTCATATACTTGTGGTAGCATATTTTTAATTTCATAGACCAGTCCTTCGTGCCAGACTTTATCGAATGCTTGAACTACATCAAGAAAAAGCGCTGAGCAATATCCGCGGCCTTCATATACTTTACGAATTTCTTCTATCAATCGGTGCACTTGTTCAATAGTGCCATGTTTTGCTCGGAATCCGAATTGATGATTCGGGATTAATCTTTCAATCTCGGGCGCTGATTTTATTAGGATAATTTTTTCGAACACTTTTGAGAAGATTGGAAGGATGCTGATAGGTCTATAAGATTCCACTTTCTGTGCGTCTTTCCCTGGCTTGGGAATCATAATGATGGTCGAAATTTTCCATGCTTGTGGGAAATATCCTATATGAGTCATTGCGTTGAAAATCGTGAGATGTTTAATTGCTAGGTCACGTAGTTCCTTGATCATATTTCCGTTGATGTGGTCGATACCGGGTGACTTTTTCACATTGATATGATTTTTGATAACATGTCACACCGATGCCGATGTTTGATTTTCAGTTTGTTTTGGTTTGTAGCACCAGAAAATTCGAGAGTTTCTTGATTAGGTCCCGATTGATACGAAGTAAAAACTTTTTGAAGATGGTTTGCAAAAGTTGCTGCTTTTTCATCGTCATTTCTGGTCCAATTACCAGAGGGCAGTCTAAACGGCGGGACCTGTAACTGAGGTCGTTTTAAATTCTTAGTTGCCTTCCATAGTGAGTAATTAGTAATTAGTAATTAGTAATTAGTAATTAGTAATTAGTAATTAGTAATTAGTAATTAGTAATTAGTAATTAGTAATTAGTAATTAGTAATTAGTAATTAGTAATTAGTAATTAGTAATTAGTAATTAGTAATTAGTAATTAGTAATTAGTAATTAGTAATTAGTAATTAGTAATTAGTAATTAGTAATTAGTAATTAGTAATTAGTAATTAGTAATTAGTAATTAGTAATTAGTAATTAGTAATTAGTAATTAGTAATTAGTAATTAGTAATTAGTAATTAGTAATTAGTAATTAGTAATTAGTAATTAGTAATTAGTAATTAGTAATTAGTAATTAGTAATTAGTAATTAGTAATTAGTAATTAGTAATTAGTAATTAGTAATTAGTAATTAGTAATTAGTGAGTAATGAGGCCACAATTCAGTTAAGTAATTATGGAATTTTTAATCATTCTTGTCTTGTAATAGCTTTCTTAATTTACGTTGTGCCATATTGAATTGGTTTTCAGATTCTGGCGATCGTTTGTTTTGCCAGATACGTCTTAGTCGTCGCTTTTCTGCAACTGCTGCTTTTATGTGGGAGGCAGTAATAATTTTTTTGTGTTTCTGGGTCTTCATAGGTGGGGTAGCTATGTTCGCAGTATTCTTCATGAGTACACTGAGCTGGTTAACTGCGTTCTCGAGATGATGTTCGTTATTCAGAGGTAGATCGAGAATGTTAGAGGAGATATATGTCTTATATTTTGTCCAGTTCGTTGAAAAGTTAGTAAGATTCGATGACGTCTGCTTCACTTCCTTTTCTATGAAGTATTCCAGGAGTATTGGTGAGTGATCAGATGATAAGTCCAGAAGAAGCTTCGATCTAATTCGTTTACTCATAATATTTTTTGTGACAGCGAAATCTAGCAGGTCCGGAAGTCGTGCGAGATCCTCTGGCCAGTGTGTCGGTTCGCCGCATGATGCAATGTCACAGCCAGAGTCAGTGATAACGTTGTATAATACGCAACCACGAGTGTTAATAAGCCTTGATCCCCAAAAGGTGTGTTTTGCGTTGAAGTGCCCTTGGAGTGAGAAGAAGTCTTTCAGTTCCTCCTCCGAAGGGTGGTGGTTCGGTGAAGAGTAGAGTGCTGTTAGTACTAATTTCTCTGATTTACTCTCGATGCACACAGCCGCTGCTTGGATATTTAGAGTACTGTGACGGTGCCATGAATAGTGTGGAAAATCTCGTTTGAAGAGGACCGCAGTCCCTCCTCTTGCTGACCCGTGCGGGTGATTTGTACCATAGAAATCATATCCCGTGACACTGATGTTGTAGTGATCCGTCAGATGAGTTTCATTGATGAGAAAAACGCCAATGTCGTGTTGGTTCAAGAATAGTTTAATTTCATTCAAATGGTTGTGTATCCCGTTTGCATCCCAATAGCAGATTTTCAAAAAAACTATTTTGAACATTGCAATTTTTGGATGAGAAGTCTTATAAGTCTTATCCAGTCGTATAAATGAAGATTATTATTATATCCTACGCTATATACGTCAATTCAACCGACTTCCTACATATCCCTGTAAACTCAAAAAAAAGTTGTGAAGTTAGCATCGAAGAAGTGAAGAAAATGATGGCTGAAAATGATTATTTAAGTCTGAGATAGATAGCCTCTGAATTCCCTAGTTTAATTTCAACAGTCACTAATCGGTCTGCTACGTGTGAGTTATATGTTCTTGGTAAACTGCACTGGCTTCACATGCAGATAATTTATAGTCAGTAGTAAATTATCGCCCTTTTTTAGTTTGTCGACATATATTTCAGAGCTATTCCAGGGCTCCTCTGGAGCACTGGTAGCCATCGTATCACACAAGAAGCAATCATATCAGACGAACAAAAACCATTCTTCTCTTTTTATTATTACGATTGTTTCACAGGCACTGCTGTTGCAAAAAGAGAACAGAGTCTTTACAGTCCAAATAACTCGATGTCTTAGGCTCAGTGGAAAGTTCAAAAAACAAATCTTCTTCTTTCCTAGTCGAAACATTTCCCATCATAAAAGTGGAGCAACATTCACTAGCCTCTGTGTGAAACTTGCATCCCTCTCTCTTTCTCTGTAGGAAATGTAGGTCAATTACTAGTAAACATTAGTGCTGTTTCCCACATTAAAAGGGGCGATGTAATACAAAGCTGCTTGAAAAAGGGGTTGAAGCTTCATTCGAGAGCAAAAAGCGATCGGAAGCATAACTCTAGACGTCTGAGGGTTTTGGTGTGGTGGATGATAACGCGTGGATAAGAGAAGCATGAAAAAATGGGAAAACGCTTTTCCGACCATTCATGGACTGTTCTGAGTGTGGATGTTGTGTGCGGACTTGTATGGAAACGTAATGTTGCAGTGCAAAAATGGGTATTCAAACTCAATGTCCCGTTAAAATATAGATCAATTCACAATAAGAGAGCAATTATTTTCTATTGAGACGACGTGTGTTTTGCCACCCCACCATCTATTGATTTTTCTAAACATCGAACTCCTGGAGACGCCTTGTCTTCCGCTATGTATCAATTTCAATAAAAATCGACCCGCGTAGGCATTAACCCATTCCGCAAGAGGTACGTACGTATCACTCGCAAGCACTTATGGCGCCAGGATAGCTCACCCCTGTTTGATTTCATCCCAACCTCGAATCTATAGTTTGCCAGATTTGATAAGCGCACATTTTCTTCCACGAACACGTATCGTGTCGGCTGTTTGTTCAAGTCATTGACTAAGTTCCGGTGCGGCTCCCTGCCATCCGACTACATCATGGTGGGTACATAATAACACGCCTTCTCCATATGTTTGTGGGCGTAGTGGGTGCTACGGGTCGTTAAGGGTGCGCCAGATTCGATCGTATAGCGTTCCCATAAAAGTACCACCACCATCACCCCAACTAAAGTGAATGGATTCTATTTGTCATTCATGCCATCGAGGGAAAGAAGGTACACTCTGCGATTCCTGCAACTAACATACAAACATAATAATCATCTAGAAAGGTCTAATTATTAGCAGCTTTTTTCATTGCTCAAAAACGCTCGAAACCATTTTCCACAAACATTTTGCTGACAATTTCCTCCCATTACGTACATTTTGATCGCCCAGCATGGAGTCGTTTGATGCTAACGTCAGAGCGAAGCCAAGCTTGGGGGATTTTCTCGATGGAACCGTTTGCATTGTAATTGATTTCGATTGCGATAGTAAACCACTCTCGGGGGCACTCCCGCGGCGGTGCTCTGCTGGAATGCATTTCATTTAAAGTGCCTGCTGGTAGCTCATCGGGTGGCTATCGGTTGTAAAATACGATGCAGAGATTTAAGGCATGGCTAAACGGTAGTGAGCAGCATCTGGAACAGAAATCTTGAAATCGATTTTTTTATTGGTGTTCGCGACCGATAATGCGAACGAAGAGCAAGTATTCCATAAGGTAGTTTAATTTCCGAATTTCCAATCTTTTAAGCCACTCCCTTCCCATCGAAACGCAGCGTGTGGTGTATGACACCAACACAAGCAGCATATCCCGAACAGCTAAAGAAGTAAATAAACGAACATGAAAAACCTTCATTTCATACCCAATTTTCGAACGAGTTTCATCGCGAAATATATTCAGTTGTGTTAAATATTAATCCTCCAAAAGCGCCGCGAGTATCAGGTCCCTACGCACCACATCTTCGTTGATTTCAAGGTCGCATATGATACAATCGACCGACGACAGCTATAGAAGATCAAGGACGAACACAGCTTTCCCCGACAGCTAACAAAACTGATTCAGGCAACGATGAACGGTGTGCGGTGCAGTGTGCGAATCTCAGGTGACCTGTCGGAATCATTTGAGACTCACAGGGGACTTCGACAAGGCGATGGAATCTCTTGTCTGCTCTTCAACGAGGCGCTGGAAGGTGTTATGCGGAGAGCGGGCTTCAACATGCGGGGCACGATTTTCAAGAAGTCTAGTCAGTTTATCCGCTTCGCCGACGACGTGGACATAATCGGAAGAACACATGCGACGGTAACTGACATGTATACCCGACTGAAACACGAAGCAGGGCTGATTGGGCTTAGGATCAATGCGTCTAAGACTAAATACATGCTAGCAGGGGGGTCTGACAACAACAACAGCCGTGAAATTCGAAGACGCATAGTCAATGGAAGTCGTGTCTACCCAGCATCCGGAAAGTCCCCAAGACTGGACGAGTGCGATGGGCAGGGCATGTTGCATGATTGCAGGACAGCAGCCCTGTTAAGATGGTGTTCGCATTCGAATCCGATAGAAACAAGATCAAGAGGAGCCCAGCGAGCGAGGTGGTTGTACCAGGTGGACCAAGACTTGGCAAGAATCGGTGCAGCCGAGAGTTGGAGAACTTCAGCCATGGAACGGGATTATTAGCGAAAAACTGTGAAGCAGATCTAATCTCACAATGGGATATAGTATCATTATAAATGAAATAAATCAATATTAATCCATGTGCTTCTTATTCTACTGTTTAAGTAATTCAGCCAGTTTTTTCAAAATTATAGTGTAAATTCCTGAGCTATCGATTTCCATCAATGGTCAGAGCCACCAATTGGGGAAATATCCTTTGCCTTTTAAAAAATAATTAACTATGGAAAAGATTCCTTTTATTACGTCAACATCATAGAATTATTGACATGTTTTATTGGGTAAATATTGATTGGTTATATTCTATAACCACACATACTTTAATAATCGATGAATGGTCAAATATTCAACGTTATTAATGTGCTTAAGTTGGTCCTTTAACCTTGAAATTCTCTTTGGGCATAATGGGAATCAATATCTTAAAATTTTTCGGTTCGATATTACATCACGGTTTGTGCATTGGAATAAGATTTGGTGCCCTGTTAATTTTGACATAGGATTACGTCCTTCGGCAACATATTGGGGGTAAAAACTGATAAACGAACAATCGGTCGCATGCCGAAAATTGTCCAATTTCGAACGCTTATTACTTAGCAGTGGAGAGTATTCAACTTAAAGATGTAGAACCCTAGGTTGATCACTTGAAATGTAGTATTATATTATAATGTAAACCAAATTAAGAAATGAAAAGAATTTAAGTGAAAAAAAAAAAGTGGAGAGTATTCAGTATATTTCGAAACGTGCAGCAGTTTACACCACAAATGGTGTGCCATCGAACGAGAGAGAGAGTTAAATCTCCATTTAGGATTTATGATAGATGGAGAATGATAGACGGAGAGAGTTCTTGGAAAAATCCTGGAACAAATAGAGAGAATAAAAATTTTGGTTTACTGTTTCCGATTTTTATTACAATAGTTATGTACAGGGAAACTTCGATATAACGTACATTTCACTTTTGTTTTCTCTATTATAGTGTCTTTCAACACTTTTGGCTGCTTCGTTACATTCACTTCCATTTTTGGAAAAATGTCGGGAGTGAGAATTGAATTCGTGACCTTTGATTCATGAATGTTACCACTACGCCTCCAGACATTTCACTTTCAAAATCGTACGTTGTATCGGATTGTACGTTATACCGAAGCATAATAAAGAATTCAGAAACATAGTTTGTATTAGTTTATTCTGATGATGTTTGGGTAGAGTTTGTAGATAATGATGAAAAAATCCAACTAGAAGGTGAAGGCAACCTTTCTCATGATGTTTCCCTTCATAATGTTGATTGAGGGTAAATAGTTGAAAGGACCGCATGCTTGTTAACAAAAAACCTTTTGTTTTATTCTTTATTTTCAGTGTTTGGATTTCGATCAAAATCGAATGATACACAATGTGTCATGCAAGTAAACTCTCACGAACATATAACCAAATATGAGAGGATCATTCAGATACTTGTATGAATGTCAGTAATCACTTGTGTAATATTTAGTGATTAAACTGAGAGAGGAACGAAGACTGTTGATTGCATATCCGATCTGTATCAAACATCGCATACCATTTTCGAAGCCTGCATACAAGTTTGAACCGCATATATCGTCCCATTTTACTATAGCGAAACCCACTGCACAGACAAGTGCAAAGCAATAAATGATACAAGAAAAATTACGTCATCATTACGTCACCATTTGCGGAGAGCAGCGAATGGGAAAAGAGATAAAACGCGAGAGTTTTTGCTTCTCACTGGAGCGGTGTTGCTAGTAAAACTATGCGGTCTATATGAATATACACATTTCAAGGGATAGAGGCGTTAAAAATGGAAAATATAATCTGACTACCCTTCCCTTAGCCTCTATCGAGCTAAATAATCATATAGTTTGCACTCTCTGAGACTTAAAAATCAGGATCTTCTACATTAGCTGAATATGAATCTTTCGCTTTGCGTTGTCCGTACGATCCTGCTGTTTCATGATGCATGGAGAGGTCGGTATGCATATGTTAGAGGCAAAGAAGAAAATAAGCTTTCTGCACCGAAAGCGTATATGATAGCTTTGCTTGCATGCTGGTGTGCAATGAAGTGCGAGCCGATGCAGAGTTGTCTCGTTCTCTTTTGTGTCGTGATTTGCAACACATAACAATAGAATACCGCTGGGGGAAATGTTTCCTGAAAGATCATATTTGAACGAACGAAAGCGATTTTTTCAATGAGTGGATCATTTGGCAAACACTGTTTATTTTTGAGACTTTCAGCCTCCTGGGCTGGTTTGTCTCAGAGCTTAACAAAAAAC